>NC_046222.1:117112946-117727946 GCF_009819885.2 Catharus ustulatus
CCCAGAGTGGGATTGGGCACTGAACAGAATCCCCAGGACAGTGGTCACAGCATCAGCCTGACAGAGCTCAAGAAGCATTTGGTCAGTGCTCTTGGGTACATGTTGTGACTCCTGGGGTTGGTTCTGTGCTGTGCCAGGAGTGGGACTTGATGATCCTTGTGGGGCCTTTCCAGCTTGGCATATTCTGTTGATTCTGGGATAGTGTGCTGAATCCAAAATCTGAAATAGTAAAAATGAGATGTATATAAAAACTAACATTGAGTATCCATTAGAATTCAGCTAGATACAGGCAGTTTGAATTGTTCTATTGGGCTGTCTGTACACTTAAAACCAATCAGTTTACATTTGTTTAATTATAAATAGGTTATGAAGGCTATTCTTCAGCTGAGCCAAATTGTGCCTTGGTGTGTTGTAACTCTAAAAAACTGAAATCGAATAGTCTGAGTTAAAGAAGTGATGCAAATTCAAAGTTTCATGGTTAATTAGTTCTAGAGAGATTAAAGCAGTGGTGTGTTCTCCGTGGGCATGCAGTTTGATGTTTTCTCTGAAGCATAAATGGTAAATGAGTGGCTGAAAACAGGTCTGGTAAACCTTGCCTTCTAATACTGTTTAAATTGCGTGAATTGGATTATGATTGCATTTATGTAAGTATGTTTATATATGCTGTAATTGAAAGGAAAATACCTGAACAAGGATATCCCTGCAATTGAGAACATACAGACACTACAAGAAGCAGTCAGATGATTTATTGGGGCTGGAGTGGTTTTAGTTAGCTGCAGCAGAACTTGAAGTTACTATTGTGTGTCTTGAGGACATCAAACTAATTTGGAGGGAGAAGTGATGAATTTGCTTAGGAAGTTGGCCTTGTCTAATGCACATGACTAAGACAAGTGAAATTCTGTGGAAACCCTGAAACACACTTTCCTGAGAATGTTAATTTAAGTAATATACATGGAGAATTATAATTAGACTCTTAAGCAAACAATTCCTAAGTAAGAGGAAGGAAAAAAATTAGATTATTCCTTCATGTAAATGTTTTGTATTTACTGGCATCTACAAAATACATAATATTATTTGTAGATTTTGTTTCAATCTATGAATTTGCAAGATTTTGAGTAAATTGGCTTTTTCAGTAGTAGCTTTCTTGTATCTCCTGGTTTTGTTACTTGCCTTGAGCAGAATGGAATTTACAATGCTTTGCACAGAGGCAAAACCTGCAGGTAAATTCACACTAATGTCAGTCAGTCTGACCAGAGAGCTGCAGTTTGCCCTGGTTCCCTGGCTGGCTTTAGGGTGAGTACTCTCTGGCCTTTCAATGCACTTCAGATAATTAAAGAAACTGAAAAATAATCTGTCTTGGTACATTTGGTGGGGTTTTGTTGTTGTTGTTTCCTTTAGTACTCTGAAGCAGCTCATTTCACGATAATTCAGCCCAAAGCATTAGAATAGGGAAGAGATGAAATCAAGGAGCTTGTCCTTGGCATCAGCTGTTGTGGAACTGCAGCTGCCAATGGACACTTCTGCCTGCTATTTAAACCAGCCTGGACTAGGGTTGCTGCTGAAATGAGCTGTTTTACCCTTTTCCTGCTTCTTTGCTGCCTCACTCCTTGTGCCAGCCCAAGTTTTTGATGTGGCTGTTGTGTGACCCAGCCCTGTTAAGGAAGAATGGTGGTGATTAGAGAAGGTTTGTTTTGGTGGTTGGCTTAGGGCTGCAGAAGAGTGCAGTGTGAGTTGGCAGCAGTTTGATTTCACTGGTTTAAACCTCCATCAGGTAGTGCAGGGGAACTGACTGCATTGAACTGCAGTAGACTGCAGTGTGTGTGTATGTATATATATGTGGCAGGAAACTCACTCTTGCTGGTACTTTTCACATAGTGATCTTTATAAACATCAGTAGAAAACAATTAAATAGGAGGGCATTTTTTAAAAGCATGGATTAAATACCAAATACATTAATTTTAAAAATTGCATTTCAAAAATCAGTTTCTTCCTAAAGAAAGTTTTGAGTTGGTAATGCATTTGTTCTGGACTTAGTAGGCTTACTAAGCCTTATGAATATGAATTATGAAAGTTAGAGATGGATTGCAGTTGAGTGTTTTGAAACAATACAGTTTTATTCAAAAGTGAACATTATTCTAGTGACAATATTAGAAATCTCTTAAGTTTGTTGTTTCTGTTAATATTGGAGACTGGGCAGAGGAGTTAGAGTGTATTCAATCAATTTTTATAGTATATGTAATGCCTTGCAAATTCACACAATATAAGAAAAGATTTTTAAATGTCTTGGAGAAAGATAACAGCATTGAAACTTGAGATGAGGCATCATAATAAAACACTTAGGAATATGCATAGTGTTAAAAGAGAAATTTCACTCCAGTTGTTAACTTGAGGTTTTGGTGGTTGGATCAGGAACTCAGCACTGCCAAATGCATCTTGCTGGAAGCTCATACAATTCTTTCTATCACCTTACTTGGCTTTTAAACTTTCTGAGAACTGTTTTTGTTTTATGTGGTGTTTAGAAGTCTGAGTTGCCTGGGAAATTAAATTTCAGCTTCTGTAGTTATACAGGGCATGGTGGTACAGAGTGGAATTGCTGTTATAACTTAGTGGCACTTCTTTGTCTGTATATAACACAGTGAAGTTGAAACACAGTGAATATGGAACTGTTGATGTACCATTACAAGTTCAACAAATCTGATGTCACAATTTTCTTCATACAGTCTGCTAAACCACTTGGTGGGGATGTGATGGGCTTCCTAGTGGGGCTGAAGGGCCAGTGGACCCAGGCTTTCATAGGCACATGCTGGATAAAGGGAATGCAGGTCAAATTCCCTGGGTGAATACTGATGTGCTAAGAGGGGTTTGGCTGCAGGATCTGTATTAGTCTCAGCTGAGGTAGAATCAGTCTCTTAACTCCCTCTGACATCTTTAGTTAGTGTCAGGAGTAGAGTATTGGAAAAGATTACAAATTTGGCTTTTTAGGCTCTTAATCAGGTCATTTCTACATAGACCTTGAGAAGCACCATGAATTCAGATGGAGAATCTACTATAGGAATTCAGGCACAAAAGAGTCAGAGTAAACAGCTGCACACATTTACTCTGAATACAGAGTAAACAGCCACACATTTGGAATTGTGTGAGTTTCTCAATGATATAAAGGTGATTATAAATGCAATTTTTACTTAGAGCATTAAAATAATGTGAAATATTTCAAATGTGACTTTTTCAGTTGTAGTCAATAAAAAGAAACACTAAGTCTAAAACAGAAGATTTTCTGTATGTTTCTGTAATGTTCTTTTCCAGGTGTGGGTTGTGTTTCCATGCATATGTTAATACAAGAATTGTCTTTTTTTTCCCCCTCCAGGTTATGCAATGGTCTCTGCAAGATGGCATGTTCTTGAGTTGGAGCTTTTTAAGGCAAGCATATGCTGGTACTTCAACTTTACTAAGTGGACTATAATTTCTTCTCTCACATCAACTACATAAGCAGACAAAATTGCAAAGATCTGCCCTGTGTCGAGTATGACAGCCACGACTCGTGGCTCTCCGGTAGGAGGGAATGATAGCCAGGGCCAGGCTCCTGATGGACAGTCCCAGCCTCCCCTCCAGCAGAATCAGGTATGGTGTTAACAATCAATTCATCTAAAAATAAAGAAATTTGTTATTTGGAAGTAGTGTTCCTGAATTATTTGAATTTGTATATTTATGGAGATTTCTTATTAAGTTAGACATTTTTGTGTGTGTCTGGAAGTACAACAGTGTTTTTAGGGATGAAGGCAGTAGTATTGGCTAAGTAAGTATGGTTAGAGAGCATGGCATTGCAAAAAATGCTCCCTTTTCAGGCAGTGGCATAATTCTTTCAAGCATACCTGTTTTGGATAAGAAGCTTTCCTGGATTAATACCAAAAGCTTCCTCAGAACCACATTGTAGAACCTGCCACAGATTGGTAAAACCACATTACACCTGCGAGTTGGGTTTCTGCTCTGTTCTGCAAAAGCACTTTCTGGATAAAGCAGCTCACTCAGGTATCAGCCCTTCCAGAGCAGCTGCATCCGGGTCTCTGTTCATTGTACTCGACTTCCTGAACAGCTTCTCATGTTCCTTGCTTTCAGAAGAAAAGCAAAAGCTTTCATGTATTACATCACAGTGTAATGATACTTTTTTGTTGGGGAAAAAATACCAGAAAAGTTGCTTTTAAACAATATCATGTAAAGCCAAAACCATTTAAGAGAAGAGTCATGCTTTGTTATTTGATTCAGTATAAAAATGATATTTTTTTAATACCATGAGGTTTAGTGATTGTACTTGGATATGTGTGGTGAGCTGGCCCTTAACTGCCAAGGAAGTCTCCACTGTTGCTGACTCCTTCTGCCTCAGTGGGATGGGGAAGAGAATGGAAGGAAAAAGTGAGAAACTGTTTGGGCTGAGATGAATGCAGTTTAATAAATGAAGGGGTAGGGGGAAACAAGTGATGCAAGTGCCATCACTCACTACCAGCTGATGGATGCCCAACCAGTCCCCAAGCAACAGCTGCCTTGGGAAAAAAAACCTCTTTGTTTTATTGCCAAGTGTGAGGCTCTGTGACATGGAGTGTCTTTTGGGTCATTTCAGGTCAGCTCTCCCGGCTGTGTCCCCTCCCAGCCTCTTGCCCTGCTAACTGCTGGGGACAAAGCAATAATCAGAGGATGGGCAAGGTGTGAAGGGACAACTGGTGGTCATCTAATCCAGGCTCCCTGCTCAAGCAGAGTTCCCTAGACCACCTTACTGGGGATTGTGACCAGACAATATATCTCCAGGAAAGGAGACTGCATAACCTCTCAGGAAATCCATTCCAGTGCTTAGTCAGCCTCACTGTTAAGTTTTTATTCATGTTCAGGTGGAACTTCTGTGTTTCAGTTTTTGCCCATTGCCTCTTGTGCTGTTGCTGGGCATCACTGGACAGAGTCTGGTCCGTCCTCTGACTCCTTTCTGCAGATATTGATGAGGTCCCCTCTAAGCTGTCTCCATGTTAAATAGGCCCAGGCCCCTCAGCCTTTCCTCACTGCAATGCTTCAGTTCCTTCATTATCTTTGCTACTCTCTGCTGTACCTGCTCCAGGAACTCTACATCTCTCCTGTACTTACGAGCCCCAGAACTGGACACAGCACCCAGGTGATCCTCACAGGGCTGAGCAGAGGGGCAGGGTCACCTCCCTGACCTGCTGGCACTGCTCCTCCTAGTGCACCCCAGGATCCCATTGGCTTTCTTGGCCACAGGGACACGGTGCTGGCTCAGGGACAGCTCATTGTCCACCAGGAGCCCCAGGTCCTTCTCCCCAGAGCTGCTTCCCAGCAGGTCAGTCCCAGCCTGTCCTGGTGCCTGGGGTTCTTCCCCAGTGCAGGACCCTGCATTTGCCTTTGCTGGGTTTCAGGAGGTTCTCTGCCCACCTCTCCATCTTGCTGAGGCCCCTCCCAGGGGCTGCAGGGCTCTCTGGGGTATTGGCCCCTCCTCCCAGCCTTGTGTCACCAGAGAACTCGCTGAGGAAGCATTTGCTCCTCACCTGGATCATTGATGGATACATTGAACAGTCCTGGGCCAAGTATTGAACTTTGGGGGCCACCACTGGTGACAGGCCTCCAACTGGACCCTGTGCCACCAATTACCAACCTCTGGGATCTGCCAGTTCTCAATCCACCTCACTGTCCACTCACCCTGGCCTTGCTTCTTGAGTTCATGAATGCAGCTGCTGTGAGAGACAGTGTCAGAGCCTTGCTGAAGTGAGGCAGACAACATCCCCTGCTCTCCCCTCATCCATCCAGGCAGTTGTTTCATTGTAGAAGGCAGTCAGGGTGGTCGAGCATGATTTTTACCTCTAGTGAATCCATGCTGACCTCACCTGATCATCTTCTTGTCTTCCCTGTGGGTAGAGGTGCCCTTGAGTGAACTGTTCTGTCACCTTTCCAGGGACTGAAGTGTGGCTGACTGGCCTGTAGTTCCCTGGGTTCTCCATCTTACCCTTATTGAAGACTGGGGTGACATTTGCTTTCTTCCAGCCTTCAGGCACCTCTCCTGCCTCACTATGGTTCCAGCAGTTCTCTCAGCACTTGTGGGTACATCCCCATCAGGGCCCATGGACCTGTGGATATGAAGTTTAATTACATTGTCTCTACCCAATCTTCTCAAGCAAAGGAAACTTCCTTCCTCCAAACCTCCTCCGCGGCCTCCTGGCTGAGGCAGCAACAGGACCACGTTTTCCCCATGTATTTATTTTGATTGAGATGTGTTTGAGGAAGTCCTTGTTGTTACCCTTGACATCCTAAGCCAGATTTAATTAAGTGAGCCCTGGCTTTCCTCATTACATTTCTTCCTACTCTGACAACATCCCAGGTGGCCTTTCCTGCTTCCACCTCATGGTGTCTCCTGCCTATATCTAAGTTCTGACAGGAGTTATCAAAGAGGAGAACAGACCTTGAATCTGTGTCAGCACTGTTCACCAGCAGACAAAACATTGGTGTGTTACCAGTACTGTTTTGATCACAAATCCAAACCCCAGCAATCTACAGGCTGCTGTGAAGAAAATAACACTCCCTGCCAACCAGATGTGATATGGCAGGTGAAAAATGTTCTTGAGGTTTTGTCTTCTTAAGTCTTGCTTTTATTGTCAGTTCATACTATTTCTGTGTATGAATAATAAGCAACATTTACAAGATGCATTGTGTTTTATATGGCCTGTCAAAGTGGATGTAACAATCATGTTCTTCAAGGTTGATTAGTAGATGGTTATAGTAGTGAGTCACTCATTTTTAGCAAACTCTTGAAGAAAGTGTTTTTCGTGATTGTTATCTTCTGCGCTTTGTTGAAAATTATCTCTCTACTTAAAGTAATCAACTTTCCTGGACAAGATTTGTTAAAACTGGAGCTTCAGTGTGTTTATTTCACCTTCTGCAAAATGATCTGCTGACAGCAGAAGCTGTTACCCGGAAACCCCACTTTCCTCACTGGGAAAGTAGCTTGGTTTTACAATTGCGAAGATCGAGAAAAATATAGCACATTTTATGTTCTGTTTTTTGTTAATAAATCTGATTTTTTTTTATATTGATATGTACTTGAGATTATTCTTTGGGATACATTATGGCAGAAAACTGCCAAAACAAGGGGAACACAAGTGCAGGTAGTACTTAAAGTATTTTCCATCCCAATTTTAGACTTCTTCACCTGATTCTTCCAATGAGAACTCCCCAGCTACCCCGCCTGATGAGCAGGGTCAAGCTGATGCTCCACCCCAGCTTGAAGATGAGGAGCCTGCATTTCCACACACAGACCTGGCAAAGTTGGATGACATGATCAACAGGTATTTTCACACTTTTTGGACAAGGTGTAGGTGATTTGTGCAAACATCTCCATAGTGGAATCAGAATGTTTGTATCTTTGTTTCACTGGATTTCTTGAAATGCTTTTTTAATTGGGTAAAGTTGTAAAGAGAAAGAAGCTTAAAGCAGAATGCTTTTTTGTTTGGGTTGGTTAGTGTAATACTTGTCAGGGCATTTAAAAATCTATGTACTGAGCCTATATTTAAAAGCATTACAATGGGGCAAGGATTTGTGATTTTTCAGAATCCCAATTGAACTTGGGTTTGTTTGTTTTTGAATATAGGCCTCGATGGGTTGTTCCTGTGTTGCCGAAGGGGGAATTAGAAGTTCTTCTAGAAGCTGCTATTGACCTAAGTAAAAAAGGTAACTGAAAGACATTTGATTATTGAACTGGTGTGCAATGGTTTTTCTTCTTCTTTTGAATTCCTGGTGAAGGCTTAAAAGTTGTCACTAATTTCTGTTACAACCCTGGTCGTGAAGATTGTTTCAGAGTGCTATGCAAAATCTTCACGGATGAGAACTTTAAAAAAGCCATTAATGTAGTTAGAAATAGGTGCCTTAGCACGAGTAGGGAAGTTAAATAAGCTCAGAGATATAAAAATCCTGTCATTCCTGTCATACCTGTTTTCTGTATTCACTTTGATATCAGACCTAGTGGGTTTGGTCTTCATAGCAGATGCTAAAACTCAAAGAATTTTAGTTGTTTTTATTTTTTAATAAGTTTCTAGTCTAGCTTTCAGATATCTTGCGATAATTTTTGTTCAGATTTGGCACATGTATACTTATAAGAATATCAGAGAAAAGTTAAACTATTAGTCTAAACATGGCTTAGACTAATAGTCCTACCAGTGCTTGCTGGTGTCTGACTTGGGAGAAAGAGGGTTCCATATCGGGACAGTGTATGTGTTTGTTAAATTGTACTGGGGAGATTGACAGGTTTGCCAAGTGTTCTGGAAAGTTCTGTTCTCCTGGGAGGTTGCTTGTGTTTGAGTAATAGGAAGAGTCACAGCAAATTTTTAGGATGTCTACATTTACCAGCTCTGTGTTTTGAATATAGCATCATACAAAGTGCCTGCTCTTTCTTCTGCATAGATGCTGGCCCAGGGCATCTTCATTTCCATGGTAATAAATGTTTGTCTTAGGCAGCTTTAAGATGAAAAAGCTAATTGTAGTCACGATATTCTGTGTTGTCTTAAGTCTCTTTTTGCTTTGGACCACTCAGTGAAGACACTAAAGTTAGGGTGCATCCTTGTGATCCAGCACAGGATAATGACATATTGTTGCCAACACTTGATTTATCAGCTGAAGTTGTACTTGGAATTGGTGGCTTTGAGTGTAGCTGGGTCTGGCAAGAATCCTCAAGCAAGTGTAGGATGTTCAGGCATCACATCTGTTCTGAAGGAAAAAAAATACCAGCTTTTCAAGAGAAAGTGCAGCCACCTTTGTGTCTGCATTGTTGGAACAGTGCAGTAAAAAGAAATTACCTGCTTGTGATATGTGAGAGAGGAGATGTATGTTCTGCCAGCTGTTAAGTCATCTTTAAAAAGAAAAAAAACAACCCCAAACCTAAAAGCTGTCAATGCAGTGAAGTAATAAGAGCAGAATGACATTTCTAGCTTCTTCTGACATCAGTGTACTTCCTCAAAGCATCAGGCTTAGTTGAAAGTTCCCCAAAAGAAAAGCTTATTTTTCCTCTCAAAGTTGTGAAAAACATTGGAAACATATTCATATGCTTTTGCACTTTTTTTTTAATGAAGTTGTTGGTGTGCAATTCTAGAAAGTACTTCTGTGTTGCCCTCTAGATGAATTCCTATGTGTGTATGCAAGGGTTATTGGATAAGGAGAAAACAAGGAAAGCCCCTAGTTGTTTACTGTGTTATCTTTACAACTGCATCCTGGATTTTTGGAGGGTTTTTTGCTACTTGAAGTTACGTGGTGGCTAACATGGTTCCTTTTAAATAACTTCCAGTTCCCAGGGAATATGATAGGGTGTAACTTGGTGTAACTGACACTGTTTTGGTAGCTCAGAGCTTGGCAGACACTGTTTGAGAGTGGGATTTATATAGAGAAGCAATAAAAATGGTTCTGTTGTGTATATTTCTTAATAGATTAAACTGCTTCATTATCTCAGTAACATCTAAAATTGGATTCCTTGCTACCTGTCTGTGGGAATTTTTCATCTTCTGACAAGATCTGTTTCCAGAAGGAGGAGCTGAAAGGACAGATTGAAAAATAGCCAGCTTTTGAATTACATAAACTCTGTATTGCTGCCTGTATCTTATTTAAATTGTGTAGCAACAAAACTTAGAAAGACCCCACTACATGTTTTTGTCAAGCACCATTTTCTTGTGGTTAGGGCTCTTTAGTAGCTTTTGTTCCTAACACAGCCAATGGCCATCAGCATTCTGGAGTGACTGCAGGGTCACTACTTCTTTGTGACCCTGGCTGTAAAATGAGTGATATTTGTATCATCTTTAAATCTTTTCAAGAATTACAATGGAAAGGGACATAACTGAACTAATTGAAATTACGTATATGGAATGAGTGTCAGCATTACCACCCTCAAGTGAAAGGAGCAAATTTGACAAAGTAACATGAATCCTGTTAAACTGTAACTTGCATTGTTCCTGGCAGATGCACCCAGCTATGGAAAATTCTCTTTTTAAGTGTAGGCATTTATCTATAATTCTTTGTTAAACAATGAGCCATGATACTATCAACAGATAGTCTGGAGTTATTTGCTAATAGAAGAAAACCTATTTGAAAAATAACATTTAATAGCTGGACTGATGTTTATCTTCACAATAAATCTGGAATACTTACAGAGTATTTTCAGTAATGAGATTCGCACCAGAAATAAATGTCATAGTGAATTAGATACTATAAATTTTAAAAGAGTAAGAAATGGTTTATTTTAATGTTTTGTTTTTTATAGGCAAGAATATTCTCCACTCTTTTTTTCAAAAGATTTTATTGCTCTTAACATTTACACTCAGTTTTGAACATGCTGCCAGAACTTTCCAATGTGACACATGCAAGCAAGATGCAAGGCAAATTCTGGAATTTATAACTTACTTGAAGTGAAATGACATTTCACTACACAATATAAGCCTTCAGACTTTTTCTCAAATCTGTGTTTTTGATGAATTGCACGGAATGGGAAAGAGAGGGAGACCCTAGTGACAAAAATTAAATCTGTGTGTGCATGGGCACATGCACATCCAAAAGTTAGGCCAGCCCAGTAACGGGAGTTGTTTTCAATAACATCTAAATACCATCTTTATCTCTCTCAAGATGATTCATCTGCATTTCTGTGGGACCACTATTGAAGCTGTATCTTCTGCATTTCCTTGAAATAGTTGTTTTTACTCCTCTTCATTCTCTGGTTATGCTGTTAGCAAGTAGATAAGAGAGAACATAAAGAAGAATGGAAGATAAAGATTGTACTTACTGTTATTTTTGCTAGTATATATATATCAAAGTATTTAGTAAACATGGGGGAAAAAGCCAACCCAGATCACATGTTTTTAAAAACAATTAAAAATTATGGAAAGGAATGTAATTTTTTGAGGTGGCTTTACTAGAACATTAATCCATCAAGTTTTTTTTGTCCATTTAAGCTCATGTAAGTTTGTTTTTATCCAAGACTTGTTTAAAATCAGTTTTGAAACTTTAAACACCAAACCTTTGAAGTCCAAATGTTGTGATTTAACCCCAACCAGCAACTAAGACCCACACAGCCACTTGCTCATTGCCCCTCCACTGGGATGGGGGAGAGAATCAGAGAGGCAAAAGTTAAAAAACATATAAGACAGTTTAACAGATAAAACAAAAGTGTGCTAGCAAAGCAAACCAAGGAATTCATGCACCACTTCCCATAGCTGGGCAGGTGTTCAGCCATCCCCAGGACAACAGGGTTCCATCACATGTAGCAGTGACTTGGGGGGACAAACAATATCACTTCTAACATCTCCCCCTTCATTCTTCCTCAGCTCTGTATGGTTTGGGATATCCTTGTGGTCCTTGGGCTCAGCTGTCCTGACTGTATCCACTCCCAAATCCTTGTGCACACCCAGCTTACTTCCTGGCAGGATGCTGTGAGAAGCAGGAAAGCCTCGGATATGAGAGTGCTGCTCAGCAGTAAAGAAAACATTGCTGTGTTACCAGCACTGTTTCCAGCCCAAATCAAAACACAGCCCTGTATGAGCTACTGAGAACTGATCAACACCAGTGCACCAAGTCTCTGCTTTCAACATTTAAAATGTTCATGTAACAACTAATTCCATGTCTAATAGTTTGTTGTTCTTTCTTATTTTAAATAGGCCTTGATGTCAAAAGTGAAGCATGCCAGCGATTTTTTCGGGATGGGTTAACAATATCCTTCACAAAAATCCTTACAGACGAGGCAGTGAGTGGCTGGAAGTTCGAGATTCATGTGAGTTTTTAATGTTATATTTCTAAAGAGCATGGTCATTTAAATAAGGAAGGAGACTGCCTTTGTGATTAGGGGGGGACTGTAAAAACCGGGTCTAGTCTTTGAAACTCAGTAGTGAGTTATGAGAACTCTGGTATGCATGGATCTGAACAGGCAATGGGGAGTCATCTTTCTGTCAGTGTTTTACTTTATTGCCTCCAGTGTTTTGGAAGGAAGTAAAACATGAGAGATTATTTGGGGAGGACCAGAACCGTGCATGTTCTGAGTTTATAGTTCATATTTGTTGTGCAGTCCCCTGCCACATTCTTACTTGTTCTTTTTTTCATTAACAGAGATGTATTATTAACAACACTCATCGGCTAGTGGAACTCTGTGTGGCCAAGCTGTCCCAAGATTGGTTTCCCCTTCTTGAACTTCTTGCCATGGCCTTAAATCCTCACTGCAAATTCCATCTATACAATGGTACTCGTCCCTCAGAAACAGTTCCTGCAGGAGTCCAGCTCGCTGAAGATGAACTTTATGCCCGTCCTCCTGACCCACGATCACCAAAAGTATGAGAGCCTTTCCAGACCTGTGTATTTTATTCTGTGCAATATTTCCTAATGACTCAGCACCTGTAGAGAAGTGTTTTTAGGCAGGCAAAAGCACTCTTCAGTCTGTCTATCACTAAGATGTTCTGCTGCTTGTGACTCCTGATTTAATGTACATTTCCCCTTCTAACTCTTCCTGTCTTCACCACAGTCAAACTGTGTCACGTGTTTCTGTGGTAAGCTGGCGCAACTCTGTTGGAATTCCATTCCTACTGTGTTAATTGGCTTGCTTGCATTTGCCAGTTGATGGGTTTACCATCTCACTTAGCATGAAATTTTGTAGGTGACACATTATGAAGAGGAGATTGTGATAAAGTAGGATTTTTTTCTCCCTTACTGTTTCCAATTGTGGAAGAAATGTTTTTAATTGGACATGAGATACTACTGTCATTGTGGTTTGTTTGGTGGCTTTGGTTTGGTTTTGTTTTGGGGGGATGTTGAAGGTTTGGGTGTTTTACTTGTTTGGGTTTTTTGTTGTTTGTTTTTGTAGCTGTGGTTTCTTGGAGTTTTGTTTTTGTTGTTTTTGGGGTTTTTTAACTGAAGTGAAGATTAGCAGTCCATCCTGGTTCTTTTTTTAATTTAAATTTTTTTTCTTTAGTGGAACTACTGACTACTGATTTGTAAGAACCAAGGATAAAAAATTCCAGTGTCCTTGGACTTGCCTTGCACTGCTAGTTGTGTTTAGAAGAATGTTACTTTGCATTCTTAATCTCTTTCTATGTGTCATTATCACATTCAGGGCAAAGAAAAAATACCAGAACTGTCAGACTTTATTTAGTAATTTAGCAGCCAAAGCTGGACCTAAATTATAGTCAGTTTTATTCCTATGTATTTAATAAATGCCTTTGAGTAGCTCATATACAGCACCTACTCTGACAGATAACAGAAAAGATCTTTTTACCTGTTTCTGAGCATTTCCTTAAAACTGAATATGTAAACTGTTGTATAAAGATTTTAAAAAGCAAATATTGTTATTAACAGGTACTTGAAAGTATTTCTAGATGGTATTTTGTAAATATCAGAAAATAACTGTTTGTTTTATTACAGGGTTGGCTAGTAGATCTTATCAACAAGTTTGGCACATTAAATGGATTTCAGATCTTGCATGATCGATTCATGAGTGGATCAGCATTGAATGTTCAGATCATTGCAGCTCTCATCAAGTAAGTTTTTTTTCTGAATAATGGTTTAAGCATTTGCAAAAGTTGGGCTCAGTATAAAATACATGTTAGCAGAAAGCTTAAAATTTTATTGAAGCACTTCCTTTCACTCCATCTCTTTAGCTGACTGTGTCTACCTTCACCATTTTGTGTGCTTCTAAGTAGATATGAGTTTCTTTAATTGCATCTTATTATCATAATATTGCAAGACTACTGATTATGACACTTTCCTTTTTTTTCTTTGTTTTTTAGGCCATTTGGACAATGTTTTGAATTTTTAACATTACATACAGTGAAGAAATACTTCCTTCCAATTATAGAAATGGTTCCACAGTTTTTAGAAAATTTAACAGATGATGAACTGAAAAAAGAAGCAAAGAATGAAGCCAAAAATGATGCTCTGTCAATGATAATCAAATCTCTAAAGAACTTAGCTTCAAGAGTTCCAGGACAGGAAGAAACTGTAAAAAATTTAGAAATATTTAGGTTAAAAATGATTCTTAGGTAAGATGCTACTCCTAATATAATATGCCACTGGCAACATTTTTTTCCACACTTCTTACATTAAATTTTTCTCACAGGTTGTTACAAATTTCCTCATTCAATGGTAAAATGAATGCACTAAATGAAGTCAACAAAGTAATATCCAGTGTGTCATACTACACTCATCGACATGGAAATCCTGAAGAGGAAGAGTGGCTCACAGCTGAAAGAATGGCAGTAAGTGCTCCTTTTCAGTGAAGTTCATTGCACAGATTTTGTTTCTCCTTTGTACTCCAACTGTAGAAGTAGCTCTGTATTGTGGATCCAGCGCACACTATTTTTTTTCACATACAGTGTTAGAAACATTAGGTATCATGTAATTGTAATAAAGCACTTTCGTAGTAACCTTTCTGTGGAAAAATGCTGTATTTGAGTCAAAGCTGCTGTTGAGAAATACTTTTCAGTGCTGCTAAAAACATGGCACAAAACCAAATCCTTGAATACTGTAGGTTTAATATAGGGTTTTAAAATACCCAGAGAAACCTAGATAAAACAAGTGTGATTCATTTGAAACTTCAGTGCCACAGTAATTCGAAATTTAATGGTCATTAAAATAAGGATATAGTCTGGGTTTGGTGCTTCAGCTTTTTCCCATTGGAGTTTTAAGTGATTACTCTGCTTCTCACATTTCAGAAGCTGGATGCTTTGGTACAGAAAATTCTAGATACTACATTTTTATTCTAATCAATACTTTGTATTTTGAATACTGTTGCTTGAATGCATGCATATGGAATATGAAAATGAGCAATTATAAAACTAAAATAAGAAGTATTTTCTCTTAATCTTTGTGAAATCCAGTTGTGTTAAGTGATTTTTATGCTGTTCTGCCCTATCTTTCTGACTGACCACCTGTTGTGAGGTTTGCAATCTACAAAAGGATATCTGACAAGAAAGAATAATGGCAGTTTTGACTTTTTAAAACAATAGGAGAAAAATAGTCTCTTTTTTGCATATTTTCTACAGTTTGGCATCTCATACAAGACCAATGGTTTTAACTGAAAACGTCTAGATCTCATTATTTCATGAGACCAGCATTTGAATATTATAAGTCTAATCAAGGACACTGTGGAAATTACGATGCTGTGGATGTTTGTTTTCTCTTTCAGTGCTCAGAGCACATCCTGCTTTGCTTCACTTGGAACAAAATGGTCTGACTGTGTCAGTGACACCACTGAGAAAATTGCATCTCCTTAAATATGACTTGAATATTTGCCTTTGGTTCAGTTAGAAATATTTCAGAACTCCTAAAAGTGGCAGTACTTAAATAATCTTTTTTATATTTCAGTCCTTGCTTAAGTCCTTGTTACGGGATGTGCTCTAAGTGTACCAGTACAATTAGAAGTGTTTTAAATGATCTGGTTTTGATACTTAATGATTGTGAATTGGAAGATAAAAATTTTGTTTGTTGAATAGGAGAGTTAACTCTTCTTCATATTGGCTTCTTATTTTTGAAATTGTTGGAACATTTTTATGCTCTAAGTTCATGATTATAATATGCCTGGAAAAAAATCCGTCCTAAGATAACACAGTGAAGAAGATTCCAGTAATAATCCAGTAATATACTGTATTATTTTAAATGGTGGAGTTTTTTTAATTGAGAGAGGAAACTAAAGATAAAAGCCTTCCTGTTGTGCTGCATCTTTTTTAATCTGCAATAGGTTGGATTTTTATTTTGTAGTTTAAATATCAATGATGGCACCTGAATAATTTGAGATGGCACTACTTTCTTTTTATATTCAGGAATGGATCCAGCAGAACAACATTTTATCAATTGTATTAAGAGATAGTCTTCATCAACCTCAATATGTAGAAAAACTTGAGAAAATTCTCCGATTTGTCATCAAAGAGAAAGCTCTCACTTTGCAGGATCTTGACAACATTTGGGCTGCACAGGTAAATAATTCAACTGCTTGTCTGCTGCTGCATAGGAGAAATCTCCTTGTATGTCATGTTGAGAAAAGAGCCTGGGCTGCTTCTGCTCTGTGTTAGACAAAGCTGAAGAAAAAATTGAGGTGAAATGGTGTTCATTTTGGGGGTCTTGGAGCTTAAAATTGTCATCTCAAATGTCTCCAGTGGAAGGGCTTAGCTACATGTATATGTAAAGCCTGAGGGAACAGTCCAGAACATTGTGCAGAGATGATCCTTTTAAAGTGTTAAGGAACCTTCAACATTGTGCAGAGACATGATACATGATAGTGTAGTATTTTAAAATGCATGAAGAAATATGTGTTGCTAGTCTCTGAATTCCCTACAGTTGTGTTTTTCCTGAGCATCACTTTTAATAAGAGGAGAAAAAATCTGAAATTTGAAAAAAAATGTCTTCCAAGCAATTACCTTGCTCCTAGTGCTTGGAAATAGGACATGAGGATAAGCTAGTGTAAGTCAAACTTTCTGACCTTCCAGAAAAATGTGAATATGTGGTGCAACCCTTAAAAATGGAGGTAGTCCACCCTAATAGTTGAAAAAAAAATACTAAGAATAAATAGGAGTCATTTCTGAAGAATTGTTCAATGCCCTTAAACACCCAGCTTGCTCTGCTCTACTTCTTAGGCTTTAAAGTAGGTGGTTACTGCACTGCTCTGGCTGTAATTTTGCCCTGTACTTTTTTGTGTGAAAGTAACTCTTATTCAGGTAGATGCCATGGGATTATAATGGAACTAAAAATTAAGAATACTAAAATCTGCTAATACAGAATGGTTTTCACTGACTTCACTACTCCCTATAGTGTACCATAGTGTTTAGAAGTTCTTATTAAATGACTGCTCCTGAGAGCAGCTGGGGCATGAAATTCAGTAGTGGGGAGTTGATTTACTGTGTAGCTTTATATAACAGGCTATTTTAGCTCAGCCTCAGTGCACCAGTGGGGAGGTTTTGCTTTCAGGCTCAAGCACTTGGGTTGCTGCCTGGGTTTAGAGGGTGAGCATGCACCTGAGACTCTTTAGTATTACTAGAAGTACTGCAATGATGCTGCTTTTGCCTTTCAAAGGCAACCTAAGTTTTAATTTTACTGAAGTGTTTTCATGTCTTACAAAGCCAGTGCTCACAATATAGGAGTGTATTTGATTAAAGGAATAATGTTGGAAGTCTCTAAATGCAAGCGTTAAGTTGCAGCCTCTGGAGTTGCAGGGAAAGATCCAGCTGTACAAAATACAGAATGGCAGAGGTTGCAGTCTCATGACTCTCTGGAGTATTTAACTGGCTGGAACTTCACAGACATTTCCCCATTCCTGTGCAGCAAGCTGGCAGGTCACACACCAGGTTCCTTACCTCCTCCCAGTCTGGTTCTGCTTCCCCAGATCCTTCAGTGCTTAACAGCTTCCCCATATCTGTTAAAAACCTCCCAAATCAAGGTTGTTACCTTCATTATATTCTTGCTCTTCTTGCTCCCCCCAGTAGCTGGCCATACTTCTCCTTTTATTTGTTATATTATAGATGTTCTTTCTACTCTGTATGCTCTCAGTTTTTTTATATCCAGGAAATGGTCTGGTAAGAGGAAAAAGATGACAAGATGTTTTCCAAAGTCAAGTGGAATGAAGGGTTTAGTAATTCCCCTTCTTGTAATCTGACCCATAATGTGAAAATGAACATTATTACTTAAAATGACTTTTTTTTAAACAAAAATTTATGGCATCTTATAAAGAATTTAAGGCACAGTATGTAACAAAGCTTTTAGTCTGGTTTTATTTTTTTTTAGTTTTGGTTTTAAATTATTGATGGAAGTTTTTAGTAGGAATTGAATTTCAAAAGTTCTTACACATATATTTTTAATAGTGTACAAGATTAATTACATCAGAATGTGTATTCTAGGTATTTGTTTTGCATTTTTTATTTCTCACTTAGAGGAAAATTTTCTACAGTAAATCATCTATTGATTCTCATAGTCCAAATCTGTTGGTTTTGAGTGCAGATGTAAAGTATGGGATGTGTTTTCCAGCCTGGGCAGAAAATTTTCTTCATAGTCAGAGTGAAATAGAACTAGCTTTTTTCCCCCCTGTTTTCTTCCTCCTTAAATGTTAAAATTGTGGTGTACACCAAACTCTCAGTTAAAACTATGTCTAGTATAGGACTCAGCATCTTGTTCTTAGTTGTTTCGTTGGTGGATTTGTAAGTTTAAAAGCTGCTGCACTTAAAAACATTGTCTGGTAACAAGTTCTTTGCAATAGAAGGCTTTAATTGTCTGTGAATCCACTAACACAAAGGAAATAATTCAACCTGAGAAACTATGTGGAAATACTAAAAATTGGTTTACACCTTAAAACACCTCAGTGAAATTCAGAAGTAGGTCTTGAGTAATTTCTTATTAAAAAAACCCCTAAACCATCAAACCCCCTACAAAACAACATTAAAATATCAGTTTGTAGGTAAAAATAGCCTTTTAGATTTTATTGTCCACTGTCCCAGCTTGATTTTGTAGCAGGAACAAAAAAAATAAATATTTTGATGCTGTGGTATTTATGTTCTAAATAAATACTTGTGTGTGCAGGCAAAGCACACTTAAATACTTACACTTTAAAGGGAAATCTAAATATTGTGAATTCCCAGTGTAGTATTCAGTTTGCTGTGCTGCTCCCACAGCATCAACTTTTCTTGCTGGCCACCTCTAACAGTCTTCCTGTAAAAATTATGTCTTGATGCTTGACTTAATATGAATTGTTGATGGATTCTTTTTTTTTCTTCCTTACAGGCAGGAAAACACGAAGCCATTGTAAAAAATGTACATGATCTCCTCGCAAAATTAGCTTGGGATTTCTCTCCTGAACAGCTTGATCACCTGTTTGATTGTTTTAAGGTAATTCTGTGTTTTGACTGTTTTCAGGAAATGGGTTGTGAGGGTGTGTGTGAATTTGTGGCTTTTTCAAGTGTCTTTCTTTCTATTTCTTTCAGTTTTGCTCAGTTTCTGTATGTTAAGACTTCTTAATGTGTAGCAATAGTCTGCAATATTTAATTCTAGAAAGGCTGTTCTTTAATGAGCACTCCTTGTGAGATTTTCTGTTTACGTCCTGTCTGAAACAAAGGCTGCTTATGTTTGTTTAGTAGACAATTTTGTTTTCTGGTTTAAACACTTGAGGATAAATGCAGGTCTGTGAAGCCTGTGGTTATATTTAGCTATCCTAGGAATGAATGTAGAATTTTCCAAATAAAATAAGTTATTTATCATAAATACCTTTTTGCATTTTTTGCAAATTATGAAGTGTTTGGTGATTTAGTAAATTATGTTTTTCTCCTGGCACTAGAGTAGGTTTTGTCGGGTTTACTGGGCAGTGCTACTTTTGATCTTTTAAGTAGAGGAGATCAAGGACTTCCGTTCCCTGCTCCCCCAACTTCCTCTTTTATCATGTAATAACTTTTCTCTGTTTAGCTTACGTACAAAATGAAACAGTCTCAGGAAGATAAAGTTGAATGTTTATAAACACATAGTGATTTGTTTGAAATGACAAAACAACTTGATTCTGAAAGTTTATGTTATTCATTGGCTTTTATGTACAACATTTAACATTTGCAGCTTCCAGTAGTGGTGCTCCCTGGCTTGGTTTACTGTTTCACTTTCAGGACATGATCTGCTGTACTAGAAAATGCAAGCCAGCTTTGGAACTCTGTTTTCTCTTTTTAGATAAACGCATTCTAGTCATAATTTGGCTTACATGCAATTTGTACTTTGTTTAGTGTGGTCCTGTAGTTTGGTGAATGTGGGTCTAATGTTCTGTAGTTCAGATACTTAACCCAGTGCTCAGAGGTTCTGTGTATAAACTGTTGTGTCTGACCTTGAGGGATGAATATGAAGTGATATTATGTAGAAAACTTATCCAGGAAAAAGGGCCTTGTGCTTCAGTCAGACTCAGAGGCACGAGTGATATTAAAGTTTTACTTATGTGTAGTGAATTTTAAGTTATTTAAGAAATCTTTTAAGTGTAAGTTCAGGAGTTTTGTGAAAGCATTTGAAAGAAACAGCTGAGTCTGCTCTGATTGTTAACTATTCCAAGCACATCTGTGATCTTTAAACAAAGAGTCATCTTTTTTTAAGCCTCAAGTTGAGTAAGCTGTGGTTGCAAGTACTGCAAGAGCTCTTCAGTTGTGTCTGGCTTATGTATTGCTCTAATTTGTAATTTATTATTAATGACAGGAATTAATGTGAAAGTTCTTTATGTAGTTGCATCGCTTTATTGTTACATTGTTTGTTAACAGTGCAGGTTATGTGTGGAATTTTTAAAAGAAAGACTTCTATAATTATTTTTTTATATATTGTCGTAGGCAAGTTGGACAAATGCAAGCAAGAAACAGCGGGAGAAACTGCTTGAGTTAATTCGTCGCCTTGCAGAGGATGACAAGGATGGTGTGATGGCACACAAAGTGCTGAACCTTTTGTGGAATTTGGCTCACAGTGATGATGTGCCAGTTGATATTATGGACCAGGCTCTTAGTGCCCATATAAAAATCTTAGATTACAGCTGTTCACAGGTGAGTAATCCAGTATGAAATCAGAGTTTCCTTCCATTCCCCATGAAAAATTCAAGGTATTTGATAATTTAACAAAAGTGTTAGTACCTAAATTTATATGGTTCTTCCAACATCCTTGTACTTTTAAAATGTTACAGGACATACTTTAATTTAAACACTGTTGGTGCTTTAGTGGGAGAGAGTGCAGTACGCCAGTTTGCCTGTCTTGTTGCAGTTGGTGATGTACTGTAATTAGCACGCTGGAAGAATTGGAAAAGAACCCTACCAAAATAAACAGGGAGAAAGGAAAAGCAACCCCCCCTTGCTTTTTCCCAAACTTCATGCTAGTTTGTTTCAGTTGGTTTTGTTGAGGATTTTTTGTGCCAGTAAGTCCTTATCTGCTTGTATAATATTAGAAAGGACCTTTTCATACTATTATACACTCTCCTTCCCCACCCAAACTTCTGTGGAAGTCTGTCAGAGCAGTAATTAATTATGGTTTGAAATGAATCCATTATCCATCTTGTTAAGAAACAGTTTCTCATTGTTTCTTGATATTTTATGACAGTGAGTAGAAACAAATGAAAGAAGAGAGAGCAAATTATTTAAACACTTGTTAAATAAGTACTGAGTGCTTGAGTGCAAGGAGTTTTTAACACTGGTAGCTGCTCAGTTACTTCTGTTACGCTTTCATGCTTCAGAACTCTGGTGATCCAGTATTTGACTTTGTGTGTTCTGTCTTGGAAACAAAGAAGGGGAATTAGAGTAGTTCTGCAGTGTGCTTGATTTTGATTATAAACTGCTGTTCTTTAAGGATCGAGATACACAAAAGATCCAGTGGATAGATCGTTTTATAGAAGAACTTCGCACAAATGACAAATGGGTCATTCCTGCACTGAAACAAATTAGAGAAATTTGCAGTTTGTTTGGTGAAGCACCACAGAACTTGAGGTAAGAATGGGATTCAGGCAAAATTTTGTCTGTTAAAAGTTGGATGGGTTGGAATTTAATTTTTTTGCAAGAGGTCTGGAAAGTGTAGGTAACACCCTAACCCATGTTGGAAGATGGTCTTTACTTTGTTCTAGTGTGTATAAATAGTGTCTAAAAAGTCAGACACCTAAGTTTGGTAAGAGAGCATTAACTTCTTCATATGTATTTTTAATAATTTTTATGGTAATCTAGGGGAAAATCTGTGTTTCTTTTTCAGTTATTAATGGACTTTCCTGCCTAACAATGGAATTAGCTTATGAAGCATAAATATGTTTTACATGCCTATATGCATGACTGTATGCATACACATACATACACCAGCATAGCCACCCATCCTTGTTCTTTGATTATAAATTCTTGCAGGTCATCTAGTTCGTGCTTAAAATCAAAGGTAACTTTGTGATCTGGGAGAAATTCTGTACTGATTTTCTCTCCTAAATGGAATAGATCAGAAATGTCTGGAATTTGTTTTATTGGGTTGAGGAGGTTTGTTTGTTTGTTTGTTTTGTGGGGGCTTCATTTGGTGTTTGTTTCTGAAAGGAAGAAATAATGAGAAGCCATTATCAGTTTGGGCTTGTTAAAGTACACATTATTGTTTTAATTATTTTAAATATCTTCTCACTAAGAAGGACTGAGCCCCTAAGAGTATTCGTATCCATGTCAGAATTTTTACAAACTCCTGAAAAATATAGTTGGCTTATCAGTGTTGTGCAATTGCTTTGTTTTATTCTTGTTAGCAGATAAAGTATTCAAATCAATGTTGCTATACAGTCAGCTTACAAGAAGGAGCAAATCAGGGAAAGTTGAGGAAGATAAGCCTCAGTTTGCGCAACACTGTTTTCTTACTGATACTGTTTTCAGGAGCTGTGATAATGTTGCATTCCTGACTTTTGAAGTTTTCTTTATTCATTTAGTTTGCAATATACTTCTCAAATTTTCAGTATATTTTAATTCCTTACAGTTTTACAGTAATGATTGTTTGAGGTTATTCAAAAAGGTCACAAAGTTACCTGCTAATTCACAGAAAAGTCTGTTTTCTGGTCTTGGAATGCTTAATCTTTTTCATGCTGTAGGATCCAGGCAGACCAAGCTACCTGGTTATTCAAGTTGAATGCTTTTAGCACAGTGCCTTAACAAAGATGCTTTGCTTTAAGTAATTACTGAAGCACTTCAAGCATTCAAGGCACTGATTTAGGTTTCTGCTCTGAAGTCATCTTGGGGGGAACCGAACTTCTTATGATTGTGGAAGCGTAGGTTTCCTGTATGGTCTGTGTACAGTTAAATGGTTTGAATGTCTCTGCTCTTTTTTTTTTTCAATCTGACCATATCTTCCTCAGATTTCAGGGCAGTCTGCATTGCAGTATGTAATAGCACCTTATTTTTATGCAGAATCTGAAAACAAATATGGCAGGAAAGTGAACTTGGAATTGCAAGTTTTAATCAAGGAACTTAAAACCCCTTTGTTAGCAAGATACTGTTGAGGGAGTTGTTTTAATCAGGTGGTATTACTGCCCAGGTGACTGGGAAATTTACTGAGTGAAAACATAATTTTAAAATAATCAGTGACTTCCCAGTCCTCAGAATTTTCTCATAATTCTTAATATTGATACAATTTGGAAACTGTAATGCATGCATACAATACCTCTTCCTATCAGCTTGCCTTAACTGACTTAAAAATTTAACATCCTTCTGGAATTTGGAGTGAAAATAGGTCCAAATAGGTGTTTGTGAATCTGCCTTAAAAACATATCACAGAGCACATATTCTTTATGCTGCTCTTTTGGGGTGGCTCAGCTGACTGGCACTGGCAGTGGAAAGTTCAGTCCAGATCAGCAAGTGCTGCTGATTGTTGGCAAAAATCTGTATAAATTATCTTATGCCATTGGCACTGTAGAAATTCTTTTGAGGGGGAGGTTTTAATTGTTGCTAGTTATTCATGCAGTTGAACAGTGATGAATTGGTTATACAATTGCTGTGGCAAAATTTAGCTCCCTGACCACAAAGAAATGCTACATGTGTCAGGAAGTTCAGTTTACCCAGAATTGCAACAGAAAATAATGTTAATATAAATACCAGGACTCTTATGGGGGCAAATATGCTTATTAATGCTTAGGAATTTTATGCTTTAGCAACTTTATTACTCAAAATATTGACCTTTAGTAATAATCATCTTAATTCTCTCTGCGTTGGGTGGTAGAGTCTCCTGTAGACCAATATCAGATGCTTAAGTTTGACCTGTAGCTATCTGAGCAGTAAAAGAGCAGTCTCTTAAATTACTTGCCCAGGAGAATTAACTGAACACTGAGAGTTTAGATGTTTCATAGTGCTTTAAAGCAACAATGATGCTTCAAGTCACTTTTTAGCCTAGGTAGTAAAATTTGTGAGGATCGGTCACTGTGATTTGGATTTTTCATCTGAATAATCTGCACTCTTTTAGTGGTACATAGCATTTGTTCAGTTAGCACAACTGTCAGCTTCAAAAGCTGAGTTACAGATGTAGTATTGGGTGAGTTACATGTGCAGACAATTAGTAGAATTATAGATAATTACAGATAAATAATTCTTTTTAATTAATTTAAATTGTTTGGAATTTTGCCTTTGCCAGTTTGCCAGTATTTTTCTAACAAATAAGCATTCTAGATATGTCCTTTCTCATAATCCAAAATACTTTGTCATCCCTTTCAAAATGCTGTTTTTTCTTTCTACAGATTGACTTTTGGTATCCATTTAGTGTAAACACAATGAAAATAGGAGTTTTCCTGTTAACATCAATTTTTCAAACTCCTCAGTTATTGCACATTAGTAACTAATGTGTAATAATATTAAAGGTTAAATGATTGTGTCCCAATGGCAGCATCATATTAGCCTAACCCTTAGATGCTTAAGGAAAATTTTAGTTGCACATAGACTTTGTCTTAATACTAGAAAACATGCTAAAAGCTCTTTTCAGATTAGCTTTTTTTCCTGTGCCTGAAGACCATCATTTTGCCTTTGAGTCCATCCTAGCAATGGATCAAAATAGCACTGGAAGTGTTGTTCATGATCACTGTTATAACTCACAACTCATAACTCTTGTTTTTTCAGGTATTAAACTTTTCTAAGTTGTTGTTAACCAGTATGGGTCTGTGTGCAAATGTACTGTGTGTGCATGTGGCTGAGAAGGAAGAGAAATAAAAAATATCTAACACAGAACTCTGTAGCCTTCTGCTGATAAAACTTTGGTTTTACTGTACTGTATGAGATTGATACAAATTCATAATATTATGAATATAAATACACACTCCAAGATCTTGGATTCCACAAAACACCCCATCTTGGTTCTATTAGTTCCCTTAGTTGTTTGATCATAGGTATTTCCCAGATAATTAGTGTTCTTATTTTCTGTTGCCCTTTGTGAATGCAGTTCTCTGTCTAGAGGTAACATCTTGGGTAACCATTAAAATAGACATCCAGTCCTTTGCTGGATTTGCTGCTGCCTTATTCTGAGTAAGGAGGTTGGTGAAGATGGAATGAAACAGAATTAGAAAGTTTCTTGAAGTGAAAACAGAGAATGTTCTGCATATGTGAAGGCCTATGTGTTTTCTTTTTTCATGCTTCCATCCATTTTGTTTTCTGTCTGAGAAATGTCTGGGTATTTGAGTGTTTTTAACACAATTTGTGTTTGAAGTGCCCCTTTCAAACTATTTTAGAAAATTCTGCATGTTATGAAATCTAATCTTCTGAAAGCCACAGTGCTTAGCAGTCCAAATTCTGTTGGTTGCAGATAACAAATTATTGGCAGGGTGTTGATGGCTTCTGTCTTTTAAACCCAGATAGACACTGATCTTTGGCCAATGAATCAATTTATCTTTTGCTATTACATCTACAGTGAAATGGGGTTATCAGCTGCAAAGATCACTGTCCACTGCTGCTGGAACTGGGATTTCTTGCTTTTCCCTCTGTTCTCTAAAGCTGTGGCAGTACTGTGAAGTGCTGTAGGCCTTGTAATATGGACACCCTCTTTCCCAGGAAGGATGAGAATTCCTACTTGTAATCCACCTAGCTAATTCTGAGGTCTACTTGTTTCAGTGTTGAAAAAAAGGAGAACAATTATGAAATCACATCTTTCTTTAGGGCCGGCTATGGGTTCGGCTGAGTGGCAGTGAGGAATGCTGCTCTTCCCCCTGACTGACACCCACTTGTTTTCTTTTTTTCTCTCTTTACCATGTAGGAGCAGTTCTGGTTTATGCAGTCAGGGTCAGTGCTCTGATCTACAGCTGCACAGCTGAGACATTTGAGAGTGTTCTGCAGAGGTGATGAGTCCCCATGCTCTAGAATTTGATAGTGTTCATGGCATGTGGGTCTTGGACACAAGCTCTGTGTTTTCTTTTACAGTTTGCTTTTGTCATCTGCATATTTCTGGTGTTGTTTAAGAGCAGCATTTTTTGTCAGGTCTTGATAATACACTTAACTTATAATCTAATTATTTATTTGAGATGTTTCCTTATTTGATATTTTCTGAGGGTTTTTAGGTTATATGCTCTGTGTAACAGCTTTTTTTGCTTGTACCAACATTTTTACACATAGTTATTGTTAGAAAAAATCAATACTGTTTTTGGGTTTTTTAAGTATTGAAATAATTGGTGTAGTTATTGGCTAGTCTACTTTGACTATGGTATTGATTTTTACTTGGTGTTTTAATGTTAAATATAGGAAAGAATATCAGATGGCTGTGGGAGAAAGCAGGGTTATGCATATTGTAGTTACACTGTAGGTGAGGGTCTCTACTGTGCATTTTGGGCAGGTGTTTATTCATCTCTGTCTTGCTGCAGATATTCTCCCTCCAGCACACTGAGCTACTCACATTGCTTTGATGTTTTCCATACATACTGTAACCATGTAATCTTCATAAATTAACTGCTTTAGTAACTGACAGGAACTGTTGATACGTCAGAAGATAGAAAAATATTGTCAAAAACTTAATCTGTGTTCTGTTCGAGAGGTTGTAGGAAAATTTGGATCTTGCATCAAAGATGTGTCTCTTAAATTGATTTCTGAACTATTTGGTGCAAAGCTTCTTTCTTTTCCTCTAACACTTGTATTTGAATTTCAGTCAAACACAGCGAAGTCCCCACGTGTTTTACCGGCATGACTTAATCAATCAACTTCAGCACAATCACGCCCTCGTTACACTGGTTGCAGAAAACCTCTCTGCCTATATGGAAAGCATGAGGCAGTATGCTAAAGGTGAGTTTTAACATCTAAGTTACTTCCTGGAGTGTAGGAAAACTCCAGTTGAAAGTAGAGTTAAAAGTAAATTCCCATCATAATGATGAAGTTTATTTGTTTAATTTTCTAGAATCTGTTAAGGTTAATAGTCTTTGTGGTGACTGAATGAGTAAGAAAAGCTTAAAATACTAATTTTTTCCTTTTTTATAACTGAAAATGTGTGTTTTGCAGCAGAATATGAGAAAATGGCAGCCATTGCTTATCTGCAGATTGATAAAAATCATATTGCCCTACTTAGGCTAGGGTAGTTATTTTTGTGTAAGATTCTAGTTATAAAATTTCAAGTTTTGAATATTGAAGGCTGCTCTGAGAAGTGTTTTAAATCACTTCAGTTTGCAGCCAATATTTGGAATTTGTCATGGAGAAGGACTTCAAACCACAGGGATACCATTTCTTTTTCCTGTGTAGCTTCTGTTCAGGCTTTCTTGCCATATTTGTTATTAGCAGCACTTGGGCAGCACATTGTGTTAGTATTTTTGTATTTTAGGCTAAATCCAGCTCTTTGCTGATGAATTTACCCTCTTACTCTGGGTTGACTTTTAGCTACTGAGGTAGGAGCATGGAAGTGAAGGAGAATAGTGGACCAGGAAACTCAGTACACTGGACCACAGTTCTTTAAATATAAAATTAAGCCAATAGAAGTGAAAGGAGGAGATTTACACTCCTCCTTCCCCACCACTGACTTTACTGACTGGAACCAAGGACTGTTCTACCCCAGCCTCAGAGCAGTCTGGCAGCCTTTCTGCTGCCTCTCAAAAGTGACTCAGTATGTTCTAGAGGGATTACATATAAGTAATTCAGAGAGGACAGGATATTTGCACATTGGAAAGCTTGTATCTATCTACCAGTGTACAGAAAAGTAGCCTTTTGGACTTCTGTGTTTTGGAGTGTTAAATATACATACATATATATATATATATATGTATTTTATATAAGAGATCTCCAGAATACATACTTGAGGACTTGTGTAAATAGTGGTGCTCTGTGTAGATGGTCACTTCAGCAAGGTTTGGGCCAGTGAGAACAACATTCAGTTAAATCTACTTACTGCAGCTGTGTTTCTCTATTCAAGAATACATGGTGTGGTTTACCCTAATTTAAGTCCCTTAATTAATGATAGCATTGCACTAATTAAAATGTTAAAATAATACTAAGTTATTTGGTCTGTTCTCACTATTAGTGTAGGAACTATTTTTAATGTACCTTATTTTTTTATTCTCAAACCAAAAGGTAATTTTTGAAAATACTGTGTACCTATCCCATTGTTGAGGGCAGAACTGATGTCTTGCATGATTCTTCTCCTTTCCCAAAAACCCACATTGCCCTGCCCCTCCCCATCTATAGAGACTCAGTTAAGCAGTGATACAAATGTCTTCAATGTAATAGGAATTACAACTGTGTAAAGGGTTTAAATTTAATCTAATTACAAAGCAATTAAATTGCTCTATCTTGAGGTGAAGCTGCTGCAGAAGTTCTCATTTGTATCAGAGTACAAAAGCAGATGAATAATAGTGTGGGGTTTTTATTAAGTGTTTTATTACATTATTAAGGGCAACCAGGAGATCTTCCTCATGTTCCAGATACTGTGCTCAGACTGAAATCCACAGTTCCTGTGCAAAAACTTTAATTTTCAATTTTATATGCTAAATAGAGCAGAACATAGAGTACTGTGAAGTTTGTCTTCCATGCCTTCATGGAGGGAGAGAAAATATGCCAGGGGGCCATATAAATGAAAGGGAAGAAATAAAAGGGGAAGAAAGAAGATTATGCATGTGAAGACAGAAAGAACTGGAAGCTGTAGAATTAAGCTTGGCTGGAGAAGGTGAATGAGACAGAGGGGGAAAATTGAAGACAAAGATCCAAACAGCACAGGTCAAACAGATGTCATAGAAATAAAAAATCCAGTTGTTGACAGATATTCTTGGCACTTAAGACTGCAATTACTATGTAATTTGGATAATTTAAAATTAATTTTGAATTTGCCATATGTTTGTTTTCCTTGAAATCTTCCCTAGTTGTGTTTGGTGATGGAAAACAGTGTTCCTGTTCTTCTGTTCACCAGTGCATAGTGTTTTCTGGGATACTTCCCTTTTATATGTTTGCCTTTTTAAGGTTAAAGAGAAGCCTAATATATGTTTCTGAATTTTTTCCATGCTCTGTGATTTTCCTTCTATTGAACTCATCCTTTCCTTCAGCTCTGCAAAGTCCTCCATGAGAAGAAACAGCTGCTCTTGGATTTTGTAGTCCTGAAGGAGGTCACAGTTTCATCTTGTCAATGATTTATCAGAGATCTTTTGAAAATTTTAAAAGCTTTCTCATCAGTTCTCCTTTATTTCTGTTTTTCTGCAGTAATAAAAAATCCAAACTGTTAATGAAATGGATTTGTAGAAACTGTACCATATGATCTTCTCTGTGTGTTTATCACTAATTCTACTTAAACTTTTGACCAATTGTTTTTGGCTCCATCATGTAAGAGGAATGTTTAAGGAGGTCACACTTTAACTTGCTGTGGGATGTACAGAGTAGAAAATAAATCTGGAAGATGTAGAAAGAATGTGATATAGAAAAGATTTAGGCAAGTGGGACTTTTTTTGTGGGTGAGAGTTTTTCAGAATTCTGAAGTACATCCACACTGCCTTTTCTGCAACTGGTTTGAGTTCTCCTGTCATTGCCACTGTTGGTGTTGTCTCTGTGAATTAAACTCTAGGCAGGAAGAAAAAGCCCAGGTAGTCCCCACAGTGATAATAAATGAACACCACCACCTCTCCCTCAACAAATCAAAATCAAACAAAAAACTCACCCACAACACCTGGATATAGGGAGTAGTATTTATGACAATTGTTTTTCTCTTTATTTTGAAACACTGATATACTTCTTTTTCTCTCCTGCCTGATGTAATAGGATTTAGCAAATTTCAACTCTGAAGATAAATTTCAGTATTAGTTTTGATGTTGTCATGAGATGTTCTCCACCATGACTGGGTCACCTTAGTTAAAGGCAATGTGTACACCTTTGCAAATAAGAAATACAGCATTAATTAGTTTATAATGTAGCTATCATAATGAATATGTGTCTTGATGAAATATTGCTAGTACAGATGAAGGTAATGCAAGTGCAGATCTAGATTGTATCTCTTTAATTGAAAAAATCTAAACAACAGCTAACACCAAACAAAACCACACCAAAACCATGTTCCTATGAACAAAATTGCTCTTTGTTAAGAAAATATTTTACTGAACTTAGACAAAAGTCTGACTTCATGTCTTACTTTCAAAAGACTTCCTCTGTTTCAAGCTTGTCAGTATTACAGGCAGTTGGGGTTTATGTTTGGAAACTTGCAGTAAACAGAGTTGTCTTATACTTTCTTCCTCTGAGTGACGTGTGCACAGCTGTGTATAAAAGTGATAAAGAAACTGAGTCATTATTTCCTCTGGAGAGGAAAAGGCCTGAAAAATAAAAAAAATGAAATTTTGGAAAAGATGCTGTGTAACAAAACTAAAGCATCCTCAGAAAAAATAGCACTGAATAATTGAGTTATATGCTTGGTATATTTATGTTTTCAACTGACTTCTGACTTCAAACTGACTACTTGAAAATAGGAATAATTTATTTGGATAAGTAGAGTGCAAGTTCTTAATTGTTCTTAAACACTTTCAGTCAGCACATGTATCTGTACATAATTGTTGGTTGATTTGATTATAGACCTCAGTAGTCTTTGCCTGTGCTCAGCTTAGAAGAAGCATTAACTGGTAGCTGACTGCTGGACTCCATTCATACACCTCTCTGAAAATGCGCTAGATTTGGATTATATAGAGTAACAAGTCTTCAAAGACATGCTCTCTTCTGCAGTCAGCATCACTTTTCTGAGTGTGTTGTCTAATAAAACATTTTATTTGCAGAGCATGGTGAATATGATCCTCAAACTGTGAGACCAGGAAGCCGATACAGTCACGTGCAGGAAGTTCAGGAGAGACTTAACTTCTTACGGTGAGTTTTAACTTAACATTTGTTTAACTTCTGTAAGAATACTTTGAATGCTTTTTAAAGAAAAAACCGTTGCATTTTTTTTGCTTCTATAGTTTTAATTTGTTCTGTTAAGTTCTTTCAAAACTCAGATGCAAAATACAGTGAATGTTTTTGGTTTGGTTTTAATTTTTCCTGGAGGGCTTTTATGCTACCGTTGGAATATTCAAATAAAGTTTATCAGACTCTTTGGAATCTAAGGCTCTTATTCTGCACTAAGATTTGTATTTTATCCTGTCATTGTGCAGAACCTTACTGACTAAATATAGTGTGTGGTGGATACAGTTACCTTCCTATTGGGGTACTTAGTTTAAAATATAAAATTTTCCAAGTAGGGGTATGGCCATGTGTCCTTACTTGTATCACACCAGTTTTAAATCCACAATCATATACTGACATACACTTTTGTCAGTTACTGATGTTGTGTTGGCAGCAACTGAGTCCCAGAAAAAAGTGCAATAAAAAATTATTTGGATGATTTTGGCCAGCTCCTTTTGGAGTAAAATAAAAAAACAAGGAATCTCTGCTCATGATAGAGCTGCAGAATGTTGATGCTTTTTAGGCTAAATGTCTCTCAGCTTTTTCCTACTTGGTTTTAACCTTTTTTTAAAGATGAATAATAGTACTTGAACTGTCAAGTTTTAAACTATCTTTTCCTTGTTTTTTAAAGGAGATTTTATTTTACTTTTTAAAATTTTACCAAAAATTCTCATTAACTAAACTGAAGTGTTAACTGTTTAATGAAATTATACAATTACATATGGATAGCACGCTTAATGTATCACTCCTGCGTGATAAAAATTGTAACTTCCTTACATTTAAGTTCACTATTTGTTAATGTACATGAATGAAATTTTGTGATGAAATTTATTAAGTCCCATGGATGTCAGATGTAGAGTATGTATGTAACAATTTCTGGAAAGCAGTTCCATAACTCAGTCCCTGATTTCATTTACATAAAATAATTTTTCAATGAGAAAAATTAACCTAAAGAACTTTGATTATCATTTGTTCCTCCTAAATCATCCTTAGTGTTAGCTCTCAGAATTGAAGTTCTTAATAATTGTTTCATAATAGTTGAACACAAATTAAAAACTTGCTTAAATAAAAGGAAAGATTTCCAGTTCATTGATTTCAGGTTCTGTTTCTGCTCCATGTTATTGATACCTTTTTTGCAATTTTTCTAAAGCAAGTGTTAAAACATAGTGAATGATTGCAGAATTAATTTATTCTCGTATGTTGTGTCCTGATTTTTAATCTAAATAGTTTACATTGGTAAATGTGCATTTCTGTATATATAAAATGTAAACAATGCTTGGTATTTTTGAGTAGGGCACTTTTTTACTGAATTGTGTTCTTTTTTTGTTTGGAATAAAAGGTCTTGATCCATTCAAAATTACTGAGATATCATGGGGCTAATTATGAGTGGACTGATGCTGTAAATGAAGTTTTCTTACTTGTGATACATACATGTATAATGTGCATATCCAACTTTGTGCTGTACTTTTTACTGAATTATAACTCTGGATGTCTCTTAGACAGTGCTGTTAATTGTCTCTTTGTTTTGCTCAAGATTTTTATTGAAGGATGGTCAGCTGTGGCTCTGTGCCCCTCAGGCGAAGCAAATATGGAAGTGTTTAGCTGAAAATGCGGTTTATCTTTGTGATCGCGAAGCCTGTTTTAAATGGTATTCCAAACTAATGGGGGATGAACCAGACTTAGACCCTGACATTAATAAGGACTTCTTTGAAAATAATGTGCTTCAGCTGGATCCTTCCCTATTAACAGAAAATGGAATGAAATGTTTTGAACGTTTCTTCAAAGCTGTGAACTGTCGAGAAGGAAAGCTAGTAGCAAAGAGACGAGCCTATATGATGGATGATCTGGAATTAATAGGATTAGACTACCTTTGGAGGGTGAGTTAATTGAAGGAAGCATCTGAAAGGTTAACTGCTAAGACTTTCTCAGTCTCTCTATGTTTTTAGGAATGTGTAATTTATTAGTAATGGACTGAAATTACAAAAATCTACTTTTTCCAACTGAATGCGTGGCTTTTGACTCCACTGTCTTCCCAGCAAGTATGCAAGTTGGTAACTTTGCAGACTGATGTTTCATGGAAAATTATTTGAAACATAAGTATATTTATGTGTGCACATGGAATTAAAATTTTGCTTATATTGTTGAGAAGAAAAGGTCCTTCCAGGTGAATTATCTGCAGATTTCTCTTTTTATCACATGCACATTACAATTAGCTTTGTTTCATGCACTTCATCAGCGATTCCATGGCATTCCTTCTGGTGTGGCAAACTGGAGTGATTCTAGATCAGACCAAGTGATTACTGGTTTGATTCTTCCTCTTATAACCACAACCTTTTGGCTAAAACATGGTGATTTTCTAGGATCTGTAGATTCCATATAACCACTTATTCTCTATATATAGAACCTCCCTTTTCATTGGAAGGTTGAAGCTTCCTGAAGCTTGCCAGATTTATTGGTGAAAACCATCACTATCTAAACTGTAACCTAATTTTTTCAGAGTATTTCTAGTTCTCAAGAATTGCATTAGAGAGCCCAGTTAGAGCAGCATTAGTGGTGCACTGTGGCATGATTATCATGGCTGTGTGTTTGTAAAATGTGTATAGCAGCAGTCTTCAATAATTTTGGTTGTAGCTTGTTGAAGAGTTGGGTATTTTAATCCAGGTGATGATAGTAGATCCCAATTTTTATACATATAAGTTCACATGATATTTGTGAACAGAATACCCACAGAGTGTTAGCCTGTTTTAGTTTTGGGAATCAACTTACTCTGATCAACCGGAGAAAACTCATGAAGCTTCAGCTCAGTACCCTGCAGGGGCTGTCTGTAAAACCTGCTGTCAGACCTGGTGACTAGTAATTGAAATTTAGGTTATCAGGTTAGAAGCAGAATTCATTTGCTTGTCCCCCTTCCACTCATTCACAGCCATTTAAATACTTGGAAATTCTGCCTGAAGCATCTGAAGAAGTTGTTATTCTCCAGAACAAGTGAAAATTTGAAATATTATGTAAACATGAGCATATAAACCCTACTTTTACTCTGTTTATAGAACATCAACCTTTTTTGCCATCTCTGAACTTCAAAACTAGTTATTAATTTTTTGCTCATCTAATCATCTTAAGTGTAAGTTGTACTGATTGTATTTTGTAACTAAGCATTATAGTCCCTTTCACCTCTTAGGATAATTAGGCATACTGCTATGTCGAGATACTTAGGTAGTAGTTTTGGTTTTTGGTTTTCTACCAGCAAGTTTTAAGAGATGCTAATTAGTTTTTTTTCAATTGTGCTAGGTTGTGATTCAGGGAAATGATGACATCGCAAACAGAGCAATAGACCTTCTTAAAGAGATCTATACTAATCTTGGCCCAAGGTTACAAGTTAATCAGGTAAGAAAAACCAACAAGAGGACTGGAATAGAATAAAAAAAGTCTTAAACATCAGTTTGGTGATATTTTTATAGTTGAAAGGAAAACAGGAAATAGTTTCCGTGTTTTGGAGAGTGAGTCCAACCATTACATTCTGGGCAGATGTAGAACTGAAGTTTTTTCTCATATTTACAGACCAAACTCTCATTAATTTTTCATGTTAAATTCATCTGCTGTATTTGCTCTTGCTGCTCAGAAAACAGTTAATGTCATATGAGGAAAACCTTATGTTGCACTGTGGATTGGGGCACTTACTCGAGGAGTCTGTTCAGTGGCTGGGTCTGTGGGATGTTGCCACAAGCTAATGTATTCCCTTTTTGCTGGCATGTCCCTTACAAAGGGTCACTGAGTTTCTGTGTAATGGTCAAGCTAGCTGAGATCTAGCAAATGAGATACTATCTCTCTGCAGTAATATTTGCTGGGAGCTGTGGTTCAGTGGACAGAGAAGAGATACTGGGTTTATGTAAGGTCAGGGAGAGGGATGTCATCCACAGGGTCCTTGACAGGCTTGAGAAGTGGACACTTGAGGACTTTGTGAAGTTCAGCAAAGCCAAGTGCAAGGTTCTGCAACAGGGTTGGGGCAATCCCAGGCACAAATACAGGCTGGGGGATGAGCAGCTCAAGAGCAGCCATGCAGAGAAAGACTTGGAGGTGTTGGTTGGCAAGAAGCCCAACATGCACTGGCAGCCCAGAAAACCACCTGTGTCCTGGGCTCCCTCAGCAACAGCAGGTCGAGGAAGTGGGTTCTACCCCTATTGTCTGTTCTGGTGAGACCCCACCTGCAGTGCTGCATCCAGCTCTGGGACCCCTAACGTGGGAAGGACCTGCTGGTGCAAGTCCAGAAGAGACCATGGAAATAATCAAGGGGCTGGAGCATCTCTGCTGTTAAGACATGGAGAAAAGAAGACTTTCAGGAGGCCATAGAGGTCTTCCAGTACTTACAGGGTGCTGCAAGAAAGCTGGGAAGGGACTTTAGACAAGGACATGTACTGACAGGACAAGGGGAAACTTTAAAATGAAAGAGGGTGGCTTTCAATTTGATATTAGGAAGAAATTATTCCTGTGAGGATATTGAGTCACTGGCGCAGGTTGCCAGAGAAGCTCTGGGTGCCCCACCTTTGGAAGTGTTCAAGGCCAGGTTGGATGCAAGTCTGAGCAACCTGGCCTAGGTTGTTGCCCATGGGAGGGAGGTTGGAACTGGATGATCTCTGAGGTCCTTCCAACCCAAACCATCCTGTAATTGTGTGGCTGCACAAATTTAGTGGAGGGATATTGTCCTTTGGACAGTCTCCAGTTGATAACTTGCCTGGTGTATTTCTTAAAACTCTGATATTCTACTTGTCTTCAAAAACACTTTCATAATCTACATAGCTGCTAGTTCCAGCACAGCTGCTCTGGGAGGTGAATTCACAACCATTCAAGCTGTATCTTCCTGCAGTGGCAGATGGCTGGAGGCTTCTGTCTTGCTGTAGGTCTGGGCTTACTCAGCACTCATCAATCTGTCCATCTGCACATGCTTAGCTCTGACACTTCCAGAAGTGTTGGATTTACATGCACACAAGAATTCTTTAGCATAGTCTGAGAAGAGGAGAAAGTGAAAGTCCAGTTCAGTGTTCTCTGTCCAAACTTTCACTTTTTCTGTTTGCATATAATATGGTCATAGCTACTGATGACGTGAGATTATTGAAGTGCACACTAAATCAGAGCTATTTATTGATGGGAGTTACTGGAATAAAACAGCTTTATTGAGTAATTTACCTGTTTTGGTTTGGGGGATTTTTTTTCTCTACCATTTGGTCATCCTTCTGAAAAGATGGATTCTAATAGGTCTTGTAATTACACCAATTTCTTAATGTAATTAGGTAGTGATTCATGAAGACTTCATTCAGTCCTGTTTTGATCGTCTAAAAGCCTCCTATGATACATTATGTGTGTTGGATGGAGATAAAGACAGTATCAACTGTGCAAGACAAGAAGCAATAAGGATGGTGAGAGTGCTGACTGTTTTAAGGGAGTATATAAATGAATGTGACAGTGATTACCACGAAGAGAGAACTATTCTACCTATGTCAAGGTATGTGTGAAAAAGCAGTATCATGATTTTGATTTCTGTTAAACTAAAATACTACTATTATCCTTGGGATTTTTGCATTCTGAATGGTTTCTAGTCAGGAAATTGTTTCATGGCATCTTGGAATTCCCTTTTCTTTGCTAATACATGGTACTGGTGTTTTTTCTTAAAAATGAAAGATCAGGCAAATACAAGTATATATGAAAGGGACAGCAGGTCTAAGAGTGACCTTGGTGTTTTTTTCTGTAACTAGCACAAGGTACCTTGAGGCTCAGTTGTTTTGGATATAGTTCTTTATTTCAGATAATTAATTAAAAGCAGTACTGTTCCTTACGTTAGCATTGGCAAAGCTTTTTTGTTTCTTACAGTCTTATTATACAAAACCATGCTGTAAATGTATGTATTCACTTTCCTGAATTGTTCACAGAGATCTCAATCTTACTTTACTAGGTTTAATTTTTAATTATCTCTAAGTGAAACATTCTGTAAGCTCCTCACAGGAAGGGGAAGAAGAGCGCAGTACTTTGAAGTATATTTATTTTCTGTATACTTTCACTCTTCTTATACTTGTCCTTGAGTGAAATCTTAATCTTAAATCCTTGGAGTCTCTGTGGATTTATGATGCAACTAACATATTTTCAAACACAGTGGAGGTTTTTCATCCACTTACTTTAAATGCGCTTTTTTTCCAAAAAAATTGAAGCAATTGCTGTTTCTTTATGATTTGTCAGTAATTTGCAGTTGCTACAGGTTTTTTACTGCATATATTGATTGTGATTGATTGATTAGTCCTAACAAAGTTTTCTTGTTGATTGTGGGTATATCTTTTTTTGTATGGGCTGCTTGTTTGATTAGACTAATCTTTCACAGGCCTTGTTAGCAAGGAGCTTTATGAGGAGTTTTGCCTTTTGTTACATGGGATTAGTTTGTTGGGCTTATCTGGGCACATCTTTCCTAATGAGCTCCCTGCCATTGTGGGGTGTGTGATCACTGCTAATGTGAAACCGTTTCTTCCTTTTTTGACCACTTTAACCTTTTTAAAACAATTGTGATTTTAAAAACTGGAATTCTAGTATAAAACTTAAAACAGCTTTTGACAGAAGGCATTAAGGCTCGGCAGCCTGATGGCTTTTTCTCATCTTGGTGTATTTGAAGCTTGAGTTGCTTTTCTAAAAGAGCAAAATGTCATTGCCAATCTGATTAAGCTTTGCACATTTTGATCAGGAAGTTACAAGATAGCGAAAAGATCTAAAACTTTATAAGAGACTTCTAAAATCTCTGTCAGTAACTTGACTGTAAATTTGACCATATGATTAATGCATTTGTATTGAGTGTGGCTTCTTGAAAGATTCTGTTTGTGTTGTTGCCATAGTTGCTGGGTCTTTCACAAAATCTTACACTGGAGAATGCCATGTAAAGATTTGATGTGAAATACCTCCTGCTTAAAAAGGAAGGAAAAGAATTTATTTAATGAGAGCAAAAAATAACTTTTGCTGGTTTGTTTCTTTTCAGAGCTTTCCGTGGTAAACATATCACACTTGTAGTTCGTTTTCCAAACCAAGGCCGGCAGGTGGAAGATTTGGATATTTGGTCTCACACCAATGACACGATTGGCCAAGTGCGGCGTTGCATCCTCAATCGCATTAAAGCCAACAGTGCACACACAAAAGTAGAGCTGTTCATTGGGGGTGAGCTGGTAGATCCTGCAGATGACAGAAAATTAATTGGGCAGCTGAATCTCAAAGATAAAACGGTGAGTTTGGCGGGCTGGGTGTTTACATCAATTCAGATGTTCCTTCCCTTTTGTAAATGCTTGAAAAATGCCATGCATGGCATCATTTATTTTTGTGAAGTAATTCCATTCTTTCTTCTTATATTATGCCATTAACATTATTTAAGATGCTTATTTGGTAAAGAATCTTAATTTTTGGAGAGTATTAAAACTATGATTGTGTTTTTCAGCTAATTACAGCTAAGCTTACACAGATAAATTCTAATATGCCCTCAAGTCCAGATAGTTCTTCTGACTCTTCAACTGGTTCTCCGGGCAACCACGGCAATCACTACAGTGATGGTCCAAATCCAGAAGTTGAAAGCTGTTTGCCTGGAGTGGTAAGCATTTTCTGAAATTAACAGTTTAAACAAGTTTTTTTACACTTTATCTTCGGCTAACAATTTTTATATGTCTTTTTTTTTTATTTGCTTATTTTAAGATCATGTCACTGCATCCTCGGTACATCTCTTTTCTTTGGCAAGTTGCAGACTTGGGCAGTAGTCTAAATATGCCACCTCTTAGAGATGGAGCTCGTGTTCTTATGAAGCTCATGCCACCAGGTAAAACTTAGCTTTGTCCTTTTTTTTATCTTGTAATATGCTGTATAATAATTTCTCACCTGATACATAAAAGTGAAGACAGGGGAGTATTTTTTACTTTCTAGTAGTTTATTGATACTGCAATTCATTACAGTTATCCTAATTAGAGCTGTAAAAGATTCCCAAGTAGTTATTTCTTGTCTGTTGTGTGAAGTTGCATGGTTTGCAGTTGGTACTGGGGTTGAGTGCCATAGTGTAGTGAAAATGGGGAGCATTGTATTTTAAAGTGGTTTTGTAGAACTGCTTTAATAGGATCACTTTTGACTGTAATAATCATTGGAGGACACTCTAGTCTGAATTTGTCTGTAAGTTTTTGCAACTGTTCTGATACACTTCATTTTTTTCAGATTTATAATTGTAAATAGTACTGGCTTGTTATGTAGTAACTTTGCTGCAAAATGCTTATAAGTTGTGTTTTTATTGCAGATAACACTACGGTCGAGAAACTAAGAGCAATTTGTTTAGATCATGCAAAGCTAGGGGAAAGCAGCCTTAGTCCATCCCTTGATTCTCTGTTCTTTGGTCCTTCTGCCTCACAAGTGCTGTACCTAACAGAGGTTTGTGATGCTTTGCCTACTCTTTAAAAATTGTCAATTTTCTCTGTGGCAATCCTCCATGTAACATTATGGAAGCCTAAGATCAAGTTCCGGTTTGAAATTAACAATTGAAAATACTTAACTATTTTTCTGGAATAAACATGTGTATGACCAGTGCTATCAAAGCAATGCTTATGTAGTATTGCTAAAAAATCTCATGTTCAGTCATCTATATTCAAGCTGGTGCGTTTCCATTAGATAACTCTCTGTTTTCTTCTACAGGTAGTTTATGCCTTGTTAATGCCTGCCAGTGCACCTCTGGGAGAAGATGCCAGTGACTTCCAGTACAACTTCCTGAAAAGTGGTGGTTTGCCTCTTGTGCTGAGCATGCTGACCAGAAATAACTTCCTGCCAAATGCAGATATGGAAACTCGAAGGGGTGCCTACCTTAATGCTCTAAAAATAGCCAAATTGTTGCTAACAGCAATTGGATATGGCCATGTTCGAGCTGTGGCAGAAGCTTGTCAGCCAGTTGTGGAAGGCACAAGTACAATTTCACCGGTAATATAAATCTTCCTTGCTGCAAATAGCAATCTGCTCTGTGTTTTATAATGTGTGGAGCCATCTCTTAACTTTTCATTGGTAGTCTATTCTTTGAGTGTGTTGCATATCAAGAACTCACAGTTCTTTCAGACGATATTTTGCAATTCTAAAAAAGAAATCAACTTACTAAACAAATCCTCTTTATTGGTGACTGTAAAAAGTTAGGTGTATCTGTATATGAATTTCAGTGGTTTGCATGATTGTCAGTACAGGTAATTTCTCCTTTTTAACTCTATTTATCCTTCTGGGCAAAATGTCCACCCCACAACAGGATAAACACACCATGTGATGTGTGAGCAGCTGGCTCACAGGTTGGGCACAGAGGGTTACAATGGGTGGTGACATCTGACTGGTGATCTGTCACAGGTAGGGTTGTGCAAGGCTCCATCCTCAGTCCTGTGCTCAACATGTTCATAAATGACCTGGATGCAGGACTGGAAGAGATGCTGAGCAGATTTGCAGATAATACAGAACTGAGAGGAGCTTGATTCCCTGGAGGGCAGGGAGGCCCTGCAAAGATTTCAGCAAATTAGAGGATTGGGCAATCACGAGCTGTATGGAGTTCAATAAGGGCTAGTGCCAGATTCTGCACCTACGATGGGTGGACTGAGGAATGAGATGCTGGAAAATGGTGACACAGAAAGGGACCTGGCTGTCCTCCTTTGATGGCCAGTTGAATATGAGCCAGCAGTGCCCTGGCAGCCAGGAGGGACATCCCTGTCCTGAGGGACATCAGGCCCAGCATGGCCAGCTGGGCAAGGGAGGAGATTGTCCCACTCTGCTGTGGGTTGCGTCAGCCTCACCTTGTGTGCTGGGGGCAGTTTTGGGCACCACAGTATAAGAAGGATATGAAGCTCTTAAAGGCCATCCAAGGGAAGGCAACAGGGCTGGTGAAGGGCCTTGAGGGGAAGCTGAGGGCACTGGGTCTGTTCAACCTGGAGGAGACTGAGGGGAGACCTCAGTACAGTCACAACTTCCTGGTGAGGGGCAGAGGGGCAGGCACTGATCTCTGCTCTGAGTGACAGTGACAGCACTGAGGGAACGGCCTGAAGGTGTGTCAGGGCAGGTTTGGGTTGGGTATCAGGAAAAAGTTCTTCCCCCAGAGGGGAGTTGAGCACTGAACAGGCTCCCCAGGGCAGTGGTCACAGCACCAGCCTGACAGAGCTCAAGGAGTGTTTGGACAATGCTCTCAAGCACATGGTGTGACTCCTGGGGATGGTTCTGTGCTGTGCCAGGAGTAGGACTTGATGATCCTTGTGGGGCCCTTCCAACTCAGCATATTCTGTGGTAAATGGGAATTCCCTATTTGTGAGGTTCCATCCCAAATAGTTGCTACATCTGTCAACCTATATTCAGAAACACAAAGAGAGCCCCACTTCAGAGCACTTCATTCCATAGTGTTCACCCAGATCCATCTCTGAATCAGAGAAATACATTCTCCTTAAATCTCTGTTCTGGTTAGCTGCCATCTCTTGGAAGATACATAATTAATTCTTTTTCAAGTAAATCTGAACTCTTAATGATTACAATGAAGTGAAGATTCCTTTTTATGTCTTATGTTAGAGTATAATAGGAATATATTAAGGCAGACATGTTTTCTACCCTGTCTTTTGTCTGTTTAAAATGGCTGAGTTTTACTGCCCTGTTTTCTTACAATAGTTACTTAAAGGCCAGTTTGGAGCACACATTGCATCAGTTGAGTCTGGAAGTATTGTTTGAAACAGTCTTAGGCTGTTCTTAGGAGGTAGTGACATTTGTCCACAATTGCTGACTTTCACTATTTAGAGTTGGAAACATCTGATTTAATAATAACTGATTTGTTGGAAAAAACATGGTGGTTCTTGCTGTCACCATCATCCTCTTTGAAGGACTTTGGTATTTTTTATTCCCCTGGGATGCAGGTGAGATTTGTTAAAACCTTTCATTTCTCTTACCTAAAGCATAAGTACCAAAACATAACTTTCTGTCTTGGCTTTCCATCAGTATGTGAGAGAAGGAGGCAGCCAAGGTTTTGTGTCTGTAATTTTTCAGTTACTGGTCTGTTGCTGTCACTAGTACCTTTAAAATTACTACTTTCTTCCTTGTTTTCATAGAAGGTTGAATTAATAATGTTAAATGCAGTGTTCTGGTACACAGAACTGATTTACCTCAGATACATTGCTGTTGATCACTTCCATCCAGTAGCTGACTGTGGAAGCTCTGTTAGTCTTCAGTGGAGGCTCTGTAACTTTGCTCCCTGAATCAAACTGACAAAACAAGGGAAGTGACCAGTACTAGACCTTACACAGCAGCCTCACAGTGTGTCTTTTGAGCAGCATTTGAGATGGGCTTTTTGAACAAACTGGTACACGAAAATGAAGAAACTCTTCTGTTTTAACTTGTAGCCACAGCACACCATCTTTTGTTTGTGAGAAGGAAACAACCATTTCAGGTTTTGTCAAAATTATGAATTTCTGGCTGACTAAGGAGAGAGGGGTCTATGCTCAAACCAATACAAAAAAAAGATAAAAACTTGTCTTGCTGTTTCTGTTTTGAAAATATTACAAAAAACAGGAGGGATAATTTAGAATAGAATTCTTTGAGAGTAACTTTAATCAAATGTTTAAAATGTACTTCAGTATAATAAAAACTGCAGCTGTATTCTGTCTGGGCACTCTTGTCTAATCCAGAGGGAGATCCAGTGTTTTACCAAACCCTTTCTTTCCCGCATCTACTGAAAGGGAAGGAGACATTGTAACAGAAAACAATTCTATTAACTTGAAGTAGTCTGATCCATAAACAAGCCCCCAAACCTGCTAAGTTTTGAGCAAGTGCCTTTCCTTTTAACTACTTGTACTCTGTGATCACACACTGCAGCATAGTGTCTTCAGATGTGATGGTATCTGTTTGAAAATGAGGTTTATTTATGTTGGCCTTTGCACTAAGTAGTTTTCCTTCCAAGATCTTACCTACTTCTACCAAACCTTTCCAAGTAACTTTAGCTCTTCATATCTTTTTGCTCTTTTTTCCCATGTAAAAGTAAGTATGAGAAATACTTTCTTCCAGATAAACCAGGCTACGCATGACCAGGCAGTGGTGCTACAAAATGCCCTACAAAACATTCCTAATCCAACTTCAGAGTGCATGCTGAGAAATGTAGCAATACGTCTTGCACAGCAAATATCTGATGAGGTTGGTGAATTCCTTTCTTGTATCATCTTTTTCCTTATAGCATCTTTTCTATTTTCTTAATCCTTGAATTTGTTGCTTTGTGAGACACAGGTTTTCCTTTTAAAATGTTTTAGGTAATGGTCATATAAAAGAGAAAAATCTCAAATCATTGCCAGTGTATCTTTATATATTGAAGATGCATTTAATGACACAAATGAAAACTTCAGTAAGGCTAAAGCTAAACAATGTGCTTTGCAAACATAGTGGTCTTATGTGTGTGGTGTGGCCAAAGCCCGTTTGGATCTGGAATCAGGAGTCATGTTAGTGAACACGTTAGTGAATTCAGCTGAATTCACCAGGAGCTAAAATCACAACTGCTTTATCTTCCTCTTCCATGTGCTTCTGGATCCCTCGGTTTCCAGGGTGGAAGCCATAAATGCAGTGTTTCTGTACTGTATAGCATATCTGCAAAACTATCCAAAATATTTCTGAGGTATCTAGATAGAAGATATTATTGTATTCCCATCTTGGTGTTGACAAGTGCACTATCCCTTGAGAACAAAGGGCAGTGTGTAAAGAAAGCACAATGTGCTGCACTGCAAGACTGAGCCATCTGCCTTCCATCAGTGGTGGCTTTACATCCATAGGTGTAAAATCAGCCAATTGAACTCTGACTTAATCAAATTTCTTCTATAGAAGAAATATCTTTTGAAGTGAGATGTGAGGAAAGGTTTTTAAATTCTGCCTTTGTCTTTCTTAGAGGCCTGCTAATAAATAAATAAACAAACTATTTTTCTTTCACCAAACACATCAATGCAAACATAATCTGAATGTGTTTTACAGTATTGCTGTGGAGGATTTGTCTGTAATTTTCTGAAATTATGAATACTGCTGTAGATCTAAATTTCATATGTATTGTCATTTGCCTTTGAAAGGTTTTTTATCCTTTTCATGTTTTGATGAAAAGACTCTTTTCAAATGATGTCACAATTTTTTAAATAATTTATGTGACATAGTTTCCATAGGCCAGAGAGGAATCATTCACCTTTTTAAAAAATGGTGATATTTAAGATTTTGAAACTACAATGAGGTAAATAAAACCCTGTTACTTTTCTTGTAGAACTGTTGCTGTAAGGTTGCTTTGCTTGTGACAAAGATAAAATGCCTTTTATTTTTCTTGTAAATACTGTTAATGTTCATGTCAGTACAAGAATGCACATTGTTCAGGTTTCCTGATGCAGATACTTAACCAGCTCAGCTTCTTAGAGTCCCCTTTTTTCATTGTCTGAGCATTAGAAAAATGAAACTTGAAATCCTTGAGAACTGTCTGCCATTTGCTTTTTAGAGATTACCTATTTTTTGGACCATTCTGTTTTGCATATAGACTTCAGATAAGTTTGGTAATTTTTTTTTTTTTTGAAATTGACATGAACCATGAATAATAGCAGTTCTAGTATGTTTTGTAATGTGTGTATATCAGTAAAAACTACTGGATGTTAACTCAGACCATGCACAAAGTACTGAAGAGTGACTGTGCATTCATTAAATACATGAGCTGTGTTCTTATTCATGTTCAACCCTCTGTGTCTTGAACATGAAGCAATCCCTTCATATAATGATCACATCCTTGATAACATCAGTGTGTTCAAGCTGGCTATCAGCTGGCACACCATGGGGAGAAACCCTAAAATAAGTTCAGGTTTTACATTGCTTAAGAGTCTGGCTGCCTTCCAGATGAGTGCTTGGTGGTTTCTTGGGTTTTTTCCCTAAATAAAGAAGCTTTTAGCATTGAAATTGGTAGTTTCTACTAAGCCTTAGAATCAGAGTTGCCTACATCCTACTTTAAAAAATGGAATTTTACATAAGTGAAGTATAAATACTCTTCAAGGTACATCATCTGTTTTCTATTTAAGAGAAAAAAATCTTTAACATTTTAAATCTTAAATTTTCTGTGAAATACATTTGTGGGAATTTAGAATCCATTGTAATGTTATTTGCAGCTGTATTTTAATGTTGCTTTAGTTAATTTCTCTTTTTTTCAGGCTTCAAAATACATCCCTGACATCTGTGTTATCAGGGCAGTGCAAAAAATTGTTTGGGCATCAGGTTGTGGGTCAGTTCAGCTGGTTTTCAGCTCGAATGAGGAAATTAGTAAAATCTATGAAAAGGTAAGAATCCCTGAACAACTGCTTTTCTGTAAAATTGTTTCTGTACAAAAGGGGATGTTGGTTAGGTTTAGAGTGTGATGAGCTTTTATGTGGATACAGTGATGTATTTCAGAATCTAGTACATGTCATTGCCATAACAGAGCTTAATTTTCTGTTCCAAATTCCTTTTCTCAGTAATTGTTGAATTGTACATTGAATCTGGTGTCATTTCAAAAATGCACCAGTTCTGTAACTGCTGTAACATGTTTTCAGCCCTGTTAGCTTCTGCATCTAAATAAGGAATAAGCATTTCCTGCAATGCTAATTTGTCTAAGTCTTCAAACTTAAAAGGTCTGTTCTACAGAAGTGATTCAAAGCATATGTGCAGTCTAGAATGAGAAAGAAGTGCAGAGTGATGTGAGAAGCATGGGAAAAAAAGATGAAATTGTTAATTCTGTATGGCTTTTCTTCTTTTATTCATTGCTTCACATGTGGTTTACACAGCTAGTTAGGAGTTGAGAGTTTTGTGTCAGTACATTATCACACACCTTGTGTTTAAGTAATGTTATCTACAATTATATCTGTATTTTGATAGTGATTTTAAAAAACCATCTTCCTTTTTTTGTCTTAAAACCCAGGTTTAGTACTCATCAATACTAGCCTGAGTAAAAGGAAAAGGAATATGTAGGGAGGTTTAATTCTTGGTGTATTTGCTGTTGAGTTTAGATGATCAGTTGAAAGAAGGCTATTTACTACAGCAAAATAAACACCTCTCCATTAGCTTTCATAGGGTTATAGTTATAGTGGCATCTGCTTCTACTGCTGTGAGCATGAGTTCTTCCTGAAATAAATTGGGGTTTGGGGGTGGTTTTGGGTGATACTTGCGTATAGAACATGGTTTAGTTCATGTGACAGTCCAGGCACATGATGGTAAGCTCTTATATCTATACATCAGATGCTTTAAGAGCAGTCGTGCACAAGAGAAAGTATACCTGAAAGAAAACAGACCTAAATGGACTTAATTAACATTTTTCTGGGTAAAAATTATGTAGTTCTGAAAAAATACTTTGAGGTAGTGGAAGTTTTAAGAGAGGTGAAATTTAAGCTGTGCATTACTGATCATTTTTCATATGATTTTCTGGGGTTTTCATTTTTGTTTTTTTTTCTTTTTTTTCATATTGACACTTACATGGACATTTGTAACAAGTGGTGGCTATTGCAAAAGGGAAATAAAAATTAAAGGGGGAAAAATGGAAATTCAAAAGAGGAGGGAATTGCAGAAGTAACAAGAGGGGGAAATAAAGTACACTTTGTTATTATAACACTAAAAGAGAGGAGAGTATCCAAGTAGAGGACTATCATGGAAGACACAGTTTATGAGAACCATATCTGGTTATAGATCATAGGAAGCAATTTTTATGATGGCTTTATAAAGATTGAATAAAACAATGTACAGACCCCCTGGCTCTGGGTGCCTGAGTGCAGAGAAGTACTTCATTGAGTATAAAATGCATTTTGCCTTTCTCCTGGGTCCCTGCAACTGTGCAGAAATAACTTTCCTTTGGAACCAGGGTTTCAGTGCAGAGCAGGTGCAGTTCTGGACTTGCTGAAGGCATTCTGCATTTGCTTTCTGATCTTGAGTTGTGTCAGAACTGCCACATCCTCCTGCTGCAGTGCAGTGACTGCCTCTGATTTTTTAGTTGTTGTGCATAGACAAAGTAGTGTTTGTTGCCAGAGTGAGGCATATTTTGGCCTGTTCACAATTAGTTCTGTCTTCTGTGTTGTAATCCCTTCTTTCTGCCTAATTAATCTTGATACCTTTCCATATGTAAAACAAATATTTAATGCCTCTAGTTAATGTGGCTAACCTGGACTCGTGATTTATAAATGACAAATTGAGACCTGCTCATATTCAGTTTTTTTTTAAATTTCTTGAACACAATTACTTCTAGATGAAGGAGAGGGTTTACCATTATTCTCAAAGTATTTATTTTGAAAAAATGTACCAAAATCAACTCAATTAATTCAAATGTTCAGTTTAAGAAGTAATGTATGTACCAATTAGAGGTAATATTATTTTCTGTGTCAAAAATCACCACAGCAATGTTTAAAACTTGAACAACTCTTTCATGTTTCTGAAAAATAGCAAAGTGATTAATAAATTCTAGCAGTATTAAAAAACTTTTGGTCAAATAAGTTGTGAGTGTCAAAACCTTGTAAAACTGCACTGATGAATTAATTATACAGCACTTTGGCCTTTCTCACTTTAACAAAGCAGTGAGAGTTTTCCAAGCTTTAAATGCTATCGTTTGAGTGGTAAAGATAGAACAAAATCGCAAACAAACAAAACCCCAGATTCAAACCAAGAAAAACTCCCAACACTACTAGCTGGTGTAACTGTTGCCTACAAGTTTCCTATTGAACTTCTGTTTCCCTAAGTTCACTCTTGCAATCCTCCTTTGAGAAGTACAATCCTCAAGTCATCCCACACAGTGCTTTGACTTGGATCTGGGTGCATAAAATACTTGGCAGTGATATCACTTAGTGTACAAAGCTGTGGTTTGTGTTTGTGTTTAGTGATATACCTTGGAGCCAGTTGGGTTTCTTGGGATTGTTTTCTGTACCCACTTCGTGCACTCTTGTTTGTTTTCACAGACAAATGCAGGAAATGAACCAGACATGGAAGATGAACAAGTTTGCTGTGAAGCACTAGAGGTGATGACCCTGTGCTTTGCTTTGATTCCAACAGCACTGGATGCACTCAGTAAAGAGAAGGCGTGGCAGACATTTATTATTGATTTACTATTGCACTGTCACAGCAAGTAAGTTTTGGTCACATCTATTATTTTATAATTCAAAATTAATATAAAACCTAATGCAGAACCATGGCTTCAGCCCATCTGAAATTGTGCTGTGAAGTATTGGGGTGGGTGTTTTCAGAAACCATCCTAGTGGAAAGTTGTTATGTGTTATTAAACTTTGTTGCCAGTGTTTTGATCTGTTACTAAAGAGTTAATTTTATTGTTTTAAGATACTGTTGTTTCATGAATATTCTAACTTTTAATTGAGAAATTACAGAGATCCAGAATTAGTAGTGTCTTAAGCCTTTCAGTACGTTTCAAAGGGAGTCAGATTATGGTACTCTGGGATTAATGGGGTCAGAATTTGTGTTTTGGAGTTTTTTACTTTTTTAGATAAACAGGTTGAAAAGTCTTATGTTTAGGGATATTTGCTTTAACAAAAGGATCAATAGTATCATCAGAGCATCTCTTTACAGTGAACTCTTGACACACATGGGTGAAACTGTGGAGTGTTATACCACAAACTTTATTAGTTTACAGCCTGTGGTAAAGGGTGTTGAATTTTCAGTTTCATTGAAGCTTGCTTGTATCACTCATTGTAAGGAAAAGTGGTTCATACTGTCAGTACAAGAACCTATGACTGAGCTTTTTTCTCTTATATGCCTGTAAAACCTGTGATAAATATGATAATCTCACTTAGAATGGTGCAAGTGTTCATTGTTACATGATAGAATAGCATAAACATGAGTGGAAACAGAAGACTGCTGTGTAAATGAAGATGGTGAAGCTGAACTAAGCTGCTAAAAAGTTTCTGTTCTGAATTAATGTGGAAACAAATCAGTGTTTGCAGTTCAGAGAAAGTTTAGCAAATACCAGACAGAACTCTGAATATCTTTCCACAACTATTGTTCTCAAATCTCCTATGCTCAATCAGAGGACAATGTGAACAGAAATATGCATGTAGAGAAAATATTTTTGGTGCACCATAAAAGACAAAGAAGATGACCAAGTTCAGATCTCACAAATAGGATCTTTCTAGAAAAGATCAGATGTTTGTTTTTTAGAGTTTTAGAGTTTGACTGGGGCTTCTGTTTCCTCTGAGCATAACCATGCTACCTCTAAATTGAGAAACAAAAACTGAGACTGCAAAATGTTTAATGCTAAATGTTAGAACAGTTTTTCTCCTACAAGGTAATTGATTTTATGGTGTTGTCCTCTGAATGCAAGACTGGCTTAGTTAAGAGAAGATAGCTGAACAGTTAGTCCTAAATAATTCTGGAAGTATTCTGTTGATTTCTGTAAAGTGTTTGGTGGCCACATGTATGTGGCCTAAATACATTAAAATTCTTTGTGCTGGTGTAAAGCAATGGCACTTACACCCATTGAAAAGACTTTCTATTAACTGAACAGAAACCTGTGTCCTGGGGCTCTCCAGGACAGGATTCAGGTGGCCAGCCTTAAGGGAGGTGCTTGACCTCCAGGTGTTCCTCCTGCTGAGTGTGAGTTCATTGTGCAGCTCATGTCCTGTGTGCCAGCTCTGTGCTGTCATCATGTGTCAAACAGCATGAGATGCCTGTGCTCAGGCAGCTGCATTCCTCTCATGATTTCTTAAGAGCTCTTAGATGGTTACAACTTCACAGAAATGGGATACTTGTGTTCAAACACTGCACACTCCTCAGAAGCATAATAGTGTGAGGCTGTCACATTGGTCACATTTCTCACTGTAGGAAAATATCACCTTTATCTATTTCATTCTGCCTTCAAGTACACAGACCTGAGGAGTATCTGTATAATGTGTCCCAAGCAATTGAGGGATTGTGTCTTAAAATAACTTTCTGTGAGCTGTTCTGCAAAAACGTTGGCTCAGCAATCAGACCCCATAAAATATCAATTATTGTTAAGAACAAAATAGACCAGCCCCACTCCACAGTCTGCTGCAACTCAGAGCAGAGTAGGAGAACTCGCAAAGATCAGAGAAGGGTGACAAGGGAGATCAGAGCTCTGCAATGAGTTCCATCTGAGGAACAGCTGAATAGCTGGGGGCACTTCATTCTGAGAGATGAATGGTGCAAGGAGAATACTGCAGAGACCCTTAAAAATCAGAAGTAGCAAAGGGAGAACAAATGGAGAGCTGTGTTTCTTTGTGTAAGACCTTGTCGAGCATAGCATTTAACCAGGCAAACCTTCAGTTTGGAAATGGTTTGAGGGGTTCTTTCATGAACTTGTCCAGTGAGGGTTTTGAAATACTGCTCTTGGTACTCGAAGCACAGATTGTTAGGAGCTGAGAGAACATTCTGGAGAGGTCTCACTGCATGATTCCTTCTTCTTGTGCACTTTGCTTTGTGCATGGTAGCAGAGATGGGTGCTCAGCCAGGTGCATCTTTGCTCTGACCTCAAGGTCATCCTTATGTGGCTTTGAAACCACAGTTAACCACACATGAAAAAGCTCTGAAGGAAATGGGATTCTTTGCTCTGCTTTCCACCCTGACTTCGTGGGCACAAAATGAAGACAGCCACCAGACCCTGCAGAACTCACTGCAAAACTCAGATTTTCATATGTTGAGATACTTTCATGAAATCATTAATTCAGCATTCATTTGTAGTCTCTTCCCACACAAAAAGAGTTGTTCCTAACAGTTTTTACAAGGCATAATGCTCAGATAATTAATCCTACAACTTGAAAGAAAATAATTAGCCTTAAGTATTATTTTTTTAAACTGAAGCTTATCCATTCCTACATTGTTCTAGTGATTAAATTAAGTTCTGAGTTGGAAAATTTCCTTTAATTATAGCCACTTGAGTTTTCAGGAGGGTCATCATGTCTCACATCTTACTAATGATAAATTTTGATCACTTCAAAGATGCTCAGCAAACTGCTGCAGTGACACATAAAAGCAGTTTTACTGGAGTAGTTCTGGTTTGTCTTACCAGGTACAACTGGTGCTTGATTAGGAAAAAAAGAGTATTTAGGATTGCAAATTGTTGTGTTATGCAATATTTGCTGTCAGTTGCAAAGGTGTAGTGGTTAGGTGTTTCTAAGTTTCTTTTTCTTTTACCTTTAAATATTTGATTTGTGGAACAGGTTTTGTAATATAATTCATGCATCTGAAATTTCACTGCAAGGAGAAATAATACAATGGGTAGTGAATAATTAAACTATTCCTGTTTCTTACATTATGTTCAATTTTAGAAAATGGCATTAAGGAGATAAACACAAATTTAATTAATGTTCTGTTTGGATAGGGAGATTGAATTTAATGTTTCTATTAAATTATTTCCAGAACTGTTCGTCAGATGGCACAGGAGCAATTCTTTTTAATGGCTACCAGATGTTGCATGGGACAGAGACCTCTCCTTTTCTTCATTACCCTGCTGTTTACTGTTCTAGGGGTAAGTTTTCAGGGATTAATTCTTCAGTATGGGCATGTCTGTAAAAAGTAAAAGGACAAAATACCTGCAAGAAAATACAAATTGCTATTAATAACATTCACTAAAATATAGATTGCTTATGACCTACAGGCAAGCAGCATAGGTGATTTCCATTTGAGCTGGATCACGGGAAAAGGGACTCTTGCATTTTCTGATAAGAACATGAACAATAGGCTTTAATGTCTGGATTTACTCTTTGGTGATTACTAACCTTTAAGTAAAAATCCTTGGCAGATTAGAGAGATACCTACAATTAGTGCCTTCTCCTATTGGTTTTGCCAGGGCTTTTCAGCTCCCCATGCTCATGGCTCTCTTGAACATTTGATCAAAAGTTTTGGTTTGTTTTTCTTTTTCCCATTCAGGTGTAGAAATTGCTACTGAAATAGTTGAGAAGTCATTCATTAGCAGCTAAATACAATTTTAAACTTCTAAAAGGTTAAAAATTATGTTAGACTTGTTTTCTTTTATGTTTACTCTGAGATTTAGGGGAAATGCGTTGGTGTTGCACTGTAAGTAGAAGCATGTATAAATTTTCATTTGCTTTTGGATTACACAGAGCACTGCAAGAGAGAGAGCTAAGCATTCTGGAGACTACTTCACCCTCTTAAGACATCTTCTTAATTATGCTTACAACAGTAATATTAATGTACCCAATGCTGAAGTTCTTCTCAATAATGAGATTGACTGGCTTAAGAGAATCAGGGTAAGTTACAGGATCAGTTTATTCCTGATAATTAGGTTTTTTGTTGCTTTGTTGTAAACTGCAGTTCTGAGCTTAATGTTTGCTATTTGGAGTACCTACCTTTCTCTTAAACGGCAGGATGAAGTAAAAAGAACGGGAGAAACAGGTGTTGAAGAAACAATCTTAGAGGGTCACCTTGGAGTAACGAAAGAATTGTTAGCGTTCCAGACACCTGAGAAGAAATACCATATTGGTTGTGAAAAAGGAGGTGCTAATCTCATTAAAGTAAGTTCGAGTTTTTTGATCTCTGGAGGGGATTTTTTTATCTTTGTGATGTTTTACGATCTTGGGGGGTTTTTTGGGGGGGTGTGTGAATTTTTGGGGTTTTGTTGTTACTTGTTTTACCTATAAATAAGTAAAAAGAGGCTTCACATCTTGTGGGCTGTATCCATAAAAATGCTTTTGATTGGAGCTTAATGTTTTCTTTTAAAATAGTTTTTTAAATTGCATGCTTCATTCATAAAGTGTATTTAACATTCTTGTTCTTACTGTATTCCAGTACTTGACAAACATCACACAAAGACAGTGAGCTAGATACAGGATAGTCCTGTACAGGATTGCTTTCCTTCATTCCCCCCCTGCACATGTTCTTAATTAGTGTTATTAATGCTTAGGGCAGGTTGGAACAAATGCATCACATCTGAGTGTCTCCTTAATAACACATGTTTTCTTTGTATCTCTGATATTACAGAGCAGGAGTATTGGTTTTTCAGCACTAATTGATAAAGAACTTTGTAGATAATACTGGTTGTGCAAAATAAATTTTTTACCGATCAAGAACTACAGATTTATTTTTAACTTTCAGTGGGGGGGGTGGGTTTGCAGGGAACCACTTTAGAATGGAGTTCTTCTGTTCTAAATTTAAAAGCTCATTATTGGTCTCATTTTTTACTCTTGGATTTGTTTTTTTTTAAGTACCTCTCTGGTTCTCAGACATTCATTTATGTAATAACCCTTACTCTCTTACAAAATAATGCCATGGTAACAGGTGATTTATTGTCTTTTTTTCAGGAGTTGATAGATGATTTCATCTTTCCAGCATCCAATGTTTATCTACAATACATGAGAAATGGAGAATTGCCTGCTGAGCAGGCCATACCAGTCTGTAGTTCACCAGCTACTATTAATGCTGGCTTTGAGCTCCTCGTTGCACTAGCAGTTGGATGTGTGCGAAATCTCAAGCAGATAGTAGACACGTTGACTGAAATGTATTACATAGGTACAGCAATCACTAGTATGTAATACTTTAAATTATCTATTTTCTACTCTTTAATGTATATATCACGTGTAGGTCTTGTCTGTATTATCCACTGAACCACATACTGAGTTTTTGAGTTCATGGTTTGTTTGTGGCTGCTTTTAATGTTGCAAAATCAGTTTGCCAGCGTAGCCTTTATTTGTTTTTCTTTATGCAGTAAATGTACTGACTTGCATTCCATGGTCACATCTAAATTCCAGCCCCAGTCACTTGCACAGCCTGACCCTTCCTGTCCCAATCTCTGACTGCTCTCCTTTGTCCATACCAGCTCCCAGGAACCTCATTCTGTCTGTATCTTCTGTCTCATCATTTCAGGCTCTTGCTAACCAATCCCAGAGCCTCACCAGGTATCTTCAGCTTAGTTTTAGAACCAGTCTCACCTGATTTGTCATCATTGTCACACACAGACACAGGTCCTCTGTCCCGCTTCTCTTTTTAGTTCTGAACTCATTCTCTGCTTGTCATAGTCCTTTTTCAGGCTCCATTTTGGCCTTGTCTCAGCACAGTTCTGCACTGAAAGAATTTTCTCCCTCTCAGTGGAGAAAGATTCTAGTGATTGCAGTCTGTTCAAAAACTTGCAAATGTTAGTGCTTCAGAAGCCAATAGTCAAGTGAAACTTGGGCTAATTTTCACAAGGATGGCAAAGACTTGTTTTTAGCACAGATTATTGTTGTCATAAAGAAACATTTCATAGCATATTTTATCCAGCCCTAAAGGGACACTGGAACCATTCTGCTGTAATATTAACAGGGAAAGGAAAAAAAAATCAACAACCACCAAACAAAATCCAAACACCATCAAACCAAGGAAACCCAAGCTCATATGGTGAGAAAGGCTGGGAGAGTTGGGGTTGTTCAGCCTGGAGAAGGGAAGACTCCAGTGGTACCTTATTGTGACCTTCATTACAAACGTGGCTTGTAAGGAAGATGGAGAAAAAGTTTTGTGCCAGGGCCTGTAGTTACAGGACAAGAGGCAATGATTTTAAACTGAGAATAGATTTGGATTGGACACAAGGAAGAAATTCTTCACTATGAGAATGCTGAGACACTGGAACAGATTGCCCAGTTGTGGATGCCTCATCCCAGGAAGTGTTCCAGGGCAGGTTGGATGGGACCCTGAGCTGTCTGGTCTAGTGGAGGATATCCTGGCCCATGGCAGGGGGTTGAACTAGATGGTTTTTAAAAGTCCTTCCAACCCAAACCATTGTGTGATTTAACACATGTTTAAACTCACAGAGTTTAGCAAAACTATAAGCAACTAAAATAGTATCCAAAAGGGGAAATTGTCCACTACCTCTCAGAGTAGTTTTGCCACCACCATTGCTTGAATGGTGCTATCAGTGAGTCATTTGAGGTTTTGCAGTCTCTTCCTGTTCAGTTCCATCTCAGATGAATAAATTAAAAGGGCAGCTTTTACTGTTTCCCCCTCTGCCTCATCCTTCTTTCTTCACCCTTTTCTGTTGGGAAGTAGTGTATTTCTTATCACCTCACAATTAGGGGGATTTCATGGCATTCCCTTCCATTCAGGTGTTTGATAAGCACAATAGAACACCAGATCTCTGTGCTAAGAGAGAACACATGTATGAACTGTGCATGCTCTGGGATTTATATACCAAATCTGCTTGTAAATAAATATGCATGCTGTTTTCTGTCATAATTTTTTGTGTTAAAACTGTAGAAAAACAGGTTAGCTTAGGCGATCATAAATGTTCTTCAAGAGATGTGACAGACCTGAGAGAGGAGACTCAGGAGGAGAAAATATATATCAAGTTATATAGATAGCATTTACTGAAACTGTTTCCCATCCTGGCAAGAAAAAGTGAGGCTTAATTGAAATACTAGAATTTTTTGAAGGATTGTAAATTTTTGAAAGGCTTATAAATTCATTATATAGTCTATATTCATTCAACTGAATTCTTCAGCTAAGAAGCTTACTGGTATTGAGGCAAGACTTCTGTTTCATATATAAATAGACTAAATTTTTGCCTGACCTCCTCTTTAGTTATGCAGTAGAAGAAAATGTTACAACATTAATATTACAGAGAGAACTCTCCTTCATAGAAGTTGTGTTAATTTCAGCAATTAAGTTTTCTGATGGAACATTGTTTTGTATTAAATTGCAGTATGATACAGACTAATAATAATTTTATGTAACTGCCCTTTGTACTGCATTGATGGCCTCTTTATTTTATAACAAAACAGTTCCCTGACCCCATTCTGCTGTTTTCTCTTAGCTTGTGAAGCGCTCACAGAATGGGAGTATCTGCCACCTGTTGGGCCTCGACCGCCAAAGGGATTTGTGGGACTGAAAAATGCTGGTGCCACTTGTTACATGAATTCTGTCATTCAGCAGCTGTACATGATTCCAGCCATCAGGAATGGGATTCTTGCAATTGAAGGCACAGGCAGTGATGTAGATGATGACATGTCTGGGGATGAAAAGCAGGACAATGAGGTAAATTTAATTATATAAAATTACCTAATCTTAAAATTGTAATTCATTTTTTATTAAAAGGTTATGATAAATTTCAGTTGCAAATCAATTACTTTGATTTCCACTGGTAATCTGTGGGGAAAATAGGATAATATTTCATACTTGAATAGATTCACTGCCAGAGGGGCACTTCAGAAAATCCACGTGGCAGGGTTTACAGAATTCCTCCTCAGGCAATTCTACTGGAAAGTACTGCATCCTATTTCTGCCACCACAACTGTTAATGCAAACAAAGACAGTATTTGGGTTTTCAGCTGAGTATGAAACACCTTAGTTTGTCAAATTAAACTAATGGGATGGGATAAAACTAACTGTAAGATGGCTACATATGAAAGTGAATTGTGCAAATTTTCTACTTTTCAGAGCAATGTTGACCCACGAGATGATGTGTTTGGTTATCCTCATCAGTTTGAAGATAAACCAGCACTGAGCAAAACTGAAGATAGAAAAGAGTACAATATTGGAGTTTTGAGGCATCTCCAAGTAATTTTTGGCCATTTAGCAGCTTCCAGGCTACAGTACTATGTACCAAGAGGGTTTTGGAAACAGTTTAGGTAAGTAGAAAATTGAGTAATGATGTTTGTTCACTGGATCCCTGAAGTGCAAAAAAACTAATCATAGTAGAATGGCAATGATGTAAAGTGTAAATTAACAGAAGTTGTGCAGCTTTATCTGCCTTTTCACCATTCTGTAGATGTCTGTTAATAACCTAAAGTTTAATAAAGCAGGGTGGTTCTTTGTAGCAGTTTTTTATAGTGAGACTTTGAATTAAGTATGAAGTTGTACACAAGAGTTTGTTTTTACTTACCAGAAAGTGTCAGGGATAGAACAACAGGTCATGTAGTACATCAAAAAACAGTAGTTTGGCTCTTTGAGGAGGGGTTAGAAGCTTGAGTAAAATTTTTTTCCAAAAGAAATTTTTGGTGAGCAAAACAAAAAATATTTGATAAAATGTGCTTTCATTTTCAGACTCTGGGGTGAACCTGTAAATCTACGTGAACAACATGATGCTTTAGAATTTTTTAATTCTTTGGTGGACAGTTTAGATGAAGCTTTAAAAGCTTTGGGCCATCCAGCAATGTTAAGTAAAGTTTTAGGAGGGTCCTTTGCTGATCAGAAGATTTGTCAAGGATGCCCACATCGGTAAGTGTTCAAGATTTTAATCTTGTTTGTGTCCTTATAAAAGTAATTAGACTCAAGAGTGGGCTTTTTGTGGGGTTTTTTTAAGCTAATAGATTGTGCTACCTTATTTTTTCTACAACTGAACATTCATTTGTCTACAAGTACTTAATCATTATTGCTTCTACTTCACAGATTGTATGTGAAGCATTGTGTATTGATCAAGGCAGGAAAAGATCATGCTTTTTCATATTAAAAGTGAAAACAATTATAGGAACCAAATGCAATGTACAAGATTTTAATACCTGGCCAGCAATTGTTGCTATCTTTGGTTTTCAATAATGTGTATTTAGAGCTGAGCCAAGTAGGAATCTTCAGTTCCAATGAGTAAAACTGTTCATACTCACCATGTAACCTGTAATTAAGGACAGTGGTGTAGAAAGATAATCTTTTTCTTAAAGTTTCTGCCGTATTTGTAGTTAACTTTAAATGTGAATAGTGAAATTCAGCTTTGTAGAAGGTATGTAAGAAACCAGCCCATGCCAAATCAGACTGCAGGTCTGTAGCTCACTGTTTCAATTATGGTTGTTAATGAAGAAATAGAACTCAGTATTGTGAAGTTGTAATTACCCAGACTTCTTAGTCTATCTCTCTTTTTGCAATGGATGGTTAAAATTGCATGCAAAATTCAGGGTGGCCTAATGATAAAATTACTCTTTTTGGCATTTGGCTTTTTTTTATTATTGTGTATATTTCTGTCACTATCAGTTGGCCTTCTTACTGTTTAGATCATGTGGGTTTCTTTAGCCATACATGTCTTTGTACATTGCCATTGCAAATTCTCTTTATTTTGAAAGCTGACCATTTCCTTTAGCTTCAGTTAGCAATTAAAGTACTGGAGAAAATGATACGAATGGATTTTATTGTGGTAATCTTTCAACTTCAATTACCCTCATGTATGAATAAGGAGAATTTGTAAACTGAACATCTCAGATTTCATAGGTTACAATGAGTGACTAGAAGTGAGTTGAAGTACTGCAATTTTACTGATTTTACTTTATATACAATGGGTAATTAAGTGGCAGATCCAGACCAGAATCAATGTGAGTTACCATTGGTTCCTGATAATATGTACTATCCTGAAGTATTTTCTGTGTTTTTCAAACTCTACTGAATTTGCATAATATTACTTATTAATAAAAATGTTACCCTGGTTGTAGTTCAGGGAGGAGAAAACTGATAGTAGTTGAACTGTGGATTTGTGTGTAGCAAATTAACAGCCTTTCTATATTTTTTAATAAGTTATTTATTGGATGAATGAATATTGCTGTTGGTTGAAGTGTTTCTAAATATTTACTTATTCAACCTTTGAATGCTTGATTGCTTATCAGGGAAACAAGCCTTTCAGTGTCACACTGGAATGGATGCGGCTTTTAAAATTTATTCATTACTTCTTTATCTTTAAAAACAAAAAATTGCTTCCAGGATGTATCAACTGGTTGTCTCTCAAGCATTGCTGGTTCACTGCTAGAGATTTATTTGTTGATTGTATTTAGAACCCAGTGTCAAAGCCAGCCATAAACATTCAAAGAGGTTTTATGAAGGTGGTGATTCAGGGTCTTTTAGACAGAAAATAAAAAGGCTTTTTGTTTGTTTTTTTAGCTGAATTGGCATCTATATTCACCTATTGTCTTTAGGTGTGATTACAGTATTTGTGTTTATCAGTCTAATTCCTGGCCATAAAAATACAATGTACAGATACTGTAAAGTTACTGTAGGAAAACTGCAGTAAAAAAGAATTCAGTTCTTTCACTGCTCACACACTGTAGCACATGTAAAACATAAAAAGTTGAACACATTCCTGCCTTTCTCATACATTTACCTGTTCATTGCTAGGTATGAGTGTGAGGAATCCTTCACAACTCTGAATGTAGATATAAGGAATCACCAAAACCTTCTTGATTCTTTGGAACAGTACGTCAAAGGAGATTTATTGGAAGGTGCAAATGCATATCATTGTGAAAAATGCAACAAAAAGGTAATGATTCCTTATATATTAAATTTGTGTACAACTGTGATGTTACAGTTGTATAAGTACATGTTTGGGGAGAAAAGTCATCCTTTTATTCCTCCGTTTGGTATTTGGAGAGAGAATATGAATGGAAATTTGAGAGCTGGTAACTGTTCATGTTGTTTTTTAGGTGGATACAGTGAAACGCTTGCTGATTAAGAAGTTGCCTCCAGTTCTTGCAATCCAGTTGAAACGATTTGATTATGACTGGGAAAGGGAATGTGCAATCAAATTCAATGATTATTTTGAATTTCCACGAGAACTGGACATGGAGCCTTACACAGTGGCAGGTGTAGCAAAATTGGAAGGGGATGACGTGAACCCTGAAAATCAGATAATACAAAATGAGCAGTCAGAGAATGAACACTCTGGGAGCACAAAATACAGACTCGTGGGTGTACTCGTGCACAGCGGCCAGGCCAGCGGCGGACATTACTACTCTTACATTATCCAGAGGAATGGTGGAGATGGTGAGAAGAACCGGTGGTACAAATTTGATGATGGAGATGTGACAGAGTGTAAAATGGATGACGATGAAGAGATGAAAAATCAGTGTTTTGGGGGAGAGTACATGGGCGAAGTGTTTGATCACATGATGAAGCGAATGTCCTACAGGCGCCAGAAGAGGTGGTGGAATGCTTACATTCTTTTTTATGAACGCATGGACACGATAGACAAAGACAATGAACTAATTAAATATATTTCAGAGATTGCTATCACCACTAAACCCCACCAGATTAAAATGCCCTCAGCCATCGAGCGAAGTGTGCGGAAGCAGAACGTGCAGTTCATGCACAATCGGATGCAGTACAGCCTGGAATATTTCCAGTTCATCAAGAAGTTGCTTACTTGTAATAGTGTCTACCTAAACCCTCCTCCAGGTTAGTATGGTAGTGTGATAATTATGGATTCGTTTCTTGCAAGAAGAGTTTTGGTTTGTGTGGCCAAGGATTTATCAAGCCAGCAAAAATTTGGTGTGTCCTGCTTTGAATACTCTTGTCCTTCTGGACTTCTGCAGTTCAACACTTCTTGTTGAGTTGTTCATCAGTGATAACTTGCCAGAATATATAGCAAAAAATACTTTGATAAACTCTCAGTTATTACTCAGTTGCTGTTGTAAATCAAGTGCTTGAGTTTGAGGGCTCTCAAAGGTGAGATGTTGAATTTGTAAAAGATGCACGTTAGCCTCCAGGTACCTGTATTAAAGCTTACATTTTCATATGATACAATATAGAAGCTAGAGGCTTTTTGATCAAGTTTCTTCTAAAATTGAAACATCATGTGAGGCAAAACAGTAATCTGAAATAATTTAAATTATTAAAAATTGCTTTTACTTTGTCTACATGTGAGTATTCTGATTTTTCTTTAGGACAAGATCATCTGTTGCCTGAAGCAGAAGAAATAACTATGATTAGTATTCAGCTTGCTGCTAGATTTCTCTTCACCACAGGATTTCATACAAAGAAAATAGTCCGTGGCCCTGCTAGTGATTGGTATTTTGTTTTTTAACAACAATTACAATTTTGGAAGTTTGATGTCTCTTAAAAGATACCATTTAGTTACATGGTGAAGATGCACGTGAAAAGGGGGGAAAATTTGAATAGAAAGTACTGGGAAGAATTTGAGCCTTAAAATATCCTGCTGATCTGAATAGCTTCAAATTTCATTTTGAAACAGAGCTTAACTCTGTCTTTCAAAAAGAATAAAAGAATGGAAGCTGTCAGTAGCACTAACAGGTTAAGTTTTCTGACAAATTCAGAATGGTTTTTGCATTGTTTTAGTAGTTTTAAACAATGTTCTTTACAAACCATTTTTACAGCTTAATTTTGAATTCTGTTTATGAAATGTATATAGTCTCTGAGACACTGTTGGCAGAGTACTTTATGTACATTACTATGGGGCCTGTAATTCAAATCCACATTGTGACAAACAGTCCCATCTTACTTGTTTTAGTCCTTCAACTGGGTTATTCTCTGCTAGCGACCTCTCCCTAGTGTGGGTTAGTACTGGTCAAATTGGAGAGAAAATCTGGTATTCATGACCAGTAGTTTACCAGGAACTTTTAAGTAGTTGTGTAGTAATGGCAGATTCATACACCCAGCAGCAGCTTCCAGGGTAGCTTAAGTTACTCATTTTAATTTAAGAGATCAAGAAGAATTCAAATATTCCTGGTGAAAGGACAGAGTAACACAAGACCCTCTCTGAAATACATGTTTTAGTCTTTGGGTATTGGTTTTTCATTTTGTGGGTTTTTTTAAAGATCTCTAAATGAGACTGTAAGTTCTTGTTAGGTTACATAGTGAGTTATGTGTTGTATACACAGCTTATGAAATCCATGTGTGCTCTCTGCTGCTCACCCTCTCCCCAGTTCCAGTACAGAGAGGATGGTGGCTGCTGAAACGGGACCTACATTGAGGAGTAGTTAGGGGGTGCAATGCTATCTTAATTCTTACAGGTGATAGAAGTAAAATGCTACAGTTAAATGTTAGCTTTTTAATTGAAGGACATCTTCCATTTCTGATTGCTCATAAGAGTATCACTATAAGAACTACAAATTACCTGGTTAGAATAATTTTATGAACAAAAATGTTTGGGGATCACCTTTAACACATATTTTTTTCAAACTCTGTCAGAGAACTTGTCTGCCAAAATTCACTAATGTCTGCATTTGGTCATAACTGTGTCATCTCCTGTTTCAGGTATGATGCCCTGTGCATCCTGCTCCGTCACAGCAAGAATGTACGCTTTTGGTTTGCACACAATGTCCTTTTTAATGTTTCAAACCGCTTCTCTGAGTATCTCCTGGAATGCCCCAGTGCAGAAGTGAGGGGTGCATTTGCAAAACTTATAGTATTTATTGCACATTTTTCTTTGCAAGACGGACCATGTCAATCACCTTTTGCCTCTCCTGGACCTTCCAGTCAGGTATTCAATTTTCTGATGAAAAGCTTTTGAAACTTATTCTTACTTTCTCACTATAAGCATTTAATGTAAAGTAACTCTGGAGCAGATGCATCAGTGTTGGCTATAAAGCTGTATGACCCATTTTGCGCTATGAAATTGGGTGTAACGCAACCAGTTAGAGAGCTGCTGTCAAGGGTTCAGTTTCCCCTCATTTGTAAATCTCTGTGAAGGCTCAGTGGCACCTTTGAGCTGGGAGTGTGAAATATGCAAAAAAAGCAGTGGTTATTTTAGTGAAGTAATGTCTAGGGAAGTGAACCCTTGTTTTTATTCACAACAGTAAAACAAACAAACCCCCACAAACAAACAAACACACTAAACTGAAAACCTGCAGGAGCTCCCTAGGTTTTAATCCCATGTATCTTGCAACAGTAAAATTGTCAAGAATTGTAACTTAGTGTAGGAGTAGACAGTGAATTGTGATTTCACACACTTGGAATTGACAAGAAATAACAAAAAAGTCTACATCTTATTGTGATACTTGTGATAACAGTGGTTTTATTTGGACTCTATTTAAAAAGATCAACATTTTTGAGCCTTTGCTTTGTCATGTTTTAATGTCTTTGCTTACGTGGTCCCACTTACCTTCTCAGAATGTTTTCACTACTGTGTCCAGCAAAAGAATTTGTTAAGAATTCAGTTAAATCTCCACAGGCTTAGGAAATGTTCTGTACTGCAAGATATTTGAAATACACCTGTAGAGGTGATTTGGTTGTCTTAGTCTACAAGTTAACAAAGCTACAAAGTTAACAGTGGAATTGCATGTGTGTTTCTTGAGTATTGAAACCTATCTGCTATTGGAAAAAAAAGCCCAGTTAAAAGTTTCTGTAACTGCTAATTTCTTTGACTGACATGGTAGTGAGTGATGGGAGTCTTGCTTCCTGTCTGTGTCTTTTGCTCTGTGTAAGATACAGAAGACTGACCAGATGCTGGTACTTTGGAACTTGCATAAATCCCATACCTTCTAACCAGTTCTGTTTTCTGTCATAGTAAAAAGTAGAAACTAAATAAAGATATGATAGATTCAGCTACTAACAGTAGAACTTGTTTCTTTCTGTAGGCTTACGATAACTTAAGTTTGAGTGATCACTTACTGAGGGCGGTACTGAATCTTCTAAGAAGGGAAGTATCCGAACACGGGCGCCACTTGCAGCAGTATTTCAATCTGTTTGTGATGTATGCCAATCTAGGTAAGCAAATTGCTTTTTCTGATGAACTGTAATAAACTGGGGCTTTATTGATGATCCAGTTACAGAGATAACAGCAGGAGGATCCAGTTTTCCATCCTTAGGCAGATTGTTATAGTTGTATGTCATCTAAATGCTCCCTCGCATCTGTTTCTTCCTCTTTGGAGTTTGGGGTTTCAGTCTTCCTATCATCCATGGAAGATAAACATGAGAAGCTTGGAGCAGTAAAACAGTGTCCTGCTGAGAGAGGGTGGGGGTGAAATTTTATTAAATACTTCACTGTTGCTGTTTATCAGCTCATGCATAAGTAGACAATTTTAAAGGAATGTAATTTCCTGTCTCTAAAATTAATCTAGACAATTGTGTTAATTTAATTACACCTGTGATGTATGTTGCTTTCATATACTTTGCCTACCAAAGCATTCTCTGTCTGGCAGGTGTGTGTCATGACTCCAGAGTAGAATTAGTGTCGTGGCAGAGAAGAGAGATGCAATTCTTCTGCTCCAACTTCTCTTTTCTTCTTTGCTAGCTTTTTATAGTCAGTGCAGTTCTGAGTAGGAGAGCACTCAGAGGCCGGATGGGAAAATATAAATTTATTTGTGGGTCTGATCGTTATCACAATCTACCCTGCAGAGATAAACCTGAAAATACTAACACAAAATAAGCAGTTGTCCTTGTTTTACTACTGTTACCTGAAGGCTTCTGTATGGATGTACAGTTCATCCAACAAAAACCACAGTAGCATCATTCCTGCATTATGTGAAAGAGATTAAATTGTCTGACATTTTGAGAAATCTAATAGTAGATTGTTTACATCAAAGCAAGAGGTCAGTTCTACAGAGGATGCAACTATAAAACTATCTAGCATAATCAGACAAAATGCCATTAAAAAAGCACTTATACTCCTCCTTATCAGAAAGATGGAAGGTAAGGTCTAGTTGTATTTCAGAATAAGAAACGACTTGGAAATGTGTGAAAAATAATTACTTTTAAGCAAAATAAGAAACAGAATGCAAGAAGCGACGTAGTGAATTTCCTGGTGAGTACTTGCATAGCATGTGCAAGGTATTCTTGCAGGTGTAGGTTTGGATGTTTTGATTGGTTGGGGTTTTGCAGGTTTTCTTATTTATTTTGTCACTTAATTTACATTTATTACATTGTGGCACAGTTAAAAGTGTCTCGAGTTTGTGATGGATGTATCTAGAACATGGTAGAAAAATAACAAAATACATTGTGGAGTTGTTTTTTCTATTTTGGGCCTCACAATAAAAGGATTCATTTATTGTCTGAAAGACTTCTCTGAGGCTTTGCTGTTAACACAGATGTTGCTTGTGCACTGCTTAAGTGCCAGTGAGAACTGTGAAGAAATTGCAGTAATTTACAACTCTCTTTCTATGTGATTTTTCATCTGTATATGATTTTCTTGTGCATCTTTATTGATTTGATTATTTTTTCCCTGGAGGGCATAAATGAGGATTTAATGGAATCAAGAAGGAAAAAGTTGCAAGTCATGTAAACTCTTGTTATTTTTCTTTTTTAAAAGTCTAAAAATATTTTCAGTGCCAGAAACAAGATTTTTTTGTTTCCTCCCTGCCCCATAAAGGTGTTGCAGAGAAGACACAACTTCTGAAACTAAATGTTCCTGCAACCTTCATGCTTGTGGCTCTGGATGAAGGTCCAGGCCCTCCAATTAAATACCAGTATGCTGAGCTGGGGAAGCTGTACACGGTGGTGTCACAGCTGATCCGCTGTTGCAACGTCTCATCGCGGATGCAGTCTTCTATCAATGGTACAGTGAATTTAAACTTTGTTTTAGTTCCTCTGACTGAATCAGTAAATGTCTTTTTGTGCATGTTTAGCTATTTTTTATAAAGTGAATCAGCTGGAAACATGTTTTCCTTTTATGTTTAGCAGCTCCTTTTATTTAAAGAAACAAGTCTGTTTGTCATAAGCAAAACTAACTTGTTATACTAAAAGACCAAGACAGAAATCTGTTCTGTATTTTATGCTGCTTGGCATATTCCTTCAAAATGTAGGGAAATAATTAGTAAAGTAGGAGACTGTTCATTACAAAATAGTAATGCTTTTAGAATAGTTTAAGCCCATTGTCAAGAGTTGTCCAAAGGTGTTTTTATCCTGAGTAAGTGATCAAAAAATAGACTACGGAAATAATCTGTACAGGAAAAACACCCCAGCAGGTTTTGAGATAACTGTTAGTACTTACCACTGAAGACATATTGCATTGTTTTGGGTAGCTCTTGAATAGGATTTGATGCTCATTCACACTCAACACAGCAAACAGAAGCCAGCACTTCAATTTATAAAAGATAAAGCATCAGGTAGAAATTGATTAACCACAATGTAAATCGTTAACATTTCCAGTAGCTGAATAGAGTGCAGTTATTTTTGAGGAATGGTGACAGGGTATTGGGCCATGTGGACTTTATAGCCTGTGTCTGTACACATTCTGCTAAGCATATTTTAGAAAACCTAATTAGAAATCTGTAGAGAAGCTATTTAATGGCAAACTCATTACAGCTTGATGTGTCAGGCTATAAAGTCAATAGGCTAGACAATGCTATAGTGAGATTAATGAACTGAAAATTTTACTGTGCTGTAATAAGCTTCAGAATCATGTGGCAGTTTTGGTTGGGGTTTTTTTCCAGTGCATTACTTGAAGCCTAAAGTGCAAAGATACTCTGCCAGTGAAAAATAGTTGTATATTTACTATATTCATAATATTGTACTAAAAAAGATTATTTATATGAACTTTACTTTTGACTGCTAATTATGATTACTATTTGCATAAAAAAGTGATGTTTTGCTTTAGCTTATGAAGCTAGAAAAGTTTTCCCTAGTCTTCTGGGCATCTTCAAACGATGATTCAAAACACTGCTAAATTTAGGAACATCAGGAGCAAATCAACATTCTTTCACTACACAAAATGAAGCTAACTAAATAAGATACATTAATTACAAAAGTATATTTATTCTCTGCACTCCAGAGATTCAGATGGGACTGTTCTAACATAGATGTTCCCCCACACACTTTTGCATTGTCTTGTGAAGTAAACAGATATTGTGTCCTTAAAATATGACTTGGGCTGTGTTACATAAGCAGTGAAGTAGATAAATGCAGGAGATAAGGATTTCTCTTTGAATCTCAATGATTTCTCTTCTTGCATGTGAACATGTCTCCAGCTGTTCTGCTTTGATTGTCACTGCATAATCTTGTCAGAGAGGGAGAAGTAGCTCTCTAAGGCAGCAAGTGTCAAGCTTCACAAACATAAAAATTAAGTTATTTCATACTATTTTTTTCTAAAGAAAGTCAGCTGCTAAGGAGGGCTTGTGTTTTTTTCCCCATCTATGTTTTTTGATGAGTTACTCCAGTTTGTATTTTGAAGTGTATGCACTGAAGGTACTTCAGCACCTTTTAATCTCTAGTAACTCTTTGTTCCAGGTAATCCTCCACTTGCCAACCCTTATGGTGATCCTAATTTATCTCAACCTATAATGGCACTTCAGCAGAACGTAGCAGACATTCTGTTTGTGAGAACTAGTTATGTAAAGAAAATTATTGAAGATTGCAGCAACTCTGAAGAGACCATCAAGTTGCTTCGTTTCTGCTGTTGGGAGAATCCTCAGTTCTCTTCCACAGTCCTCAGTGAACTACTTTGGCAGGTAAAAATAAAAAGCTAGGAGAAAGATGGGAATAAAAACATGAATGATTCTGCATTTCTATGGAAGAATGTTTTATTAAATACTGAACAGGTGCTTGATAAATAAACTTTCCTCAAGATGGCATCCTCTGTCAGTATTTACAGTCTTAGATCTGTACATCACATTGGAGTGCTGTGGGAAGTGCTTTATGAATTTAGGGAAGCAATCAGCCTTTAACACATCAGGAATTATGTGTTAAGGGTGGAAAGTACAGCAAGGTGGTCTTTGTGTATTTCAAGAGCATCTGCTAAAGCTTTCTGTCATTATCCATAAAAGAGATTTTATATGACATAGGAAGTTGGAATAATTTCCTGACATCTCCCTTGCATTTATTTCAAGTATGTTTGTAAGGGTTTTTTTTGCAAGTCCTCGGAACATACTTTGCTTTAGACTCAGCAAAGAGTCTTTGATACTGTCTTTTCATTTTAATCTCTGTAAGGTCAGTTACACTTTCCACTCCAAATAAAGTTCTTTACTTCAGTTAGCCCATCTTTATATTTGCACTTTTTTTCATGTTTTTCATGTAACATCACATTTTTCAATGTCCCTTTCTTTGACACTTGAAAGAATCATAATAAAAATCACTTTATTGACACTTTGTTAGCCGCGTATTTTACATTTTAGGATAACTTGTGAAGACAGCCTTTGTACACGCTGCCTAAAAGTAGCAATATCAGTGAAAAGAACCATTACTAAATTTTGCTTTTCTAAAGGTGTTTTAAGGTATTTTCTTCATCATATCATGCTTCAGGCTTAAGATAAACTGTCAGAAAGTCATAAACATTTTATTCTTTACAGAACTGACTGTATTTAAAAACAAAAATTAAACAAAATTGTAGCCCTCAAAATTCCTGCACAGCCAACGCTTTCTAGAAAAGAAGTATTGTATCTTGAAATATCCTTTGAGTTACATTAAACTTCAAATGAATTGTGTTCTTGTATTTCACTGTGTAAGCTGCCTGCCTCAAGGAATGCTTTCTTGTGTTCTCGACATCTTCACTTTTTAGGTTGCATATTCATACACATACGAGCTTCGACCTTATTTGGATCTGCTTCTGCAAATCCTGTTAATTGAGGACTCTTGGCAAACTCACAGGTCAGTATTTACCTGTCCTTTTACAATTCAATATTGTTCTATTGCTAGTCCTTTCAATAGGTTTGTTTTCAATAGGTATTAAATCAAAATTCACAAATAAAGCAATTTTTTGTGTTTTTATTTGAAATTCTGAGATAAGCACAATTTTTCACCTTCCTTACTATTGAGAAGTTTGCTATAAAGCCAGGATTTCTCCTGAAGTCACATACAAGAGAATGTGCTGTTTAGGTTAACCTCAATTGATCTTCCCTGTGAAGTGCTCAGATTGATTCATAGAAACATCCCCTTGAGGTGGGTCAGGGACAGCCTGGGCTTGCTCAGGAGCACATCAGATGTAGGAGTGGTACCAAGACAGGCATAAAGTATGAATGTGGCAGAAAAGAATACTTCACATATGGGTATTCTCTACCTATTGTAGCTTCAGTGTATTACATATTAATCCAGTTTAAAACCTACAGAATAAGGCTTTTGAAGATTATTAAAAATTGTAATTACTGCAAATACTATTTGTGAGAATTTTTCAGAAATTTAATACAAAAGTAGTAGGTGAGATAACACAAATGTCATCAATGTGCTACCTGTCAGTGTTGCAAAATGTCACTGTTTCATAATAAGCAGTTACAGGTAGTGTGGGATTTACTGCATCATTTCCTACTGTGTCTTATAGGACATTTCAAATACTTTTAGTGAGAGCAGACTTTTTGGGTATGGGAGCAGATTCCTGTCCTTAGGTGTGGAAGCAGACTGCTCATTTCAGATGTTACCAATTGCCTGGGCTTATTTTAGGAGGGACTCAAAGGAGATGGTGGTCTGGCTTAACCACACTGCAAGATATGATGACTGAGTTGTAGGGATTTTGTAATTTTCTTTATGGGATTTCCTATGCATATATAATGCAGTTAGTTTATATTATCTTCTTGATAAACAAATAATTCCATGAGGTAAGTCCACAGAATTCTGGAGGATGGGCATACTCTAATACATATGAAGTAAAATAATGGATTTTTAGGGTTGAACTGCAGGTGGGAAATCATGGAAGTTGTTGTTGAGGATAATGCTGTATTTGGAATAGCATGGTATGAAGGAGGTGTAATGTTGTGGTGTGGCTTCCCTGGAGAAGTACATCACTCCATGTTCCATTGCAGTGTCAGGAGCAGCACTGTACCCAGCAAACCACCACAAAAACAGTGAAATTGTCCATTGTAGATGGTGTCTTGTAATTCCTGGAAAATGAGTCTAATCTGACCTTGGACAATGTACATCCCTTGGGGCAATTTGTCCTCTGGTGCTGAAAGATCACTGCTGCTGGCCCTTGGCATCAGACACACTCTGTTAAATTTCTCTTGATTTGACAGGTTCGAGTACCAAGTTTGGAATGGTACAAGTGCCATTAAATTAAATTAACTGAACTAAAGCTCATCATTGCTTCACAGATTGAGCCTGGGCTGTGAGGAGAGAGGGCAGTTGCTTTCTCTACCATAAGTGTAGCTCTATGAGACACCAGTTCTGTGCCCCCTGTGATTTTTTTCAAAGCCAAAAGTATGTCAGTTCTCAGTTTTTGCACAGTTTCAGGGTAGCAATTAATTCTTCTGCCCTGTTCAGGAGCAGAAGGCACAGCTACTGGACTTAGTTCCAGGGAATGCCCAAGTTCCTTATCCCATGCACAGATAAGTACCATTCATTCCCCTTCAGAGGAGCTGCATGTAAAAGGGTGTCTTTGAGCAGCACAAATGAGTGTAAGTAACCACTCGGTTGAGGATTTCACTGTTCCAATTCTGTAAGGACCTACTGGGTTAACAGGGCTGATTTGTAAATGCAGTAGACACTTCAGTAATAAAATTAAACTGTTAAAGTTGATTACTGTGACTAGAATTAATCACACTTGCATTTTTTATTTATATTGTTCAGAAAAATTTATAGCATGTTTAGTAATTTTTAAACTAAGTTATATATACAGCATGTCAGGTTAATTTTCTGATATTAAAAAAACACCAGAAATCAGAACATCAACCATCCCTTTTGTAATTACATTGTATATAGACCCTTAATTCAAATGCTAAAACTCTTTGACACTTAAGTTTTGTCATTGTTTTGGTTTGTTTTTTTCTAGGATTCACAATGCACTTAAGGGAATCCCAGATGACAGGGATGGACTCTTTGACACCATTCAGCGCTCGAAGAATCATTATCAGAAAAGAGCTTACCAGTGTATAAAGTGCATGGTAGCTCTCTTTGGGAACTGCCCTGTAGCTTACCAGATCCTTCAGGTGATACCTTTTATTCTGTTTCTTGCTGCTTTTTTCCCACTTCTGTGTTTAAAAAAACCAAAACCCACCATTTTTCAGTTTTTAACACCTTGATTAAATTACAGCTTTCAGGGACATCTCATTCAAACCTTCTGTATGAGAAAATAATTATAAGGGATTGAAAGCAATCTGGTTAAATTCACACTCATTTGCAGCTATGATGCAGCTGCAAATATGCAGACTTAATTTCAAACTTGAAGTTTTCTTTGGGGAAAAAAAAGATATTTGTGATTCGTTTAAACAGCAGCAGATAAGTTGGTGGTCTCTGACAACTGATGTACAGGAAAGGAAAAATACTTCTGTTTTCAACAACAGCAGAAATAATTGTGAATTGTTCATTTTTCATCTGCAGAGCAATGGAGATTTGAAGAGAAAATGGACCTGGGCAGTGGAATGGCTTGGAGATGAGCTGGAGCGTAGACCCTACACTGGCAATCCCCAATACACCTACAATAATTGGTCTCCACCAATACAGAGCAATGAGACATCAAATGGCTACTTCCTAGAGAGGTCACACAGTGCTAGAATGACTCTTGCAAAGGCTTGTGAACTCTGCCCAGAGGAGGTAAAGAATTAATATTTGCAATTAAGAAACTGAGTAAAGTGCTTCTGTAAATAATTAACCTTAGCAACAGTCTACACTCATTTAAGAGGTAATACATTTAATTGTTCCTTTATGAGTATGGATTTATATTTTTACTTTTCAGATTTTATTGCTGTTCCTATAGACACCTGTCACTTAAAGAATTAACAATACAAAATTGAAATTGTCCTTTTGAAGTAGATTGTGAATGGGTCTGTACTTTCAGTATTATGTTGATAGAGGGGATTTTTATTTAGTACAATACAAGCTATAGGTGACAGGATGGGGTGGAATTTTTCTCTAAATGTCTAAAACATTACTCTAGCATGTCTGAAACAATCATTTGCACATAGGACTGGTTCAGGCTAGAATAATTGTAATATGTTTTTAAAAAGTAAATTAAATTGGCTGTTTCATACTTTAGGAACCAGATGATCCTGATGCCCCAGATGAACATGAGTCTTCTCCACCTGAAGATGCCCCGCTGTACCCCCATTCACCTGGTTCCCAGTATCAACAGGTAAAAGTTCTCAATTGAACTATTTATTCCGAGTTTCAGGTTTGCTTTTTTTAGCATTTGTGGTGACTTAAATTATAGACATTTAACCAGAAGCATATTATTGTCAAATACCATGTTTGGAGGAATAAAGATAAAGGTACACCTCCATTACACCAGGAGCAGTTTCACTATCAGAGCTTCAGATGAGAATTTTATCAGATCAGGGATTAATCATCCACAGAAAGAGCAGAGGGATTGATGCCATCACAGCCTAGTGCATACTGAATTTCATTCTGTAGTATTTATTGATGTTGATAATATTTTGTGAGTTGCTTTCTTGTTTTCAAATATAAAATCAAGTCTCAAGGCCTGAATTTGGATAACTGTAAGGCTCTTGGAAAAAAAGCAAATGGCTGTGTTGCCATTTAACTCATGCTATGAACACTGATCTCTAAATCTTAAGTACATATAAAATCCAAATCTGTTTTTATGTTAAATGGCTGCTTTGTTGATACTTTCCAGTGGAAAGCCAGATCTGGAAGAAATCATAACCAGGGTGTTCTTATTAAATTGACTAAATTATTAGATCCCTCAGTTAGTTGCCATTTTTTTGTTCCAATTCATTCTGTATATTCCAAGTCTGCTAATTTAATTTCCTTTCCTGCCCAAATCCATTTTCCCCTCCATCTTGCTTTCCTTACTTGATGTTCTCAGCAGAGCAGTTGGTAAGTCATGCAGATTTTCCCACTCCTTCCTGAGCTTCCAAGTTCAGACACATTCTGTAACCTCACCATTGTCCTTGTCATGTGTTCACTTTCTTGCAAGAGATAGCATTTCTCACTAACACACACACAATCCTCAAACCCTTGGTTTCTCCACAAACTCTGCAGAACAGTAGATAAATAAGATGGTTTTGTTTGCCAGATCTGTTTATGACTTTTTTAATTGGGGTGGAGCATTTGCAGAAAGCTGCTGGTCTAGATTTCATTCAGTTCTGTAACATTGAGATTTCCCCCTTAAAAATTAAAGTATGCTGCATAAACACAGGTTTGCTTTTTCCATTGTTTTAGAGAAGGAAGTCAAGCTAGTTGAATCTGTTAATAAAATACATGCACAGTTTATTGTGGCAGCACATAGGCAACCTCTCTTGGTCTCCTTTTTTCCTTTCTTGCTGCTTTTGCTTTGCATGTAACTGTTTGTGATTCAAAATCTGAGATTAGTGTTTCAACTGATGCTTTTATCTTTACAAGTTGAAATTTGTTTCCTTTGTGTGTTAATCGGCAAGGTAAGTGAAAGGCGTGAATCAGAGGAATGAAGCAGCTGGGTTGTGTGTTCATGCTGCTGTAGGTACCCTAGAAGTTGGTGTGCTTGAGACTTCCCAGTGGTCTGAGTGGGAAGCAGGGAGTCAGGAGACAGCCCAGAGGTTTAAATCCCTTTGAAATGTGTGTGCTTTGTTGCAGAATAACCACGTGCATGGACAGCCATATACGGGCCCGGCAGCACATCATATGAACAACCCTCAGCGAACTGGCCAACGAGCACAAGAAAACTACGAAGGCAGTGAAGAAGTTTCCCCGCCTCAGACAAAAGATTAGTGAAATGCACATAATCAATTAACTTGCTCCATCAAGACTGTGCACCCAGGCCTTACAGTCCAACTTTTCTCTGTGTCTGGCTAATATTTAAAACTAGAAAAACTATTCCTAATCAACATGGAGTGGAGAGTCTATTCACTGTCTTATCTGCAGAAAATTGCTGTCAATATATAACCCGCCTGCAGTGGAAAGTGTATAGTGTTTTGTAATAAATGGCCTGATGCTAATGTGTAAATGGCAAAGGTGTATATAGTATATTAATGTTTGACTGTTAATTCTTGAGCAAGAAACATTTTTTTTTGTCTTGATGAGACTCACAGATCTACAAAAACAAAAAAATAATTTCTTGATATATCTGCTGCGCTCTGCAACCAGTGTTGCCTGCCTCACGGCAGTTGGATCAACTCCTTTACGAAAAAGCCTATCCATGTCAACCACAAAAATAGTTTCATGTTAATTCTTTGCCACTGGAGTCGATTTTACTATGAGCAACGTAATGGCTGGTAACCTTTTAATTATTTGGTTGATGTGGAAAATTGGTGATGTAACATTGTTTCTAGATCTTTTTTCATTGCCTTTTTCATTCTGGTATTAGGTTAATCACTTTGAAGCTATAGTTATGCTGTAACATTTAGCATGGCTTCACACCAAGTTAGTGTAGCCAATGAGGGGAAAAAAAAAAAAAGTGACAGCAGTTGTCCCAATGTGACAACTGTATTGCTCAGAACTTTTTCTTCTTACACCTAGACTATAAAATGGGGAGGGAAAATGTGACAAACAAGTGGTTTTCAGTTTCACATATGTTCCTCACATCTGATGTTTGACAGTTCTCTCTCTGGGTGGGATAAAGAACACTTAGTTTTCAGTAATAGGAATTTAAAAGATTTAAAACAAATATGCAAAAATTTGCTATGCCAGGATGCCTGGAGCATAATAGACTGTATTTGGTGTGCTTGTTTTGTTTCTTTGGTAGAGCTTATTAGATAAACTTCTAACACTTTCCTTCTACTGCATCCCAGTGAAGTGGAAGTCAACAAAATCACAGAGTACTTGTGAGTGCCACTGCACCAAGTTAACTTGCTGGTTTTCTGCTCGTTCACAGTTCTACTTGAAAGCGAGAATTGTCTTAGCTCTTTATCCATTATACAGAAAATCTTAACATTAGAAGCAGGGTTTAAATATAAAAGAAACTACTGGTTAGTCAAATACAATTCTGAGGTATCTCTATTCCAGAATAAACATTTGTTTAAAGACTTAAAGAAACGCATCAGTAAATACTGTATTTAAATGAAAATTGGTAACTTGAATGTGTGTAATTTTTTTGGAACCTGTCTAAAAACCAAATACCCCTGCAAAACAGATACAGCCCACCCTATACTATTTAAATATTTTGCTGTTTTATTTTATAGAAATTATTTTGCTGAATTCACAAATAGAATTTGATTTAAGAAGAATGTTTTGTCCTGTGGTGTGTGTTGTTTTTTGGGGTTTTGTTTTTTAATGGACTGCACAGAAAGGTGAATTCTGTGCAGTGGCACTATGCTGAATTCTGGAACAACAGTCACATTGAGATTCTGTGCACAAAAAAAAAATTTGGCCCTCAAGAATAAAATAATCAGGACAATTACACTGTAAAAGTTTCTTAATGTGATTTATCTTGTACTTTTTGTATGTTTTTATATATACATATATATATTTAAGAGCACAAGCTTGATGGTGTTTTTTACAAATGAGTTGATAGAAACAAAGCTGCTTATCAAATTAAAGGTCTGTAGTTTTGAAATGAGCAATGGAAAATTCAGTCCAAGTGCATTCTTAGGCATTTAGTGTAACAAGGGAGGGACACAGAAGATTTTTGAATATGCTGTGTAGCGATGATCACTTTTATGCTTCCATGTTTTTCCTAGTGCTCAAGTTATTTCAGATTTTTTTCATAGTTTTTTAGTAATACCATTTTACCTGGATTTAGTAAATTTGGATAACGTGTTCCCATTTATGTTTGGGGATGCTTGTTGGAGGTTTTAACTAAAAAAATTCTACCCTGAGTTCTCAAGTTGAAATATTTATTTGGACCAGTAATTGTTAAACAAGTTATCTCAGAGGCGATTATTACGTATTTTGTACTATATAGGTAAAATATATAATGTGCTAGTTCAGCCTTGCCAAATGTGTTTGCTTTTAATAGTGCAATGATTGTAGAGACATGTCAAACCTGTGACACTTTAAGGCTGTGGCTTTCTCCAGCCATACCCAGCCCTGCCCCAGAATTGGGAATGGCTGCAGTGGCAGTTGTTTTCCAGGCAGCAAACTGAGGATACTGTGCATCTTTGTGACATGAAGAAGGATAAACCCATCTTGTTTGCTGCAGCTGTTGCTTTTTAAACAGGCAGCTCCAGTGTAAGGTGCAATGTTTTCTTCACTCTGGGCAAAACCATTTTGAATTGTACTTCTTAACAAATATTGTACAAGCAAAAAGTTTGATATGCACGTTTCTGTCGCAGCATTTTGGCAGGTGACTTTCAGGCGATGCACCTGGTGATACCTCGTTGGTGATGGCACACTCTAAAGCAGTAGCCCTCAAAGTGCCTAAAGATTTAATTCCCCCATTACTGATTTCAGTCCTGTTTTCTGTTTAGAACAGTTTCTAGGGAATCTCTGGTCTTCCATAAAATGAACCAATAAATAGTAAAGCAATTCCTCATGTTCCTGGCAGTGTAATATGGAATACATAGAAACTGAAAATCCATAGGTGATGTTGAGTCGGGGTTAGTGTTTAGTTTGACCTTGGGGGAAAATCCATAACCTTACTGAGCAGAATTTCTCCATCTTGTACATTTGGATTGTGGTTGTTTAGTGACTAAATTAAGCTTTTAACACTTGCTACTGTCAGTGTTAAAAATAGTACAGCCATATATAAAAAGAATTGAGTCACTGTTTGTGTATCAGTAAATGTACTATGTTTTGGTCACAGAGTTGGTCACCTGCACCTGTGTTACCCCTTTGACAAGAAGGAGATGGCTCAGGGTTCAGTCAAAGCTTGTTTGTCCTGCAGGACCTGAACTTTGGGAATGGACAAGCAGAACAGGACTCTGCTTGACTTGGAATTTTTCACATTATTTTCCCTGCTGACTACCAGCTCTGAAAATTTGAGTTCTGTTTTTCAAGCTTGTGTATCTTGCTGAAATTGAGCCAGAAAGAAATTAAATTTCCCCATTGACATTTCTTTTTTTTTTTTTTTTTGAGTGAAACTTTAGACAACATGAGAGATTTGTGTTATATTTGCTATTATGCCTTCTCAGCCACTCTGTTGTGCCTAGCTTGTGTGTTTTAGCATATGTATAATGAAAAAACACGGTTCCAAAACTTCCTGTATATTTCCTGAGATCCAGGAGAGAATGAGATTAGCCATTCTGCCAAAGTTAAAATGGGCAAAAATTGGCTGCTGTAGCAATTTACTTCATTTTTGGTTTCAATAAATTTTGTCTACCTCTTAAGTCTTTTGCCAGAAATGAATAGGCTGATGAACTGTGTCAGGGTAAAGTGGCTCCATGTTTGTGTTGCTGTGAGTTCCAGTTACTGGGCATTGCAGGGAAACTTTCAGTGCAATGGATTTAACTAAAAATGAAAGCTAAAGACAGACTGTATAAATTAGAGGAAGAAGTGGCATGTTGGGAAATTTGCAGAGTAAATTAAGTAAATTAAGCATTTAAATATCTTAGTTAAACCTTGTTAGCCCACACTTTCAAATCCACATTGAAAGCAAATTCTCTCCCCTGTGATGAAGGACACACCTTTATTTTTGGGAAGGTGAGATGCAGATGCCAACCTCACATTTCTTAGCACAGGTGTGGGAATTTCCCATTTGTGGCTCTGCTCCAGCACAGCATAATCAGGACAACAGTGATTTTGGCTGTCTTACTCTTCATGCTCTCCATCATGTTCATGATGCCACTTTGCCACAGCCATGAGGTCTTGGGAGTAAAGTCTGCACCTGCCTTGGCTAGAGCCAGACAGAAGAGGTGTTCTGGGAGCAGTAGAAGTGTCCTGTGCAAACCGAGCGCTGCACCGAGGAGCTGCAGTGGCAGAAGGCCAAGTGAGAGGATCCCAGCTGCTTCCTCCTGCAGATTCCTGCTCCCCTTCTGTTCTGGTGAGGGAGATGACACCAAACCTCTCTAGAGCTCAGTGCATTTTCTCCTGCTGGCAGCTGGGATCAGAGTGATGTGTGTGTGCCCTCTGTGCCATTCCAGGGTGTCCCTGTCCCTGCCTTGTGTGGGTTGCTATGCCAGCACAGTCATTTGGCTGAGACTTGCCTTCTGTTCCAGACTGGAGGAAGGGCTTTAACCAAGCCCAAGAACTTTTGCTTTTCACACTGGAACTTCCTAATGTTCTTACCATAAATTTCCTGTTATTTCTAAGGTATAAAAGTCTCCCCTGGGCTGGTTTTGTGTCCAGTGACCATTCCTGTGTCATTTTTTCACAAGACCAAGTGCACAGTCCCACCCCTACAGTGGCTGTTTTGGGGTAGGCTGTGTCTGAAGTGTGTTGACAAGAGAGTCCAGCCATTAAATTCAGACATCCCCATCCTGCACTCCGATCTTCTGATGAAGTTGTGGTGGATTCATGGATTTCAGCACTGTAAGAGTGGAAGTTGCTGATGCATTGGGGTCAAGCCAGCTCAGTCAGTGGGTGGCACAGAAGGCAGAGCTCTTGTTTGCAGACAAATCAAAACAAGCACTAGGGGAACCAGTTTCTGAAGGAGAAAAAACACTCCTGAATAAGGGCTAACTTTCCATCAGATTTTTAAGTACCCAACTCTGTATTTTTTAGCTTTAGACCTCCTTGAACCCACTTTTTTGATAATAAAACTGACCTACAGGCTGTTTCCTTGGAAGAATTTAATATAGCCTTAAATCATATCAGCACAATTCTGAAATGACAGGGTCATTGTTCAGTGATCAAAATAATGTGCAAAAAATGTCTTCTAGTTCTTAACCATTAGATAACCTTGAGTAACAAAAACAAGAGGAAAAAGGTTCTATGACTTCATCCACAATCTGACCATAGCAAAACATCCAGTGCAGGAAAATAAGATCGCTCCCTTCTCTGTTTCTGTAGTATTCAAAATGTCTGATAATGTTAATTGTTCTTAATTTGCAAGTGCTGTTCCAGTAAGTTGGTGTATTTTGCCCAAAGTGGTGTGAGCTGCACAGTCTGCATTTGCAGTGATGTCCCCTTTAATCTACACCAGAGCAAAACCTTTAAATGTTTGGTTTTCTCCTATAAGCTGTTCCCTGATCCACATTTCTGTTGTGGTGATGTGCTGTTGCTGTTTTCATACAATGCCCAGGGCTGGAAGAATGCTTTCCAAGTGTGGTTTCACCTGAGCCATTAAGTGAGCAGTCCTGTTCCTTTGCTGTAGTGATACCTCTGTAGGTGCAGCTTTTAAAGGTATTGGCCTTTTTTGTAGCTTTATTTATTGAAATGCTGCTCAGTTCTTGTCCCTCACTCTTAAATTCCTGTCCATCATTTCTTGTGATTCTTTTTTACAGAGTTTTTCACTCTGGATTGCAAGGATCATTTTTATATTCAATATTTTTGTATTTTCTTGGAATCAAATCCCTTCACTTGCCATGATGGTTGTTTACCTCCTGTTTTTACCTACACCCACTGTCCTGCTGTTTGCTGCTGCAACAAAAACCCCAAAAAACCCCACATTTGCCAGGCAGCCTGGAGCCTTTCACAGTGCAGTAGCAGCAACCACAGCCTTGACCAGGTGGGCTTTGTCATCTCTTAAATCTTCTCATTTATGTGGGATAGGAAAGCTTTGTGCTACTGATGGCAGTCTGGAATTCTAATAGCTTGTAGCTTATTGGGTTTCTTTGGTTGGTTGTTGTTTGGGGTATTTTTTCCCTTAATTTTCTGTATGGAACCATTATTCTACAGGTGAATAAAAACAGTAGGTTTTGCTGGAATCTACTCTGGAAAAGAAGGCTGATTGAAAACTTGGACACTTAATATACTTGATTGTATTTAAATATCTGGTAGGTGCTTTAAAGTCCTCAGAAGGTCTTCTGGAAGCAAATTCCAAAGCTTAGAAATGTGAAGATCAGTTCTTCAGGACTTACTGATACTCACCAATTCTATCTGCCTGCCCTGTGCGTGACTAAGGACAGGTGAAATAGCAGAAATGGGAATATTGTGCTGAAGGGAGAGGTCATGCTGTGTGAAATCCCTGGGGAACTGGAAATGTGCTTTGCCTGGCCCCACACAGCCCTGTGCAGCAGCTCGTGAGCCTTCCTGGTGGGACCTGTCCTGCACCACAGGTCCTGCACCCCGGGCACAGAACTGTTCCGAGCAGGAACTTCAGATTAAGTAGCATGTAAAGCATTTTCTATTCTTCTTCTCTAAGATCTGTACCAAGTCTAATCCTCTGAGCAAATAAAGTCAGGGAGTGTGCTGAGCGAGGGCCTTCGCAAGCTACTTCTGTGAATATTTTCTACCTCTTGTCGTTCATTGCCGGCGGCTCCGGCCGAGTGAGAGCTGCCCTGGCCAGGCTGAGGTGCACAAATCCCTGCTGGGGCTGTTTGCTGGGCAGGCACGGGCAGTCCCTGCCTCCCTGGGGATAAATGGAATCGTTTGAGGTCCCTGTGTTTTTCAGGTGGCACCGTGAGGACTCACACACACTTTCTCCTCAGCCTCTCGTGCTGCCTCCCATGTGAAGTAGCATCAAATCCTCTCACAATTAATGTTCAAATAATGCAGCAATTACAGGGAGGGACTTGGTTTTCCAGCTGTGTTGGTGAGGGTTTAGGAAGGGAGAGATGTGGGAATGTGAAAAGCCAGGATTCTGCAGGTCAACCCAGGTGTTTATCTAGAACAAAAAAATGTTACTGATTGCTACTGTGGTTGTGTGTAAGACTGAAATGCTGAAAGAGAACTGTAACCCTTCCACTCCGAGTCTGAGAGACCTGGCATTGGCTTTCTGAACACTTCTGCAACCTGAACCAAAAACCTGCTGTGGGAATGTAGACTTACCATAGAGCTGTGGAAGAAAACTTCAATCGTGTCACTTCTCTCGGTCTTCAGAGCAGTCAACATGGTTTTGATGTAGGTTTTAGATTATGTATATATAAATCTGATTGAAGTACCAACAGCAAACCATAAATAAAATGTGGACTTAATTGAAGAACGGGCTAGTGGAGGCCTCTTGTGTTGAATTTATTAAAATACAATATAACCAAGTTGCTGGTGGAGGAGACTGGCTGTGATGAAGACAGGGAAATAAAGCTGGGGTGTCCTCGAGTTGATCCAGGTTTGCTGCTGCCTTTGCACCTCCTGTAGCACCCACAGACTGGTTGGATGGTGCTGCAGTGGCTGGAGACAAACTGGGAATTCTGGTATCACCTTTGTGCCTGTGAGGGCCAGAGGCTCTGGGAGTGGCAGCTGCTCCAGGACAGATGTCCTGACACATTCCAGGCCGAGAGGAGCCGCTGCAGCTGCTGGGGAGCTGCTGTGACCTGGGCTGTGCCTGCCAGAGCCAGGGCATCTCCCAAAGGAATGTGAGGTGGGTGCAATGGAGAGCTACTGGAAACCTCTGGTTCTCCAAATTTACTCTTGAAGATATGCAAATGGAAGTGGAAAACACTGGCAAATTTCTGGGAATTTTTGGTACTAACATTAAATGAAAAAAAAAAAACATTATGGAAGCAGGTGACACAAGAGGTTCCAGCTTGGCATGAGGAAGATCTTTACAGTGAAGTAGGAACAGCTCTGGAACAGCTGTGGAGTCTCCCCCTTTGGAGACATTCGAAACCCACTTGGATGCATTCCTGTACCCTGGCAGGGGGATGGACTGGGTGATCTCCAGAGGTCCCTCCAACCCTGGCAGTTCTGTGATTCTGTAACACCAGTTTATCCTTGGTATGTTCAACCATCTGAGTGGACGTGAGTGTGAACTCTCTGGACATCAACATGGTGGCAAAACTGAGAATTTAGGATACACTTTGGATGTATCCTAACAGATCATTGGGGGTGGGGGGTTGCTGTAAACTGGGAGAAGAAAGCTTTTGATGAACACAGCAAAAATGTAAAACAACTCCCACGAATGTTTCTGTTCTCACATTTCTCTCTGATAATTTGTTAATGCCACAGGACAAAAAAAAAGCCATTTTTAAATTTAACTTTTGTGGAGGCTGTAATGATTTATTGATCACCTGACTCCCTGAAATCTTTTAGAATTTGGGCTCCTGAGGTTTTTATATTAGCTGAAAATACAGCCCTAAGCATTTCCCTTGGATTTGATAGATACTTACCTGGTAACTTCAGCGTAATAGTCAGGATCATTATCTTGCTTGCTTCCCTCTCTTCTTTTTGCAGAAATTCCCTTGGGTTTGCTCTGGCCTTTTTTTTACCTCACACTGTTTCCTTCCATCTCCTCCTGCAGTTCTTCCCTGCCTGCACCAGTGTGTACCAGGCTGTGGATCCTCCAGGACTGCTCCTTTCTGGTTTCTCAAGGCTGGGCAGTCAGGATGGGAGATGGTGCTGTGGAAAGCCCAGGGCAGTGACAGTGACCCTCTGGGTGCAGAGGTGTTGGAAGGGGACAGTGATGTTAATGAGGGTTCTGTCCTGGGGAGGGAATTTGTGATACCTGTCTATGTTTAGGTAGCACTTTGTGCTTTAAAACGTGTAAAGAAAACGCTGTTTGGTCTTTGAGTAGATGGAAATTTGAAGCCCTTCTAAAGGAAGGCTTTAGTGCTTCACTGGTACATACCTTGTTTTAAAATTTTTAATTTTTTTTTTTCTTTTAGCAAACAAAGCTTTATACTGTGAATTCTGCAGGAATTAACATCTTTAAAACAGTTTGCTTAATTTCAATATTTCTGTAACTATGCTAATCATTATGTGATAATATAATCATTATTAATGATTATTATTTCATAATAATATAATAATCATCATCATTATTATTGTTTTAGTAACAAATATGTCTTTGGTTTTTGACTGCATCTATAGTAGCTCATGTCTTCTGTACAGTATTAGGGCTGGGAATTGAGATGCTCCTCCATGAAGTATCCTGGATATAAACCATATAAGCAAATCGACTGGGTATTCTGTCATGCTGCTAAAACAGGTGGTTTGAGCAGGAGGTTGCTGATTATGATACACATTTAAAGCATAATTACAACACATTACATAATTACTCCCACAGCATGGGATTTGGAACTAGATGATATTCGTGTTCTTTCAACCCCAAACCAGCTTGTGATTCCATACAATGAGTTGTGGGGTAGAAGGGCAAGACCACAGAAGGAACTGTGTGCTTTCTACTGAAGGTGGTTTGTGTTTATTTTGCTTTATTTACATTTGGGCGTGTTTTTGTGTTGGAGCTGCTTCAATCAAACCAGGACACCCTCACAGCCAGGTTTGTGCTTTCCTGTGGTCAGCAGCTCCCCAGCTCCTGCTGCTCTGCAGTGTCCATGGCCTGTTTAATTTTTGATTTCTGCAGTGCAGATTTGGAGGCAGCCTCTGCTCAGCTGAAGCCGCTGCCTGATGCTCAGCCCATGCAGAGGACAGTGACTGCCTTAACTTCAGCCCCGTTTTAATTTTCTGTTCAATGCTTTCACAGATCCTCCCAGCCTGAAGTTAAACTTGTTAGGGAGTCACCTGTATAGTTTTACTGGTATTTTTTATTCTTATTATTTTGTTAATTTTCTTAACTTCCCTTGTAAACTGGAATTCACCTCTATCCTACAGCTTAAATTAGACCTTTGGTTTGGAAAATATATTTCAGTTTGCCTAAATTTTTAATTCAAGGTTTGTTTCTTTAGGTTTCATTTTTTATTTGCCTTATCTTACTCCTCCTTCCCTCATGTTTCTTTTCACAGAATTTCAGCACTGGAGATGTTGGGGCTGGAGGAGCATTTTGCCATTTGAGTCTGCTGGTCATTTGTTAGGATCAGGGTGGCTTTTTCAAGTTCCATGTGCATAGTGGTAACAGGAGACTGTACTGGAAGAGTAGTTACAACTGGAGTTTGGTGGAGAAAAAAATCTTTCAAATCCTCATACAACTGTGTGAAGTTAGAGACTTCTGGCATTGCACCCTGTATGTTTACATTAAATGTGTTTGGAGCTGCATTAAACCCTGTAATATGGTACTTATTTATTTGTAACAATTTGTATTAATTATTTCCCACTCATGGACTTGGTGCACTGACCCTGTGGCTGTGAACACCCCCAGGGGTGGGGACTGTCAGAGCCTGGAGCAGCAGCAGAGGCAGCCCCGTTGCTTTTCCCATTCCCTTACAAAAGCTGGCTTTTCACAGGACAGCTGTTCTTATGGAGAACACAACTTCCTAGTGGACGTTAGTGCTGCTGCCCAGTTACTGCAGCACCTCGGATTATCCCATCGTGACCAACCTGCAAAGAGGACATGTTTGAAGCTGTCTGCCCTTCCCAAAAACTAATACAAGGGGCAGTCTGTGTGATTACCTCACATTTTCAGGCACCTTTCATTTGGCTCCAGCCTGACAGACCCAAACCTTGCAGAGAGCAGCTGAAATACTTCCTAAGTTCTGCAACTCTCAGGCTTCCCCCAAGCCCTCAAAAGATGAAAACAGAAGAGGTTATGAACTTAGAAAACTGAGCATCCTTTCAGCCAGACTCCCAAGTTTAACCATGGGATTACTTGATTGCTTTGTCAGGCTCAGCTTCCATGGAACCAGGCCAACATGAACATCACACCAGGACACAAGAGCAGCCACAGAGATCCACTCCAGCCCACAGGACCAGCTCACAGACTGCAAGTGCTGCCTGAGACAATCCCTGCTCTCCAAGGCAAGGGGAAAACACCCCGACTCTCCACTCACAACTTCCAGCGTTGAACATCACCCAGTTTTATCCCCACTGCAGCAGCAGACACTAGGAACTCCACACGAGCTCTGTTGTACAAATTTATTGTGTGGCCCCCAGGGTGGGAGCTCAGTTCTCCTTCTCCTGCACAGTCTTTGTGCCCCGCAGCCGCCCCGTGCGGCGCGCGGCGATGAGCCCGACCTTGCGTCCGGCGGGAGCGTCCCTGCGGATGGTCGAGGGCTTCCCGATGTGCTGGTGGTTGCCTCCTCCGAAGGGATGCTCCACGGGCTGTGCAGGGGGAAAGCAAGACAGCCATGTAACCACAGAAACTGATGGTCAACACGAATGAACAGACAGAAGGGGACAGAGAAATAACTACTTCACTTTTCACCATCAAGTGCTGCTAATTCACCCTGTGGCTGCACATTTATCTGGGAAGCTTTCCTCCCGGATGTACCCCAGGCTTGTCCCAATATCCCACAAATCTTTTCTGAATTGTCAAAGGGGACAGGGATGACTCCAAGCAGACTCACGTTCATGGCCACACCACGGACACGCGGCCAGCAGTTCCTCTTGGCCTTGTACTTGTGGTAGGCACGGCCGGCCTTCAGGATGGGCTTGTCAATGCGGCCTCCACCAGCCACGATTCCTGCAGGGAACGGCAGCAGTGGTGACACCCAAACAGAGCACACACAGGACACAGGAAAGCCAACACCAACAGTGACATCAGAGCTCAGCTACAGCCTTCTCTCCGATTCAGTACACACGGGATTGATAAAGCACTGCCATGATTACTGCCATGACTTCCTGAGCAACGTCAGGATTTTCAAGTGAAAATTGAAAGAGCTCAGTGGACTGTGAAGAATTTTGAGGTCAAATACCCACTTGTTTCATGATTTACTGAGTCAATTTTACAGGAGTAAAGCAGCACATTACTCACTTTGGTGTCTTCCATGCAGAGGCAGGCAAGTGTTACCAGCAGCCATCTCAGCTGCCAGCAGGTGCACAACAAACCTGGTGCAGCCTCTGCTTCTTGGCAGTGGTTTTGTCATTCCCTGTCAGACCCCCAGAACACTCCACACACCTGACACAAACAGGCTGCCTCAGCCTACCAAAAGCAGGAAATCAAAATGCCACTTTCCATGCAAGTCCCTCCCCAAGGACTGCAGATTTTACAGGCTGAGCAATTCCATTACAGCCTGAGGACAAGAAGCATCTACTTGTCTGTCCTCCCACTAGGTCAAACCTTCTACAAATTCAGGTTAGCAACATACAGAAGTAATGCAGGTGTAAAATACAAGTCAGCCACCTGAGCACAGACTGTCCAGCTTGCACACATGTTATTAAAACTGGGGCCTTGCTTGGAAGATTCAGTGACAAGAAGCCCAGTGACAAGTTCAGTGATTGCTCCTTACCCACAACAGCCCTGTTTGCAGAAGAAATTACTTTCTTGGAGCCTGAGGGCAGCTTCACTCTGGTTTTCTTGGTTTCGGGGTTGTGGGAGATGACGGTGGCGTAGTTCCCGGAGGCGCGCGCCAGCTTCCCGCGGTCACCGGGCTTCTCCTCCAGGCAGCACACGATGGTGCCCTCGGGCATGGTGCCCACGGGCAGAACATTCCCGATGTTCAGCTGGGCTGCAAAGAGACACAGAGCAGCCACAGCTTCACTGGGGGCCCTGGGCTGGGGTTACAGCCCTGCTGAACATGGGAGGCAGCAGGGGTCTGTACTCCAGCATCCCAAGGCCCAGGAGCTGGGACACCCCCAGCCCAGCCCAGCCCAGCCCAGCCCAGCCCCACCTTTCTTGCCGCAGTACACGAACTGCCCGGTGTGGATGCCCTCGGCGGCAATGAACAGCTCCGTGCGTTTCTTGAAGCGGTACGGGTCGCGGAAGGCAATCTTGGCCAGCGGAGCGCCTCGCCCGGGGTCATGGATGATGTCCTGGGGGATGCAGAGCTGCTTTAGGGGGGACATGGCCTCTGCAGGAATTCCAGAGCCTCGAAAAATGGGGGATGGTTACCCTGGGATGATTCTCAGCCAGACACTTCTCAGGGGGATCTGGGTCTCCCCAGAGTGAGCGAGCTCAAGATTCACATTTGATACCGTACAAGCTCCAGTACCTACATCCCATCCTGTCAGAGAAAATTCCTCCCTGAGTGTGGTGGGGGGCCCTGGCACAGACTGCCCAGGGAAGCTGTGAGTGCTCCATCCCTGGAAGTGTCCATAGCCAGGCTGGACAGGGCTTGGAGCAAGCTGGGATAGTGGGAGGTGTCCCTGCCCATGGCAAGGGGATTGGAACTGGATGAGCTTTAAGGTCCCTTCCAACCCAAATCATTCACTGATCACAAAATAACGCCTGGTTAAGTGTGCTGCTTGTAGCTAATCGCATCTGAACAGTTTTACTCCTGACATTCTGCAGGTATCCAGTCTCTCCATGCTAAGAAATCCACCTTCACTTTGCCCAACCACAGAGCAGGGCAAAAGCAGGGACTTGTCCATGTTTCCTTGGGATGGAAGCATTTCTAACATTCTGCAATCAGGTAAAACACAGTGTTTGAAGCTCCTAAATAAGGAAGCACAGATTTGTTGTTTCTTTTACACTTGGAAAAACATTTCCATTCTGTTCCTGAAGCACACTGGGATTAAGATACCCAACCATGACATTACAGACTACAGACAAGTGACTGACACACCTTGAAGGTGTTTCTGCCTTCCAGGAGAGCTCACAAACTCTTGGTGTCCATTACTGATGATTTTTCAACCCTCCTGGCCAAATCCCCTATGTATCACCAAGTTCTATCATCATCTCAATTCGGTGAGGGTGCAGAAAATTCTCTCTACATCCTGAACATGACGGGGCTGTAGAATGCTGAAGGGCTGCTCAGAGCATCCAACCTGTTGGCACTCCAAAGTCCCTGACTCCAGAAGTACCTGCAGCACCCCTGAACCACCACCACACCCCAAATACAGGTACTGCCTTCCTCCTCTGCTCAAGACTAAAATGATGGCATCTCTTGGCATTTTAAAGATTTATTTTTTTAATATGCAATCAGCTACCTGGGAAACTCCCCAGCCATGATTCCCCAGGCACAGGGAATTATTAGGTAACATAAAACCACGGTGGCACTGCTACTTTTAGCAAAGCTCCAGCAGAAAATCCAACTGCTGGCTAAGGGTGCCAGCAGTTCAACGGAGCATCTCCGTTGAGATGTTCTCACAAACCTAAAACAGTTTAACTTTTCAAGGAATATGGTTTATTTAAGACTAGAGAAACCTGAACTCAGACGGGATAAGGGCCAGCCAAAGGGCTGCGGGCACTGCTGGCACCCCCTGGGCCGCCCATACCTTGACGATGCCCTTGATGTAGCCGTGCCGCTCGGCGAAGTCCACGGCGCGCAGCTTGGCCGGGCCCTTCCTGTGCTTCACGTGGGCACGGAACACGGAGCCCGCGCCTTTCCTCTGCCCGCGGATGACACGACCCATGGCGCCCTGCGGGGACACGGGGACAGCTCAGCGACACCCGCGACACGCGTAGCGACACTCCGTCCCTGCGCCATCCCCGCCCTGCCCCTTCCCGCGGCCGCCCGGGCGCGGATGGCGGCGGATCGCGATCGGCATCACGACCGCGGCCGAAACACTCCTACCTGGCTCCGGCCTCCCCGGGAAAGAAGGAAGAGCTGACGTCACGGGCGCGCCGAGGAGCTTCCGGCGTGGTGACGTCACACAGAAAATGGCGGAGCTTCCGGTTCCGCTGTCTACTCCCCGGGACACCGGGAGAGCCCCGGGAGGGGCGGGCACGGCGAGAGGCGCAGCGGGGAGCGGGGGAGCCGGTCTGGACAAAGGGCAGCGCTCAGCGATCGGGACAGGAAGGGCGGGTGTGCCAGGGGCTGGAACTGGGGCGTGACCGCGGAATGCGCGGCAGCGCACTGACTGCATAAAGAAAAACAAACAAAAGCTGCGCTCGCAAAGTTCCCTAGATTCTCACAGCTTCATTTCGTAATTTTCATTTTCATTGTAATGAAAAGCGGCGGCAAACAAACGCCAGTCTGAAACACTCAGCATGTGTTTCAGTAGATAACATAAACAAAACATATACATAAGTAGAAAATAGATAATTTAAACTATTACACAGTAGTGATGCTGTCTCAGAGCAGCGTGCTTCCACGAGGAGCCCCGCAGGGAACGGGGCTGTTTTCCCCTCGCTCCAGACCCGCAGGTCCCGATCCAGGCGGGAACCGGGACAGTTCCCGTCAAGGGGTGATTCCCATCCCAGCAGTTCCCAGTTCCCATCCCAGGCAGTCCCATCCCGGGGCAGTTCCTATCCCGGGACAGTTCCCATCCCAGCAGTTCCTAGTGCCCATCCCGGGACAGTTCCCATCCCAGGCAGTTCTGATCCCGGGGCAGTTCCCATCCCAGGCAGTTCCCATCCCGGTGGTCCAGGACCTGCTTCTCTGTGTCTTAAATGCTCCTTGACACACTCCGAGGGGCCAGGGAGGAAGGGGAGAGGAGGGGGTTCAGAGTTCACGGCTCCACTTCTCCATGGCTTTCTGCACACAATCACAGATTGGATTATGCTGGAAAAGCCCTCTGAGATCATCGAGTCCAACCTGTGACTGATCACCACCGTGTCACCCAGACCCTGGCACTGAGTGCCACCTCCAGCCTTTCCATAAACACCTCAGGGACAGTGACTGCACCGCCTCCCTGGGCAGCCCATTCCAATATCTAATCATACCTCCAGTGAAGAAATCCTTCCTACTGTCCAACCTAAACCTTCCCTGGAGCAGCTTTATGTCCTCTCCCCCATCACGGGTTACCTGGGAGAAGAAACTATTCCCCACCTGGCTGCACCCTCCCTGTCAGGGAGTTGTAGAAAGCAATAAGGTCACCCCTGAGCCTCCTTTTCTCCAGGCTAAACATTCCCAGCTCTCTCAGCCTCTCCTCACAGGACTTGTGCTCCAGACCCTTCCCCAGCTCTGCTGCCCTTCTCTGGTATCACTCCAGCCCCTCAATGTCCTTCCTGATCTGAGGGGCCCAGAATGGAACACAGCACTCGAGGTGTGACCTCCCCAGTGCCCAGTACAGGGGGAGAGGCATTTAGTTTAAACCCCTGGGGACTGACAGCCTTGGACTCTCTTGGGATCTCACATAAATAACTCAAAGGAGCTCAGAGCTGCCATGCCAAATCCTTCCTTAGTTAGCTGGACCAAAGATGCAGTTTGCAGGAGGAGGCTCCTACATCACACTTACAGCTGGACCTGTAATAATGCAGTTTAAGAGCTGTAGGTTTTGGGTGAAGAAGTAAGTGAAGATAAAAACCCTGCAGGTGCTTTAAGCTGCCTTTGCCAGATTTTAATCAATATTAATTAGGGCATAATTGAGAGATACAGCAAAGCAAAGGTAATCGTCTTAGTGCTCCTAATCAACTTGTGCTACACCCTGGAAGGGGAAATGAAAAGTGCCTTAACTTCTTTAACAGCCCACCAGGTTTTCTGCATCAGAGGCCACTTTTCCAGAACAGGTCACTGCTGATGACCCAATTCACTGAAGATGGACTATTTAACCTTATCTGACTCATTAGAAATGAGGAAAAGCTCATCAGCCCCACACATGCCATTGCTCCTCTCCTTCAGCTGAAGAACCTACACATCCCCCACATCTTGATAGGTGCTTTCCCACCGTGGTACTCCTGGGACTGGTGGAACTCACCCTCCCATAAGATGTGAAAACCCTTGATGCCAAGATCAGAGCTGGGATCCTTGTCAGATTCAGCCTGCTCAGGTAAAGGGATTAGCACGGCCAGGAGTCCCCCTGGCCATCTGCTGGAGGTCACTGTTCCTCACACAGACAGGGTGACAGCTGCTTGTCCTGGGCCCCATGTGACAGCTCAGTGCAGGATGGCAAACTGCCACTTGCTTTGGTTTACATGGAGTTTACATTCACATTGAGTAGGAACATCTCCAGACTTTGATTTATAGTTCCTGTGGCAGCAGGAGTCTGGTTAGTTTTTGCTGCTAAATATGACAAGAGACAGATCTCTAAGGAACTACTTGAATTTCCCAATATAAACCCAGCAAATTACATTGGTCACTCCTCTGTCATGTTCTTAGTAAGGACTTAGCAGTCACTTAAGAAGTAGTTGTGTAATGACTTAGTACATTCATCAGTTTAATTATCCTGTATCAACTATACTTTGTTTTCATTTTATTGTTATTTAATTCGTGGTGCAGTCTTCACACTGCTGCCATCATCTGTGAGGCTGCAGCCTCCTGATTCTATCGTGGCTTGGGCAGCTGCCTCCCTGCCCAGGTACTGCTGCAACACCGAGGGTAAGGCTGGAACTGGGACCGTCCTTAACTCCTCCCTAGCAGCTTTTTGGGTATCCTGAATGTGGGTGAAAATATCTGTTCCAGAAGAGTTCGAGTTCACCATCGTCACATCAGAGGCTGTTTCAGCCTTTCCTCCAGCAGTGCTGAGTGGTTGTCACCGATTTGTGTCACCACAGGCTGTGTTTCTGCACACCTCGGGATCAGAGCATGCTGCTGCCCAGGGCCCCAGTGCTGGTATCATCCAAGCTGACTCTTAAGTATTTTTCCATCAGAGAAAACTGGAGGAGGCTGGGGATAGCATGCATCTAGGTCTCTGTGCACTCAAGATTCCTTAGGATGCACACATGAATGCAAAGCCCTGAAAGCCTCCAAGTTTTCCAGCCTAGATGGCACTTAAAAATCAGAGAAGAAATGCAAAGAGATGACAGAACTGCATTCATGATAATGTACACCTAATTTAATAACTGATTTCTTCTTTTATAAGAGACAACAACATTAGTTAGCACTTTCATTATCAAGGAATAACAACATTGTATTACCTGGCCCACCCAAACACAGACTGAGCTCAAAATAAGGTTAATTATTTACTTTAGCTGTGCCTTCAAAATTATTGGATCCAAAGAAATGCAAGCAAGTGGTTTACATTGGATGGCAATTTAAAAATACTGCTCAGGTTTGTCAGAACAGTGTGGCTGTGTGCCATTCCCTAAGAATCTCAGTGACAAAGAAATACGAGTGTTGAGCACTACCAGTGATCAGAATTCTCTTAAACTTTGGGGAGTGGAGATGGTGCTGTGGTTTGAAAAGAGGCCCCAGTCCCTGGGCTGATGTCAGCTCCCAGCTCCAATCTGTGGGATATTCCTCAGCATGAGGAGGAAGTGGCAGTGCCAGAGCTACAGCAGGACAAGCCCATGCTGGGTAAGACAGTGTGAGTCATGGGGCTGCTGATGGCAGAACAAAAGCAATGCAGGTGTTCCCTGCACTGCCCACCCTCTGCACTGCTGTGCAGCAGCTGTTCTCTGCAGCTTTGAGCCCTGAGATTTTTGCCTTCAGGACATAATCTCTGGCACTTTTATCCTCTTTTGGCTGGAATAGAGTTAATTTTCTTCCCATTAGCTGGTACAGTGCTGTGTTTTGGATTCAATATGAGAACAATATTGACAGCAACAACTAAAATATCAGTGTGTTAAGTAGTGCTTACTCTAAATCCAGGACTTTTCAGTGCCTTGTGCTCTGCCAGTGAGGAGCTGTGAGGGAGCATGGCCAGGATAGCTGATCCAAGCTGCCCAAAGGGATATTCCTCACCACAGTGTTGTGTCCAACACGTGGCCAACTCGTGGGGGGAGTTGGCTGGGAGGCGCTGACCACTGCTCAGGGACAGTACTGTGTACTGTGCATCACCTATCTGTCGTGGGGTTTATTCATCTCTCTTTTTCCTATTATTGCTGTCATTATTTAAAATTTTTTTTTCAAGTATTGGACTGTTCTTATCTCAACCCACGAGTTTTGCCTGTTTTCAATTCCCCTCCCCATCCCACAGAAGCAGGAGGTGGGCGAGTGAAGGAGCAGCTGCTGGTACTTAGTTGCCATCTGGGATTAAACAACAAGAAGCTGCTTTGCTTTAAGACATTACAGCCTTTACCAGTCTTGCTGCCTCTCTGCCAGGAGTTAGAGCTGCTGGGAAGAGGAGCAGAGGCAGGGCCACTGTGCTGGAATTCTCTGGCCAAAGCCTATTTTTCTACCAGTAATCAGGCTGTGCTGGAGCTGGGAGAATTTGCTTTTCTCCCTGAGGATTCTCCAAGCCTGGAGCAAGCACAGGGTTGTATGGATAACCCAGACACATCCTGCACATCTGCACAGACCAGGAGTCTGAGGCTCTCCGGAAGCCTTGGCCTCACATGCCTCCCAGGCAAAGGAATCCACATGGAAGCCTGATAGTGCTAGGCAAAATAGGGTGTGCTTCCAAAGCACGGCTGCAGCACATCACAGCCTGATATTTTGGCAGCAGATCCAGCCTTTGGCTGCTTCTGCTACAGCTCTGAGCTGAGCTGGCTGAGCCATGGCCCCACATCCTTATTCCAGGGCAGTAACACTGGGCAGTGGGGAAGCACCCGTGCTGCTGGGCAAGGCCAGGTCTTCTGTTCCTACAGCTACCTCCATGGCGCTGTGGCTGCTGGAACCCATCCCTCAAACATCTCCCCTGGCTGGCAGATTTGCTGGGATAGTAGAGAAAGGATAAAAACTGCTCCCCTGATTCTGGAAGGGCTTTGGTAGAGCCGTGGGTGCACCCACGTAAATGCACGGTGGGAACAAGTCAAGGGTGTGTTGCCTTAATTAATCCGTTCATGACAGTCACAAGGTAATTTGCTGAAGGTTAATTGCACTGTAAATAGCAAAAGGGGTGGTGTTCTGCTTGCAACAGATGGCAGGCACCAAGAAATTGTGATGAGATTGCTGTTTGGAAAAGGGGAAGGAACAGCAAGGTTTCTCTAGGACCCCACCTTGAAAGGGAACTGAGAAGGGAAGTCCTGAACTCTGTGCATCTTTTCAAAGGGAAGGAAATAAAGCATGGCTGTGTTTTCTCTCTGGGAATGGTTGCTACTAGGAATATAATCCTGACCTCCTTTAGGTGGGCACTTACCTCTGTTTATGATCTTACTGACCTCTCAGGGCCTTGTCTGGGATTAGGAACTGACACGTGGACTCCTGCCAAGCTGCACCATCACAGTTCCAGACTGCAAAAATAACACACCTGCTAATCCCAGCAAACACCCTCGGGGAGATCCTATTACTGCAGAGCAGGGGAATCTCCTGCTGCCTCTGAGGCAAGGGACGGGCCACAGACAGGAGCTCCTGTACTGCTGAGGGGGCAAAGCCTCATGTCCTGCTCTGCATCCAGAAAAACTCCTTGGATTCCGAGGAAATGTCCTGCGGTGTCCAGTGTCTAAAGGCAAAGGAGCCCTTTGTGAGGATCCCCTCGCAGCAGGAGGATCATATCACCCTCAGGCCACTCATCTGCATTCAACTCCTGGCCTTCCAGAGAGAAAAATCCCTCTCCAGAGACACCACAGGCCTCCGTTCCACTGACTGCTCCCAAAATAAACACCTCTGCCCTCTCCAGAGGAATTTATCTGAAAGGTTCAGCTCCCGTTTGCTGTCCTGAAATAAAGAGTCTCCCTCAAGTGTCCCAAGCTCCCTAGCCTGCCTCATTCCTAAACCCTGCAGGGAGTTCCAGGGAAATTGCTTGAGCTTTCCCTCCTGCTCTCGCATGAAGCAGATGAGGTCCCTGACCGCATGGCAACCACTTCATCATAACTGCAGCTCTAAACCTTCTCTGGAAATACAGCCCGGGCTGGCCTGGAAGGAAACCACGCTCCTCACAGGGTTTCCTGTGCTTGCAGATCGGCATTAGCACGGGATTTAGGAGGGAGAATCGCTGCCAAGTGCCCAAGCCGCGGGCTCCCTTTGGAGTCATTGTTTTCACATCCTGGCTTTGGGAATACCCCTGGAATTCCCTGGGCTGGCACAGCGAGGCAGAGACACTGCCCGGGGGCACAAGACTCAGGCTGTGCCAGGGATTTATCACGGGATAAAATCAGCGTGCAGAGGGAAAAAGGCAATTCTGTGACTGTCCCCAAACGGAGCTGGGTCTGCCCAGCCCAGCTCTCCAGCAGGGAATGGCTCTGCAGGCGGGTCCTGCTATTCCCGGCTAGCGACAGCCTGGATTCCTCGGGAGAGGGGAGACCCGGAGCCGCAGAGCTGGAAAATCCCAATCAAAACAAAGCAATTTGAGCTTCACAGACGGGCTCAGCTCACATTAATTAGGTTCTGGTGACCTCTAGAGGCCCTGAGCCCAAAGCCTCTGATTTCTGCGGTTCTTTCCCGAAACAATGAGCACAAGAATTCTTTATTTTAGCTTCAAACCAAGATTCATTCTAGCCTTAGCACTGAAGAACAGTAATTGATTATTATTCCTTTCTTGTTATTCTTTTCCTCCCACTAAACGCGGTAATAATAATTCCCTGGGTGCAGCAGCCGCAAAGCCTGCACAGTAAGCGTGGTAAGTATTCACATTTTTTATAGAAAATTGCTTTGTGCATTGTCCGTAAGAGGGGAACTACTTCTCTTCTATATCCCTGATACATTAATCTAATCACTGATCCTGGAAAAGTGCCCACCTCTCTGGTGAGATAATTCCATTGCTTACAAGTATTGAGTTGTGTGGGTTTCAGACCCAGGGCTAGGTGTGAGTTGGAGTCTTTGCCTTTTGTGCTCGAGTCCTTGCAAAGCAGAGCTCAAACCCCGTGCTGGTCTTCTCAGACTGGAGTATGACATCTCTTCTGAAAAATTATTCTCAGCTGCAAACAGGGGAAAATTGACAATCCACCAGATTCAGGGCCAAGCAACACTGTTTGTAGGAAAATTACCTTCTGCCTGTATTGTGAAACAATAAAATTGCCTGCAGGGAAGAGTAATGCAAGAGAATGGGTAAGAAAATAAGTGGTTTTTTACTCATACATCTGGATGAGTTTATTTTTTTTCTTAATGGGATAAACAACAGGGGCAGCTGATGGAGAAGGGGAGAAATCTGCCGAGCCAATTTTCTGTCCTCTTGAGCAGCTGAGATACAGTATTGAAACCATACCAAGGAACTAAGAGAATTGGAAGGAGAGATGGAAGAGATGTGAGACCCTGGCCAGAGAGACATTGGAGATTTAACTGAGAGAGGCTTAAAGCCATGGAGAAGCTTAGCAAGAAACAGAAAAGCTGGAGGAGGTGAAACATATCTGCAGCAATGCACAACTCTTGAGCAAACTTGCAGGGATGTGTGGGAGACCTCCTAAAGATTTCTAATTTAAGAGCACCCAGCTGTACTTCCAGATTTAGCTATTAGTTGGTTTTCCCACGCAACAACCCCCCCCCCAAAAAAAAAAAAAAAAAAAAAAAAAAAAAAAAGTTTTTCTCTTTTTTCTCTTCTGTTTCCTAATGGACCTCCTACCAACACTTTAATGGCAACATTTGTTTGGTGACAACACTCCTGGAGGCTACAGCCAGGGCAGTTTGTGCATCCATCTTAGCAACCAAACACAATAGCACAGGATTCTCTCTTGCTTGATGGATGTGACCCACAAGACAGGGAAAAAGTGTATGTTTTGGTAATAATTTGTTGTTGTTGTCTTCTTATGGCTTAATGATGGATAAGGTTTTTGAAGAAAGAAAATTTAATTATTTTTTCAGGGTGTGTGTTTTCTTTTTCATATTGTCTTGCTTTGTTCTTCTCCTTTGCTGTGTAGGCAATAGAGCTAAAGGGATTTCATGCCTCAAAACAGAAAGGAATTCTGAGCTACTGAAGGGAATTGAAAATGGAGGAAGGGAGAAAAGTTTAAAAATAGATTTAAAAATAATTTTTATTCAGACTGTGTAAAAACTCTTCTGAGATTGATTGAATCAAAACTCCTGAGAAACACATGGGAGAAAAGCTCAATTTGTTAAAAATCTGCATTCTCCTCTATCTTCTAAGTGCAGCCTACAAAACTAATTTGATTTTGTTGGTCCTCCGAGAAGTCCTTTAGCAAAAGAAGGCTGGGGGTGGGGAACCTCTCTTTTTTGATATTTGTGAGATAAAAAGAAACCCAGGCTCTGAGGCCACTTGCATAAGCTTTGTAAAGCTCCCTGAATTAAAAAAGAAAAAGCATTTCTTTTGTAGTTGCCAAGAAATGCTGGCTCCATATAGTGCACAAGCATGTTTAATTTACAGAGGTTTGGTGGCTGGATACTTTTGATCAATAGTATCACAGTGCTAATCAGAAAATGACAGGTACTTTTCATGTGGACTTTTTCTGGGTAAAACTTTTGAACTTTTCTAATCTCTTAACTGAAAATGAGGACAAAACCTTGCTCCTACCTCTCCAAATAGTGGGTTTCCTTCCTTTTTTTTTAGAGATAAGACAAAGAATAAAAGGAAAGAGGTGAGAAAGAAAACAAACATAAAATGGGAAAATAGAAAAGTTAAATTCCTCCTCCCTCCAAGCAACTGTCAGGGTTTTTTCATTAAATATGCCATTACATTTAGGATTTCCATTTCCAAATGGGAAAAAAAATGTGATTGGCTCCAAATATAAGAACAATGCTTGGGGGCAGGCCTAAAGTGAGCAATAAATCAGAGCAGAAAATGTTTTGCTTGGGGAACTCATCATGATTAGATCATAAATAATCCTCTTTTCTTCTATACACAACACAAAGCAAACACAGCTGTGAGCACAGCACACGCTGGTGCACACACACGCTGGTTTGTGCACACACAGAGCACTCAGCCCTGGCTCCCCAGGGCAGTTCTGGGACAGCACCAGAGGTCACAGAACCTGAGCCTGAAGGGCTGTGGCAGAGGGATTGAGGAAATGGTGCCAGCTGAAAACCTCATTAAACCCAGGCATGCAGGGAGCACTGGGAGATGTCACCAGGAGGAAACAACCCCTTGGCCAGCAGGAAACTCTGTGTATCAATCCCTGCAATAAAATACTCTTCATTTCTTAGTAATTGTGGCAGTCACAAAATATTTGTTTCTCTGTGGCAGGGTCACATAATGGAGGAGGCTGTGCAGAGAGAGGCTTGCCAAGGTGTCTGCCCAATTCTCAACCCAGTCTCAAGTACAAGGTTTATCTTCTCCATTTTGGACCCTGGTGCTGGCCTTGCAGAGTATTAATTATTGTCATTATTGTTGTTATTATTATTATTATTATTCCTTGCCCATCTGAACATTTCCTTAGTAATTTTTAGCACCAGAAGTGAAAGGATTTTTTTCTTTAAAGACCCCTGAGGAAAGGTAGGTTTAGTGTCTCCAGGGATGCTTCCAAAATTCAGCACAGGTGAACCTGGGGTGACACACACAAGTGGGAGCAATGCTGGGACAAACCAATCCTGAGGAACTTTCCAAGGTTAAAACAATTTCATTTAAAGGAAGTCTGAGGCATCTAGAGGGATCCTGTGTGGGCCAAAGCTCTTTTGCAGGCAGAAAAGCAAATCCATCCACCTTCCAGCAGAACTTGCTGGGATCTGTGTGGCAATTTCCTCCCTCTTAGATCTTCCAGTGAATTTTTCCATGACAGGGATAATCCAAGCTAATCACTTCCATTTGACCCAGTTTAATCACCACCTTCCCGAAATGGAGTTAATAAGTACTTAATGCTAAACAAGTGAGGAGGATGGTTCATAAAAGAGCTTGGAAAATCACTCTTCTGTTCCTAACACACTCTTTTTTTTTCTTTTTTCCCCCCCTTTTTAATTTGTTACCCATAGTTAGTAACTTCTGAGGCCTAAACCACAATACATCTTGATCTCACTAAGCTAAAAATACTGACTCACCAATCACAGCATACTAATGAATCCTCCACAGGAAAACGAATCTGTCATTTCCCTTCCCACAGGAACACGCACAAGTGGTTAAATAGCCAAAGATTTTGTACAGCCTCTCCTCCTGTGCCATTGTATGCTGAGATCTTGGTTCAGGTACTGGAGGCACTTATTTCCTTTCTTTCAAGAATTAGTTTTTGGCATATCATTCCACGTCTGTCATTCTGCAGCAGCACTAATTCTAATTTTGCTTTGCAAGTATGACAGCATTCATAGAGTCTCTGCTTTTGAGATGATTCTGATTTTATTCTTTTAGATAATATCAGGAAGCAGTGGGAGCAGGGTGCTCTGCACAGCAGATGGGCAGTGCTGTCCCTGCCATGCTCCAGAGCCAAGTGTGGTGCTCCCAGGCCAGAAGGTGCTGGGATGGGGGTCCCAGATTGGGCTCCTAAGGGCTGTTATGCACTCAGGGCACTGGAAACCTCCCAGCAGGGCAGCACTGCTGTCCTCATTAAAGCTGAAAACTGCTTATAGGTGTAGACTATTCTGTGTTCTCATAAATTCACTTTTGTCATGTCCTCTTGAAACCTCCTGTAAGCAAACTTTCTTTTTCATTACTGCTTATTTTTTATTTAATTGCTTGTTTGGTTAGAGTTCAAATATGGATCTTTGTCTTCACTGCCTGGAAAAATCTCACATCCAGTGACTGGGGCCCTAGTGGATTTACACAGCAGTGGATTTACACAATCTCACTTGGGTGTAGTCTTCTCACTGAAGACACCTTCACCCTCTCTGCCTTCAACACCAAGGCTGTCCCTCCACTGAGGAAAGCACCTTGGGATCATCTGTGGGTAGAGTGCATTTGCTCTGTTCAGCCTGGACATGGCTGTCTGCAGTGAGTGGGATCTGGTGTTCACACAGAGATCCTGCCTGAGGACTTCCCTCACGCCCCAGCCAGAGGCAGGAATCTCAGAAGAGCTGGCAGTCTTCAGTCTTCCTATTGAGTAACTCCTGTCTTCCTGCTGCTGAAAACATGTCATTCATGGCAATGTGGTGGTTGAAGGCAGAGTCTCAAATAGCAGATGTTTATCTTACCACCCCAAGACCTCTTGTGTAATACTCCTGTCTTCCCCCGGGCCAGAGAGAGTGAGGATGAAGGATTCAGGGGCAGCTGCAGCACTTGTGCTGGCTGTGTGTTCTGGCTGGGGGACCCATTGCCAAGGAATGGGAAGCAGTGGAGTTGCAGGGCTGGGCTCCGATTGATGTCGATCCTGAAAAACGACTATTTAATAAACAACCAAACAACCAAACAAGGCATTATATCCCCATGAGCACTGTTAGCAGGGAAGTGAGTTGCTCACAGACTCACTGCCATCTAACGTGTGAGGTTGGTCTATATTTAGCCCTTTGAAACTTTCCAGATAAGAATTCTCTCGATGTGAACTGAAACCTTTGACCACCACAAAACACAGAGCAAGGCTCCGTGTCCCCACTTCCTCCCTGCTGCTGCAGGACAGCCCTCATACTTTGTGATTGAATCATCAGGCTCCCAGCGCTAACACCCAGGCTCCAGCAGCCTTACCACACAGGAGGCAAACAGAACACGTGTTGGCTAAAACCTGACAAAGCAACACTTGGATTTAGGTCAGGCACAGCAAACAGGAGTTACTTGTACGCTGTATCTGGCTCCTGTTCAAACCCAGAGCCTGATGAATTCACACCAGCCCAGACATGCAAAGCGGCATCTGCCTTTCCCTCTTCCAGAGATTTCTGCTCAGACATCACCTTCAGCTCCACACTGCTGCCCACAAATACCCCACAAATACCCCACAGAGGCTGCCTGGCTGCTGGGCTCTGGGGGGCAGACACATGGGTGATGCTCTGCTCGGAGCACAAGCTGCAGAATTCCCTGCTGGCACAGGGCACTGCTCTGCAGCCCCTCACTGGCACAGGGCACTGCTCTGCAGCCCCTGGCTGGCACAGGGCACTGCTCTGCAGCCCCTCACTGGCACAGGGCACTGCTTTGCAGCCCCTCAGTGGCACAGAGCACTGCTCTGCAGCCCCTGGCTGGCACAGGGCACTGCTCTGCAGCCCCTGGCTGGCACAGGGCACTGCTCTGCAGCCCCTCACTGGCACAGGGCACTGCTCTGCAGCCCCTCATTGTCACAGGGCACTGCTCTGCAGCCCCTCAGTGGCACAGAGCACTGCTCTGCAGCCCCTCATTGGCACAGGGCACTGCTCTGCAGCCCCTCACTGGCACAGGGCACTGCTCTGCAGCCCCTGGCTGGCCCAGCAGCCCTGGGCTCTGCCACAGCTGTGGTATGAACAGGCAGCACACAGAGCTCCAGTTACACATCCCAAACTGCCCAGACTGTTCTGCTTGGGCTCCTGCACGACTGTGACCAATGGCTCTGCTGACCTCACCCCTCCTGATGGACTGGCAGGACTCACAGGGCATTCAGCCTTCATTTGAAGATGGTGAATTCACCTTTCACCCTGGTGGTCCTTTAGCCTTTGTCTTTCATCTCACTGTTCCTTTATCCCTTCCCATTTTCCCCTGGCTGCTGTCATTTCCTGGTGGTAGAAGCAGCCTTTAATTTCCATTCCAGAACTGGCTGAGGCTTTTGACTCTGGATTTGTAGAGGCTTCAGTTTCTAGAATCTTAACTCCTTGTTCACTGGTTGTTGGAGTTGAATTTTGTCCTTTCTTATATTTTGGCCCATCTCAGGGCCCCTTAGTGCAGCTTACTTTGCATTAATGAAGTAACGGACAAATAGTATTAATATTTTGATTAATATAAGTGTTATTATTCCACAATAAATGCTGGTTAGGCATTTATAGGGATTATATTTCTTTATATACAAAATAATTACAGATATCACACATAAAATATGATTAATTTAGCCATAAAGAATTTCTTGACTTTGGCAATTCCTAATGAAAAAAAGATTCAATCAGGATGAGACTGTAGTAACCTCACCTACAAATTTAAGACTGACTTGCTGGTAGGAGATTACTTTTTATGAGATCACTTGGGATTAGGTAGCATCTTGAATATATTGTCAGGCTGTACCAGAAACCAATTTAGCACAGCTCTATTTGTTCTTCAGCTTCTACTCAAAGTTTAACTTGTACACGCCTCAATCTTGGAATTATTTTAAATGCTTCTATTAAAAACATACGACCGCTGAATGACTTCCCTGAGACATGTCCTAAGTGCTGGGATTCCTGAGCAGCTTCCAGGCTGTTCTGAAGGGAAACACACAGCTCCTCTCTACAGCACAGTCCCCCTTGGCCTCTGCACCTGTGTGTGGTCTGGAAGGCCAAGATCACAGAATGCAATGACTCTGGTCTTCCCAGTTTTTCTCTGCTCAGTGCTTTAAAGCAGTTAAATAATGTGGGTTTTCTTCACATTTCTAACTCTATGTTGGTTCTCATATGCTTGGGCATCCCCTCCTCAGCAGCCAGAGTAACTTCCCAGCCCTGGCATTTTCAGTGCATGTCTGGAATTCTGGAATGGAGCAGTGAATTTGGACCCTAATGGTCTTTATATGCTGCAGTTGTTGATTTGGACTTAATTGCTTCTTACCTTTTCTCCATAAATTTATATCAAAAATTAAGAATCCTGCTGGATATTTTTAGTGCAGGTTCCATGGATTTTGGCTTTTTATAAAAGCATTTAGATGGGGGACTCTGAGTTCTTCATTAGGCAGTGCATTGTCTGTACAGTTGCCATGCATTAGAGCTGGAATAACAGTGGTGCAATATCCAGTTTCACCCGAATGAGGTTGTTGAGCAGGATCCAGGTCTGTATCCACAGAAGGCAAGCACAGTATTTAAACAGAAACAAAGCCTTGGATTTATTTCATTATTTACTAAGGGCTGCCATGGTGCTCAGTGCTACATAAACATTCCCTGGCCTGGGTTATTAATACTACCAGGCACAAGCTGGTTCAAGGCTCAAAACACCTTACATGAGATATTCCCAGGACAAGAGCTTTAAGGACAAGTTAAAAGGACAAGGTATCCATAGAGGAATCCTGTTAATGAAATTTCAGGCTTCAAAAATAGCTGTGTGTTCCAATAAGAAGAAATTCACATTTCACAGCTCTCCACTCATCCCATATAACTACCCCTCACTGACTATTGCTGTAAGACAATTCTGCCTTGTTGATGTGTGAGTGATGCCAGTCTGGCCTTTTTTTTGTATGATAAGGAACATCCATCCCTCCAACAAATATGGAGAACTAGTAGGAGATTGGATTTTGGGGCTTACACTGAATAATGATCCCACAGTTAGGGAGAATGAGAAGTTTTGGTCTTCAGGCTGCACAGCTCTGGGAATGCTGGGGAGGCACTGCAGGGTCCCCAGCATGTGTCACCAGTGGGTGGGCAGTAAAATGGAAAATGTTGTTCTGGAGGAAAGATGGGACTGTTAAAGGGCATGCCTTTGACTCTCATAGAAGGACTAAAGGAGACAAGGTAATTGGAGGCACCCCTCAGAAGAAAAAGGAGTGTTTTACTTCAAGATAACTTAAACACATTATAATTTTTAAGAAAGGCTGAGAAAATTGTTCTTAAACACATCAAGTTGAAATAACCCCAAAAATATACAATTCTTTGATAAAAACATCAATGAGTATTAAGAAAACGGTGTATGCATGCTTAGTTCAGTGAAGATAACATCTTATGTAAGGCCACTTAAAAGACAGAGCTCTCACAAGAATTACAAATTATTTGAAAATCATCCTGGTTTTAATTACAACATTAAAGACAAATCCACAAAGTTGTAAGTTCTGCTGGCATGGTAAGCAGTCATTATAAATCTGGACAAGAGTTCACACAAATTGTAAGGAATGACTGTGAGAGATTTCAGTACTAGCTATTTTTGTCTTTAGAAATGCTTTTCATTTCAAAAAGTCATTAGCACTTGTGCTCAGCCAAAACTTGCTCATAAGACTAAGCAGGATTTCTTAACATAAACTGTCCTTAAAAGGACACTGTCAGCTTCCAACTAGCCTGTTTTTAAGAAGAATTTAAAAGATGTTTCACTACATGAATCCCTGGGGTGATGCCTGTCCTTTTATCACAGTATTTTACCTTTTTTTTTTTTTTTCCTCCAGTGCTTTACCTTGCCCTTTTGAAGCACTAAAGACACTACATAAGCTCAGGGAACCAAAAAATAGGGAGGTGAAACTGAGAGCCTGGAAAGCACTGTAAAAAGCTGAAAACAAGCTAGAGGAGCTAAATAAAGAACTGATAAGGTGTATCTCCTTTTATTAATTTTCAGTTCCAGATATTGTTTGGAAAAGAGACAAAAAATGTCAGGTAGTGATGTCCCTGTATTTAAAAGTTTAATTACAGCAAATACTGCAATAAAAAAGTGGAAAGATGGACAAAATTAAAATTCTCTTCTGATATTAAAATGACTTTGAAAAAAAAATTTTTTAAAAAACAAAATTTCTGCCAAAGAAAGATTTCAGCATGTTGTAGAACAGGCATACAATAGAGTTCCTCTATCCTGGAACTTTAAACCAGAAGTTTGTTATGTACACAATGATCCAATGTCATGATGGAGGTGATAGTTCAGTGGGTGCTGAGGGGCAAACTGGGAGAGGAGTCCCTCAGATCATCAGACAAGAGTTATACAACTCTTTAATGCATTTTATTATATCACATTTGTGTCAGCAGCCCTATCCTGCTAGTGGGATTTGCATAGCTGGGCCCTTCCTCTTGCTGAGACCCTTTAGGGACAGCAACAAGAATCTTTCCCTAAGGCTGGCACTGCGAGGCTGGGGCCTGAGCTGGTGGAACAAGGGAGCAGTTGAACAGGATGGAAAGTTCTCTAAGGCTAAAGGTCCAGAGTTTAAACCACACTGCTTCTGCCAGGTTTATCTCAGTACTGCTCATATAATTAGTACCATTGAGGAAAAAACTCCCTTGACTTTCTGATTCTAGCTACACTGTCATTTGGCCTGGAGTGTGACAAGGACAACTCTGTATTTATGCAACTTTTTGTGATGACTTCTTGGGAAGTTATTTGAAAAGATGGAAAAACCCTGACTCTTCCTGTTCACTGTAATAGTCTAGATGCCAAAAAAATTTGTGACTGACTAGACAGAAACTTGTACAACTGGACCTGTACAATAAGAAGTATCAACTATTATCATGTACTGATAAATGGGAATTCACACCAATGAAATACCAGCCAAGAATCTGTTCCTAAGAGAGTGGAAGGCAGAGGTGGGTGAAGAGGTAGAACTGCTGACACTGGGGCAGATAATCTGCAGTGTAATCCCTTCCCTTCTCCTGACCCCTATTTAGCAACTGCCTTGTCAGATTCCAAGCAATGAAATGGACCTGAATCCAGCAGAAAGCTTTGTTTGGGCTTTTCTTACCTTCTGCATTGGCTTGAGAAGGGCTGCAAGGAGAGCCCTGAGAAACAGCCACAGTGAGCCTTGGCCAGTCCAGTGCCAGCTTTCCTCCAGATGAAGAGGACTGGAGCTGGTAATCCAGATCATCCATGCAAAATGGATTCCATGCATAAATGAGCATGCATATGAGCCTGCCATTATAGGCTCCTACCACACAACTTCAGCTGCCTAACACTGAACACCCAGCAGGCAAAAGCCCCGTTGGAGGTGCTGTGTCTCTGTTGACTCAGCAGGATGACAAACCTCCTCACTGGTGCCTACAGCCAGCCTGGCCATGCTCCCCCTCCCACTGTGCCTATCCCTCCCTAGGCAGTTTTCCATATACAGCAGGGAACTCACATGCTACATACACATCACTGCTGGTGCCTGCTGCTATCCTACAGACAATTATAAAATAGTTATTTGGAAATGGCAGAACTTCTTAAAGAGACAGCCTCCTAACTCTTGGGATACAACCCTTCTTTTTCTCCTTGGCTTTCTTCTTTCCATTTGTCTTCTTAGCTGCTCTTGTCCAGCATTTGGCACTGTTATTGTGCCAAAGGGTTTAAAAAAAAGACAACCTTTTCCTGTGTTTTATATAAGTCCATTCATAAAGACTAGAACTTTCTATCCTGCAACAGGGAAGAGTTAATATCCCTGACATATTCTACTGTTCTACATCTGTAAAAAGAAGCCAAAGCAAACCTAAAGGAATTTAGCATGAAAAACATATTCCAGCTTCAACGACACACTGGGGTTTTGTTTAGGTTTCTTTATTATGATGAGTCACAGTATGTAAACTTCACATTCAGTTACTGAAGTCATGTGTCTGCCTTATTTTAGCTTCAAAAACAGCAGCAATGCCAACATCCCTTGCTGCCTTTCAGACTTGGGAAGTTCTGAAAGCCAACAATGTTATGGTCCCCTTGTAAGCACTGTGTTGCTTTTTCACCCTTTGGCTAGAAAATAAAGGGGATGATTCTCCAGGTGAGCCTTCTCCACTTTAGTTGCTCATTTTAGGACCCTAGCATTGGTAATGCTGGCTGGACTCTGCTGCTGTCAGAGATGGAGGTATCCCAGTTTGGGATGGTCTGACAAAAGGATGTCTCATCCTGTGTCTCCCCTGCCTCAAGCAGAAGTGAACCACGCACAGGAGAAATCAGCAGAGTTGGTAGTGCTGGAAGTTCCACTGCTACTTACAACTCACCACTGGAGTTGTTCCAATCAGAAGTCCAGTAGGGTGAGTGGAGTCCAAAACCAACTGTCCATCCCTCTTCCCACTTTCAGCCAGGCTTAAACTGAGCAGAGAGATTCCCACTGTTGCCATTCCCCAGGTGCAGTGCAGCTCTCCAGCCCGTTCACAGCGAGCCAGCAGATTCCCCTGGCTCAGTGAGTGCAGTGCCCATCCTTGCAGGTATAAAAGGACAGCATGCAGTCATCTATATAAAGAATGTTCTTCAGATGGGTTACGTATAAACTGCCTGATGGCAAGGGTATCAAATGAAGGTCGAACATCAGAGACCTTTAGGCTATTACGAAATATGACTCATGGATTAGTTAACTGCCTGTCAGATTTTCCATTATGAAATTTAGCCACAGCCCATATCTGCACAGCAGCAACACCTGCAGAAGTGCAAACAAACAAGTGGTTATATATGCACTTGCACTGAAATGGATCAGCAGATGTGCTGTGGTATCAAAAGAAGCTTTTTCCTTATTAATGAACTATTAGCTAAGGAACAAAAATAAGAGAAGGAGGAGAAAATGCTATGGGAGTAAAAAAAAAATAACATTGTTTTGAAGTTGCCAAAGAATCTGTAAGATAAATCTTTACAATTCAACTGTATCAGATGAATCAACCTAAAAAATCCCCTCTGCAGAATATCATTATCATAGCCATGATGAATATCTGTGCTTCCTAATCCAAGCATTTGCTTTCCATGAAGTAAAAAAGCAGCTATTCCTGTTCTAGAAAATGACTATGTAGACACTAAACTAAAAAAGAGGAATGTAATAAATTTTATTTATGAAAATCAGTGAAAATATTTAGCCATTTGGTGGAAGACCCTTATCATTCTCTCAGCTGGTTGTTTGGAGGTGGCTGTAAATTCAGAAAGGCAGAAGATGTGCTCTGAAGGTTCACCATGGGAAGTGGGGCTTTTGACCTGTGTGTCACTGGTTTGACTCTACAGGTGAGAGAGACAGCTCACCTAATTTTAGATGTCTACAATGTCTATCAATACATCTGAGCCTGCTGCCCTGTAGGCAATTTAAAGGTATGTCTTATCTGATCTATTTTAAATATCTACCTTAGGATGAGATGATGCATGACCTCAGTGTCTTTTTCTTGCTATGGCTATATCAGGGGCCTGAGGTGACTGCCTTGGCTGGAGAGCCTCCCATGTGGCCAGAGATGAACCCTGCCTGAATGCTCTGCCCCCACAAGGCTGGTAGTTTATGTGAAATGAGTTGGTTAACACAGCTCCTTGCTATTGCAGTGGTGTTTCCATATCACAAAGCCACCACCACATCTGGCACAAATGAATGCTAGCAGGCTGAAACAGCCTACAGGCTACTGATTAAAGAGGAAACCTGAACCACTTTGATGGATTTCATCATTACATCCTATTCTTGCCTCTAGAGATGTTCCAGATCACAAGGTAGGCATGGAGCTCTCACTCCTCCTACCACTGTGGCATCTAATCTGTAAAGACATAAGTCTCCATTTCCATGCCTGTCAGTCCAGCTCATTTCATGAACACTACATTCATTTAAATGCTAAACTGCTGCTCTACAAGAAGTTCAGAAGACATAAACTGTAAGGCACAATGAAAACCAATTCAGTCTCAAGAAGCAAAGTCTGAAGTGGGGCAAAATAGCAGCACACAAGTACATAAAAAGCAACTGCAAAGAGGAAGGAAATAAACTGTTCTTCCTGTTTACTATGGAGACTTAAATTACTCCACAGTGAGGTGACATACAACAAGCTGTGCAGCCACTTCTCACAGCTGAACTGCAGCATTTTTCCATCTTTTAGGAAATGGGGAAGCCACCAGGAGCTGCTGTGTCACAGAGAGGCAGCAGCTCCTACCTCACTGCAGGCACTGAGCTGCCTGCCTTGGAAAGGGGTGGGAGGGTTACAGCTCCACCGTGTCCGTGGGTGTCTGAAAGGAGCCGGGAGCCCGTGGCTCACTGAGAAGCTTTTCAGTCTCAGCATGAAGCAGGGGCTCCTTCCTCCCAGCTCAGGAGCACTGGCTGTGGTGCTGTGACAGCACCCTGGGGCCCTGCCCCTTAGAAGCCAGTCAGGGTTCCCCCAGTTTGGGGATGCAGTTGGTATTCTGGAGATCCAGTCTGATGAGCATCCACCCAGAGTGGATGGATATACTTAGTCTTAAGGCATTCTGATGGACTAGATGTCTCCAAAACCCTTTATCTTTAATTATTTAAGTGGAAAGGCTGCAATGTGCACACTGAATCCTGAGCTAAGCCTCTTACAAGGGAGTGGGCCAGAGCTCCAGCTGTGTGACCTGCACTGCTGACCAAAGCCAGCAAGAGGTGGCCTTTGAAGATCCATCTAGGAAGAGAGACTTTTCTCCTGACAATAAATTTTTCAATAAAAACTGCCTTTCAGATGGCAAGTTCTTGCTCTGCTGCCATCTGAAAGATTATGCTTCTGGGTGCTCCTCTTTAATACTCCTTGCTCCTCTATAGGAAATTCTGCTCCAACATGGTATAAACAAGGTAGAAAACATTAGGAGAGGTGAGGATGAGGGGGGAAGGAGAAGAAAGTGATATAATTTAAAATAAAACCAGAAACAAAACAGATTTCACTCAGCCACATTCATATTCTCACACTCACAAGAGCAGCCACCAGGCATCAGGCCAGCATGTCTAAATCATTTAATCAAAAATCCAGGCAACATGAAGTTTGTGCCCAGGTAATGAGTCCAGGATCTGTGTGATGCCATAAAGAACACAAGGGATACCAGCTCTGAAGTCCTGATTTATTCTTGGGTTGGTGACTATGCACAGGTTTGGGTATCTTTTTGTAACTCTTTGGACCTGTCAGCATCTCCACCTGTCTCAGCTCTGGCAGTCATCAGGACTAATCACGTTTTTTTCCAGACCTGAATCTGGACAAAGATGTCTCTGAGAGACAGCAGGTTGATGCCCTGTGGTCTTGATGACCACATTTTTTGCATTACAAGTCCCTACACCACTCCCATTCCCTTGCTGGTGATCCTTCCCCTGCCAAGTGTCAGAACCAACACTGCAGCAACAGCGAGGAAAATAGGAAGAGGGACCTTGTTCCCCCTTTCTCCTGAAGACCAGTGTTGTGTTTGCTTCATGAGCTTCCTGATCTGTCCTTTCAGTTCCTGGCAGGGCTGTGGGGAGCTGGGGTGTCCTCAGGACCCTGACAATCCCACAGGCATTTCTGAGCTGTCAGAGTCACCCTCTCACTTAATAAGGAGCAACACTGGGCATTTCTTAGATGGGTGAGGCCACTCTCTTAACCCAAGCACTCCTGGCAGCTGCACCATATTGCACAACCACCATCTGCAAAGGTCAGACCTTGCCAGGTGCTCACAGCTGGCAGCTGAAGTCAAACCCCTGCACACCAGAGGGGAGAGCACTGGCAAGTGGTACTTGGTCAGTGACTCTCTGAAGGGCTTTGAAAGAAGACTCTAATTTTACATTTATGTTATATAACATAAAAGTTACACTTGGTATTTAGAAATGGTAATTAGAAAAGGCTCACAGAAACTGAAATGAGAAACATTAGTGCCTCCTTCAAAGTATAACTGATGCTGATTAATGTAGGAGCCATCTTGACTAGGTGCCTATTTTGATTTAGGCAATTATGAGCTTACTAGTTCAAACCAGTTTGCAATGAGAATGTGAATCCAAGATTTAGTGATGTGGCTCTTTCCTTTCTTCATGCTGCTATAAGTCTCTCTTCTTTTGTCTTCATCTTCTCTTCTTTGGGCTTGTCTACAAGACACACTCATAAAATTACAATCTACTTGTAAACCAATAGTTAACTCCAGGCATTCATTCAAAGAGGGGCAGTAGATGGATACTCATGACTTTGCTGTATTGAAGAACATCATACTGTAATTATTTTTTTTGCAAAGGACTCAGTTTTTAATACCTACATGAGCAGAGTGGAAGGAAATATCTTGCATAGAGGCAGCAGTTCCTACTTTTGCCTTGTGAGTGCTGTGGATTGGGCTGTCCTGGCAGGAAAAAGGCTGCAGTGGGCAAGAGCAGCTCCACAGCCCAAGCAGTGACAGCAGCAGTTACCTGGTGTTGTACTACCTCTGTCCAGCTCCTGCAGAGATTAAAACCATGCCTCCAGCCCTTCTTCCCATTTGGAGGTTACAATCTGCAGAAGGAGCTGCTGGACTATGTTCGTTCTGATGTAGGAAAACTTATTGCTTTGCAAGTTCTTCCTGTTCCTAATTGACCTCATCTAACCTGAAATAAGCCATTTGTATTCCTGCAGAGGAATACCAGGGAGTCCACATGGCCTTTTGCCCAGGTTTAACGTAATTTCTTTAAAGCAAACTGCAAATTAATAGTAGTGTAACTTTCCTGTGCAGGCAAGCCCTTAATCTAATTGGAACATGGAAAACAGCATTTGGGAAGACAAAGCAGTGCATAAACTTGGAGAATGAAAGAGGGAGGCAATATAATTTGGAGTCCAGTGGGGATGATGGAGAAATCTGAATGCAGAGAAATAAAAATTATTAAGGTTTTTTAAATCCAAACTAGCAAGGAATCTAGGGATATGAAAAAATAAAGCCCAACTCAGAAATTTTCAATGTTCAGAGAATTGCCACATTCTCTCAATTCATTCTTCCACTGGGGACAATAACCCTTGTCGTTTTAGTCAAAAAACATTCTCCCATCCCCTAAAACTCTGAGTTCACATTCATGGCCTCATTTTCCTGTGTCTGATCTTCACATAACAAGAAGAAATAAGAACAAAACTGTGCTTGTACTTCCTCAGTTCCCACAGAAGCCTGTGACTACTTGATCGTGTCACTAAACCATTACAGAAAATAAAAACAGGACTTCATAAAGGAAAGAAAAAAAGAGAGAGAAAGAGAGAGAGAGAAACTTTGAGTGCTGCCTCAGATAAGGACTAGTGTATGTTAGAAATGACTAAATCTTTTGTGTGTATCCCTCCTCTAGAGTCATAGCTTATAAAACTTCCTGATTCTGTCTCTCAGCTAAGAGTCCCTGCTTTCTGTAAATAGTCTTTTGTGGTTTTTCAGGACAAGATGGGAATTTCTTTGAAGCTTGAAAACAAACTCCAAGCATCTCCTCAGAGAATCATCATGAATCTGCTCTTCACTAAGCCCCCTCCAAGCAGCTGTGTGCATTCTACCTACCAGAACATGGAGACAAGGGAAGGGGAGCCAGCAAGGCTTGGGTGGCAGCACAGTGCCCTAAGGACAGAGCAGCTCTTAATCAGATTGCCTTTTAATTCTTCACGTGAGTTAAAGGCATTATGTGCTAAGATTGAGGATAGAGGTGTACTCAGCAAAGGCAGTGATAGAACAGTGTTGCAGCAGAGGGAAGAATTTTGTAAATATCCTGTCAAATGCTGTCCAGGCACAGTTTAGTAATCACTGGCAATGCCAGTGAGAGGAACCCTTGGCTTCAGGGCAGTGGCTTTGGCCTGCACACCGAGTAAGATTCTGCCTTTTGATGCCTAAAAATGTCCACAGAAATTTTGGAACTGATCAGATGGAGCACATGGAAATTATGCTGCAAGACAGATCTCTGATATTAATGAGAGATATTCAGTGTTGATTAAAGACTGTTTCCAAATCCCTTTGCTAATTTGTGGCTGGACAATGTTAAATTTGTATTTTGATTGCCCTGCCATCTTAGAGTATGAAAGACTCACAGAAGTATGGTATGGGGTCTTAGCCTCATAGGCAGCTGTGTAGAACAAGAAACAATTCTTCATTACAGCAACTTGAGAATCATGTCCATGGTAGGATTAATTTTTTATCACACTCTGGATGTCTGAGCTGCTTTACCATTAGTAAAATACCTCCTTTCCTTAGAAATGAGTCCATAGCTTTATACAGTGAGAAACCTGCTTGTTAAGATGGTCAGTAGCACAGGACCTGTTCGTAGTTTACAAACAGATAAGGAACCTCGTGTACACAAGGTCAGTGTCCGTCAGCACTGGGTGAAAACACTCTTAAAAGTCAGACAGAACTTCATAAACACACTGACTTCACAGCACACATACATGGCTTGGTGCCAGTGGGTGATTTTGGCCTCCTGAGGCAACATCCCCAGGACTCAGAAAGCTGCATTTCTGGCTGTTTTGGAGCTATCAGAGTAGCCTTTCAGAATGCCTGCCAGATGGGGCTCTGCTGGTCAAGGAATACCAGATCTAGGAATTTGCTGAGATTTAAGAAACGAGTGTCCAAGTGCCCAGCAGTGTCAGGTTTTGAGGAGATTTGGTTCAGCACATCAACAAAAACTTGCTGAGTTTAAAGTGAGCAGAGCTTGTGAGGACTCTGGTGTTGACTCAAGTGCTCATGAGCTGCTCAGCTTCCTCCAGGGAATTGTGTCTGAGTCAGCTGTGGGAGAATTAAAAGTGAAACTCAGAATAGTCCTGCTGAGTGCAGATGCTAACTTTGGAGGGAAAACTGTCTTCCCCAAGAACCGACTTCCCTGACTGCAGGATCACGGTTTAAATTGCTGTGATACTTCTAAAACCTGCACAGCAAAGGATTCATTGTTATCTTCTAGTGCATACAAATTATCACAAACAATGCCCTTGTTTGTAAAACACTGCAGACCTTGCAAGGATGTAAAGGGAACTGCAGAATTGTTTAGAATTGCCTGCAAAGTTGTAAGAAGAAAAGGAATTAAAAGTATTATTTGAAACTTGCTTTCAAAAAAGTCAAAATTTGGACCTACATCCAGTAATTGCTTCTTAAAAAATACAGAAACTTTTTCCTTTTAACTGTCAAGCAGCCTCAATTAAGAAACCTGGGAACTTTAAAATTATATAAATAGGTGCACCTGGGGAACAAATACAAGCATAAATCTTCAACTCTGAAGCTGTAGCTGGCTGGAGAAGTATTATGGAAGGTGAAAGCAGAAGACTGGTAAATATTTTGTTTAAGACCAGAGCATCACAGAATTGAGTGGTTGTCTGTGAGGAGCATCATTCAAGGACTTGTTTGTGGATGTTTAAATCTTGTAATTTCTAATTTCTGCAACGGGAAGACTTTGGTTCTAGAGTTCAAATTTTAAGGGCAGAGATAGGTTAATACATGAGTTCTGTGGAAAAGTTCTGTCTTGTTTTTAAATCCTATGGTGAATCATCCTTCTGAAGAATGGCTCTTCCTTGTGGTTTTCTTCTTGGCAGAGGCAGGAGCCTGAGGAGGGAAATGGAGGAATAATTGCTATGTGTGGATCAAGGACAGCCAAACCCCGTCTCCTTTTCCCTGTGACTTCACAGCCCCGGCCGTGTCCTGATCCCCTAAGCACGTTTGTCAGTGCTTTTACTGACCCAAATTCAAGGAAGCTGCTTTACTATTCTCTGTGTCAGCAGGCTGGGACAGCAGGGAATGGGGCTATTTCTATATTTTTTTTCCTAATGACAGACAGTTCAACGCTTACTACTTGACTGATGCTTACAGGGTTAAAGTCCGATGAACCCAAGGTGGGGCCATTTGTGGACGCAGAGATAGATGGCAAAACTGACACTACAGGGAAAATAAGGGCAATCCTTTGGCACGTCAGTATGTTTGATGGCTAACGGTCTTGGAGCATGAGCTGATGAATATATACAATGACTACCGGAACCCACCAGCAGTGTGCTGGGGTGAGCGGCTCACAGCCATTTGCCGCTGGGTAGCAAGCACAGGGGACGGTCTGAGCCCTGCAGAGACGCAGGCTGGCATGTCCGGGCCTGCGCTAGGGGCGGCGGGGGAGGGAGGCCGGTATGTTCTGGGCGCAGCAGTCCCTCCTCCCCGCCGCACCGCCATTACGCGCTGCGCCACTGCCCGCTGAGGGGGGAGCGACAAGATGGCGGCGGCGCCCACCCACGTGACACAGGGCCCGCCTCCTTCTCGAGACGTCTCGGCCGCGCGCGCGGGGCGCTCTCGCGAGGGCGGCGAACAAAAGGACAGCGCGGCGCAGGCTGTGTGTTGGTGGGGGGGGCCGTGATCTCGCGAGAATTCGCCGCCGCTCTCCTCCCGAGCAGAGCCAGGCGGGAGCGGGGGGAGGGAAAACCTCGCGGTACCGCCGGAGAATCCGCGCGGGCCCGGCGCCCCGAAGTCTCGCGACACCTCCGGGAAGGTTTCCCTCGCTGCCACTGAACTGCGCGGAATTCTCGCGATAGCGCCGGGAAGGGAGGGCGGGGGGGCGGTCGCGTGCGCGCTGAGGTCAGCGCGCGCGGCCGGGCGCGCGGGGGGCGGGGCCTATATAAAGGCTGGGCCGGCGGCGGGGGGGGCTCAGTCAGGGCAGCGATTCGTGGCGGAACCAGTGACACCCACGGCAGCGACCTCCCGGCCCAGCGAATCCCCATTTCTCGAGGCGGAGCGGGACGAGCCCGAGACCGATCTCTCGTTATGAGTCATGTGGCGGTGGAAAATGCCCTCAGTCTAGACCAGCAGGTGAGGGACGAGAAGCGGAAAGGCCGCTCCGTTACCCGGAGGAGGCGCGCGGCGGAGGCTCTTGGGGCAGGGCGGGCGGCGGGGTTGGTCGGGAATCTTCGCGTGGGGCTTCGCTCCTCGCTTCCCGGCAGCCGTGTCGCAGTTCCCCCCGCGGTAACCCCCGTCTCCCCCCCAGCGCGGCCTGTTGTGGCGCACTCGGTCGTTGCGCAGTTAACGCCGTGCGGCGGCCCCGCGCCGCGCCGGGCTCCCCCCGCGGGGGTGCGTTGTCCCCGCGGCCCGGGCGGCGTTGCGGGGGTGCGGGACCGCCAGTGCCGCCCGGCCCGGCCCCGGTGCCGCTCGGGCCCCATGGCCCCCGCGCCGCGCTCGGACCCGCTTTGTGTGGGAGCGCCGGGAGCGGCAGCGGCCCCCGGCGGTCCAAGGGGGAACTGCAGCAGGGGGGGAGGAGGAGGAAGGGGCGGTCAATGGCCGCCATTGTGCGGGGCGGGGGAAGGGGGGGACACACACGACACGGCGCTTTGTGTGACGCCCCTTCCCCGGGGAGGCGGCGCTGGCGGCCGCCTTTGTTCGAGCTCCGGTGCTGCCGGGCCCCGGTGACGCAGTTGGGCCTGGACTCGTGTTGGTCCGCACCATTTTTAAAATATTTTCTTCCTTTGCATTCCAACATCCTCCCGCCTCCCTTCCCCGTGCTGGGCGGGATCGATGGTTATCTAACCCGCGGGGAAGGCGGCGGGGGCAGGAAGAGCCCCATCTGCTGCAGCGGGACCGCGGCCGGGCAGCGCTCGCCCTCGGCCGCTCCCGCGAAGTAGGTCATGGAGACGGTGCTTCCCTCCCCGCTCCCTTCTCCCCCGCGGCCCCCCCGCGCCACACGTGACGGGCGCCGGCAGCCGGATTAGCTGCTCCTGCTGCGCCGGGAATCCAGCCCGCAGTGCCGCACTGAGATGGCGCCGGGGCTGCGCCACCGATGCCCGAGGCAGCTCCCGGCGAGTGTTGCCCCCACCGTGGGGATCCACTGCGAGGAGATTGATCCATCGCTTCTAGCTGATTGTGGAGAGCCGCCTTGACCTAGTGGAGCCTTTGTTTTTGTTTGCTGTTAGAAATAAGAACCATTCTTAAGCCCTGCGATGATGCTTCGATGAACTAGAAAGATGACGTTTTAAGTGGTAGCTTGAAGGAGGATGTTACGAGGTCAGCCGTGGGAGAATTTTTAAAGAATTGAATGTCTTCAGGCGGCAGCTCATGAAGCTGAGCGCCAGAAAGGACAGTGCGTTGGAGTTTTTGCTTTGGATTAATTCAGCTCGTGTTGGCAAGCACTTCTGCACAATGCACTACATAAAATTAATTTGTATTTAAACATGCCTTATTTTTCTGATACAAGTTTGTAATCCTGCCACGCAGGACAACTGTAACGAGTTGGTTCTTAGGCTTTATGGGTTTCCCACAGCCTTCTGCTGAAATGAGTCCATACGGTGTTTGACTTAAAACCTCTGAGCGGCACACCAGCACTGCGTGAGCTGAACATCTTTTGGAAAACCTTATTGTGAGACGAAAGGCTATGAGCATTTTGGAAAAACAAACCAAAAATTATGTTTGCTGAAGATTTCAGCAGACATCACCTAATGTTTTGCGAGCAGTAGTTGCCTCAGATGTGAAGACTGTACTGTTTTAGTTGTGTTAATGCAGTTAAAAATATTTTGAGTCTCTTCAAGTCAAGTGCCCAACTGAATTGGCATTACTTGTGCTGAAGTTCCTGTAGAAAAAAAAATTGTGACCCAAATCCGAATGCATTGGAGTGCGCTGGTACTCGGTCTGTTTAAAGTGCCTCTTTATCCTGCACGTTAAGTGCGAAGCAGAAGTCTGTGGTAGTGATTTGGTGGGTGTGAGGTACTCTGCTGGCCTTGCAGCCCGTGTGGGTGTGTGTTTATTGGTGGGTATAGAAATATTAAAGATGATAACAACGTGAGTAATAATAGGAGACCTAATTTGGCACGATATTAAAAAAAAAAGTTTTTGCATTAGCTTGTTTCTAATAAGTGAAAATGGTTTTTTTTTTATATCTTAGCATAAATTCATGGTAAAACATGTTAATACTTGTCTTCTTTCTTCTAGTTTTCTGGTCTAGACTTGAATTCCTCAGACTCTCAGAGTGAAGGAAGCTCTACAAGCAGTAAGTACATGCAAATTCTCAAGCTTACAAACACAGCTTTGGAAATTGGGGGTTTGCAGCTGTGAAAAGCAATTTCTAAAGCCAAAGTTTACAGAGGCTGATGAGGAAATGGGAGGTTGCCAGTTAAGCTTGCTTTGAAAACAAGTGTGTTTTAGATAGAACCACTTAATTTTGTAGTGGTGTACAGTATGTGTGCACATTTCTGAAGCACTTAATTAGCTGGGGAGAACTTAGTGTTCCAGTTCTGTCCCAGATTTTCAGTTGCCTCTCATCTGAGGCTGCTGATTGTAGCAATGTCATGATTTGTCCTTTTAAAGTGTCCAGGTAGAGTAGGAATGTTATCTCTGCTGATCTCAGTTCATTGAATAGAAAGTGATACTGATATGCAAGGCTTAAGTGTGTTAAGAGGGGGGAATCTTCCAGGAATTCACATTCAGCCTGTGGCTAGTATGTTCTCATTCATGTTGCTTTATCGGACAGATGTTTCTGGACTGTAAACAGAAATGCTATTCAGAGGCAATTAGGTGTGGCTTCTGGTTTGATCTGAGCTGAATGGATGGGGATGGGTGAAATTAAGAGGAAGGAAAAATACTGGTAGTAATACGGTGAGTGCCAGTACTTGAATGTCACAGTAAATATTTTGAGCTCAAGTATCTGGCACCAGCTTAAGCCTTAGTGGGTTCTAGGAAGACAGGCTTCTGTCGTGGACACTGTAACACCCATAAATGGGTGTGTGATTTGGTCAGAGGCACACAAGACATCTGTGCCTAAATGGGTATGCAAGAACTTTAAACTTCAACTGAAAGCGTGCTACCGAGGATGCTGGCTTAAAGGATTCTTGTTCAAAATGCTACAAGAGGCCTTAAAGGCAGATGTTTTTACTAAGCAGAATCTGTTGTTGTCAAGACGAGCATTTCAAGATGTGCTGACACCACGGGCCATAACACTCTGCCTTTCTTTTGTCCTTTAGAAGGCCGATACATTCCTCCTCACTTGCGGAACAGGGAAGCTTCAAAACAGGGTATGTATCAGAAACACAGTGGCAACACTTAACTGGTTCTTGCATCTCTTGGAGCAGACTGCAGAGACTGACAGTATTGCTGAAGGCAGTTACATAGACTGCTTGGTCCTGTGCAAAACATGGCAGCTTTATCTTCTGCTTTTAGTGTGCTCTTCTAGATACTTTCACTGACTTATAGCCTGAGTTCAAGTTCAGTATCTGACCTCTCATGTCTGTGTAACAATTAGCTGTGACTGAAGCAAGGTGGAGTCTCCCGTCTTAACTTGCCATGTAATCTTGAATGTTGGTCTGATTGGATTTTGTGGGTGCTAGTTTTTCTGCTCATGATTGTGTTGTGGAAGTTACAGCTATCAGTTGTTTAATATGGTCAAACAGAACAGTTTCTCTTTGTAAATGCATGTTTTACACAAAGATATGTTGTCTGTGTTCAGCTTCCTGCAGTTTTTGTGGAAGCCCCTTGGAGTAATTGCAGAAGGAAATGCAGGCAGTTGGTGAAGCAAACATGAAGTACGTGACCTATTTTGGTCACATGTTTACACAGGGGTTTATGCTGAGACACAGCCCTTCCATCTTCCATTTGAATCTCTAAACAAAACATAATACAGAAGAAAAGTTTCTTGGAATGCTTCAGTGAAGTAAATCATGACCTTTCTGTGCAAGATCCCAAGGGGGCAGACAGGTGCTGCAGCACGTGTTGTCATGTCTGGTGACTTGGGTGGATATGAGAGAAACATTTCCTTTGACACCTATTGAAGTATACCAGAGTGCAGCAGCTAAAACACTTCTTGCAGTGCTGCAACGTAAATAATTGGGGTTTTGTGGCATGGGAGGACTTGGATTTCATCTGTTTCTAAAGCAGGAAACTTCCACAGATTGTTTCCAATACTGCAAGAGAATGGCTTCCATTATGAGTGAATGGGAGGGCAACACTTAAATATAATGTATCTCACAGTGCTTCTGGAGCTATGTCACTTTAAATCTGACTAGATGAAAAATGCTCCATTGTAGTCTTAAGCCATTTGAAGAAAGATTAGTCTGTTTTCGTCCTGCCTTCATATGTGTCCAAGCTTGTGCGTTTTCTGGGTGTTCAGGGTTGTTTTGTTTTTTGTTTTGTTGTTGCTTTTTGGGTTTGTTTTTTGTTTTGTTTTGTTTTTAAAGAACTACAGCCTGAAGTACCAAGTGATGAGCATGGTACCAGAGCTGCATGTTTTAGGAGAGAGACTGGTTGGCAGCCAGTTCAGTGCTCTTGTTCCCAGTCACACTGACCTCGAATACGAGCAGTCCTGCAAGAAAGTGCTTTGCCAAATCTGAGCAATGTGTAAGCTTCTCTAAAGCAGGAAACGGCTTTAAGGTGGTCATGAACACTTACTGTTCATAGATTTCTTCTTGTGTGGTGTTTAGGTACCTGAGTTTTGTAGGTAAAAGATGCAGTAACCTTGAGCTCTGTTGTGACCTATTATGTGTAGGACTGACATTGTACTTTGCTGTGTTCAAGACCAGAGTTCAGATATGGGAGTGTGGGGGTGATTACATGGGGCTTTTCTGGGGACTTGAACTTTACCTTGCAAAAAGGTAAATAGATCATGAGACCATAATCTGACCTGTGGCTTGTTCAGTTAATAGAACTTTGGCTGCCAACTTTCCTTGGTAAACCTGACGTTCAAGAATTGCCTGGCTGAGTGCTATACCACTGGCCTCTTCTGATTCCCTATGGCAAGATTCAGAATTGTTGCATGGAAAAGTTCCATTTCAGGACCCTGCTGGAGGCATCATGAGTTTGGGCTTGTAAAACTGAGCTCTCTTGTAGGATGATTTGGAGTCTGTTCTACAGTTGTACTTACACTAAAGTTATGTTTGCTTCTTTTTACATAACTCAGCGATTTCTTCAGCTGCATTGAAACTATTCTGAATTTTGGCTGCTCCTTGGAATTTTTAATGGCAGGTTTTTCAAAGCTTAGACAAGAGGAAGCAACCTTGCCACGGTAGTGTTTAAGCACACAACAAACTCTTGATGCAACCTTACGAGTGTGGTAACCTGATGGGGAAAAAATCTGTCCCACTGATGCTAATCCACTGGCTTTTTAAATGGGGAGTAGGGCAGTACAGAACTGCAGGAAATAACAGCCTGCAAAAAAATAATATCCTTAGGTTACCTAATGGCAGTTCTGTTTGTCAGCTGTGGGAACTCAGAATGCCAGGCTGCCTGGCCTGAAATGTTTTGCTTCCATGAGCTCAATTTGGTAATACTAAAGCTTGTTGTCATGCGAGTTTCTTCTTAATTTTTCTGGAAGCAACTTCTGGACATTTAAACTGTAATTGATTTATAGATCAAGAAGTAAATGTTAAGAACACACCTTAAAGGTCTTACCCACCCTAAGATAATCTATGATTCTATTTTTCCCGTTTTTAAAAAATGATACGCTGCATGCAGCAGGTTTTCAAGTGAGCTGGCTGTGATTTGTGTTAGTGTTACAACATGGGAATTCAAATTCTGGTTGAGGGAGATGCATTGGCAACTGTAACACTGTTAATCGGTCTAAGTAGTACAGAACTACTCTGGAACTGAGTGAATTCTTATCCCTGCTGTGTGGAAGATACGCTGGATGGAATCTCTACAGGTTTTTACTTGCAGAAAAACTCCAAAGCCTTGACATTTTAAGGAATTTCCTGGTAGTCTTTGCACAGCATTGTAATCATTCTCTTCACCGGTGTGTTACCGGTTTTCTCAGGGCATTTACTTCCATTTTTAATTTGCCATTTGATGTCTGAAATTCTGATTATTGTGCCTGTCCTTTACTTAGAATTGACTTGTATGGGCCTGGACCTATGTTCTGTGCTGTTCCACAAATAAAGTCAGAGTAGGAATGCCAGACTGAAAGGTGAATTGGTGAAGCAGAATGTGTACATCTGTCTTTGTAGAAGTTGCTGTGCTACCTTAAAATTGTGACAAGGTACCAGCTTCAGAAATCAGTGCTGTAATGAGCTAGGTGAATGAGGTTACTTTGTAGGTTATTTAAAGTATAAAATTCTGACTCTGAGCTTCCTGGGCTTGGTAGAAGATCTTGAAGATAGTGCCAGCTCAGTTTTTTGACTGTTAAGAAACTATATGTATCCCTGTGGATGGCTCTGTCAGTACCCCTGCTGTTGGATCCCTTGGCAGCACAGCATATCCCAATAGTTGTAGTGTAACCTGAAAGTTACTCATAATAAAGTCTGTATTTAGCTATCTTTTAAAGAAGGCAAAATAACTTTCCTGAAGCTAATAACTTTAAGGACTAATGTTGCTTTTTAAAGTACTTTGGAGCACATTCCATGATCTTTTGTGCTAAAAAATTTCATGGATGGATTATTTTTGCTGTCTTAGTTATCCAGACAAAAGAATTACAGTTACCACTGTATTTTTTAAAGTACACATTTCTGTACACAGTACATTTCTGGATTCTGGGTACTAGAATTTCTTAATTAAAAAAAAAAGAAATCAGAGGCAAGGTGAATGGCACTTTTTTAGAGAACATCCAGAAAGGTAGGGTTATTCTGGTAGCAAAACCTTTTCAGAGAGACTGGGCCTAGAACAACCCCTTTCTTTGGAATGAATTTATTCTGTGGTTGTGTTTATTGTCTCATGAATAGGTCTGGACTGGTTTTGTGCTGTGGAGCTGGCAAAGCATGCTCACAAGGGTGATATTATTTGTTTATCTGTTTCGTTGTTTAACTTACACTCTGATGGAATCTCATAGCTGCGGTTGAAAGTGTTACACAGACTTGGAGAGGTTGGACTTCTGAAAGAGAATTTATAATTTCTTAGTCCACTACCAGAGCGGTGTTCAAAGCTTCACATTTCTGCTGCCTCACAAGCTCTGGTAGCAGAAGAAAAGTGAGGTTTTTTACTCTGGTATTGGCAAGCCTGAGGTACTTTGTATTATTCTGACTTAACATACGTAAGGAGGCACCTATGTTAGCCAGAGGTAAAAGTGCTGTGGAAAAATTCAGTGTGGTTAATTTTTTGTGAAGAGTTTTATATACCTTTGTGTATGGTGCTTTTACTTCTGGTATGTGCAGATCCTGTTGCTTTGTGTACTTGCAGTATGATAAAACATTCCAACCTGTGTTTGGATTTCTGATGCCATTTATTGATCTGAGAGCCCTTGTCAACCTCCAAAAGTTAAGTGTGTAGTCAAGGATTTGTGTTGGAGAGATGACATTGGCAACACATAGCATCTTCAAGTTTCTTCTGATACCCATCTTTCCTGAAATACTTGCACTAAGGCAAGTGCATGTTCTTTAAAGAAGCCCAACATACTTGTACATGCAGGAGAAATTTCAGTTCTGATGGGTGGTGGGAAGTGCTCAGTCCCTTGCTGAGCAAGTCCTAAAACATTAATACATCTTCTATTTGTGAGGGAGTTCAGTCCTGTAGACCTCTCAGTGGACACTTCCTGGACAGAAGTGTTTTTTCTTGTAAAAATCTGTATTGTGCAATGGATGGCTGAAATCCCTTTCTCTGCTAGGTTTTGACAGTGGTGGCTGGAGCTCCAGACGAGACAAGGATGCCTACAGCAGCTTCGGTGCGCGCTCCGACCGTGACGCCAAATCCAGCTTCTTCGACCGCGGGACTGGATCCCGAGGAGGGAGGCAAGTCCTTGTTTGTCTGGGTGGTGCACATGAAATCTGCCTGAGCTCTAGCACTGCACCTGTAATCTTCATGTTAAAATTAGAGGTCCCAGTGTGAGCAACAAGAGACAGGAGGAGCCTGGGAGGGGAGGAGAAAGGGAGAGAACCTTGCCTTTAAAGCTACATGATTTCAGGGATGGGCATCTTGCATGTGTTGAAAAATGTGCCCTGTAGTGTGCCACCAACCACTCACTGCAGCTGTAGTAACTGGCTGTAGTAACTTCAGCATTCACCAGAGAAGTGCTAGGTGGGTGGCTCTTTCCAGGAGAACCGTGAAGAGCTGTTGGAAGCATACACAGTACATCACTATGGATTTTTTTTATTTCATTTTTTTTTTCTTGTTTAAAAAGTGTAGTTAATAAAACTGGGTGAGACTCTTGCAGGTTCTCTGCCTTACTTGATCAGTCTTACACACATCATGCGTTGTATGCACAAGTGTGGTGAGAGTGACCTTTACCGACTACTTAGTAAAGCTGACGTAGTCCTGTATCCAGACTTTTCTCAAACATGATTTACCAGGCCAAAAACTAAACAGTTGAGGTAAGGACTTCTTCCACCTTCTTTCCAAGTCAGTAATACAGGTGAGCTCCCTCTTTATGAAATAATTATATGACATAATGGAGGTATTTGGTCACATGTGTGGTGGGGGAATTAAGGAACAAATTGCAACACTGCTGGAGGGTTTTGTCTGCACATGGGAAACCTGTGCAGAATGAGGCAGAGCAAAGGGTGGGGGTAATGCAAAATAATGCTGCTTAGGAGGTTTAAACAGAACTCCCTACAAAGAAATGGCAAAGACTGAGCAACTTGGTTTGCAGCTCCACTGGCAGGTGGCTGTTTACATTTGTTATGCTTAATCAAATAAAACCAGTGATACAAAGTTCACTATGTTGAGCTAAACTGAGCTCTGAAATTGTGACAACCTCTCTCCTGTCTGACACAGAAAAATCTGACCTGGTCTGATGGCCAGGACTAATTTCTGTTCTTAGGTCAAGAAGCATCTGTAGATAAGCTGATGATTTTGAATTGTTCCACACTTGTGTGTGTAATACATAGAGCGTACATTGTTATGACTTTGATGGTGCATGTGAGTAGCCCCTGTTGCCTGGGAAGGGTGGTCTGATTCTTGTTCTGTATTTAGATATGAAGAGCGTGGCAGAGGTGGGGACTATGACCGGAGTGGCTTCGGCAGGTTTGACCGTGGTGGGAACAGCCGCTGGTGTGACAAATCAGATGAGGATGACTGGTCAAAGCCTCTCCCCCCAAGTGAACGACTGGAACAGTAAGTCATGGAATAGTACTGATTCATGGGGAGATTCATTTGATAATTCCAACAAGTAAAAATACTTTCTTCTTCTGTTTTTAGGGAACTCTTTTCAGGAAGCAATACTGGCATCAACTTCGAGAAATACGATGATATTCCTGTTGAAGCAACAGGCAGCAACTGTCCTCCACATATTGAAAGTGTAAGTTTTTTCAAAGTCTATTTTGTAAATATCTCTAACAGTGACTATTTTGCATGGGTAGCTGAATGTCTTGGTGTCTGGGGTTTAGAGAGGAAAGGAAATACTGTCTTCCCTTCCTACAGCTAAGCTGTTTTGCAGAAGAGGGTTGCATATGATGAACTAAGATAGGGAAGAAATTGTGTAAGCTTTTTCAGTTAACACTCATAGCTTAACTTTTTAACTGTAATGTGTCCTTAAACAGTGAACGTGTGAAGAAGTGGAAGTGCTTTGAAAGTGCTGATTTGAGAGCTTCTGTTAAGGCATAGGCAGTGTTAGGCTGATCACAGTGTGTGTGCTAGTGCAGTCTGCACTTCAGGCTTGGATGGCTTTTTAAGAATTGCTTAGAAAACTGGATTAAGTATCTGTGTGACTCTATAAACTTTATAGGCAAGGTCTATATGAAGGGCTGAAGCAAGAGCTACCTTGAAAATGACTTGTTAAACCGAATGTTGTGTTACATGATGGTTGAAGGGAAGGATTCTGATCCTGCTCCTTTTAAATATCTTACAGTTCAGCGATGTTGACATGGGAGAAATTATAATGGGAAACATTGAACTCACACGCTATACCCGTCCTACTCCAGTCCAGAAACATGCAATACCTATTATTAAGGAAAAGAGAGACTTAATGGCTTGTGCTCAGACAGGTAAGTTACTCTTTGCTGCTTAGTTTCAGTAGAAGTGGGGTCTTGTATTACTTCAGGTAAGAGGTAGAACCTCCTGTTCAGAATGTACTGAAATAGTTGTGTGTTGGAAGCTAATTAGCTTTAGTCTTGCCTGTGCTTTAGATGCGATTTGACTAGTTTTACTGTGGTTGTCTTGAGACATGTCATGTCTTAAGCCACATTCTCTTCAAGGTTTTGGGGTGCTGAGGGTGCTCCAGTGCCACAAGTAGCAGTCATATTCCAATAGAATGTGCTGTTGATACAGGATTAGTGCTGTAGTTCATAGTAACTTGTAATAATACTGGCTTGTGTTCTACTAGGGTCTGGAAAAACAGCTGCATTTCTTCTACCAATACTGAGCCAGATATATGCAGATGGCCCTGGTGATGCCTTGAGAGCAATGAAGGCAAGTATTCAAATATCCAGTCCTGGTATGGGTGGTCAATACCAATGTCATAGGTTTGGGGTTTTTTCCCCTCCCCACATGAGCTGATGTATCCTACTGAACACAACAGCTGGTCCTAAATGTTGTCATCATTTTGGGTATGATAGGCAAGCATCTCAAATTCTTGAACACTTCAGATGTTTCCCTTAAAAAATCCAGGCTGTGGATTGCTTGTTTTCCTACTGAAGAGTTGTGTACGTAACTGTCCAAATGTTTTTTTAAATGAGTGGTTTTGTTGTTGCATAAGCTTAAAAGACACTTCCTTACTACAAAAAGGTACTTGGTCACACATCTGTGTTGTAGTAGTTTCAGAATAGGAAGTAGTTCTATGGCTGGTACTTCTCTGCTGCTGAAGTTTGGGATCACAGTGCTTGTTGTAGAGACCAGGATTGTGCAGCTGTTGCCACAGTAACTCACAGCTGAACCTTGGGCACTGTGATAGGGCTGTCTTCAGGGGAAGTGCTCAAATTGGCTCTCAGCCATGCTTTGTCTTTCTTAAACTTGGTGACCTGTCTTAAATATTGCCTGTAGTAGCTTTTTTCTTTCCCTTTGTTTCGGATGTTCATGCCAAGGTGTTTTTTTTGTTTTTTCTCTTCAGGAGAATGGGAGGTATGGGCGCCGTAAGCAATATCCAATCTCACTGGTCTTGGCTCCCACCAGAGAATTGGCTGTGCAGATCTATGAGGAAGCCAGAAAGGTATATCTAACAGTTTATTACTATTATAACAAAACTCAAGTAAATTTTTCTTGGCGCTAACTTACTTTTGTTTACAGTTTGCGTACCGCTCCAGAGTTCGCCCCTGCGTTGTATATGGAGGTGCAGACATTGGCCAGCAGATCCGTGACTTAGAGCGTGGATGTCACTTGCTTGTAGCAACTCCAGGACGACTGGTTGATATGATGGAGAGGGGAAAGATTGGACTGGATTTCTGCAAGTAAGTAAAGTGTTGCTCCTACATGTACAAATGACTTAAAGTGGGATACAGTTAAGGATGTCAGATTGTAGCTTTTGGGCTGTCTAAACATCTAGTTGAGAACTTGTAACCCAATGCAGACACCAGAGCACAGCTTACAGAAAGATGTTCTGAAGATGGTTTTCTTACTGCTGTTTAGGTACTTAGTCCTTGATGAAGCTGACAGAATGCTTGATATGGGGTTTGAACCTCAAATTCGTCGAATTGTTGAACAAGATACTATGCCACCAAAGGGGGTTCGTCACACCATGATGTTCAGTGCTACTTTCCCCAAGGAAATCCAGGTAATTATAATTAACAAGAGTTTAAGTACTTGAAAAGCTCATAAGGCCAAAGAAGTTTTGTCTTTGGAAGAAAGGAAAAATTATGACTCAATTGTGATTTTTTTTTTTTCTCCTGTTTTTTAGATGCTTGCACGTGACTTCCTTGATGAATACATCTTTCTGGCTGTTGGCAGAGTAGGTTCTACATCTGAGAACATCACACAGAAAGTAGTATGGGTGGAAGAGCCAGACAAACGATCGTTCCTGCTTGACCTGCTAAATGCCACAGGTAAAGAGCAGCTGCAGATAAACAAATGAGGCAAAATTCAGAAGAGATAAATCTAATGACTCAAGCAATAAGAATTTGTTGATCAGGTGAATGAAAGGGTATTTTGTTGACATGCAGTGAATGTATTGCACTGGCTAAATGCCAGTGTCAAGTTGATGTGAGCATGTCTGTTATTAAAAAATGGGAGGGAGAATCCCTAGTGATGTTGTTTTAGAATAAATAGGCAGAGAATTGAAGCTGCCTATTACCAGGTCATGCAGCCTGTATTTGTTTGTGCAGCTTTCTTTCTGCTAACCTGGGTTTCATTTTTATTAGGTAAAGATTCCTTGACTCTGGTGTTCGTGGAAACTAAAAAGGGGGCAGATGCTCTTGAGGACTTCCTGTACCACGAAGGCTATGCCTGCACAAGTATCCACGGAGATCGCTCCCAGAGGGACAGAGAGGAAGCACTGCACCAGTTCCGCTCTGGCAAGAGCCCCATTCTTGTTGCCACAGCAGTAAGTGAAATCTGTAAAACTCAGCATGTGAGCCGATTTCTTTGTCTGTGGAGTTTTACTAAGATTTGATTGAATCCTTTAACCACTAGGTAGCAGCAAGAGGATTGGATATCTCAAATGTAAAGCATGTCATAAACTTCGACTTGCCAAGTGACATTGAGGAGTACGTACATCGTATTGGTCGCACAGGCCGTGTAGGAAACCTTGGTAAGTTGAACCTACCTAGGGTTTTCACAGACAGCATTTCATACCTGAGTTGTCAGTTGTATTGGCTGAGTAATAAATTTCAAAGAAGTACTTCAGAGAAGCCTGTGAGCTGCCCTCTGTGATCAAAAGTTGGTCACTGCTATCTGGTTGCTGTGGAAAGTTTACCAGTTCCTTTGAGTAGTGTTCTTAGTGCCATCAGAAGTGTCTTTTACTATATGTAAGTCTGGTGTCTGTCAGTAAACGTGATTGTGTGATAAGCTGTGGTAGAGTAATGGTCTCAAACAGCTTTCTCTTAAGTAATTGTAGTGTTATCAGGCTTGGCTGTAAGGAGCTGGAATGGATTTAAGTGTTGTGGTGTACTTGGGTTATGTGTAGCCAAAACTGAATATCTCTTTCAGGTCTTGCCACTTCATTCTTCAATGAGAGGAACATAAATATTACAAAGGACTTGCTTGATCTCCTTGTGGAGGCTAAGCAAGAAGTACCATCTTGGCTGGAGAACATGGCCTATGAACAGCATCACAAAGGAGGAGGCAGCCGTGGGCGATCTAAGAGGTAAGAGCTACAGCTGTGGCTGGAGATTTATACTGAGTCTGTAAAGAGACAGTTCTGTGACTTGTTCTCTCAGTCTGAAAATACAGTTAGAGGATGACAAGTGCAGTATAAGCTGAGCTTGGTGTCTGCAAAGGTGACTCTCTATTTGATTTTGTTCTATCTATTCATAAGGCAGTTAACACATAAGACCTCTTTCCTCTTGAGGAAGCAGCTAGATACAGCTGAGATAGAATTATGTTATCAAAAGCCATTTTAGAGCTGTAAAAGCAGCTATAAACACACAAATGCATACCTCCCTGTGCCAGAGATGTACCTTAAGCAGCTGTTTTGATGTTTAGGAGAAGATAATGCAATGCCTCCTGACAAAACAAGGAGAGAATGCAGATGTGAAACTGCTTGTAAAATAGTTTTACTGTGGAAACCTAAAACAGTTTGTTTGCTGGCTTACAAGGGTAGGATGAGAGAACACTTTCTCTGAATGTAGTTTACCATGATCATTGGGTTTGGTGTGAGATTTTGTTTTCCTAGCAGTATGCATGTAAAGTAGTCATCTTGTACATTGTGAGAGATAGTCATAAATGCATTGCTTAAACACTAAGGGTTGGAAATCTTGTGGAGACTGAGATTTCACTGAGTAAAATCTTCCCAGGTAGTCTTGGGATATTTTACAAAGTGTGCTCACCTCAGCAGTGGCTGTTGGCCACTGTAGTTGGTACCCAGAGTCAGAGCACATGAATCTCAATGTGTGCAGTGCTGAAAATGCCCCAGTTTGACTCCAGTGTTTGCCTCTTGCCCTCTGCAGCAGTCGGTTCAGCGGAGGCTTCGGAGCCAGGGACTACCGGACGAGCAGCGGCTTCGGCAGCAGCAGCTCCAGCAGCAGCCGGTCAACCAGCAGCCGCAGCGGCGGGAGCGGCAGCAGAGGCTTCGGAGGTGAGAGGGGCTGGGCAGGTACTCTTGAACACTTGCTGGGGTGAAACTGGATGTAATTTGAGTAAGAGATATCTGGTGCTTGTCATGCAGTCTCAGCATCCTGCTTGGATCTAGGCCAGTGCAGGTTACCTCACTGATGGTTTGACGTAACCTGCCTTCCCAGTATTAGTTTAATGTTGTGCATTTGACAGTGCTGCTGGGTGGGGTTCTTTAATAGACAGCAGATACCTGGGTTGTTTTCTTGGTTGTAAAGGTGCAAATCCTTAGAGTTAATTAAGCATCACTTTCTCTTGCCTTTCTTAGGTGGTGGTTATGGAGGCTTCTACAACAGTGATGGATATGGAGGAAACTATAACTCCCAGGGGGTGGACTGGTGGGGCAACTGATCTGCTTGCAGCAGATACCCCACCAAACAAGCTAATATGGAAACCACATGTAACTTAGCCAGACTATACCTTGTGTAGCTTCAAGAACTCGCAGTACATTACCAGCTGTGATTCTCCACTGAAATTTTTTTTAAGGGAGCTCAAGGTCACAAGATGGAAATAAAGGAACAAGTAGCCCTATCTCGAAGGTGGTTTTGAAGACTCTTATTGCTGTAGTCAGGATTAACTCCCCTCCCACCCATCCCCACCCAGAAACTGCATTTATAATTTTGTGACTGAGGATCATTTGTTTGTTAATGTACTGTGCCTTTAACTTTAGACAACTTTTATTTTGATGTCCTGTTGGCTCAGTAATGCTCAAGATATCAATTGTTTTGACAAAATAAAAATTACTGAACTTGGGCTAAAATCAAACCTTGGCACACAGGTGTGATACAACTTAAACAGGAATCACTGATTCATCCATAATATTACAAAGAAAAACTTATGCGGTAGCCTGCATTAGGGCTTTTGGTATCTGCAGATTTGAAAAATAAAACATCTTGAAGCATATCAATGCAATTAGTTTCTAATGTGGCAAAACTGTACTAAGTTAAAGTTCTGATTTGCTCACTCTATCCTGGATAGGTACTTAGAACCTGATAGCCTTTAATAAGCCATTCCAGTCATGATGAGATGATGTATGGATACATGCATACATTAAAAGCACTGTTTTTGAAGTTAATGCAAGTAAATACAGCAATTCCTTTTTCAATATTTAGGCAGATCATTAATGTGAGCTAGCCAAATGTGGGCAGAACATTACAGGGAACGTTTAAAGGTCTGATAACTTGAAATAGTTTTTAGGAGAATTCATCTATTTAGACTTTTTAAAAATGCCTGCCATATGAAATTGAAATGGTAGAATGGCTGACCATGGCAGTGATTGGTCCTCCCTAAGGGCCTGACTGAATTTTTGGTCTAATAACGCATGCTAGTGTTGATGTTTTTTGGTCAAGAGGGTATGAACAGGAAGAATTATGCAGCAGGCTTTATTTTAATGCAGATTCACATTACTCTGTTCAAGCTGCGTGGAGATGTTAAACTGGCTTACTGTAGACTTTGTAAAATGGCTCCAGAAGAGTAACAAACAAACCTGAGATCACAGAGGTTGGAAATGTACATAAACTGCACAAGGTTTCAATTCTGCTATTAAAGTGCAGTTTTAGTCAGTTTTAGTTGCATAGGTTTCCATTGTATTTATAGTCTGTTATGCTAAATCTGGCCAAAGATAAGTATTGTCCACCAGAAAAATGCCTCTGCCACTTGGAATTTCTGTGCTAACTTTGCGGCCAGAGCATTTAACAACTAATCTACAGTGGCATAGGAAAATGGCAAAAATCTCCTAAAGTGCAATAGATTTTTTCAAGTGTATTGTGCCTTGTTCTAAAACTTTTATTAAGTAGGTGCACTTGACAGTATTGAGGTCATTTGTTATGGTGCTATTTCAAGTCTAGGTTTAGGCCCTTGTACATTTTGCCCATAACTTTTTACAAAATACTTCTTTTATTGCACATTCAGAGAATTTTATATATGTCTTGTGTGCGTGTCCTTAACTTCCAATCTTATTTTGTCTCTTGGAGATTGAACGCAGCTTGTTTAAGGAGAAGGAAATAGATTCTAAAACTTATTTGGGACCATGGGAATGATAGCTGGGAAGAAAACTATTTGCACACGACAGATTTCTAGATACTTTTTGCTGCTAGTTTTGTGTAATATTTATTGAACATTTTTGACAAATATTTATTTTTGTAAGCCTAAAAGTGATTCTTTGAAAGTTTAAAGAAACTTGACCAAAAGACAGTACAAAAACACTGGCACTTGAATGTTGAATGTCACCGTATGCGTGAAATTATATATTTCGGGGTAGTGTGAGCTTTTAATGTTTAAGTCATATTAAACTCTTAAGTCAAATTAAGCAGACCCGGCATTGGCAGTATAGCCATAACTTTCTGATAGTAAAACAAAAATTGGCAACTTAAAATTAAACATGCCAAGGTTTTGATACACTTGTCTTAAGATATTTATGAAACACTTCTAAACACTGATGTGAAGTGTCCAGATTCTCAGATGTTTGTTGCGTGAGTTTTGTTTAGTTGTGTGTTTTTTTTTTTTTTTTTCAGTGAATGTCTGGCACATTGCAATCCTCAAACATGTGGTTATCTTTGTTGTATTGGCATAATCAGTGACTTGTGCATTTTAGCAAGTTTTATCAGCCAGCAATATTTTCAGTTCAGATACAAGGATTCAAACCAATATGCAAGAATGGATTTAAACTTGCTGAATGTGAAAATTGAATTTCAAGTCACTGTAGGTTTAGAATTGCTTATTGTATTAGTTTAGATGCTAGCACTGCATGTGCTGTGCATATTCTTGATTTTATTAAAATAAAAAAGTTGAACTGCACAGTCTACTCATTTGTGAAGCGTCACTCCTGGTTTATGAGCTCTGTAGCCCCAGCAGTCTCATTCACGTGCAGCTCTGGAAGCAGGTGACTCTAGTGTGGCACACGTCAGTGTGGTGACAGGTGGCAGCCAGGCTCAGGGCTGTAGCTGAGAGAACTGAACTGGCCTGTGCCCCACGGTGCAGGGTCACTGTCAATACCTGAGGTGCCAGCAGGGCAGAGGTGGGACAGACAGGAGAAAACCACCTGGGTTTGTTCATGAGGGGAACCAAGTTTGGCTGTGACAACCTAATGAAACCTTGTGGAGTTAGGCTTGGTTCCTCAGCCCCAGACTCAGCTCAGGACTTTATCTCACAGTTGTCCCTCTGAGTTTCACAGGAGTGCCTCGTAGAGAGCTTTAAGTTTTGACATCACACCTGTTCGTTGTTCCTAGGTAGTGAAAAGCCGAAATGAGGTGAAATACCCAAGGGAATTGAGTGCAAGGAATAGATTCAGCTGTTTCTCACTTCTCTGAAAAATTTGTTTCATTTGAGAGAAGTGATTTAGAAAGAGCCTGGGTTTCAAGTTTGGTGCTGAAATGACAAGAAATTTTGAGTGAGGAAGAGGGTTGGGGAGGGGGGGAAGTAATGGCTGGGATCTCTGATCCATGAAAGTACGATGCAGGTGAATGGCATGGGATAAGGGCTGGTAAAGCTGTGATGTCCCCCTGCAATCCTGGGATCCATATGGGAAATGAAATCTACACCACCAACCCAGTGGTATATGGGCCTTGGACAATAATGGAAAGGAGGGAGATGACTGATTCCCAGGATAGCTTGCTGGAGCATCTGCCTGGAGCACACTGACTGTGGACCACACTAAATTTACCTGCTTTAGACTTGCATTAATTCTCAACCTCATCATGCAGGGCTTTGTGTTGTCATGCGATGTCCCTGGATGTGCAACATGCACTTCAATACCTTCCAAAGGCAGTTTTCCCTCCCCTGTGTATCTGCAGAAATACTAGAACCACAGTTAGGAGATGGATCCACCAAGGGAAATGTGTGCTGTGCAGGTAGCTGGTGGGGTCTGGAACTCCAGCTTTGAGTGTGAAGGTTTGCACTTGGTGCTTTAGCTGAGGTTTGTCCCTGGCAGAGGAATCATCTGGCAGCCAAACCCACAGGAGCGCAGGGCTGTGAGCAATGCTCTGCACTGGGGCTTGCAAAGGGCTGGTGTAAGGCAGTACTGGGCACTGAGTGAAAACCCAAGGAGGGAGTCTGGTCCTTAGGAAGATTGTTCCTACAGGTTGGAGGAAACCATTTACCTCGAGATGGAAGTTAGGCTGGGGAAAGGGCAGAGATGAGCCTTGAGACACAGAAGCTACTGGGGTAAATGAGAAGCACCGAGTGTGTTCCCACAGAGGTGGAAGTTTATATTTCAGTAGTTCTTGGCATACTGGGCAGCAACGTTTTTCCCACAGTAAATGAGGAAAGACTTGGGAAGAGGTGGGCAAGATGTCCTAAATTGTGAAGAAAAAGACTGTGAAGTTAAATGGTAAAAAATTATTACTGATTTGTTTCTGTGAAGCTTTGTGTAGTGTGAGGCCTTCAAAATATGCAGTGAAGTCAGTCTTTGGGCAATAAATGTGCACGTGCCAACAGTGGCAGAGGATATGGCAGGAGGTTGTAGTCAGTTCTGCTCTTGGTTTGCCAGTGAGGTCAGTGTGACCTGTGCAGATAAGGAGAGGTCTTGGAACTATTTGACTGTGGTGACAGGGGTGGGAGGGATTTGGATTGTTGTCCTAGTGTGGAGTTCATAGAAGTTGAGAGAGCAATGGGGTTACCAGAAAGACTTGGTTACTGCTAGTTTGGTGTGAGGATTGAGTACAGGAAAGGCAGCTTGTACAAGCAGGATGCTGCTGAGGCTGTGGCAGCCAAAAGTTGCCCTATGAACCTTGTTAAAGCTGTGTGTCTGAGGCCTTCCAAGTTTGTGAATCCTCATCCAGTGCAGTGTTCACTGTTGCTCATATTGATCAATGTGTTCATGAAAATAGCCTGCAGTCAGTTATGACAGGCCACACTGAATTACAAATCCCAGGTCTTAGTGCTCATTCGTAGGTGGAGGGGGCAAAGGACAGGTCTGGATTTTCATTCCTGCTGTGCTTTGAGCTCTGCCACTTCAGTGAACCTGCTTGGAGCTGTTGCACCAGCTCTTAAACCAGCTCACAGCTTCTAAGTGAATCGTTTTTGAGGGGTAGATTGCCAAGGCCGTTGAGGTGACAGTTTCATGCTGCATTTTCTGTCTTGGATATCACTTTGTGTCACAAAACAGCAGTCGAGATCCTGTCTGGTTCTGTCTGCCCCTTGCCCTGGTTGCTTCATGGAATCAGTGGCCTTGTGCATAACATTGTTCATGGGTAGCAGTGGTGTAAGTAGTCCCAGGAAGTGGTTTGTGTAATTATCCTGTGCTCACAGAAAGATGACATTTAACAAGCTGAAGTCACCTGCTGGTGGTTAATGAGGCAGGCCTGAAGCATAGCCAAGACTGGGAAAAGTGTAAGTGGTGGGAGGGCCTTTGCTGATGTCTCTACTGCTGTCCTTAGCTCTTTCCTGGCATGATTTAGGGAAGGTCTGGAAATGCTGTCAGTGCTATGGATCTGCAATTCTGGCCTGTCCATTCAGAATAAGCAAATTCTGCTGGGTATTTAATCATTAAGGGCACTGCATCTCCTCAGAGAGCTTTTGTAAACAATCGAAATCCTGCTCTAAATTGCATCCTAGCAAGGCTGGGGTTTGTTCTTTGTCCTGCCACTTCAGGGGAAATTCACCATCATCTGATTTGTTAGCAAAAAATATTGCTGCTAAAGGAAATGCATGGCTCAAATAAACATTCAGCATGCTCAGAGCACAGATTACACCATGCTGATTAATGATCTGTGCAGGTTTCAATTCAGTGACAGCATCAAATATGTATTTGGTGTGATGAAAGCTTTGCTCCCACTGCACTTTCATGCAAACTGGAGTTTGTCATCGAGGGTCACAGGACTACAGACTTTGCAGGGAAGGCTGAAGTACAGCCTGGAGCAAGTGTTGGCATTACGTGCTTAGATATTCAGTGCAGAAAATGAAACTGTTGCTTCAAGGAGGGACCTGATTACCAGGGGTTTTTTCAGTGGCTATAGAGTTTGTCTAATCTCCTTTAGTTGATGACTCATGGGGAAAGAAGGAATAGCGATAAATTTGAAAAGGAAGCAGAATAAAAGTTTTGGCAAAGACACAAAGCATCTGCTCTCAGCTGTGCTGCTGCTCTGGGTTACCTGGGGTCAATCACATCATCATGCTGCAACTGTTCTCTTTGTCTCTTGTTCATCCTGTCAGTGTAAAGACATCAGCTTTTTCAATCAGCAATCCCAGCACCAATAACCAGTCTCATCCGTCATCTCACTTGGGACTTCTAGGTTCTACTTGAAACCAGTAATTTGCAGATAGATTCAGCTTAAAAAATGACAGCCCAGTAAGAGCATGGGACAGCCTGGCATACTCCTTGATTTTTCTACTCTAGCAAGAGAGAGAAATGAGATTTCTGATAGCATTTCTCAAATATTTACCCTTGTTCTTTCTAATCCAACTTCCATTGTTTAGTTATCTTTTTTTCTTTTTTTTGGTACATACTTGTTTCTTATTGCAGTCAAAACAAACATTGCTTCTGATGGCACTTGAGATCTCAGAGGCTCATGTGATTAAAAGCATTTCTTGTGCAGTTCAGCAAGGGAAACAATTGCTCAGGGTTATTTACAAAGAAGGAACAGCCAGAAATTAAGTGGACTGGGAATCTTAATGGAAGCTGTTTGTTAAATACCACTTGTGTGCTGAGCTTAGTCAGAGATTAGATGCAGGTTAAGGGAAATGTTCTCTGAAGAAATGTGAAAACGTTTGAGAGCTGAGAACTGGCTTATGGAAACAGAGTACCACATTGCTGATCTTTTCCAACTCTCTCCATTTATGCATGAAGATGTGTCCAGGACTCTTTGGGTGAAAAGACTGTATTTAATTATGTTATTTGAGTTGTGTGAGTCTACAAACATAGTGGGATCATGTACTTGAAAGCTTTCTGAGTTTCCTAACTGCATCAGCTGGTCTGAGGAAGGATGCCTCCTCTTCTCACAGCTCCTTAAAAGCTGAGGAATCTGGTAATTAGGTTACTGTTAAATCAATGTGTTTTATGAAAATTCCTACAGGGAATTTTTACAAGTTTGTACCTATTTTATGTGGATAAATTAAAATGACAGGCTCATTGCAACCACTGGTGCTTCTGCAGAACTTCTCAGGAGTAAATCTCAGCCAAGTTTTAAAGGAGGTCAGCCTTGCCAGGAAATGGGGAGACAGAGCAGCCAAGCAAGAGGCCAGTGGCCGAGATAGAGTGGAAGCCCAGCCCTCCTGTGAGTGAGTGACCCCGTGTTGCTCTGGCAGCACAAACATCAGCTTCCTCTCACGATGACCTGGGGATCTGGGAGCAGCCCAGGCTCCTGGTCAGAGCATGGGAACTTCCACTCAGCCTGCAGCCACTGCCTGTGCCTTGGGACTTGTTACCCTCAGTAATAACTCCCTTGGACTCAGAGCTCCCCGTGCAGGATGAGCCTTGGGCTGGTCACCAGGGTTTTTGGAGGTTTTCTTGCTGCTGCTCTTTGGTCTAGCACCAGAGTGATTTACTTTAGCTTCACTTGCTATAAAACTGAGGTCTTAACTCTGACGTTTTTAAAGGGGTTAATTGTGACTTTTAAATGCCCTTGACAGGAGCCCTGCACAGACTGGTGACAGCTTTCAGGGCTGCACTCCATGATAAAACTACCCCCAAAACTCCTAGCAAATGGAGTTGAACCTTGCAGTGCTCTGCTGAATTTTCTGGCCTGGGCTGTGCTGTAGGATTCTGAGTCTTAACAAGCTGGAAGCATCAGGACATCTCTGGTTGTTGATGAATGTCTGTCTGATAACAGCAGTCACTTCTGTAGGGCCTTGTTAACTCAGTGGAGACTCTGGGAGGCACCAGGGGTCAAATCATGCTTTTCAGTTTGGATACTGGAGTCTCCCTCCCATGTCAGGAAAGGATCATGCTACTCTGACCAGTGCTTTTAATATTATGGGCACAGCTTTTGGTTTAGAAGTCTGATCATCTTTCTTAACTGAAGCCCGCATGGACAGGCTGTAGACACCACATACAGGTTCATCCCTACCTCACTTTCAGTTCTTGTGCTGAAGGCATTGGGTTGGAGATGGAACTTGCAGCAATGGAAACATCTGAAAGCAGTTTAGCTCAAGACTTATCAAGAATTATGTGAATTAATTATAAATTAGGTTTCAGGGACAAGGAATGTGTTTCCACATGGATGGTTCAATTGGAAACCCAGATTATTGTTTGTGGTGCAGTCAACCTTAGCTGTTGGAGTGGTTTTCTATTTGCAGTCCCAGATTCTCTATGATTAGAGATTACTGCTGTGCTTGGTTTTATATCCATCAGTGTGTATTTAGGGTGTTAAATTGCCAGCCATGGAGCTTGGGACCACCAGTCATTTACTGCTGTGTGTTTGTGCCATTTGTCCCACTGGCTTGAAACCATTTTGTTTTCCTTCTGTCTTCCCTGACTCTTTCTACTAAACCCAGGAATTTACACTTCCCTCTGAGTCCCAAAGACCTGCCCTCATCCTTCTGAACCAGGTAACCCTTCCTTTTTTCCCAAACTCTGCCCACCATCTGCAACCTCTGCTTGGTTTGGGTAATTTCAGAGATCCACCTGCCTTCTCAAAAGTCAGAAATTTTCCATACTGTTGTTTGCCTTGATGTTCTGCTCCCACAGGCCTACTTCTAGAGGAATGGTTAGCAGCATCTGTAAGTAATAGCTGCAGGAATATGGCTGTGCAAGGCTTTTCTCAGCAGAATTGTTACTGTAGGTTATTTAAACATAGCTCTGCTGGGTCATTGAATTCTTTCAGCCCAGAGCAGTAGCTGACAGAACTGTAAATGGATATGGCTGTCAAATTTGCATGTAGTCCTCAAAAACTGCTTTGTGAACAACTTGGTATTTGAATTCTCATCAGTTCAGGAGAAGATATAGTTGCTTAGGTTTTTTACTATTATTTTACCGATAGCATAAAAGTAACAAGAATGCTGTGACTGATAAGCCTTCAAAATTAGGAAGAGGCTGGTTTTTATTTACATTTTATATTTGATTCTGTTTACTAGAGCATGCTTTGTTATTAAAATTAGACCTGGATGAAATGTTTTTCCTTTTCCATGAAATCTTTCAACTTTAAAATTAAAATTTTTCCTCCTTGCCAATACAGATCAAAATAGCATGTCTTTGATGTAACAAAGTCTGGGTTGTTTGATAGCTTTGGGCTTTGTTCTACTGCTTCCTTTATTAAAAATTGCAGTAAAATGGTTTTAGTTTCTAAATCCAATTCTTAAAACACACCCTTTAAAGAACAGACATTTTGACAATTCTGAACCAGTTTTCACAGTAGCCACACCTTATAAATATTTTTGTGCTGTTAGCAAATGCTAACAGCACAGAACAATTTTGTTGAACAGCTGCTATCCAGCTCTGTGGTCACTTCATATCAGTGTGTGACACCATTTTCTTTGTCACAGCTTGACTCAACACCTGTAGTGCCTGTCACCAGTTCAGCCTTGGGTGTTGTAAGTTCATGGCTTCTATGTGGGTGACACCTGTCAAGAAAAACCTTATTTTAGCTCTAGTGAGCAGCAAGGACCCTGTTTTGCTTTGCTATTCACTGTACTGTTTCATATTTTCATTTTACAAAACACCAATTTACAAAAGTACAGCCTCAGCAGCCTATGTGTTCAGTATGTGGATTGTAGAATATATCTGATTTACAGCCCCAGCCTGGTGTCAGAAATGTAGAGAAACTATCTTTGGATTTTTGAGAGCAAATTGGTCCTTTAAGCTCTGGGTTAATTTGTCTGTGCAGGGCTGATTGTGCTGAGGCCAACACTAGTGTTACATCATCTCAATTAAAGCTCTTGCAAAGCACTTTTCCAAGCTCAGAAGAGGCAGTTGAGGCAGTATTTCCAAAGCATCCTGGCTCTTGCTGTGCCTTCACCGCTGTTTTCTTGAAAGGAGTTTCCTGCAGATGCTGAGTGGGAAGAAATCTCAGCAGCACAACTGTGCTGACACCCTGCCCCACAGCCCAGCACGGGCAGAACAAGATGAGAGGAGCACCAAGGTTGGACAAAAATGGGCAGGAGAGGCATTCAGTGGCCAGGCAAAGGCATCAGGGTCAAATTCAGAGGTTTTGTTGCTTTTCATAAAACAAAAGGTTTCCCTGAGTGTAACTGAGTAATGCTGTTTGCACACTAAGCTACAACTGCAAAGAGTTAGGTGAAGAGCCCTGCACATCATTTCATGCAATAAAGAGCCCTGCTAATGTCACCTGTGGGCTTTGGCTACCAATGTGCCTGGCTTTTTCTCCCAAAAAGAAAGATCACAGAATCTTTGTGCCCAGGAGGCTGATGCCTACTCACCTGGCTTGTGGCAGAATTACAAAGCCCAGTGAATAAAATTGTCATGCTGCCCCTCAATACTGAGTGAGTATTGCATGGAGGCACCCCTTAATCTCTTGGGGATCTGGCATCAGCCTTCACATCACTGAGGGAACAGCTACAGAGATCATGAGACCTTTTCCCCTATCCCAGCTTCCCTCTGAAGGGTGAACACAGGCTGCCCTTTTCTTCCTGCTGCCTCCTCTCCTGAGGATGTCGGAGTAACCAGAATGAGTTAAACACAGCATTCTGTGTTTCATTGTGTCTGCAGCCCCCAACCTCCATTCAGAACCAGGTACCTTCTGAAAACCCTGCTGGAGGGCTGCTGTTATCAGGAGGAGGTTTGTGATCAAGGGAGGAAATTGTATTTTAATATTAAATAAAAGAATCAGAATTCTTTATTTCTGTCCCATTCCTTTTCAGTAGGTTCCACTTTGGTTTTCATGGTGCCACCTTCTCAGCTCAGTGCTCTTTGTGCCCTCCTTTCTCTTCTGCCTTTCTTTGCCTGCTCTGTTTCTTTCCTGGTGTCCATCTGTGGAACTCATGACAGTTAAGTTATGGAGGCTGGCTGTGAAATGTCATTGCAAGATCTTGCTGCCCTTCAGAAGGGTTTCAGCTCCTTCAGAGCTCTGCCTTAGAGGGCAGGAACATCTTTTCCTTGCTGGAACTGGAATTCCAGACCATTGCAGTGTGTGCCATGGATCACAGAGGGAAATTGCTAAGCCTCCTGAGGTGCTGGTTCTGCTGTGCCTTACAAGGGAGCTGTGCAGATGCAGGTGACAATGACAACCTCATAAGGTTCAACAAGGCCAGGTGCCAGGTTCTGCCTGGGTCAGCGCCATCCTCCAGTCCTGGATTCATCCTTGCTCTTGCTGTAACTTCACCACCATTTTCTTGAAAGGAAAGTTTCCTGCTGAGGCCGCGTGGGAAGAAATTTCAGCAGCTCTCACCACTCCTGGTGGGGAGTTCCTGGTGGGCAGCTGAGGGTGATCTTTGCTTTGTCAAGTGGCTTGTCTGAAGGAAGGGATTTTCCCAAGCCTTGGAGGCAGCAGGTGCTCAGTTATGGGGTTGGTTCTGGCTGCTCTGAGTGAGGTTTGCAGTGGGTCTGACACCTGCTGGGGAGAGGCAGCTCAGCCCTGCTGCAGATATTGCAGCATGGGCTTTGCCCTCCGACGTCAAAAGCAGAGTGGGAATGACATCAAAGCTTTGGATGTTCCTGCTTAGAGTCACGGGACAGATCCCAGCCTGTGTCCTGATCTGTGGGGGCTGGCTGGAAGCAGCTCATGGGGGAGGGAGGAGGATGGCAGCTGTGTGTGCTGGCACTGGTGCAAGCTGGCTGCTGACGCTCGCAGGCTGGCAGGAGGATGTGCTTGATCAGCTTTGTGGGTAGAGAAAATGTCCTGGATCAGTTTGTGCTGGCAAGAGACAGAGTGAGAGAATACTGAGACTGAAGTGGTGGAAGTGAGTCTTTCCCTGGCTTTCCATGCAGAGCATTCCACAGTCGCCCCTGCTCACAAGGTACATACCACATTTTTCTTTTGATCCTCTTGATACAGAAATTATCTGTTTCCTCCTCATAGTGAGGGTTATTTAGCCATTTAACTTGTGAGTGGCTGGTGTTAACCCTTTATTCCCATTATCCCCCTTGAAGTTCAAATTTGTGTTTCCTTGGGCTGGGAGGTGAGGAAAACCTTGTGGCTCTGGGGTGACATCTCCCACCCAGCCAGATTTAACCCATGGAGCTGCCCTAAGAATTAGTCTGGAGTGGATTGTACTTCTGCTTTTCTCCCAGCAGAAAGTTCCCACTAATGGTTCTGCTGGAATCACTAAGGGCTCCTTGGAGTTCTGGCCTGGAACAGTGCTGGGCATGGGAGAGTGAGCAAAGCAGCAGCTAAAATGAATGTGCTGATAGGTTTGATTTCTGTTGTTCTTGTACATTGTGTCACCAGTGACTTTCAGAGCACATTTTCAAGTATGCTGGGAAGCTTCCCTTAAGGGTAACATGACAGTGTTAATAAAGGAGCAGGCAGAAAAGAAATATGTTCAGGTTCTTGCAGATTAAACTGGAAAAGAAGCAGCTAGGGAGTGAGGAAATAGTGATTTCAGTACAGTAGAGAAGGATGTCAGGCTTGGCTGGGTGATTGCTGATGGGCAGGAATGAAGTGCATTAGTGTCAGAACATTCCTTCCCATGTCGCCTCAAGTTTCCACGGCCCAGCTGGTGCAGGATGCATATTTGCATTGAGAAGTGCCAGTAAACCAGGCTAGAGAGGAGCCAGGCTTCTCCTAGCTGACTTAAATAATGTTAAACTACTGTCCTTTAGTGGGAGACACTAAAAATCCCAGAGATCGCGCTCAAGACCCTTTCATGTGATGAGAAATTAATTAAATTTCAAATTCAACACCATATAGCCAATAGTGAGCTTAATTTATGCTTCAATTTCTAACATTAATCTTTAATTTAGCCCATTGCCTCTTCATCTAGCTGAGAGCTTAGCATCTCCTGACTCTGCTGCTTTGATTAAAGGTGCTGTTCTTCAAGGGCTGTAGGCACTCACACTCCACAGTCACACACAGCAGATGGTTACCCAGGGGAGCAGAGACAGACCTGTCTGCTCAGATTGCTCAGTCTGTTCAAAATTGACACCTTGTGGATTGGAAACTGATGTTCTATTAGTTTTGGAGCTGGGCTCTTAAACAGTGCAAGAGTCTTTCCTTTTAAACTGAGGATACTTCAGCTTGAACTGGACAAGGATTTTGCACGTTTCACTCTTCCAGCTTTCCTGTTTTGGTGTACAGTCATATGTCACATGTGTTACAGCTGCTCATGTGCTCCCCTGTGTTCCAATGGACTGAAGAATTTCAGGGGAAATCTGAGGCCCCAGAGCACGCAGGGGTGTAAGGCAGAGAACTGCCCAGATCCCAGGCTCCAAACTTCTTCAATCTGCTTCACTGTCTCTCACTTACCTTGTTTCCAGCTGCTTTGGTTTTGACACCACAGAATTCCTGCATAAGCTCTTTCTTGGACCATCCTTTTATATCCCATCCCATTTTGTCAGCTATAGATTATGTCTCCTTTGCATTATTTACCTCCTTTGTCTATGGGATCATAGAAAGGATAGGGTTGGGTGGGACCCTAAAGATCACTCAGTTCTGACCTCCCTGCCATGGGATGGAAACTTTCCACTAGACCAAGTTGCTCCATCCAGCCTGGCCTTGAACACTTTGAGGGATAGGAAGTGCACCTCTCAGGGCAAACCTCTGGGATCATCCCTCTGGAGGCTGCAGTGTGCATGCCAGCCACTCCTTGCAATGGACTCGTGGGGTAACCTGGGGAAACTCGTAGGTGAGACAGGGAATTGAAGATTAAGGAATAGTTTATTAAAAATTAAGACAATGAGGAATGCATCTTCTCCACGTATCATAGGAAAGCAGGAACACAGTCCCAGGACATCTGTGATGTCCTGCAGCCTTTTGCTCCATGTTTGTACAGCATCCAGGAAAGTAGCATCTTATCTGAATTGCTGTGCAAATCCATAGGATTCAGAGAGTGATGCTAATAAGAGCTTCTTAGAGAGGTCATTTCATAGTGGTCTCTTAGGTCTTTTTCTCTTCTGCTCTCACCTGTGAGCTGTGAGACTGTGGCTGGCAAACTGTAACCAGATCTTAAAATCATGGGCTGGTGAAATTCCTGTCTGGGGGAATAAACAAGCAGTGTTTTATGCTTTGCTGTAGGAAATTCAGGGATTAGCTAAGGGTGTATTTTAAACCTCCTCCATAAACAGACTCCAGCTGTGGCAGTCCTGGGATCTGACCCCTCTTGCTCCAAGCTGCAGTGCCAAATTAGAAACAGGCTTTTTCTGGGGCAGGCTTTGTCCTGAGACGATCTCTCGGTTTGTGAATGTGTTCTGACTTGGCAAAACCCCAGTTGTTTAAAATATTCATCGAGCCAGCTGTGAACCTGCAGGCACCCATGATGTGATGAGTGACTGGAGGAGCCCCAGTGGCTCTGCAGAGTCACAGCCAGAGCTGGTGTCAGGCTCACAGCTCCAGCCCAGGCCATTCATGAACACATCACCCCTCATCTGTCACAGCTGAGAGATGGAGGTGCAGCTTCTTGCAGGAGATAAAGCGCAAAAGGAAATAAAATCCATCAGCAGCCTGGAAATGCCTTGCAGTGTTTGCATTGCAGCCTTCTATATGCAAGGCTAAAATAGGACATGTCTATGTCTAGCTTAATAGGGGCAGAATCCTGCAGTGACCTTCCTGGACTGTAAACATCAGATTGGATCATGGTGTCTATTCACAGGTATAGAATCAAATGTTGGAGCCAAAAGGCTTGCTGCCAACTTGCTGTGCAGGCCATTTGATTAAATCTCAATATATGACTTTCCCTTTGATGGAAAAGAAAGGCCAGCCCTTACCACAAACCCCTGTATCGTGTATTTATGACAGCACAAGTTAGGCAGATGAATAACAGTATTTGGAGGAAATTTCTGTAAGCTGCTTAGTGGTTACAATAGCCAGTGCTGAATTACATGTGCCATTTGTCCAAGTGGAGTCACTGCTGTGTCCCTCTTTGCCTCATACACAGCCCCACAGACAGTGTGCCAGGATGGCTGGGTACTAATGATGCCCCTTCTCTTCTTTAAGGGATGATTATCTGCAACTTTCACTTGTCCTTGCAACTCAGTCCCAGGTGAAAGCACTCAGTTTTCCAGGCTTATCAGTGGATTAAAGCTGTCAAGAAAGTAAAAAAATCCCAATCATTTCTTCTTAGCTAGATTATGATAGATAAAGGAACTCAGAAGTATTTCTATTTCTCCCCAAGTAGGGAATGTCAGATAGACTGTTTCCTACCTTTCCTCTCAGAAGAATATGGTGTGGGAGGTCTCAGAAGTATTAAATTGTTTTTACTTAATCAGAAAGACAAGAGTCTTGGAGCCTTAATAGAGACATATTTTCCTCTCAACACTTCTCAAACGTTTGAGCTACATTGGATTTAATGATACAGGAGTTTTAAAGGGGCTGAATAAATCACTACTTCTGCTTTTCCTCAAGTGACATGCTGGTGATAAAGCTTCTGTTAGAGACCTGGTAGACCTTTCAGGAAAAAAGCAGCATTAACACCAGACCAAATTGACTGTGTTTAAAACACAGCAGTGGAAAAACATACCTCAATTACATAAATCTTACTGTTCAGCACAAAAATGTCAAATGTGCATGAGGCTCTTGGAGACCTTGGTTATATTCAGTAAATATATTCAGTTACTAGTGGTAACTTGGAAGACACTTAGGAGCAGGGAAAAGAAGGAGGGATCACTGAACAGAAAGCTGACAAGGGCTGCAGCTGTGCAAGCATGGCGTGGTTGGCTGGAGCTGCAACATTAGGGCTCTGGTAGGTCACAGCACAGTTTGTTCTTTCTGATTTACGAGTCCCAACTTGGAGCACGTCCTGGCTTTGCTGTTTTCATGGCTTTGAGTGCCCAGGAGTGTGTGCATATCTTATCAGGGATCAGTGTATCACGAGTGTCAATCATGGGGCAGCGACTCTGGGCACACACTGCTGCATTCCCACCTGCTCAAAAAGGGTTTTGCTTTGCAAAATGCAGATCCAGGGCTGTGTCACTGCCTTCCAAACGGGACCCTAAGGAGAGCAGTCAGCAGCTGGAAGGACACAAGAGGTTCTCACTGCTGTGTCCAGTTAGGTCAAGCTTGTGGTGCATTGCCAGGTGAACACTGCACCCTGTATTTCCACCACAGCTCAGCTCAGGTGCTGCTAAGCCAGGGAGAAGGAAAATAAATAAAGCAATATGCTTGCATATACTGAAAATACATCACATCCTGTTTATTGCATACAACTCCTGCCACCCTATTAATAAAAAGTCCCTAAGGTTTCAAAGTGGAAAACTCAGCAGCTGCTGATGCAAAACAACAAGAGCAGAGTGATAGCTCTTTATACCATGCACAGATCAAGTCTGAAAGCTTTATTTACATGCTGCAAAGCTGTTTGCACAAGGCCTTACCCATTTTGGTGCATGAGAAATCTGGTAGTGAAACAATTCAGTTGTGTTACAAAATTAAAAAGCCTTCTAAAGACTTAAGGCATTAAGTGCTCTTTGCGTGCTGCTGTATTACGTTCATAAAATACCCAAGCCTGGCTCTAATGGGTTGTAAATGAACTCTTGGTGAAAAATATATCAAAATAAAACTACAGGCAGCCTGAGAGAATGCCTTCCAGGCTCCTCATAAAGACTTCATACCAATTAGCAAAGCCAGTCCCAGAGAGCACGTAACAGGCTTTTTATGCCAGGCCTTGCAGATACTGGGATGTTCCTTTATTTTTTACAATACCAGTATTTACACCAACTATGGGCTTTAGCGAAAAGAAATGCAGGATTTTCTGTGAGAGAGAGGAAATGGTATCGTTTACAAGGGAAGATAAACAAAATTGCTACTACCAGGAAAATGGGAAGTCAGAGCTGTGTGGGCTGAAGTCTGTCCTTATTTGGCTTTAGGGAATTATGTGATTTTATTCTATGACTCAGAGTTGTTTTTACAGCATTTGCGTCACCCAGAAAAGTTGAATCTGCATAAGACCCAGCATGTTCTAGGAGAGAATATTTTGTTCTGTAATGTGAACTGGCTAGCAGGCACTGACAAGTCTCATGGTTTGCTTTTTTTATTATTATATTATTATTATTGTTATTGTCATTCACGCATAAACAGCAAGATGTCTCAGAGCTATCAGTTTGTGTTACTGCAGCAAGTATGTGCAATATCAGAGAAAATCCTAATACTTCGAGAATCATTTTACAAATCAGCAGCAGTGAATTCCATTTGCTTTCAGTTTGCCTCCTTTGCCCTCAGCTCACATGTGGAAAAACACAGCCTGTGTATGATGTGGATATGCAACTTCCCTGCTCAGTTCCACCCGGATCTCACCATATTATTTCACTTGCAGAGCCTCACCCATTATAGGTGCCACAAATTAGTCACTGCCCTGAAGAGTAAATGCTTGTGTTTTTCCACCCAGGAGGGTGGTGAGAGAATTTGGCACATTATGCTGCAAAGAGCTGGCAGAACAGAAAGTAGGTGAGCTCAGACACTGGTCTGAAGAATGCAGCAAATCCAAATGTAGGGCTCTGGAGGCTGGATCACAAGAGCTGCAGCCCTGTGACACAAAGTGCTGATCTGATACTGGCTCATTCTGCTTGTTCAGATGTGTTCGAGTGTTTCTGAGAAGTTATTTTTGTGCTGGCAGGCTTTGTGAGAGATCAGGTGGTGTCTGCCCATGCGGCTCTGCCTTTCTGCAAGGCTGGAGATCATTTCTCTTCCTGCAGCTGGCACGGAGCTGTCATTAAAAGTATGACACTGACATAGACACTGCTCTGGCTAATTAGCACAGTGAGGTGGTGTGCCCACACCAGCCTGGGGCATCTTGGTGGCCATGGAGGAGCCTCACCCCCATCCATTGCTCAGGACAGAGGAACAGCTTGGGCAAGGCTGCAATCCAAAGCAGAATGAGTTTGTTTTCCTGTTCCCAAGGGCGGGACACTGACCTTTCACCCCTCTTTGCTGGAGGGCGCTGACACTGGACTTTGACTCCTTGGACTTTCACTGTGTTGCTGCTTTGGCTCCAAGTTCAGGCCCGAGGGTGCATTGTGGTCCCGAGGGCCATTCCTGTAAAGCAGACTTCCTTCTCTCTCACCTACTAATTTGTTTTCTAATTTGTTTTTTTAGACAGTGTTTTGCTAGTGGACTGCTTTTGGCTTTTGCTTTTTGGTTGCTCAGGTTTTGTCAGGACAAAAGAGTGAGGCTCAGCAAGGTGCAAGCATCTCTGCAGCCTGGGAGAGGGAGCACTGCAGTAATTTCCTGTTCTCTGTCTCTCCCCTTGTGTCCAGAGGAGAAGAAAATGAAGCCTGACATGATTATCAGATAGCTCATGATAGCTCATTAACTGAATCCCATCAGAAGTGGTCACTCTGCAAATTCTTGGTGATTTAATTCCCCCATTTAATTAATTCCTCCCCTAGAAATTATTAGCTCACATTAGAGACAAATTACTTGTTAATTTTCCACTTGATAATTAGTGCTCTTCTAGGCCCTAGTTAAGCTTTCTTGCCTTATGTCAGATTTGATCAAAAGGAGACACCTGAGCCTTTTGATTTGTGTTTCTGTTAGTGTTAACACTTCCCCTTTTGTGTATGGAGCACAGGCTAAGGCAGGGGTCTGACAATGCCCACAGGACCTCCTGGAGGGATGGTTCCCTCCCCACTGCTGCTGGGGGCTCTGCATGGGCCTGGGAGAGACAAAACACAAAAAACCCACTCCAAAAATAATTACAGTGCAAGACTGTGACCTTTGCAGCTTCTGCTCTGCTGGTGCCCAAAGTCTCCGAGCATTGATTTTTTATTTGCCCGAGTGTTGGGCATGGGGCCAGGGGCAGTGCAGAAGGGTTGCAGGGTGAGGGCTTTCCTGGTGGATGGGGGAACTTTCCTGGGCTCTGTTCCCTGCCCCTGAGGCTGCTGCTGTATTTTATCTACAGATTTGTTCAGTGCAAAATGCAGAAGCTGCCCAGGAAACAGAAGGCGATGCTTCCCCCTGCCACCCCCCCGGAAGTGTTTGCAAATCCCATCTCCTCTTTCACTGCGTGTTTCTGCCAGAGGCTGCTGGCATTATTTATTCATTTTGCTGCACAGTATCATGGTTTCAACAGGAGGGGGGGATAGTCCCCTTTTGATCCGTGCTGGCCCGTGGCTTCTGTTGGTGGGGCAGGTGGTGGGGTGGGTTGGGCTCTCCTGAAGCTTGGGGCTGCTGCTTTTGGGGCTGCTGAGAAAGCACTGAAAAGGCTGCTGGTTGTCCAGCCAGTAGCTGATGTTGCTGGTGTTGCTGGTGTTAAGGGTTTGCTGTGCTGCCCAGTTTGTCCTTGCACGCTCCCAGTGCAGGGGTGGGAAGGCTCAGTTCAGGCTGGTGTAGGACAGAGCTCAGAGCAGCTGCTGGGGAGGCTGCAGGGCTGGGCTCCCTGCAGGAAATCAGGGCTGTGAGCAGTGTCCCAGTGACACCTGACAGAGCCTGTTTGTACCAGGCTGCTTGGTCATGCACAGGCATGATGGATGAAAGGCAAACACCCTGCAGACTTTGTCATGGAAAAGTGATAGGCACGCTCCAGCCTTGAAAAAATAAAATGTTTAGATCTCCTTCAGGTGCTGCCTAGGTCTCACAAAACACTTTTGATCAAACATTCAGGCCCAGAACCTCCAGGGTGTTTCAGCATGTGTGCTGCTGACATTCCCTGGCATACCCTTAATCCTTTTTATGTCTCAGGAGTGAATAGAGCCACCCAAGCACAGGTGCTGCCCAGAACTGCAGAGGTGAGTCTCAGGCAAGGTGAGTCCAGATCTGGGCTTTGCTAGCACAAGCCAACCTCTCTGTAGTGTCAGTGCCCTGGCTGCTCACCCTGCTCCCCAGGGGATGCTGCTGCCCATGGAGTTGTGAGGGCCCTGTGTGTGCTCATCTTCTGGGTAGCCCTTCAGCAGGAGACTCTCAAGCAACACACAGCCAGCTCGAGGCAATGGTAGGATCCTCCAGACTCCAAGGCACCCACTTAGCATCTACCCCAAATAATAATCTGAGATCATCCCATCTTGGTGCTTTCATTCATTGCTTCCACAGTCTGCTCTTGATTTTGCAAATTTTAAACTATTTTAAACTGCACCAATTGCAAGCAGTGAGGTTTCCCTATCCAAGAGAAGCATTTTCTGTGGCACTGGTGAGTCCATTGCTTTGGTGAGAGGGAGACTGTAGAGGCTGTCACCAAGTGCACCTGTATGCTCAGAGTGCCAAGGCAGGAGAGGATGTTTTGGATGGCCCAGAGGTGCTGCCCTATGTGGCCCAGCAGCCCCTTCCCCCTCCCACAACCTCATGTACCAAACGTGTCTCCCCTGTACAGTAAGGCTCAGAGAAGTGTGAAAGTGCTGCTGAAATCAAAGAGAAATGATAATCATAGTGAGAAATTCTGGGTGGAACACAGGTTTTTTGGGGGCTGTTGTATCTTGCAGAGCCCTGGTGTGATTTATTTTTAACGCTCAGTGTCTGGCCCTCCACCGCATTTCCCACACGTGTTGTTTGCCCCCACATTTATTTGTTTCCCACCATACAAGGAGGGCAGATACTCTCTGTTATAACTCAAATCGTGCAGGGCAGCTCCAACAGCTTGTTGCAACACACTCATGGCTAAAACTCGTGGCACAGCTTCTCTGACAGGAGCACAGAGGGTTTCCCCCACCTGCCTGCAGGCTCCTGTGAACCCAACACAACCTGCATCCCTGGATGCAGCCCAGAAATGGTTTAGGGATGAGCAGGCTGCTGCTCTCAAGCTCACAGGAGTGGAGCTTTCTCTTTCCATTGCTAATTTCTAGGTTTGGGATTCATCACCAATCCTATCCAGGAGTGTGGTACTCGCCCTGCTGCACAGGAGCTGCATCCTCTGCCACCATCAGTTTGATATCTCAGAAAAAGGTGCTGAACTCCTTGTCCCTAGGTAATGAGGCCTTCTGCAGGGGGCAGGAAACAGTCTTTTGCATGAGCAGAAGTGCTGTACTTCTGTGATCCATAAATGCACCTTATTTATGGGAGGATCTGCTGTCTTTGCTGTGTCATGGCTGTGGGGGCTTTTTTTGGCAATGCCCAGGATTGGAGGAGGTGTCAGCAGCCCATAAAAGCACAGGCAGGGAATGAGTGGGAAGCAGAAGATGTGGGTGTAAATGTGAGCTTATCTCCTGCAGTGGCTGTTCCTCTCCCACCCCCAAGCTCTGCTAGCTTTAATCATCTTAGACCCGTGCAAAAACTCTGTATGTCAGGTGCAGGATGTTTGAGTAGCTGCATTACTGAGCTGGGGGATCTAAACCCCTTGCACATGGACTTTGTGGAGGTGGCAGAGGCTCCCGATGGCCACAGCTCCTGATTCCAGTGACTGCTCCATCCCCCTCTGGTGTGCCCTGGAGCAATGATGTGTTTTACATCTGGGCTTAATATATTCATAGAATGCACAGCCACTGCATATTCAGTAAGGCATGATAAGTTCATTTAACACATCTTCCAGATCATCTGTAAGTGTATAGTGCTCTAACCTCCACTTTAATGTGCTGGTTATTGCGGTATTGAAGTTTATTCCTGATCTGATGCTTTCCTCATTTCCTGCCTGCCAGCATCTTTGACAGACAACAGAATTCTATTTTAGATCTATGCCAGGTAATTATGTTTGCTTGGCATGTTGCAGTGCTCCTTGTTACTTTGCATTCAGAAGTGTTAGGCAGGCAGGTGGAAGTGCCATGACAGGTGGAGTAAAAATCACATTGCAGCCCAGCCAGAGCCCCCCAGGTCCCTTCTTCCAAGAATCCCAGGGCTTCTGGTTCATTCTCCCAAGTATTTGACCTAGCTGCAAAGCAGGATCCTGACATAAATGCCTGAGTTAAGCAGAGACAGCTAAGTGATGAACCTGCCCCAAATATTGACTGTATACAGTGGAGAGAAGGTGGCACAGCTCCTGTCCTGGAGCTGGGAGAGATAAATTACCAGGAGGTAAATAAAGTGTCTGGTGAGTCCTGGGAGGACTATTGGCTTGGATAACGTACGGCCTGTTGTGCCTTTAGTGCAGAAAGGCTGTTTCAAAAGGTGTTTGCAGAGCTGTGTGCAAGTTCATTGTGCATTGCCTGTTTGTGGCTGTGGAGGAGCTTTATCAGGATGAATGAGAACATGAGCACTGAGGGGGAATTCAGCAGAACTCGCTGCCACATCCTTGTCTTCCTGTGTGCACTGTGCAGGCTTCCCATTAGAGCCCAAGGAACTGCAGGAGTCAGTGCCCTGGGCAGCAGCCTGTGGAAAGCACAAGGACTTCAGCAGGACACAAGCAGCTCCCTGTTACTGTCCTGGGTGGGAGTGGGAGCTTCAGACAAAATTTATCAAAGAAACCCTGCTGCACAGTCACAAAGTGCATAGAGGATCCCCTTGATTTCTTAACTCCTCAGAGAGAAGACCCTGGGGGTGGCTGGATCCAATCTTAGCCTCAGACTGCCAACAATCCAAGTAACTTTGACCTGCAGGATTTAAGATGGCAAATCAAATATATTTATATAAAAGATATTATTTATTATGACAAATGATTAGACATAAGATCTTAATTAGAATTATTTGCTATGCAGTATAAAAGCTAAAACTTCTAGTAGTGTATAGTATAATAGAGTGCACTAAATTAAAGCAGTTATATTAAAGCTAGCAAAAAGAAACAGTGACTAAGTAGACATTGATGTAACTCACCATACCAACACTCAGAGTGGGCACACCTGGAGGAGCAACCTTGAAGAGCATCCCCACTCAAGGGAGAATGTCCACACACACTCCAAGAAGGGGTATCTCAGAAGAACCTACTGTATGGAAAGTGGACTGGATTTTCAGAGTTTAGAGGGGTTGATTGTCAGTCCTATGCCTCCAGGCCAGTTTAGTAGCTTATATTTCAAAGCTTTACCTTGATCAGGATGTTGATTCAGGGTTGGTATACCAGACTGATTTTTAATATAATGCAACACCAAAACAACACATGGCTCCCCTCTCAATCCACCTTGATAGATTTGCAAATTGTCCACTGAGCTGCTTGACCACACTCCAGGTCAAAGCATGAGGGAGTGTTGGGGGAAGCATCCTGCCACAATTACACAGGATAGAAATGCCCCCACAGATGCATCAGAGCAGAGCAGCTCCCCAGCTGCTGGAAAATGGAGAAGAGAGCCCACACTCTCCCAGGGCTCCTGGATGTGCATGCCCACAGCACTGAGGGTGCCACCTTCAGCAGGGAGGGCAGGCTGGAAGGTCCAGGTGCTGCCAGCCTTGGATATCCCCATCTGCTGTGTGACGTGGGAGCAGCAGCTGCTCCTTGGTGCACTCTGGACTCTGGTGATGCCCTGCTGCACATGAGGGCTGCTCAAAGGCAGGAGGGAGGGCAGGGCTCCCATTACCCTGCACAGGAAGATGATGCAGCCATGTTCAGGCTTCAACAGCAGTGGTTTTTCCCTGATCAGAGAACCCTGAGCACGGCTGGCCAGTTTTAGTCAAGGCCAAGAGTCACAGAGTGGAAATGGGAAACATGGATTCAAGTCCCTCTTCAGTTTTAATTCATACAGGTCTGAGCCAAGCTTCTCTCCCCTTCCCAAGACTGCTCTGGGTGTTGTGGAGAGTAACCCAGCAGCCCAAATGATGTTGTTTTTCAGCACTGCATCACTGCATGTACTGCAGTGGGAAGCAAGGTGTTTGCTTCCATGGCAAACGCCCAGCCCCTCACTGCAGAACAGCCCTCACTGCTCCTTTCTTGCTGGAAATGTTTCTGTTTGGTTGGCATGGGAGAGACATGAAACCATGTCTGCAGGATGGGCTGGGAGAAACCTCGTGAGCTGATGTGAAATCCAGTGGCCTGGACAGACTTGGAGAGGATCTCTGTCCTGCCCTTGCTGAGCTGTGGGAGGATTTGACCTTGATGGAGCTGCATGCCACCCCCAGGGCTCCTTGTCCTCTTTGTGTGGGGTCTGTGTGATGTCTTAGGGGCTGCTGGCAGAGGTTTGGGCTGACAGATGAGCTCACTCACCCGTGGTTTGCTGTGCACTGCATCTGCTTCAGGCTGCCTACCCTAGAGTGTGCTGTTCCCTTTCAGAAAATGCTCCTGCTGCAGCTGCAGGCTGCTGCAGCACGGCTTGGCCATCGGGCAGCACTGGGCTGGGGCTGAGAGCTGGTGCCCAGCCTGACCCTCTCCTCTTCCTGCTGTTTTATTGGCTTTCATTCATCGCTTTCCATGTGGGTAAGTGGCTTTTTGGTGGCTGTTTCTTGCCAAGTGCTGCTGCTGGCTGCCTTGTCTCATCCACAGAGCAGGTGGTGAAGAATCCTGCTGCAGGATTACTCCTGCTGTGAGGCAGCTGCCAGCTGCTGTGCCCTTGGGCTGGGTTTGGGCATGGTGACAGCCTCTCAGTCCACAGCCAGATGTCCATCAGGGCCCTGTCCCCACTCAGACCACTCTGTGATGGCAGCCCACGAGTGTGTGTGGTGGGAACATGGCTCAGGTGGGAGGTGAATGGGGCTGGTGTGAGCTTGAGGCCCTCCTTGCTGAGGACACACAGGGAGGACCTGGTGGGGGGACCCACAGCAGCTCTTCTGTCCAAGGGTGTCTTGAAGTGGCGTTGGTGTCCTGCAGAGGTGGCACCAGGAGAAGGCAGAGTGACAAGGACATGGCACAGCAGCCTGAGGGGGCTGGGCCTGCTGTGAGCGGCTCTGGAACTTCGTGCCCAAGCAAAGTTCGGTGGCCTCAGTCTCATTTCACCAAAATGAAACCCCTGCCTGCAGACAGAACTCTGTCCTCTCTTCTGAGCAAGGCAAAGCTTTCAACTTCCGTGCTCTCCAAGTCCTGGCTGGCTCCTCAGCTGTGTCTGCATCTCCTGTGGGCAGCCACATCACGCGTGTACCAAGTGCTGTGCTGCAGCTGCAAACCTCAGCACCACCACACTGGTGCATGCTGTCTGCTCACAGCTCTGTAATCCTACCACAGGACACCTCCTCCCTGCCCCAAACTCGCCCCACCAGGGCTGTGTGTGACCATCCTGGGTGCAACAGGCAGCGCTGACAGCAGGAGCTCTGCCGAGAAACGCTGAGGCAGCTCCTTCAAAGGTCACCCTGGTGACTGCGAGCACAGGAAAGGTTCAGATATGTGAGACAGCTGTGGCTGTGAGAAGGGGGAAGCGTGCACCGAGCTGTGACTGCTGTTACAGGAGCTCAGGAAACCAAAGCCTGGGGAAGGTGGAGGGGCTCGGGTGCTCTGTGGCATGAGGACCTCACACCCAGCTCTGCCCTCAAGAATGCAAGCAGCTGATAGAGAAAAAAACAGGGGAGTGAAGATGTTCAGCCACTGTCAGGCCAGCAGCTCTGCTCCTTCACTGCTCTGAGGAAGGCAGCACTCATCTGGAAGTGTCTGGATGTGCAGTGCTTGGGCTCCAGCTAATCCAGCACTGGTGTCATCAAAGCTGCATGTCCTTGGCTGTCTTGCCATCCTCTGTCAGAGAAAGGGAGCCCTGCTGAGGGCCACAGTGGTACCCACAGGTAAGTGGCTAAAGTAGGTGAGGAGACCTCTCACCTCCAGTTCAGTAAAATGAGTCCCACCAGCTGTTCTTGGACAAACTCAGAAAGTAATCTGCAAGAAGCAGTCCCCAGTGATAATTTAAAATCACAACAATGTCTATTAGAGATAGGAGCTACCTACATACAGATCCTTAAGTCACCTTCACATGAAATGCCCCTGGCCATGAAGAAATGGGCTTTGAGAAGCAATCTTTGCACCCAGTCTGCACAGGATTGCCCTGCAAGGCAGACTGGTCCTCACTGCCAGCTGGTGAAGTTGTGCCAAGCTTTATATCCCTTCAGCACACACTTCTAGAGCAGAGTGGGTTCCTTCAATCAGGACTCAGTTCTCAAAATCCTTTTGGTGGAAGATCAGATATAAACCTCTATTGATTTTTTTTTCAGTGGAAGCATATCTCTGCAGCTTTCTGGTTTTTGTCTCCACTGCTCTGTTGACTGCTGGTTTCTCTGAGTTCCCAGAGGTTAAAAAGAGCAGGATAGATAATGAAGAGGAACTCTTGGTGGCAAAAAAATTTAACAGCACAGAACTGCAGTAGCAGAGTCTGTAGCTTCTGAGTCTACTTCCAGCCTGGAAGCCACAGCAGCTTCCCAGCACTGAGCATCTCAGCATTAACCAGCTGTGACTCATGCTCTAAATAATGCTGAGATGTGGTTTAGAGCCCGAGTTTGTTTCTTTAGAGAATACATGCTGATGCTGGTCTCCTTTATTTACACTCTGGTATTTAAGTTTTCCTACCTAAGATGAATAGAAACTTCTCCTTTTCACACCTCCTTCTCACATTGTCATGCCCTTTCGGGGCCAAGGGTTATCAGGAAATGAGTCAGGAGTTCATGAAAAGTTCAAGAGGGCAGTAGGTGCACCTGCAGTGCTCTGCTGAAGCCACTCACAGGGCGATGCTCCCTGACTTCCTTAGAAATTAGGACCTCAGCTGCCTCCCAGTCCCAGCTCCCCAGCCTCCCCCAGCACATGCTGGGATGTTAATGTCTCCTCTGTGCCAGGGGCTGGAGGTGTGCAAGGCTCTCCCCATGGATGGTGCAGAGAAATTCAGTGCTGTGAGCTGTGGAGCTGCTGCTGGGGCAGGCAGGAGCTCTGGGTGTGCCAGCACAGTGGGGCTGGGAGAGCTCATGATGGGCAGCACAAGGGCTCTTCCAGCTGTTTTACCTCCAGCCACAGGAGGAAATCCTGACAGCATCCTGCCAGCCTTCCCCCAGCCTTCCTCAGCAGGCACCTACTGCCACTGCCCTGTCCCCAGAACGGGCTGCTGAGATGCTCCCAGCTCCCAGTTTATCAAACCCACCAGTGCCCACCACCCGCTGTGCACAGCACAGGTTCCCAGTGCCCCTCTTTGGGAATGTGTTTTCTCACTCCTGCAAGCTGCTCCTCCGAGGGAGGGGTTCTGCTGATCACACAAACACTTCCCCAAGCTCAGTGGTCCTTCATGTGCCATCCCTCCAGCCCTTGTATGTGCACATGGAAGAGGAGCAGCGAGGCACAGGGTTACACCAAAATCTCACAGAAAAGTGATGCCCCGGTGCAGAGCAGCCCCTCCTCATTCCCCTCGAGCAGGTTTAGTGCTGCTGTGTAAACCGAGCTGCAGGTCTAATCCCTGGGCAGCTGCCAGCTGCTCAGACACCAGTTTGTCCCCAAATCCCACATTCCCTCCTCGCCCTCTGCCTTCCCCCTTGCTGAAAACATGTTTGCACCTGGGGAGAGACAGGATTCCTGGTACCCCTGATAAGGCTCCTGCAGATATTGGGGAAAAAGAAGTGGGAATTGCACTTCCTCCTCCTCTCCTCTCAGTTTCTTCATGGCTGAAAGCTCAGCGATCTGCTTCCTGTGGACAGGCAAGTTGTGGTTTGCTGGTATTCCCATGGGAACCAGGGCTTCCAGGGCAAACATCATCTGCCCCAGCCCTGGTGAGGACCCAGCTGATGCTGGTTCTGTCACCAAAAGCTCTCCAGCAGCTTCAGCTCTGTGGTGGAGGCTGTAATGTGCTCTTCTGTGGCTCTGCAAATCTCTTTCCTCCCCTGCAAAACACTGCACTGAAGTGCAAAGCTGAAGGATTTATTACAGCAGGTGGTGGGGAAAGGCTTAAAATCTAAAATTCAGCTAAAATCTGTGCTCTGTGGGTCACCCCCTGCCCTCCAGCATGCCCCCAGCACAGCCTGCTCACACACTATGGGGACAGACAAATTTCCTGAGGTGCCAGCCAGATGCCTTAAGACTGAGGGAAAGTCAAACCAAAAGAAACCTGATGAAGCTGGGTGCTTTAATTTGCAGGAAGAACCATGCAGCAGTAGGCTGGTTCCCAGCTGAATCTTTCTTGCTGTATCAAGCATAAATTCATCAGGTATTCCATTTCCTGGGAAAAAAAAATATAGCAGAATAATTCACTTGGAAATAAAGAGGAGCTATTTTTCCCCCTGACATGGTGAATGCAATTACCTAAGGCATGGGAGGCTGAGATAACTCACTTATTCAGCCCCCACTCTCCAAAGAAACCATCATCATTCTGTCAGAAAAGGCTTTAAACTCCAATTCACATCCTGAATGCTAAAACATCACCACATACAGAAGCTGTCCTTATGATTTCCATGCACCAGCTGCTGCATCACAAGGAAAACACACAGACAGGCCAGAATTTATTATTGTCAAGGCCATATACACAGTGCAAGCTCCTTGTGTTTGCTGACCCTTTTCCTGATGCTGTTGGTGTCCCTGTGTCCTTCAGGAGCAATTCCTAGTGAAGCAAAGCACACTGGCACCCTGTTAGTAGTGTGTGAGCCATGTTGGGGCTGGGAAAATGTGCATGGGGGTTGAGAGTCTCAGGCTGTGTCTGTTTGGAAAGCTCAGTGCAGGCAAGCCATAAGCCTGTGATTGCCCCCAAATTTAATTCCATTTAGGCAGCACTCTCCCACTTCTTCTGCCATTACATAATGGGCAGAATGGAGTAATGACTTTCAGCAATGCTGTTTGAGTGGCAGCAGTCCAACTCTGGACTGTATTTTTTTTTTTAATGGTGGGGGGAGAGCAGGTTGGCAGAGGGGAGAAAGCATCCGTTTGGTTCATCTGCAATCCCTGTTTTGCTCTGGGAGCTTTAGAGGACAGACACATTCTTCCATCTCTGCTAATCCTCCTCTGATACAGAGGATTTTCCTGCCATTAAATGATAGCTTGTGAGAAAAAAATGCCAACTTTTCAGAGACTGACTCGTATGGCTAAGGGCAGCCTCATGAGCAGGAGGGAGAACACAGCCACTGCCTGGCCAGGTAAGCAACGCATCCGGATGACTTCTGTTGGGAATTTTGGTTTCCACTATTTGATACTGAGCTGGTTAAACTCCTCTGTACCATTTCCTGGGGATAGAGCCAGTCTCTTACTGTTGGTGATCCTTTCCCACCTCAGATGACAGGAATCTGCCTTTGCATGGCTTGTGGGAATGAGCTCCTGAAAAGCAGTGGCACAAAGCTGCAGGATTCCCTGAGAAGGTCAGTGGTGGAAGAAAGATACTCACCAGGAAGATGCTGGGGACTTCTTCAGTTTGAAAGTGTGTGAGAGAAGAGTGTTTTCCTTCATCTTCCTTTCTAAACGTAGATCTTTTTATGGAAAAATGATGCAGGGAAATGTCAGAGGATGAAACCCATCTCTGTTCTTCCTGTGTGCTTTTAGATCCCTCAAGTTTGCTTGCCAGACCTGAAATGCCACTAGAGAATAATCAAGGTAATGTTTGCCATCATTCTAAATGGTGAGTATACTCTTATTCTCCATTATCCAGTAGTGGACTAGACAGATAATTTGGAAAAGTGGCAGTCAAATATTCAATTATTGCAATCATTGTCTTTACCCTTCTAAAGACTCTGCAACCTTTGTTTTTTGTTTCTTTTCCTTCGGTCTCTCATTCTTTCTTCCAAATACTGAGTTACTGTGGTATTTAAAAGAGCAAAAGATATAATCCATGGCAGGAAATTTTTTTACTCTTTAATGTCACAAGTATTTTTGACCTTACTGCTCTATTTCACCCTTTTGCTCAAACCCACATCTCATTTGATGTTCCACCGAGTCTCTGAAAGATTCCAACTGCCCTGTCTGTGAACATCCTTTTTTAGGGAAGGGGAAGGAGTAAGGTGGCGAAGATGGGAATGTTTCAGGCTACACTGATTGGGGAGATCTTGCCAGCAGGGAAGATCTGATCTCTTTTGCCCTGAGCAACAGGTCTCCTGAGAGTTTTGTAGGATTCAGGAGGAGGATTTTTTCTAACTTCCTTTCCAGCAGAAAGAGAGAAAATTGCCCACAAAGGCTGCATTGCTGAGAGGTTTCTCTGAGCTCCTATTGCTGGGGGGATCTTTTCTCATTGGGTGGTCCTCGTGCTCTTGCTTTCCATGTCCTGCATGTTGCAAAGATGCTCTTGTAAATAGAGATCTTAGAAGTCTGCTATGAAATACCACCAGCAGAAGACGCAGATTTGGCACTTGTGTATATGGAAAACAGCCTGGATATGGCTTGGGGGCAGACATTTCCTTTATTGAGTGATTAGAGAAGAAGCAGGGAGGGAAAGGAGGGGATTTGGTTTCCAGCAGGCTCATTCCTACGTGCCTACATGCCCACATGTGCACATCAGTGGGTGGAGGTCTGCTCTGAAGGCTGGGATGTGGCTGAGCCTGGGGCAGCTGGTGCTAAACATGGAGCTTGCTCAGGACAGCCTCACCTATAGGACAGCCTGTGCACAAATGTCCCTCTGGATGTCACCCTGAACCCACACAAGGCTCCCTACCAGCAGCACCACTTGCATCCATAATTCTCCAGACAACCACCTCCAGTCAGACATTTGGGAACAGGCAAATCCTTAATCTGTCTGGCCCTCAGTTTATGTAACTGCCTAACAAAAACAACATATGCCCCTGTTGGCACGCAGAGGGTGGACTGGTACAGAGGGGAGCAAACAAGGCAGCTCCTGGGCAGGCTGCACAAAGAAAGAGCAATCTGAGACCAGCATATTGTTCCCCTTCTTGTCCTTAGACTCCAGCTGTTGTCAGGGGGACTGAAGGAGATTTTCCTTTAGCTGTGGCTGTTAGATAAGGGCATGGGAAAAAGGGGATGAGCAGATAAACAAAATGACAACCTGTGTAAAATCCTTTCCACCTCCCAGAGTCCTTCACTATCATTTATCCTTGAAGTGATGTTGTTTTGCTAATTCTCCAGTCCCAATAGTGTGCCCAGGCATGATGAGACCTGAATTTTGATGAAGAGGCCACAGCTCATCCTTTTGTGATGCTCTCTGTGTGTCTAAATACCTTTCCTACATGCAATAACCAGAATGGTTTGAACAGACCCAGGCTCCAGGGCGGCTCTAGGGTTGATGCCCTTCAGCAGGGATTTTCCCAACAACTGGTTTTGCAAGTCTCTTTTACACAGTGTAAACTCCTAAATACAGTCCCATGCATCTTTAGAACGGATGGAGGAAAGGCAGAGCAACTGTAACCCAAACTGCCATTTGTCCTGTACATTAAAGCCTTAAGGACTGCAAAAATAAAACTTGATGCTTGCTGAAGGTGATGCTTCCTGGCATATCACCTCACAAGTGTCTTATTAAAAATGCCCATGGGAATACAGCTGTAGTGGGCCATCACTGTGCTGCAAAGTGCAGGGAGAGGCAGCCCAGCTGCTGGGAGCTTCCCCTCTGGACACTCAGCAGGAGTACAGAGGAAACCCCCTGATCCCAGCAGTGCAGTAATAGAAGGGGCTGTGGGTAAAGCTGTGGGTATCTCATGTTTTGCTGAGAAAAAAGAAGAAAAGGATTGTGTTTGTATGGGAGCTAATAAACTGCAGCAGAACCCAGTCAGGAGCAATAGCACCATTTTGTGCTTGTGACTACATGGAGATCGCTGGCTGCTCATTTTGGTGAGGAGAAGGTAGGATGTGTCTGGGAGAGCAATTAAAAAAACTGCCTTCAGTTCTTCCTCTCTAATGAGTTTATTTTCATGGAAACAGATAAAGGATTTTGCTGGAAGGGACCTAAAAGATCATCTCATTCCAAGCCCCTGCCATGAGCAGGTGTGGGGTTACCCCCCTGGTGCTCTTGACACACCCTTCGTGCCAGGTTATTTCTAAATTACTAAACCAGCTAGTAGTTGCTGAAAACGTTATTTATAGTAAAAGTCTTCAAAGGCACAGTCATAGACATTAAAGTCCATGCTAAGTTTTAGCATAAAGTCCCAAACAAAAGCAGGTGCTGTCCCCAGGGGTCCCAGAAAGGGCTGGTGTTGCTGCTGGAGCTCCTGTCTTCTTCTGGGGTGTTGGAGAAACTGGCAGGCACAGCAAAGTGATGGCAAAAAGCAGTGGCAAAAGCAAAAAGCAATGGCAAAAAGCAAAAGGCAAAAACAATGGCAAAAACAAAAGCAAAAGCAAAAAGCACTAACTCTCCCCAATACATAATCTTATATAGAATTTTTCTAACAAGCTAACACGTAAATTCAAACCACTTTCTCTCAACTTATGAAAATTCTAATTTCTTAACACCCTAGGATACACATAAACTACGTATATGATCTGTCTTGTTCTATCTGAAAAATGTGAGCAATATTCTTACTGAAGTTCTGTTTTGTCTAAGTAGTGTCTAAGCAGGAGCTTCTGGAGCCTCTACTGAAAACATTAGTGTGTTTGATAACCTTTACTAGAACTTGCTCTTCTACTCTGGCATCTTAAACTTTTTACTTACTAAAAATACGACAGGTCTCACTGAAACTTACTTACTGACTTATTTATTTATCTTAAAACTTAAACTTACATCTAAACGTATACTCAAACTTATTCTTTTACTTAAACTCCCATTCTATGTGTGGGTGGTTTAACATGTTTCAATCCATCCAAGGTCTTTAATTCAATTCCTGCACTCTGGCTTCTGCCTGAAGGATTCAGGCAGGTCCTTGTCTCACTGACCCCAACAAGCAGGGACATCTTCCACCAGACCAGGTTTGTTAGAGCTTCATCCAACCTGGCCTTGATCACTGACAGTGTTGAGGCATCCACACTTCTCTGGGTACCCTGTGCCAGTGCCTCACCACCCTCACAGTAAAGAATTTATTCCATATATCTAATCTAAGTTCCCTCTCTTTCAGAGGGGAAAAGCATTTTGCATTAAAAAAAAAAAAAAAAATCACTTTTCAGAATTTTTTTTGACTGGATGTTTTTTCCCTGTAAAAAAAATCCCATCTGTGGAGGCTGATGTCTCCCAGTCATTTTGTTCCTTTTTGTTCTTCTCTCATTTCTCCCAAGAGCTTCTTCTCTTCCTTGTGCTTCACCCACCTGTGTGCGACTAACCTGGGAGGAAGCAACAATCTTGCACCTCCCATGTCAGGCTGATAAAGGACGAAGTGGCTGCTCCCATCAAACATAAGGCACAATCATTGCTGTCTTGAGAGCTGGCAAAGCAGCAAAATCTGTGCTGGAGATGCAGAGATCTATGATGCAGAGATGCAGAGATGCAGAGATCTATGATGAGATCATGAATCCAGAAGTTGAACAATATCTCTTAGTTTGTTTTTACTCATACTGTCATACCAGTACACAGTGGGAATGTGTTTTCAAACACTGCATTGCATCTCCTTGAGAGCTGAGAGTTCCCCTTCCAGTGCTGCACCAGCTCACGGCTCTGGTGGAGAAACATTAGGTTGAAAGAATAAAAGAAAAAAGAAGCAAAAAGTATGAATTTGACACACTTTGGGCAATTAATTGATCTCCCCTGCCTATTGCCAGACTCAGCATACACTGCCCTCCGCTTCTCCACACCCAGAAATGCTGTAACCCACCCACTGGCCTTCACTGGCCACTGGCCTGAAGCTGCTGGCCTTCAATGCATTTTTGCCTGCTCCCTGGTTAAACCATGTTCCCACTGGGCAGAGACACTTGAGAATTACTGAATTCTTGGTGAGCCCCCTCTTGAGGAGAGGAATTAATCAGAGATAATGTTCTAGGTGACATATATCCTCAGCAGGTTTAGAAGATTTTTAGGAATTTTACACAAGAGCTCCTCAGTCAGTACTGGTGTGGCAATTAGCTTGGCTAGAGGGGAGGAAAAGACAATGTAATTTCTTTTTACTGCTGTGACTAATTAATTTGCTAATGATGCATTCTTCTCTCTCCTGCCCCGCTCTGTGGGGATGGCAGCGATCCTTTGGGTCCCACAGGTGCAGGGGGTGTGGGCCTGCGTGCGCTCCTGCCCTCCCAACTGCGTGTGCACCCCGGAGCGGAGCTGCTCCGTGCTCTGTGACCGCGCCGGCCTGGGGCAGATCCCCAGCCAGTTCCCCTGCGAAGCCTCTTCCATCAACCTGGATAAGAACAGCATCAAGTTCCTGTCTGAGAGGGCCTTCGGGACGCTGCCTTCCCTCAAGTCCCTGTCTCTGAACCACAACAACATCTCCTTCATCACGCCGGGGGCGTTCAAGGGGCTGCCCAGCCTGACGGAGCTGAAGATGGCCCACAACGAGTACATTCGCTACCTGCACACTCGCACCTTCACCGCGCTCCGGCGCCTCGTCAGGCTGGACCTGGCCGACTGCAACCTCTTCAACATCCCAGACAGGATCTTCATCGAGCTGCCTGCTCTGCAGGAGCTCTTCTGCTTCCAGAACAACTTCCGAAGGATCCCGGGTGCCATCAGGGGCATGGAGAACTTGACCCACGTGTACCTGGAGAGGAACAGGATCGAAGCGGTGGCCTACAACTCCCTGCAGGGCCTGACCAAACTAAAATACCTGAATCTGCAGGACAACAAGATAAATGTCATCCATGAGCGAGCTTTTCAGGGCTGTCAGAGGATGGAGTACCTGTACCTCAATGACAACTTGATCAGCGAGCTTCCAGAAAACTCCTTTGATGGCCTGAGGCGCCTGAAGATGCTCAACCTGGGGGGGAACTTTCTCAGGAACATTTCCAACAGCTGGTTCCGGGATTTGGGGGAGCTGGAGTTCCTCTACCTGGACCGCAACAGGATCAGCTACATCGAGGAAGGGGCTTTTGAGAACCTCACCAGCCTGGTGGCTCTGCACTTAAACAGCAACAACCTGACGACGCTGCCCTTCTCCGTGTTCGAGCCCGTGTACTTCCTGGGGCGCCTCTACCTGTTCCGCAACCCCTGGGAGTGCGACTGCCGCCTGGAGTGGCTCAAGGAGTGGATGGAGAACTACAGGCTGGTCAGGGACATTCCGTGTGCCTCGCCCTCCTCCGTGGCCGGCATCGACCTGACGGACGTGCTCTTCGAGAGGTCTCCCGAAGGTTTCTGTCTGGACCCCGTGGAGCTGAACATCACGTCCGAGGGGCCGACCCCGAGCGAGCAGCCTTGGTCTACCACAGAGAGCAAGTTCAACAGCCTTATCTCCAAACTCTTGCTCCAGATGGGCCTTCCCGAGGAGGTGGCAAATGCCACTGAAGTGTACAGTAACAGCACGCAGCTGGATGGACAGACTGAAGGGGTTTCTTCTGGCATGGGGGAAGGCAGAACCGAGGCTGACTCCTCTTCCTTGTACCTCCCAGCACTTTGTGCAGTGATTGTTCTGCTGTGCAAATAGTCCAAGGGCTTGTGGAGCAGGGCTTCTGCTTAAGCATTTAGACCCTGCACCTACTTAGTCATCAAAGTTTTATTGTGGGCCTCTGATATAGAGTGGGCTCCAAACGCTTCCAGGCTGGGTTTGTTGGATCTGGCTCTAGATTTCTTTGGGAGCTGGTGAGATCTGGGTCCCACTCTGGATGACAAACCTGCCCTGTGGGTGTCCCAGAGCCTCCTGGATACTCACTGGGTGATGAGCAGCACTGAGGTTGAATTTTGCCTAGTGTGCTGTTCCCTGCTAGGAATGGAGGGAAGAGGGGTCTGTCTGTGGAGTGTTTGTTCAGGTTGTGAGAGCAAGGTGTTCCATGGTGACTCAGCTTCAGGAGAGCAAGATGAGGCTGCAAATCTGGGCCCCTGTTTGTGTCCTGACAGACACCCACATCCATGGCAGGCACTGCTGGACTATGGGAAACTATTCCTGATTTCCCCCAGAGGGTGCAGGAGGGAGCAGGGCAGTCCTGGGCAGCAGCCAGGGATGCTGCAATGCTGGATGCAGCTCTATGCCTCATAAAAAGGAGGAAAGTGCCCAGGAAGGGCACCTGCCCCAGGCAGATCTGGGATGGGCACAGTATTTTGGCTGTGACCACAGGAGGGATTTTGATCCGTTCTCTCCCTCATCATCTGGCACTGGTGCAGGAAAACCAGATGGACCCACTTTTGTCCAAACATTCTTCTTTAAGGCAAAGCTACTTAAACTCAACCTACTTATTTCCATAATTTCAATATGTTTAATTTTTCAGTGAATATATTATTTCAAGGAATACTTTTTAAAAATTATTTGTAGAGTGTTTTATTGCATGGCAGCAGGGGCAGAGCATGATGATGACACATGGACCCAGGCCCTGCGAAATATTTTGTATTTCCACCATTAATATGTACCATGTAGTGTGTCATATTATGCCATACTGATAATCTTCTTTTATATGGCATCTGAAGTGTTTTATCTTTGAAATCTTCAATGACCAGAAAGAATGATGTTTTATGTTTCAAAGCATATTAATTAAATAATTTTATATTTTACCCACAAAATAAAATTAGCTGCTCAAACCTAGGGGTTTTTTGGGTTTTTTTTTTGAGATGCTTGAACAACTCTGGTGATTTTTTTTTTTTGGTAGAATACTCAGATGGATGCATATTAGTGTCCTTTCATGGCCTAGAGCAAATGGCAAGCTATTTATTGCAACATAAGTACTTTCACTTAAAACCTGACTGTACTTCTGTTTGTGTTAAGCAGCAACACTTGAAAATATAAGTGACTATACAGAAATAGACTCCTGTCCAAGAAGATCTACTGCTTTCTAATTAGTATCAGAGATTTCCAGAGGAAAGCTGAGCATAGGGAAAACCAAGCCTTCCCTGCTGCAATGGCTGCTCAGTTATCTGTAGCTCGACCACAGTTTCCCCAGGGAATCAAAATGCCAGATGGTTTGATAAATGCCTATTTGACCTGTTCCGTGAACTAAATTCAATGAGTTTGGATTTCCAGGCTATTTATGAATCCATTAATCTTCTTAAGTGCTAAATTCATCTGTGCATTATAAGATGCTGTTTTTCAACCCTAGTCCAGCCCAGTGCTGTAGAGGCATATTAGGTTAAGGATGCCTTTACAGGAGCACTATTTCATCCTGTCAGGGGAGGTTTATCAATAGGCCTGGCACAGATGGTAGGACACAAATGGTTGTATTTCACTTCCTATAAGTACGGGTGCCTCATGAGTGAATTGTTTTTATAACCCACATTTTCTTTTTCCGTGCTGGGGCACATTAAAGCTGAAGCTCGCCTTACTGTGCAATTGTTGAGTGGCTTGCAGGTCAGTTAGGGCTTCAAAGATGCTCCTGCTTCATCTGCAAGATGCAGATCTGAACGTGAAGCGTCTCAAAATGTCAGTTTTGTGCTGACAGGTGATGGACAAGAGGGCTTTGTATTCAGCTGTGTGACAAGAGGGACACTGACCTTGGGCGTCAATGATTTAAGTGTCTCTTGTGCTCAGATTCCTGCCTGGCTCAGAAAGCTTCCCTGTGCTGCTCCAACACAGCCCTGGCTGCCTGGGAAGCACATTCTGTTTGTAACAGCCCTTCAGCTTCCCCACAGGGACAGGGACAGACTCTCCTGCTCTGAAATCCTGCTCTCCCCTCTGAGCTGAGAGATCAGCAGTGTGTGTTCCCAGTGGCACAGAGCAGCTGGCACGTGGCACTCCGAGAGGGTTGGGAAAGGTCTGTGAGCCTGCAATTGCTCTCACTGTGCTCCTCTACTCTCTGTTGCTCATTCTTAGAACTGTCTGCCTCATTCCTCCAGGATTCTTGTTTCTAAACTCTTAGCAAATTGCTTGTTTCTCTGATTGCATGGGCAGGTGACAATTCATCATTACATTGTTTCAATAAATAGTTTGGCTTTTTTCTTTGTTTCTTTGATTACATGGGCAGGTGACAACTCATCGTTACATTTTTTTTTAATAAATAGTTTGGCTTTTCTCTTTATTTTCTTAGACCAGACTCTCACTGCAAAACTGTCCTTCAGCTGGTAAACCTGAACCAGTTGTTGGCTACAAGGCCATGGCTTAGAGTCCCTTCACAAATCAGTGCTATTTTCAAAATCTGTCTCTGGACTAGGACACCTCCAAAGATGCCAAACCTTTGTCTGTTTGGAATAACTGCAAATATTTTTCAGCAAAGTGGTGCTCCCAGCCCAGCCCTCAGCACAAGGTGCTGAGATTTTGTTTGAAGCAGTGGGAAGGGATGGTTGTGAGGTGCCTGGAGTTAGGATACAGCTTCTGGGTGAAGTTTATTCAGAGCTGTTCCAGACCAAAGCACCTGAGATCCTGGGAGAAGGTAATTTGTTTTAATCTGTGGTACCTGGTGACACTGCACTGCTCTTTACTGGTAAAACTGGTTTTCATGCTTTACAGGAGTTACTGTTCGAGCAGAGGGGAGAAGTTGTAAATGAAATAGAGGAAAGAAACAATTTGATTTTGGATATAACCTCTGAGTCTCAGAATCCTGTTGCTATGTTGCACCCCTAGGATCATACTCAGTGTTTAACATCTTTATGTCCCCTCTATTTTCTTTAAATCTGCAGCTATTGCCGGTAACCCCCTGTGAAATGAAGCTATTGGCTGTTTTGCTTCTCTTGTGGATAATCATATTTTTCTGCTTTGGAAAGAAATATAAAGTGCAGGACATGAAGAACTGCTGTCCTTTGCTAGAGAGGCAGCAGCTGCTGGCCAGCTGAGACTCAGGAAGTTCATGGACAGTTTTCAAGGGTGCTGTATTTTGGCTAATTCTTGTCTTCATGACATCTGGCTGATAGCTTTCAAAAAAATTAAATTTTAATTTGTTGGGTGTTCCTTTGGTTATTTTTCAAATTCAAGAGGAAGCAAATCAACTGAGTTAAATTCTAGAAAACTGGTTGCCTGCTCTGGAGGATGTTAAGCCTTGCAAGAAAATAGCCTGCCATGGTCATGCCTGCTCCAGTGTGAGCTTCAGAGGACAGGGATAGTTTGGGAGAGAAAACAGTGCTTGTAATTGCCTGCTTTTCAAGAGTCAAGGTATGGGATTGTTGCAGAAACACTAAAAATATTGGTCCTTCCTCTTCCCCCACCCAAATCTGATAGATATCGGTGGAGTCTGAAGGATCTCCTGCAATAACCTTCAAGGCAATTTTAAAAGAACTTTAAAGAAAATACTAACCATGGAATAAATACCAGAAATTATAATTAGGAAAAAGAAAAGGTATCACAAGTATTACTTCAAAGAAAAACATATAGCTAATACTTAAAACATAAACCTAAATATGTGCAGGACCAGCATCAAAGTTCCATTTCTCATGGGGAAAGGATGGTATTTTAAACTCCAATATAAAAATGAATACGAAAATAGATATTTCTGGACAGATAATTATCTATGCTTCTCACCCAAAGGCTGATTTTGTTGACACTGTGGTTAGTTGAACCAGTCTGATCTTGTACTCTGTGGTCAGTTTTAGCCTTGAATGGGAGAAGTTATTTTTTACATCTCTTCTCAACTTTGACCTTCACCACATCCTTTGATTTTGTTGTACGTCCTTCTTCATCTGTCTTTTAAAAGACTGTTTTAGAGTTAATTTGTGACTTGCATATCATAAATCTTGTATTCTCAATGAAAAATACCAAGGCATTTAAAAAATACCTAAAACTACCCTTAGTTTTTCTGTACATACCTGATGGTTTATTCTTTTATATATATATATATATACTTACATATATATATATATATTCTATGTATTTGCTGTTTGGATTAACAGCTGATTTCACTTAGTGGGTTTTGACCTGTGTCAGGAGCTTCTTGGTGTGGCTGGAGGTTTGCAATGAGGCTTAAGGCATCTTTGTTCTGCCTCCCCTTGTATTCCACATCCTCTTTTCCACTCCTCCTCTCCTCACCTCCTTGTTTCTGCTCCAAGCCTTGCCTGTGCCTGTGCTGCTCCAGCAGGGCCAGCTGTGATTGAAACTGGACCACTGCAATGGCCCAGTTAAAACCAGCACTCAACCCTTCCCTCTTTTTTTGATGTTTAGGTTCCCTATTATTTCCCCTAACATTTTTTTAGTCAGGTTGGGCCATAAGTGGGTTAAACTGGGGATAATTGGAATAAAATGCTATTGTTATCTCTGAAAGGGGGACAAGCTAAATGGGAAAGATGCTGCTCAGTTTGCTTAGGCTGGGGGCTCAGAGGCACAAGGATATTGGGAAGAGGCCCTGGGAACCCTTGGGCTTTGTGGGGGCAGATCAGGGAACAAGAAAGGAGCCACCAAGCCCCTGGTGAGATGAGGATGTGCTGGACTCACAACAAACTGTGCCACACAGGCAGATGTAAAAATATATGTAAAAATACACATGGTTTTACTTGTGGGCTTTTGATGATGAGAACAAGGCTGAGTGAATGGTGCCAGGGTGGGCAAGTGAGATAAATCAGTAACAAAGGACAACCAGCTGTGCACACATCAATTGTGATGGCATTGGCAGCAGCAATTCCTCACAGTGCTGAATGATTATGTCTCAGTGTGCTGTGACAATAAGAAATACATCAGACTTTAAGTGGACAGACACTTTCCTGATGCATGAGTCTGGTAAAGAGCCAGAGGGCAAAGCAGAGAAATAAATGATAAACTTGCAATCAGAAAAAGTTGGTTGTAAATATCTGTGCTGAAACTAATGATTGATTATTTCATTAGTCAAAAAGTAGCAGTGAATTTGCAGATGCAGAGTTTTTTTAGGCCAGCAAAGCTTAAAGGATGTATTGATGAATTCCAAATTGCAGTAATTTCAGGATTATAAGCTGCACCTGATTATAAGGCACACTTCCAGGTTTAGACCAAAATTTTAGTCAAAATAGTGCAGCTTATAATCGTGAAATTACTGTACTTGAAGGTCAGGTGATTTGGAGCAAGAGGTTTGATAAAATAGATGTTAGCATGTGCAAGGTAACACATACAGGAAGACACAACCTGAACTGTTCAGCTGAGTCTTTCAGGGAAAGGAAGACCTGGGAATTGTTGTGAAGAACCAGTAGATCAACTGGCATAAACAAAAAACAAAAAAACCCAAAAACAACAACAAAAAAAGTAAGTAACAGGGGCTGGAATAGGAAAGCCAGCATACAGTATTACAGTACATCCTTGCCAGTACATCCTGACCTGGAAAATGTCCAGCTTTTGTCTTGCCACACCAGAAAGCATATCAGTGATGAAGTTGGTGCCAGAAATGTCATGGAACTAAGATTTCTCATTAACCAGGAATGAAAAGATGGTTTTGTTTAGAGGAGACCTGGATGGTGGTAAGTCCTGTGGGAGCTACAAAGATCCCTTTGTCTCCTTTGACAGCATCTGTGAGCAAGCCAGATATGCAGTGCCACATGGATCATGGGCAATGTGGGACACAAATGACCACAAATTGCAGGGATGGGTGAGACATCTCTGCTCTGTGCCACGGGGCACAATGACCTTCACCTGAGGGCCCCCTGAGGATGTGAAGTTCATTTTGATTCACAGAGCTTTTCCTAATCTTTTCCTAAGAGTAGGGCTGGGTTTCTGTGCTCTTGGCTCAGACCTTGTCTGCCTGTGGTGGCTCCTCCAGTGATGCTGCCAACCTTTATAACCAAATTTCCACTGTGAATCTGTGACACCTGAGGGTCAGCTCAGGACACCCCTTGGCCTAAGGTTAACAGTGCACAGGAGCCATTTATGCCAACACCAACGAATAAAAATCACCATGTAGCCTTCAAGGATATGGAACCTACCTTTTTGGGAGGAAAATGCTTTCATTAAATTGCTAAAACAGGACAAATCACTGAATCATAGAATGGTTTGGATTGGAAGGGATCTTGGAAATCATCTAGCTCCTGCCATGGACAGGGACACCTTCCTAGGTCAAAGTTCCAACCAATCTGGCTCTGAACAATTCCAATGATGGGGCATCCACAACTTCCTTGGGCAACCTGTGCCAGTGCCTCACCACCCTCACAGTAAAGAATTCCTTCCTTAAACCTAAGCCAAACCTTCTCTCTTTCAGTTCAAAGCCATTCCCCTTGGCCTATCACCATGTACTCTTGTAAAAATCCCTCTCCATCTTTCCTTAGGTCCCCTTTATGAACTGGAAGGCTACGGTGAGGTCTCCCCTTAAAAAAAAAAAAAAAGTAAAAAAAAAAAAGAAAAGAAAAAAGAAGTGTTTGTCAGAAAGAGTTTGGAAAACAAGTGACAAACCAGACTGGAGGCAGATGCAGGTCAGCAGCAGGAGAGTTGCAACTGGTGTCACACTGGAGAACACAGTTTAAAATACAATACCCCAAACCTGTGAACTGGAAATGAACCACGAATTGCTACAAGCTACAAAGGGACCTGTATCCACCCCACAGACAGCAAAGTCCTGGATTTTAAGGGCAGCTTCCTTGGCTCAGTGAAGCATTCCTGGTGAGCATTTCCTCTCCCATCTTCCAGCCCTGGGAATTCTCATCTCTCAGTCACTGGGGCCACAGGATCACAGAATATTCAGAGCTGGAAGGGACTCCAGAGGAAGATCTTACACAGGATGCTGCCTGTGCAGCTCAGTATTAAAAGTGCTACTTACTGTTCCTGTAAACCTGCCTGTCTTTGGCAGTGGGTGCCACACCTGCATCTGCACCACTCACTGAAATCCAGATTTGAATTCCAGTTGCTGTGATGGGGTAAAATCTCTGATGAGACCCCAAATTACCCCACATGGATTTCTCACGGGCTGGGGGCTGTTCAGCCTCACCATCAGAACCATTGACACCTGCATGCTCTGGCAGCCTTACCTTGGCTTGGCTCCCTAAAACTCGTGGTGGCAGGTTATTACATCCTGAGCAGATCACGGGTGACAGTGCAGGAGGGGAAGTGCAGGAGGAGAAGGGATTTACCCTGCAGATGACTCCTGCACAGCTCTCAGGCTCCAAATCTGCTGCTCTGTTTCTGAGCCTTTGCCTATTTATTTTCTGAGTAGACAACTTACCTTTCTATCTGTTCATCCAATCCTACTGTTTCATTTCTATTGACAGGTACCTAAAAAATCCAAATTGGGTTGGGTATGAACTCTTGAAGTGAGCTTGAATGGATTACTCAGGTGAAGTTCAGGAATTTTCAAGTGACAAGAGATAAAAAACCTGACAGCTGAAGTATCAGCTTAGATTGAGCAGCACTGTCACCGTTCCCTCATGCCTTATTCCTACACACAGCCAGGACTGAGTTTGTGAGACCCAGGCAGGGAGGATTTCATCACTTTGTGGAGCCCCAAAGGTCATTTTTAGTGTGAGACTTAGCATGTGAACCCCAGACAGTCCCAGTGCCTACAGAACAACCCAGCTGCAGCACAGCTGGGACACCAGGCAGGAATGGGGAAGTAGATAGTGACACCCCAGTCATCTCACTCTTTAGCTGCTTTAATGATCAAGCCAGATAAATATGTTAAAAACATATTAATAAAAGTACATGTCAAAACTGAAAGTCAAAGATTCTTGAATTATTAGGAGTCTTTCCATTGCCCTCAGAGGCTTAATATCACAAATTACAGCCAAAGGGTAACATTAAGACCAGGAGCTCACAAGACACTTCAAACATTTTATTTTCCACCTGAAATCTTGCTAATTTAAAATCACAAATTGCAACAAGATGATGTTGGCAGAGTGGAAATCTCGGTGACCAGCAATGAAGTCCCTTGGAGGCTGCTCTGGGCAGGGGCAGCTGCTCAAATTCACACCAAGGTATTTTCCTCCTCTTCCTTTCTAACCCTTGGGAAATGCCCTTAAACCTTTACTGAAATTCTTATTTTGATGAGTGGAGAACCAGAATATTTTACTTTAGAAGAGTTGTCATGATCAGTAACTTGCACATTTCAGAGACAAATCTTTTTTATCCATTATAAAGTTTACTTGTCTGCATTTTTCCCCCTAGCAATAAATGAAAAAAAAAAAAAATTTGGAAAGTTTTCATAATAAACAGAAAACAACCTTGTGGGATTTATCTTCTTTCACCTACGGGGTAACTTCATAAATCTTTGCTGATTTATTATCCAATAATCTGGGTTGTGGTTTTGACACAGATTTGTTGCTTTTGTTCCATCCATCCTAGAAAACAAAAATGGCTGTAAGGCAGAGTAAGGGGATTGTTTAGACATTGAAATTGTTGCATGTAGTGAAAAATGACTGAACTTTCAAAAGTTAATTTCTGCATAAGCCTGGGGTGGATTCTTCAGCATTCAGTAGTACGTGCTCTAACATTGCTGTAACCTGTAACATTTACTACTTATTAATAAAATACTCAATACAAAATTCATCAATTTCTCACTCCACAGTTATGTTAGTTAAGTGATGAGTGCTCCTGTGGTTTCATCCTCTTGCTCTGAACTCATTTCAGGAAACTATTGGCTGTACAGATGCAAAGCAGAAAACTCCGTTGAAATTATCTGAAAATTAATTTAGTGGATTAGCCCACTGCCACAAATGACTCTTTTTCATCCTTGACAAAAAGCAGTTTTACTCACTTTCAAATAAATTTTAATTCCAATTAAAAAACTTCCAATTGATAATTGTGGTTTTGGTTTGGAAGTCAGCTCTTAAAATCATCTAGTGCAACCCCCTTGGTTCAAGGAGTGGCAGCTGCAGCAGGGTTTTCAGGACTGTGTGAATTTAGTGTCATCAAGACTTTTATCTAAACAATGTTTTTAAAGGAATTTAGGAAAACCTTGTAAAGGTTTAACCTCCCCAAATGTGCTCATCATGGGTTGCCTCATCTCCCAGTGAAACTGTGGCATGTTTAGGTTGGTAGCTCTGAATTGCTCTAATGTGTAGCTGCAACTTATCAAGAGAACAGCTGGAGCTATTGTCATGTCAGGTTCTAAACCTGACCTACCTGCAAGCAGTGTTAGGTGAAATTGCTTGGCACCTGTTCAGAATGTTCAGTTTTTTCACAGTAAGATTAGGGATCTCTTGAAAACTCCAAATACATTGAACGAGTACTGAAACACGAAACAGTAAATGAGGCATGTGTGAAGCTGCATGAAAAGATGAGCATATGCATGATGTATTTTGCCATTGCCTTGCTGCCTCACTTTTAGCCACAGTTAATATGTCTATTAATGCCAGGAACAAACTATTTTTCTTTATGGGAAAAGAAACTGGGTAATGCTGGGCATTCTACCTCCAAACACTTTTATATAATTCAGCATCCTATCTTTTTTAAAAGATGTTTGTCATAGCAAGTAAAACAAAGATAGTAACTTTTGAGATATTAAAACTAAAAGAGCAGGCCATAACATACACAACTTTTGAAAAAACCAGCAACACACATGGCCAGATCAAAAGAGAGCAGTCAGCAGTAAAGCTGTTGTTAATGCTGTTTTTAAAAGGAGGTTAAGCTGCACCAAGGCTGGACATCAGGAGCAATTTCTTCACTGAAGGGATGGTGAAGCATTGGGATAGCTGCCCAGGGAAATAAACAATGGTTTATTTGATATAATGATGTCCAAGTTTGGAATCAATGTTCATATGGGTCTTTTCTAACTTCAATGATTCTATGATTCTATATAATTTACAAAGTTTCTGATTCTCTAATTATTTACTTGCATCAAAGATGCTTTGTTATACTCTGAGAACTTCCCAGCTCCTTTCCTTTTTCTACCTGCACCTATTAAAAAATTTGAATTTAATTTATGCTTTATTAGGTTGATTTAATATGTTTACTGAAAATAGCTCTTTGTTTTCTCTCCCATTTGCCCAATCTTAATTTCTATGCCAAATTTAATATGAAGGTTTTAAATCTTGTCTCTTGCTTAGGGGAAATGTCAGGCTCATCATGCTCTAGAGAGAAGAATAATGTGTTATGTGCTTTGTTCACAGTCCTTCACTGCTTTGAGCAATTCTGAATGACCAGTCACATATGAGTAATTTAGATTTACTTCTGTCACAGCAAAGGCAAACTTCTTGCCTTTCCCCCTCTTCTTGTAGACCTTTCTTGCTGAGCTTTACTGTGTTTATGGATTGGTTTTGGATTTCTTATTTTTACTTTAGTTAGTCAGTGTTGGTGTAAGAAGTACAGCGCTGTATATTTTTTTAAATTTTGAGTTGAAATTTTAATACCTGCTGAACAAGTCTCTATTAGACTTATAGTAGCATAATGACATAATCTAAATATGAATAATTAAAGTTGTCTGTATGAAATACAAACAAATATGAAGACAAATTTCATTACCTGGAATCTGCCATTCCAGTAACTGGATTTCCTCTGTTGTTGTTAGTAGAATAATACTGAAGTGCTTTTAGACAACAACTAAAGATCTTTTTTTCATATTTGTGTGGTTTTGCTGGCACAAAGATTCACATGAACTGAAGATGGCTGAACTGAGTTCTGATCTTTTCAGATTTTTCAAATAGGGTAGTTCAGTTGGAAGAGATCTTTGGAGGTCTCAGTTCTGATATCAGGTCGGATTGCTCAGGACTTTACCCACGTGAGTCTTTCAAAACCTCCGGGGACAAAGCTTGCACAAACTCTCAGGGAAATTGTCTCTGTTACTCTTGTGAACTCTTGCCTTCTGCTGCTCAAATTACTCTTATTGTTCAGAATGATTTAATGCATGAATCAAAAACTAAGTCTGCTAGACCAAATACCCTAAGAAAATCTGAAAAATGAAAAAAAAAAGGTAAAATGAGCAAGTTGGTAACAGGCTTAGTTATCTGCAGTAAAATAATTAAAAATAATTACTCTAAATAAAAATAAGTAAATTAACTAGTTCCTTTAAAAAGCCTTAAAAAGGCTTTATAATGAAACCAAAAGAGATAATTTAATATTCAATTATTTCAAGTTTCTGCATAATTTATTTACATATGTATGCTTTTCTTTAGTCTAAGTTTTTTTTCTTTTCCTTAAGGCAATTTCCTGCTTCTGTTAAAGGCTAGTGAATAGATACCTAATAGACATATCCATTTTTAATTCTGTTTACATATAAAGTTGTTTAAATTCAGTAACTTCAAATATGTTATATGAAATGAAGGGTTTTAAAATAAATTTCAACCCTGATTTCTCTAATATATTAGTGGTTAGAGTAAGACCTTTGAAACAAACTGTGTAATTGGGAAGAATTCAATAAAGTGTAGCTATCACTGTCAATAAAAATTCTACAATCAGAGATCTGTACAACTGATACCGGAATACATCATTGAAACAATGAATTACACTAATTATTGAGCAAGAAGCTGAGGTTTTCATTAGCTGGCTTGTGGCTTTCTGAAAGAGGACAATAATACTTGTTATACTTTGCTCCTCAAAAAAAAAAAAAAAAAAAAAACCAACACAAAAAGCCAAAACAAACAAACAAACAAAACCCCTAAAAACCAAAAACCCAAAGAAAAAACCCAATCCAAAACAACAAGCTGCCCCTTTCTTCCTGCTGCCTCCTCATGTTCTCTGCTGAGAGAATGAGTTAAAACACCATTCTGTGTTTCGTTGTGTCTGCAGCCCCCAACCTCCATTCAGAACCAGGTACCTTCTGAAAACCCTGCTGGAGGGCTGCTGTTATCAGGAGGAGGTTTGTGATCAAGGGAGGAAATTGTATTTGAATAGCAAATAGAAGAATCAGAATTCTTTATTTCTGTCCCATTCCTTTTCAGTAGGTTCCACTCTGGTTTTCAGGGTGCCACCTTCTCAGCTCAGTGCTCTTTGTGCCCTCCTTTCTCTTCTGCCTTTCTTTGCCTGCTCTGTTTCTTTCCTGGTGTCCATCTGTGGAACTCATGACAGCTCCAGCCAGACAGCCTCACCACATCACTTTCCCAGTCCTTGTGCTGAAACAGCCCTGGATTAAGTTATGGAGGCTGGCTGTGAAATGTCATTGCAAGATCTTGCTCTGCTTGGGTTTCAGCCCTTTCAGAGCTCTGCCTTGGAGGGCAGGAACATCTTTTCCTTGCTAGAACTGGAATTCCAGACCATTGCAGTGTGTGCCATGGATCATGGAGGGTTTCCTTTGCTGAAGATGGACATGAACCTTCAGAGAACTTTTAAATGAAGGATACCAGGTAATACTGAGGGAAAAACCACATTTTCTGACTGGTAGGAAAATGCACCTCAAAATCAAGTTTTAAGAGTGATGCCACCTGCTCCCCCCCACAGTTACACAGAGATGGATCCAAGCAGGAGGCAATTCTGCTATTTTGCATCTATTTACGTTTTGGGGAGAATGCTGAGGGCTCCACCTGGATGGCCAACAATGGAGAGACACAGGTTCATGTTCCAGCTTTGAGATGGACTACACTTAGAAATAAGCAAATTCCACCCTTCCTTGTGGGTGTTTCCATTTTGCAAGTATTACTTTGCTAATAATCTACATGAATTCTTTCAAGCATACAGCTACTGGTGCAGTCATCTTCCTCAAAACAAATGCAGGCTCAAGCTCCATTTTAATAAGAACACAGAGATGTGGCCAGATTTAATGTTCCTGACTGTTCCATGGCAGTTGCTAAGAGATTCAGCAGGATCCATGGAAATGCATAAACACTCCCCCTCCCACTATTTTTGCTTAGAAAGGTTAAGATTACATGAGAAACCATCAACATTCGGCCCAAAATCTTAAATGAGAAATGTATTTCTGAGGTAAGAATTAATTATTTATTGTTGCATAGGTCTGGGAAAGAGGCTTAACTCTAAGGCTGAATTGTAAGGAGTCAAGAAGCTTTTTGTAATTGCTACAGTCCAGCTTTCACAGGATTAGAGCAGGAGTCTGGTAAAAATCACTTAAGGGGAAGAAAGTAAAAATTACTATAGGTGCACTTACTGTATCAACAAGCAAAACCCCCCCAAAATACTGCAAACATTTAAATGTGGGAAGTGGCTTTGTATTTTTCTGAATAGCATTAGTGAAAGTAGTCTCCTCTACCCCAAGCTTGTGCAGTCATCTCCATTGTGTGGGCACAAGGCAGAATTATTCAGAAGTTACTTCTGTTTTCTGTTATGCAGATATTTTGATTTATATTTTGATTTATATGTGACTATTTGCCATAATTTGCAGCAGTTTCCTTGGTAAGAGTTATAACTATCTCTGAGCTTATTAAAGGTAGAGAAGAAATTAGTCTGAAAGACAGGTTTATTAAGGAAATGAATATGCTTTATGTAAAAAAAGCAGATTTTTTATGGTGCCTGTTTTAGCTCATCCTCTGTCAGTTTAGCTTATAAAAACAGATAACTCTTTACTAGAGTCAGGAAATGTATTTTTTTTCTGTAGTTTTCAAAAATCCTTTTCTACCCAGTATTTTAAAGCCTGAAATTGAGTTCTAACAGCCTTCATTAAAATTGATGAATACTATCTGCAGTGGAAGAGAGTGGGGCCAGAACTGTTTGTATCCAGGATTTCAATGCAGATTTGCAAAGCATCCCTGGAAGCTCTGGCTTAAGTAACAGAACTCTTGAAACGATTTCCTTTTAGAAAAGAACAAAAATGGAACAAATACTGGTTAGTCTGTGCATGAACTTTTCCTAGTTGCTCTGTTGCCCAGTTTTTGGAGTATACACACCAGCCCAAGGCTGCTCAGGTTGGAACACTTCATCCTCTATGTTGTCTTTCCAAAATCAACTGAGTAACTTCATGGAGTTTCTGAGGTAGGAAGTGATGTTGTCTTTTAGAGGTGAGTGGCACAGCGTTGTTCTTCACCAAACCATATAAAAAGAAAACCACTGCTAAAACACATAGAAGAATTTGGTTTTAGTGATGAGTTTAAGAATGTCCATATGGCAGTGGCCAGGAGTCTAAACTAGGCTACCATTTCCATGCAATAATCTTACCACTCTGAGACAGTGAGTAACCTAGTGTACTTTTATTAGGTAAATGGAAGCAGAGGTTAATGAACATTTATTGGACCAACTCAACACCTTGAAATCACAGGCATCAGTCAGACTGAGAGGCAGCATACTGGTAAGATCAAGTTTTCTTTACAAATCTATGAGCCCCTGTACAAAAATAAAGTATAAAAGGGGCAAACAGAAACATTTGTTTCTTCCCAATCCCAGGGCTGCTTCTGAGGTCACATTCAGCATAAATTCAGAGAAGTCCATGGGGCACTCTAAATTATGCAGTGATATTTACAGTACCAGGAGGACCTTTCTCCACTTAGAGACTGAAAAAAAATAAAAAAAACTGTAACAGCTTTGCACCTGCAGGAGCCTCCCCTATGCAGGTGAAGCTTCCAGCTCAGTTTCTGCAGCCTTTTTCCCTCTATGTTCCACACAAACAACAGAGACACTTTCAGAAGGGTTTGAGCAGGGTGGGAGGACTGGACAGACTGAGAAACCCTGGGCTCTGTCTGGGACTGTGCTGAAATCTGCTCATGGAGCTCACTGTGTGCTGTGGATCTGCTCAACTTCAAGCCTAGGCAGGGTTTCCAATTTAATCTTTTGCTACAAGGAAAACAGATTGTGGTAAAGAGGAGGCAAGACAGGATGCTAACTATGTGCTTTACAGTTTCTGTCTCTTGATAAAAGGTTATATAGCAAGAATAAAAGAAACAAAGCTCTCCACATCAATCTTTCTACTGTGTAGCATTAACTGAATGGCAGTTCCATTTAAGAGAAGAAAAGGTATTAATTACATCAAATCACTACTTATTGTCATCTACATAAGGCAGAAGCACCCTCATGGGCCTTGTGAGATTTCTTTCCTTACGAGCTGGATACATAGAAACTCCAAGAAATTCACATTAAGAGTCAAAAGTGTGTAGTTAAAACATTTATGATGGACTATACTTGAATTATCAAAATTACTTTACCTGTTTAATGCCATAAACACTTGAGATGAAAAACGTGTCACTGAAGTCAGACACCAATGCTCACCAGAGAAGTTTGTATTTCTAACATCAGAAACACTCCACTGCTTGATTTTCAGCAGGTCTTCCCATCTTTGTGCTTTGCTGGGAAAAGAGGTAGTTCTGAGAGTGAATGAACCTCACTGCTTTGAGCTCAGCCAGTGTGGGCTCACCACTGCCACAGCTGCCTACGGGACACCAGCTATGGTTCATCCAGGACAAAACAACACAACCACTTGAAAAATTACCTCTTACTCACTAAATAGTTCACAGTTTGCACCATCCCCTTCTTCTGGGGCTAAACCCAGACCAGATGAGCACCTACAATTATTCTGACAGTTCCAATTTCCCTCCTGTGCATGTGAGGACCACGCTGACTCTCATCCATTACTTCCCACAAAACAACAAACTCAAGGGACTTGGGTACAGCTCTGGTTTTGGGATGCAGCCACAGAGCTGTGGTTCCAGCTGTGGCATTAAGGGCATTCAGCAGGTGGGGTAAAGCCAGGCTGGGAATGCTGCAAGAAATAAACACCTCTGCCTGCCCTGGCTGGGTGGGAGGAGGCACAGCCAGACTGAGATTGCAGCTGTGGATTTCACAAGAATTGTAAACAGATGTGACCACCCAACCTGCAGAAGGAGTAGGCAGGAGTAAATTAGCAGCAAAATTACCCCTGTGAGAAAGATTCAACCTTGAGAACCCTTTTCTGATTGCACATGCAATGGTCCTGAACAGCTGGAACAGCTCATAGACCAATTCCAGCTGAAAGTTCCACTTGGAGGAAAAATCCTGTATCACTGTATCACTTTAATGTAAACACTAAAATCCATACTGTACAACAGCACAGCCAACCAAACTTGGAGAAGTCATTTTAAGGAACATTTCTGACACCTAAAAAGAGGTGGCAATGCCTGCTGCCTTTAACCATTTTCAGAGAAAATGCAAATCATGTGGGCCAGCAAAGAAGGGAAATGAAGTGCCAGGTCAATCCATGGTTACACTTTTTTAGTTGGTTCTGATCTAATTCCAACTTTGTGGAAGGAAGCCTGTGCTGAGCCTGGAGGAGCAGAGCCCCTGGGACAGACTGCAGGCTCTGTCCTTACAAAGAAAGGCTTCCCTTATTTAAGACACTTTTCCTCACTGCACGAGTCACTGATTTGCTCTTGAAACTCCCTGTGATGAAATGAAGGACCCAAAAGCATTTAATTGTTGAACACATAAAAGGAAGTATATTTAAAATAAAAAAAATTGGTCAGACTGTAGAGTCAATTACCATTTTTAAAGGAATTTACAGGGCTGTTGTAGATGAGTCTTTTGGAATAGTCAGTTTATCGCAATGTCTAAACTGGTTTCTTCATTGCACAGTATTTTCTTTTAAAATGTGTGCATCTTTAAACAATTACATACATATTAAAAATCAGCATTTCTTTGCTTCAACTTAATTAAAACGTTAATACTCTCAGACAACACAGATCTGAAATGGTGAAACCAGTAATTGCCCCCTCCCACCTTACAACAAATTAAATTGAGACAAAATTACAAACACATTTCACTACATGATTATTATTAATAAAAATCAGTTTTTCTTTTTTTTTTTTTCTTTTTTTTTTATAAAGTTGCCCAAAATGCAAGGGATGTGCATAGGTTTACAACTCAGTCAGAATAATATTTTGCTTTATTCCCTTGGGTACGTGTTCCCATGAACGGAATGTACTTTGCTGTAGATTACAGGTTTTATCAACACAGATACACCAACGGCATGAACGCTTGCGACTGTCCACATGCATTAAGAGTCAAGACCCAATTTCAAATTTCTAAAACTTTTACAGAGTTCTTCAAAGAGACAGTATCACATTATCTGGATGTTACACAAAAGTACTTAAAAATGCTATCCTAGGAGAGAAAAAAAAAAAAAAAAGCGCGGAAAAAAAAGGCCTTTAAAATTTATGAATTTGTTTCGTAACCACTAGACTAATTACTTCAAATAAATAAAGGAAACCAAAGTATTCCAATCCATAAAATCAGACTCTAAAAAGAATGTAGTGTTCCACCCCCAAGTTAAGGTAACAGAATCATATTATTATTACTATTAAAATAGATTATAGAAAGCAGCATCTATTTTGTGCAGTTTTTAGGGGCCCTTGAAATAAAAAGCTATGATTTCCAAAAATATAACATTCCAAAGGACTGAATAATACATACATTTAAAGATACATTTTATTAAAGTTTAGGAGAAATGATTAAAAAAAAGATACTGTCTCTTTAAATTAGTGTTTCATCTTTTTTTCCCCCTCCTCCTATCTATTCGGACATGACAATAATTATATTTTAGGTCACACTACATCTAGGTAGTCTCTAGGGGCCAAGACCTGTTGACACAAGGTCAATAACGAAGAGGTTTTCCATGTTATGAGGTGGTTCCCAGTAATGACAGATTTGTTTGTTTTTGTTTTTTTTTTTCTCCTCAATTCTCTCATTCCCAGTCTAGTAGACCCAGGAGACCGGGACCCACTGGGAGGCTGTACACACGAGCTCGATGGCTTCCTCCAGGTGCCTGATGGTTTCATCAATCTCATTGTTGATAATTGTTAGGTCAAAGTAGTGTGCATATGTTCTCTGTAAGATTTCGGATTCCTTCTGCAGGCGCTGAAGGGATTCATCCTGTTCGGCGGCCGGGAGAGAAAACGGGAGAAAAGAAAAGTTGGATTGTTTCGTGCTCTTCCACAACAGCTTCTCTACTCAGAAGGAAATGGGCAAAAAAGGGAGTTGAGGTGCTTTAGCTCTCCCACCTACAGCTATGGGAATCACACAGAGGAAAGGGCAGAGCTCCCCTCTGGAAGGTGACACTCACACAGCACTCGGTCATTCTCGGAGACAAAACACAGCTCTAGAGTTCAAAAAGCAAGGCAGAGGATGGAAGCTTGGAAAAGCAGCAGTGGAGACCACATGTGAATAAATCAGACATGGTACACAAGTAAGAGCTATTGGACCTATGTCCCAGTGAGAGCATGAGAAACAGGAGGGGGAGAGGCTGTCTGTCAGGTATCAGCTGTTCCCAGTTTTGGTAATGTTTTCTGTTCACACCCATCTTCTGGGTCTGCTTCCTTTAACGACAGCTTACTGGTAAGGAAGTTCTCACTCCACATCACTCTGTGGTTTCTATCTCAGAGCAAGGCATTTCCAGCCCTTCTCATGGGAGATCCTGGAGATGAACCAGGCAGCCTGGCACCAGGGCTCTGCAGCAATTTTAAGTTTGAATTCTCTTCCTGCAAATTTCCTTATTAATTAAAAAAACCCAACAAACTCATTTGCTGTTTTCAGGAACCTCGAAATAGCCACAGGAAAGCAATCAAGTCTTTCCTGTCCCACAGGTTTGGGGTGGATATGGTGCAGTATCCACAGACTCACTCTACTTGATCAGCCAGCTGGGGGTACACTTTTCTGAATAGAGTTTGAGCCTGCAGGAAATACAGCCACAGTGCCCACAGCTTTTTTTGCTAGAAACTGTTCTGGAAACAGATTTTTATCTGGCTGTTAAGATGACCTCCACCTTTATTTTTTTCTGTTTCAGTTTCCCAAGTATTTGTAATTATAATGACAAGTAGCTGTGGAACAACAGCTTGCAGGTCCCCTCAAGGAAACAACCTGCTCTGAGACAATCCTCCTCCACAAATGGCTGGTTTCATTGCTGCAGGGAAGGAGAAGTTCTCTGCCAAAGTTACAGTTCTGCTTCTCTCCTGAAGCTGCAGCCTCAAATGGGGAGGGGGCTGTGTGGTGTGGTTGTCTTCACTTGGAAATTATTACAAATTTCATTCCAAGTCAGGCAAATACTCCTCATATGCATGTGTGTACAAGAGATGTTCCCTGTATGGGCCATTTTGTACCACCAGCAGCTCCTGGAACTTCTGTAGAAAATTCCAGTGTGTGCAAATTTAATTTATGCTATCAACAAAAAGAACAGTGTGGATCAATACTAGTTTTAAATATTTTTGTGGAATATTTCATATGGGCCAGGGTGTTTAAGCCAAAACCCTAGTTAGGTAAACTTCAACTTTCTATATATTCCAAAAGAGACATCAATTTTTATCAGCTAAGCATCAAGCCTTTCCTGCTTAAATTAACCTACAAAGGAAGGTCAGTAACTTGTCATGCAGAGTATTTTCAGTGCTTTAAATGTATCCAGCTAAGATTTTTTTGTATTTATAGTGCGTCTTGTCCAAATCATAGTGCACCTTGAAAAGAGTTTTGATCTCATGACAAAGGGCTAACAGTACCTGAAAAGCCCTTGGAAGCCTTAGAACTGTTATGCAGATTTTGAATTACTATTCAGATTTCCCATAAATGTTACTTTTACCTACAGCTATGGACTTTTCTCACTACAGCATCTTATTGTGACTGACAATGAAAATCTGAAATCTTACAGCTATCTCACCTTTAAAAAAAGCCACCTGCTAAAATTTACCTTGCACACACAGATTCCACAAAACTAAGTGTTTCAAAAATTCATTAAATTTCAGTATTTTTCTGACTTAGCTTCTCCTAGACCCAACTTTACAGGGATCAAAGTGGTCTTTATTTTGGAATATCTAAATTTCCCAGCCTGCTGGAAATGTAAATCATTATTTCTTTCATATACTTTAATGGGCAGTAATAAGCTTGGGATAGGCCACTGCAACAAGTTTCAAATAGGTTCAAACTTTCCTAAGCTCAGCAAAAGGAAAAGAGATCAAAGTTCTTGATTTTTGTTTCATTCTGGGACTAACTCTCATCTGTGTTTGTGATAGAGCATCAATTTGTACATGTACATTGGCTGTTTCCTCTGAGTCTGCAAGACTTAAATACCAAAATTCTTCTTTGAAGCTAGCTGTAAACAAAATATTTGCTGTAGTAAGTTCCTCTCAATTTCTCTAAAATGTCTTAATTAAATTTTGCATACTGAACATCCCAGATTATGTTCCAAGAAGGAAATTCTTCAGCAGTTGTGCTCTCAACAGTGTCAAGAAGGTATTTATCAAAATGTTCAGCAAACTGCAGACAAACAAATGGGCACAACTTCAGAAATTTAACATTTGGGATCACAACATCTGCCTCTCCTTCCCTCAGCTCCTGTGCCATAGCAATTTTATGTGGATCTAGTTGCAGTGTGTCCATTATTGGATCAGACTTTTTCTTTCTAATTAAATTCTTTCCTAATCTCTCCTTTTCCACCACAGCTGAAAGGAGTGAAACACGGCTTTATCCATGAAATACCCCCATGGACATAAAGGCTATCAGTGGAATCTTCATTCTCTGAGGGTTGGGTTTTTTTGGCCTGAAAGTACAGTAATTTCACGAATACAAGCCGCAGCAATTAGACAAAAATTTTGGTGGAAACCCGGAAGTGCGACTAATATTTGGGTGCGGCTAATTTATGAACAAAAATGTGATATCTGCCCTTACCTAGTATCATACCAGTCCAGTCCCGAGCCAAAACAGTCTGAAATCCATGGTTTCCCGTTGTTCCGACGATGAACCAATCAGAGAACAGCTTATTGCCTGCCTGTGGATGGCGGCGTTACTGAGGGGCGGGGGTTGTTATCGGGGTGAGTTACCTCGGCAGTTCAATAAAAGTGTGTGATATTTCTCTGTACTTTTTAAAGTGTTTTCAGTCTTGTGCGGCTGCGGGGCTGGCTGGGCTCGCAGGGAGAGGGCTGGGGGAGCCTCTCAGCCCGCAGGGAGAGGGATGAAGCGGGCGATCAGCTCGCAGGGAGAGGGCTGGGGGAGCCGCTCAGCCCACAGGGAGAGGGCTAGAGCGGCCGCTCGCCCCGCGGGGCTGCGAGGGCTACAGCGGCCGCTCCTGTGCCAGCACAGAGATGTGGCTCCGCTCGGAGCTCAGCTGCCTGCCCGTGCGGCTGAGCGGCTGTTTAAAGGCAACGCGGATCCATTGGGAATGCTCGCAAAATGACCACACTATTGTTCCTGTCTTTTTCGGCTTGTAAATAAAGGGTGTGTCTTTTTTCACTTGGAAACAATGTTTCCAAGGTCGGCAGTAAGCCAGTAAGCCCCGGCGATCCCGCGATTGTGTTACTAAATGACGACTTTGTGAAAGTTCGCGGCGAACTAAAGTGCGGCTAATATTCCGGGTGCGGCTTATCTATTGACAAAGACATCAATGTTGCCAACACACCGGATATGCGGCTTATACTCCGTGCGGCTTGTATTCGTGAATTTACTGTACATAGGACAAACAGCTGCCACTTGTAGCAATCAAATCCCAGCCCACAAAATGACTGATATTCCCTTTTAAGGCTGTGGATAAATGAGTAAAGGCCACCAGGCCTTTGCCAGTTTTGCTTCAACAGAAAGAAATTCACAATTTAAAAAGCTGGTGAGCTCCACACTTCCTAAGAAAAATTCTGTAGGAAGGGAGGAAGCACAGCTAAAAGTCTGAAGAATTTGGCTCAGTAAAGTTTGCATCAAACAAATGGAACCTGTGATCTCCTCTTTGCTGCTGTCTGGGCAAGGGAGGTAGGAACAGCTGGAGGAAAGAGGAACTAGCCCAAGGTTCTCTGATCCACTCTCTCCTCTCTGTTTTAGCACAACAACATCTGATTTCAGCTTCCTCTGTGATTAGACAGGTGGGTGCACTTTGGGAGATTCCCTGTATGATTACACTGGTCCTGTGCTTTGCAGCACTGTTCATGGTGCCTTGCTACACTCCCTGCAAAGGATATTTTCTCTCCTGACTCGTGCTGTGTGGGCCTTGATAGGCCAAAGTGTTTCAAGAGAGACACTGATAGGATCAGACCTCTGCACTGATTTTACCACAAAGTTCAGATATACATCTGTAAGAGTAGAAGTATTACTCCACAGCCTCTTTTTTCAGATGATTTTAGTGCAGATATCAAAAGTCATTATTACATTAAACTTTGACTCCAATGGCAAAAGTAATGTTGAATGGGAACAAGCATATCTACATTCTAGAACTACTGCAATAACCTCATGAGCCCCTAGCTGGTACTTACAGGCAGTTTTCTGCACCATTTTGGCAGCTATGTACAATTAGTACGAATGCAGGAAAATGAAAAGAAAAGCAAAGATGAAATTCAAGAAAACATGGGGGGGTGTGAAAAAAGGACAGTAATTTACAGAAATGTTCTCAAAAAGCACAAGTAAAATAAAACAAGGCAGGGCAAGAGGATCAACAGAAAGGGACACTCATTATGCAAATGAATTTTCTTTCAAAAAAGAAGCATGGATGGAAAATAGGAAACACATACTCCTCACCCTTGTTTGCTGCCCTGCAGGCTGCTACCACACAGACACACTTTGCTTATCTGCCCAGAAGACCTTGGAAAACAGGATCCTGTGTTTGGGTAAGGTCTGCTGCTATTACCATTGCCTGCCCCTCCCTTTCCTTAGCTTTAACTGATTAATAAATTAGCATGTTTTGTAAATGTGGCCTTGGCTCTGCAATTCATGTGCCTGGGTGAAACCCTGAGGGCTCAGAGACTTTTGTTACAAGAGCTTAAAATAAAGACAGGTTTTACAGCATGAATGTAAATATTTAGAACATAATACTTTACTTCTGCTAATTCTTTGGCACAAAGTATTTCCCCACCACTACTATAAAAGGCACATTTCTGTTCTCAGTGTATGAGGGATAATGTCTTCTCCCTCACATGAACTGTCCCAAGTATCTCTGTATTACATCCTACAACTTTAAGTACCACTGGCAGGTGAGTGAGGCCAAGGAAAGACTGTCTGGAGCTGAGACAGGTATGGAGGTAACAAGCCCAGGCAATCACATAATTTTACAGGGTACCTGATGCAATGCTATTTGTTTACACAAAGGACAATTCAGTGTGGATGACACAATTCAGTATTTTATCAAGATTGTACCAATCCACAGCATCACACCAGCAGTTTACACAGAGTGTCACTTCACCAACATGGCAAGTTGTGCTATGCTGAGAGATCTTTGTTCTTACACTCTTGGGTTTTATCATTAGGGTATGGGTCCCTAAGACACAGTGAAATGACATAACTTAATGCTGTGAAAGTGAACAGAGCCTTCTTCCCCCTCCTATCCCTCTTTCACTGCTTTTTCCAGCACTGGTGCTTAAAAATTGACAAAATTCCAATTTAGAGCTAAAGTAGCCCACTAAAGTATCACAGTGAACTAGCAGAATGCCTCAGCTGTCAGTAAAATTTCAGCTTGAGGCCAAAATTCTTCAATTTTCACTTCTGATTTGAATAATCATTCAGGATATTTGCATTTAAATATGTTTGTCTTGATCCTTCTTTTCCTGCAAGTCTCTGCAGTCATGTCATAGCTTCAAGCTTGTGATATTGTTATTACATTTCTACAGAAACCTGCTGTAGTGACATGGCTTCTGACTTTTGTGTTTTGATGATCAAGGAGACATCTAGGATATTTGGAACAGATTAATGATCAAATCAAACAGATTAAATACTTTATTATCATGGTTTAAGGAAGACTGAGAAAATTAAGTGTTTGTGAAAATGGAGTTTGCCTTAGTGTCAGCTAATCCAGAATTGCTTGGTATCCTTGAAATCAGCAGCAATCTGCAGAGCAGATACCTTATAAAGACTAAATAGGAAATGTATGATGTGGATCTCCATGAATACTTAGCATTATTCCACAAGCAATTACCCCTTGGGTCAAAGCTTCCAGTTCTTAGAGGACAGTTGTCAAAATGAGTAAGGTTATTTCTGATACATACTTGCTGTGCAGGGAAAATGCTAAAGTTAAAGGTGGGATCAGTGCTGGCATTGCAACTCACAACTGAGTAATTTGTGACAATGATTTGGAAATGGATCTTTGAGCTGGAGCAGGAATGTAATAAAATAATATGTACTTCTAGAATACAGCACATGGATCCTTCCTTTTGAAGCCCACATTTTGAATTATCAGTTCATAAATGTACAACAAATGTATGTCAATCAACTTAATAATAAAGCTGTTACTAAATTATTTTTCCGCTTCTTCATTTACAGAGAAAGAAACAATTAAAGAGTCTGATCTGCACATATGAATCTCATCCTTAGTTCTGTCTCTGCCAGGACATCAGATTGCAACGTGCCATACCTCATTAATGCCTGGGGTAATTGTAGGTGCAGCAATAAAAACAACAAAAGGAGCAAACTCTGCAGTTCTCAGGACCTTCAACGCCTAGGGGAAAAAAAAAACAACAGATACTTTAGAGGAAGCCTCCAACAATCAATTGAAGCAAGCTTAGTCACACAAGCAAAAGACACAAATTCATGATCTACCAATGCTGGATTTGTTTTTAACTGGAGTCAAGACCTTAGTAATACACAGACCTGACTTTTTCTATTATTTTACATTTTTGGTGGCCAAAACATATATTCATCCTTAATTAAAGTGAGTTTATGAGACAGTAAAAACTTTAGCATTTTCAGAATGCCTCTCCCCATACAGTCTCAAAGAGCGTGGAGTTCTGTTTACATTAAAACTGACTAATAAAAAACATTCAGTCATGCCATAAATAGGGAAAAGAGCCAACTGTGTTTTAGAATATTGATTACAATATAAACTTTATTATTATAAAATTATTATTTAAAAAAAGAAGTGATGTGAGAAGTTTGAAGTGTTTAAATATTGAACGTAGCACTAAATGCAGTAAACACAGCTCCAATCCCTGAATCTGTGCAAAAGAGAAGAGTTCTCATTAAGGAGTTGCCTTAGTGAGCTGACTGACACAGAGCTGCCACATGTGAAACTGTCACAGATCAGGCTTGACTGAGGAGCAGTGGGTTAAACATCTCAGCTGAACTCAAGGGCATGGACAAGATCAAGTCAAGACTGCTGAAGGTCACTCAGGTTTTGCTCTTTCGATTTCCTGTCTTATGCAAAGCTTTTTCTTTTTAAAGAAACCAACAAAACAAAACAAAACAAAACAAAACAAAACAAAACAACCCCCCCCAATCCACCCTTTCCCTGAGCTAAAAGGTTTAAATCTCTGCTGCTTGAAACCCACCAACAGGAATCACCTCTGCCAATCTGCTCCAAATAAGAGACAAACCCCCTAAGTGAAATGCAAGAAAAAACCCATAAAACTAAGAATGCCTGAGGGAAAACAGGTAAGTGGTGTAAAACAACCAGGAGTAATCCACAAACATTGGCCTCAATGAGCTGAGATGATGAATGAGGAAGCTGGGTAGCAAAGTGGCTTGCTGGACATGAGCTGGAGGAAATGTGGCAAAGGCAGCTGTTACTAAATGCAAATATATTCTAACAAAGATTTAAATAACTTCTGAGAATTGTACAGCTCTTGAATAATGCATATTGAAAAAGTTTATCAAGAGAGTTTGCTGTTAACAGCTGCTGCATTTGAGCTGACTATAAATGCTGCTCTCCCTGAACACTGTTAAATGTGGGATTTTATTTTTAATAACACCACCACACCATCATACTCTGAACTGCCTTAAATAATTTAGTCAGGTATCTCATTTCTGTTGTGAAATACTTAGAAAAATTTGAACTTCCTGAATCCATTAACGAAGAAGAAATGTCAACAAATTTAAGTAGATAACACTGGTCACAATTTTGTCTTTCCTCCCATTTCCTTCCATTTGCTAGAATAATATAAACATCACAGTTGTCTATATTCAAGTTGTTTCACTTAACAAAATATATAAACAGATCCCTGTGAATTGAAAGTAATGACTACACAGATGTTTCAAAGGAAATGTATCAGAATTTTCCACAGATTTTCAACAATGAATAAATAAACTATCAGTGTTTCTTGAGAGCCTGATTCTTCCTTTTCCTCTGTGTTCTAACCATATGATTACCAGAATTCCACAGATTGATATCCTGGTGGACCAAGGACTTTTGTTTCACATCATTTTATGCAGCACTTACCTAGTGTGCAATCAATGAAAACATCTCAATGAAATAAAGTTGAAGGGTTTGTGATGAGTCTCATTTTTATACACTTCTGATTAGTTACCTGAGGTTCTACATCAAGTATTGCAATTAGTCCCTGCTCATGGATCTTTCGTATTGTTTCCAGTTTTGTCCCATACATTGCATCCTCATGGCTGCCATATTCCAAATATTCATTGTTTGATATATCCTGCATCATTTGGTCATGTGATACAAAGTAGTAATTTTTGCCATTTTCTTCATCTTTCTTTGGAGGTCTGGTTGTGTCTGAAAATACAGAATATTTTAGTGCAGAAGCAATAGTTTATTTATTTTTTGTTTGTTTATCAATACTTACTCACTAAATGATGACCTGTCAAATCACACAGATCAATGAAGCATGAAGCAGTCAGAATGGCAGTGGGAAAAGCAGGACTTTGAGGGATATGTGTTGGGAAAAGCAGGAGTAGAGTCCCTAGGGTCTACTGAACATATTTCTCCTAAACCCTCTTCTGTCCTGAAAACATTTCTGCATTTTCCTTGTTTTTAAATTTTAGTTTTTATGAGGTTTTTACGAGTGTGAATAGGGTAAGTCTAAAAAGCAGGTTAAAAACCTGATTACCTGTGATCAAGAGAGGTGAAAACTACTTAGGAATAACATTTTGAATATTGCTTCTACAGACTTATGTGTAAGAGAAGTATGACCTACTAATCTTTAGAACTAACTGCCACTGTGTGTGACCTGATCTTTTTGATCAGGTTTTCAGTATGCAGGCAATTTCATAAAACATTCTCCCAAACTCTTCACCCAAATTAAGGCCCATCTCAAAAGCTCCCTCCTACACCATGGTTTTGTAAAGGAATGCAGAAAATGCATCTTTTTATAGTCTTATGAAATCAATGAAACAATTTCAGTGCTTCCACAGAGCAGGAATCTAATGCAGACAACCTGAGGCATGCTCATCATGGTAAAGGTGAGCCCATTTTAAAATCAGCTGAAGATAAAACAACTAGTATCTGTGAAGAAAATTAACTGAGTGTCACTTCTGAGCCATGTTTGGCATTTCTGAGGTCTGAAACAGAGTGGACAGGGAGAGGCTGGATGCTCTTGTTTTGGTGTGCTTAGCTTGAGGAAAAAGGAAGCATCTCCAAGAGATCACGTAATGGGATCTGCAATTCTTGCAGGGTATTGATAGAGATTGTCATGAAGGGAAAACACCTCTCTACTCTTCATAACAACCCACTGGTAAGCAGTGAAATTGTGTTTTCTTTTACTTAGTGTCATCTCTGGAAACTTGACGTTATTTTAGTGCAATACCAGTCCTTAAGAGCTGGCTGTGTGAAGCAATGAAACACTAAAGGTTTCCTTTAAATCCAGTTCAGAATTTTTGTCATTGGAATTATACACAGTTAAAAATGAGAAATCTTTTATCCTTCATTCTAAATTAACAAACATTTGGGGTAGAGAGAAGTGTGTCTAAGAAGAAGTTTCATGAATAATAAAGAACATTTGATGCAAAAATGGTGTTACTTTCCACCCAGTCCCTACACAGCTCCCACCTTCAAGGCAGGATTTGTCTCAGTGAGTGAACACAGGCAGCAGAACAAGGGGGGTGCTGTCAAGGAGGACACAAACAATTGTGCAGCACACAGAACCCTGCTACTTACGAGGAATGGGGTACGCGAATCTGTCCGGATGTTTTGTGATGAGTGTGTTTTTTATGTGTCTTCTTCCGACACCGTGTGCACCTGAGCCACAGCACAAAAAAACCCAACATTTAGACATACATTCCACCAGAAGGGCTTCAAAATTACAGTGGTAAGTTCAGAAAAAGAACTGAAAATTACCTAGTAGGACTAGTGTTTTCCTTTTGAATGCTGGCAGCTTTACTACTTCTTCATATGTGACGAGATCTAATTGATCAAACACTAAAACACAAAAGAAAGTCCCAGAGGATAAGAAAAAAAGGCATATGAAGGGTGACAACAAATTCTGCTACAAATTATAATTTCATCAAGTTTTAGATTTATAATACAAAGTAACATGTTATGGAAAATAAAACCATTCATTCCTTATGCAATTTTAATAAGAGTGTTCATTTAAAAAATTGTTAAGAGCAGTAACAAAGCTACTGAGATGCTCAGCAAAGTTTGCATGTCCTTTCATGCAGTGTTCAGCAGACCACAAAAATCAGCTCTAACAGCATGCCATTCACGTTTGCATTCCTAAAAAAATAGCAATAGTAAAGAAAAATCTGTGGACAGTGACCGACATGAAAACAATATGAGAACATCTATTTACATTGAAGATAGGGATACTTTCATAATAATGTTTTAACAAGATCTATGAGAAATGCACAGTGTTAATACTTTGTGGTATTTATTCTTTCAAACCACACCATTTACTTGTAATTAGAGTTCTCTTTAAACACACGTGCTAATTAAACTGACATGCTTTTCAAAGTTGTGACAGAATGAAGAAATCCAATGAAAAGTGATGGCATTACAGAAAAGAACCTCCACCATATTTAGGGAAAAATTGTAAAAGTATTATTTCAGATATCATTTCAACTGCAGTTGAAATTGGATGAATTCCATCATGCCTATCAATCTGTTGCCAATTGCCAGGGAATATAATGATTGACAAATCAAGTTTTGTTCACTAATAGCAGCTTATTCCTCCTGTGTCCAGTAAGACATCATCTCTGGTAACTCCTGCTGAATTCTAATGAAAGAAGCAGCCAGGAGGCAGTTACTTGTATTTGTAAAAATTATAGCAATCAGCAATTGTGGAGCAGAGTAATGAACAAGAGTTTTCAGTTCTGTATTTTTGCACACTATGAAAAGGAGGGAGGAGACTCCATCCAAACCATGGAATCTCTGAGTTTTTTCAAGTCTTAAGTGGTGCATCCACCTCAGCTATATCCAATCCATCCTTTAGGATGAGTGTGGATCTCTCTCAGTTTTTCAATTTGATGGCAGTTTTTTTTTTTTTACCTGAGAGACAAAGTCCAACAGTTTCAATTTGGTGAAACTACAAATCAGCCAACGACACACTCAACTCTTTAAGGCCTTGAAAAGATACAGACATGAAAACTTCCCTGTCCATTTGAAGCATTTTGAATTTCATCTTAAAGAAGACTCTCTTTCAACCTTTCCCCAAATACTACAAGCAAGAATTTAGTCATATTTTTTTCTTCCATTGCACAATGGAATTCTTACTCTTGTCCTTTTTGCAACTTCACAGTATTTAAACAATTAATAATTCATTTCATAATAATGATCTACAACATGCTAAACAGCTTTACCATGCTAACCACCTAAGCCTGCAAGTGTCTTTTTCCATTAAAAAATAATAATTCAAAAGAAATCAATCCTTTATTTTCTTCTTGAACAAAACCACGTTATGTTAGATACAAACAACAGGAACAAACATCAGAAATGACACATATTAATGTCTTCATCACAAAGTAGTAGCATGGAGAAGATGTGTGTCAGTCTACATGGATTTAATTAATGATTGTGGGGTGAAAAATGATTAATTTCTTAATATACAAAGATAGGAGGAATACAGGGCACACTTCAAGACTGAACTTCAATGCTTCTGTGTTACTAGCTAATAAAAGAAAAGGAGCTCTTGAAAGGAAACAGTAAGAAGCAAATAAAGAGGCATTGTCACTTGACAGGTTACTTACATGCACAGAGGCCATTGGGAGTAAGACAGCATGAAAAATGTACAGGGGTCATTGAGATATGGCTTGTAATATATTAGTAAAATAAAAAGTATATGCACAAAATAAACTTTACCATGCAATAGTCTAAACACAAGGCAAATAAATCACATTAAGAAATGATAAACATATTTTATAAAAGCTTGGCAATCTTCTACATTATGCATAATATGGAGCATAGTTCTGGTATGTTCTGTTCTTTTCTGAAGCCCTGCAATAACTTTTCAGTAAAACAAATAAAAATATATCTAGATATCACTGCAGCATATCTCTAGAGCATTTATAAAAATGTCAGTGAATCTAATAATGAAATAATGTCATTTTTTCTGTGGGCTTTGGTTTAAAACTGACTTTATACTGATAAAACTTATGATCATGAAATTGCCTAATAGTCTGATATGAAGCATGGAGGAAACAACAGGATTACATTTTTCTTGCAAAGGAGAATATATTTGTTTCTAATTTTAAAAAGTAACTGAAATAATCTCGTTTATTTTATAAATTACATCTGATTTGCAGAATAATCTCATTTCGGCTTCCAGTAATATCCCAATATACTACACCAGATCTCAAATCATCATTAGCTGGCCACACAAATCTGAGCTGACTACAAATTATTTTACTGGGTCATTTCTCAGCACCCCAGTTCAGTCTCACCCCTAAGAGAAAAATAACACAGAAGTCCAAATAGATTACACACTGCTGATCAATTTATTTAATTTTATACTAGTATATGAGAGAAATAAATTCTACTTTCCTGTAAGAGCAACATTTTGACAATGATTATACTTGTTTTGGATCCAGTAGAAGAAAAGATCTGGTTTTCATTCTGAAACAGAAGCACTGAAAGGTTGCAAGGGCCAGTGTTGCCATATTTCTGACTGACAATCCTGGATGTGACAGAGCACTGCAGAGAATGTGAATTCAGTGCCACCTCAGTTAAACCTGAACTCACATGAGCACCAAAGCAATTCCTAATATTCATACACTGAATATCCTATATTTGGTGTCATTCCCTGGAATATCACTGGCATCACCTTCAGTACCTCAGGGACACTAAGATCAACAACATTTCTACAAGAAATCCTGATTTCAATCTGTGCTTACATTAACTTTTTGACTTGGGGGAAAGGGGAAGTTGTTTTCTGAAGGGAACAGTTTCTTTTATGGTCATTATCATAATTTTTAATGTCAATTTTTCTAATTTTTGGCAATCAGCTGCTCTGATATAAAGCAAATAAAGATGCAACACTGCTGGTGAAGGCAGGTGAACTGTGTGAACCAGTGTCATCAACCTACTCTGAAATGTCAAGACTGCAAAGCCCTTTCAGGAATTTAACTGATAGGAAATCTTTGAGCTAGTTCTGCTCCTACAGTGCTGCCTGCTCTTTCTCTTTCCTGGCTATCCTTCCTTTAGCTCCCTCCCTTGTAGCAGCCCTGCTTACTCACATGGACATTTTTAGTTCTGTATTTGCACTGGGAGCTGCATTAAGAAATGTATCTGCCCCAAAGAAAAAACAAAAAAAAAAACAACCCATGTGGTTTTTTTGGGTTGTTCTTGATCCAGTTCACAGCATGGCTGTGGGAATGTGTGCTGGGAGCAACTGATATTGTGAAAGACTTAGGTTCCTAAAATCCAGTTTACTCTCAACAGCTTTTGTTATAACTATTAAAATGTGGTTAGGTGCTACTGCAATGAAGGGGAAACATCAGAACAAGCAGTGTCTTACACCAGCAAAAAGAAAGAACCTACTTAAAGCTTTCAATCTCTGCTTGTGAGAGCTTTCAGGGTAACAAATGGTTTTATATTCACCTGTGAACATCTTAAATGCAACACTGAATTTAAAGAGTATAAACAACAATTACTGTCTTTTGACTTTCTTAGAATTTACTTGAAAGTTACTTCTAAGGAAATACATATTCTGTAATAGTGACACATTATGAGCTCTGATACTGCACACATTGTGCAGGTAAAGAGAAATACAGGATTTATATGGTTTAATTGGTGTGTTCAAGAATGCTACTGAATAAAACCCCCCAGAAATGAATGTAATTTAAAACACTTTCATTACACTGCTTGGACAGGTATCTATTCTGATACTAATAAAAATTTCTGCAAGTCTCTCAGGAGACCACAACAACATAAGCATCACAGAATGTGCTATGAATGCAGAAGCAACAGAAAAGTGTTGAAAAGCAGTTTCAGCACATTAAGTATTTTATATTAAAAGAAGAAAAGCAGCAAATTCAGCTCAGAAATGACAGGATCTGTCTTCTTTACTACTAAAACAAATGAATTCTGCTTGACAAGGATCTCCTACTCTACACTTCCAAAATTTTTTAAAACAATTCATGTTCTCAGCAGTCTAAACAGAAGCCCCAAACTCAAGACCCAGGCAGAAACCACTACAAGGAGGATAAACCTCCACAGCTGGTTCTCTTAGGTAACTAAATAACACACTGACTGTGCAATGGCTCTTATTCCACTTCCAGCTGTACCACTCCAACCAAAATGCTCTTTCATGATGTTTTCACATATGTAATCTGTAACTATAAATACATATTAGCAAGGATGCTGCAGAACAGACTTCTGTAGAGCACTGTACAGTTACATAGGTTGAAAAAACCATATCCTGTTTGTTTCTAATGCTGCTTTAAACATAAACCCCTAAACAATCTAAGCCTCTATCAGGATATACTATGATCCACTGATTCTGTGGCAGCTTGCCTTTCACTGACTAAGCTCCATGGTTAAATAGCAAAGAACAAGCAGAGTAATGTTGGTGTAATTAGAATTTTACATCTATTTTTCCTAAATAACTCATTAGGTTTATACAATAGTGTCAGCTGAACAATTACTGGCAAGGCTTAAACTGCAAAAAATGTAACCTGTTTACAGATACCTGCATTTTTTGTTCATACCTGCATTGTGCTTTGCCAAATATTTGTCTTTGTACTGCTTTTTTTTCTTTCCAAACCAAGTACAGCTGGCCTGTTGCTCCTGTTTGGTCTTCTCCATGGCAATACAAGCAACTCGCCTGATACAAGGAGGAGAAAAAACATTTTCTATTGTAATCAAGGATCTTTAAAAAGCTGCACAGAATGAATTAGGAAAGCAAGGCTTTTTTATAGAACATAAGTACAGTAAAACTTTTAAAAACATTTTTTTATGACTTCAAAGAACATATATACAAGGGTATTTTGATGTAAGAATATTTTCTTAGAGGCAGATGATGGAAGCTCACAGATGAAGTGTGCATGGGAGGAAGGGCAGCCTGAATGAATCCAGACCACTCTGCAGCAGATCAGAATCTGTGCTGAGAAAGTGCACAAGGTGTGGAAAGACCACCCTGGTCTGAATCACCCCAGAGCAAGTGGTGCTGTGCTGGGTGAGTGTTTGGAAGTTGATCTTTAGGGTGAAGCACTGCAGGGACTCTGCTGCAATGTGCACCTGTGCCTCCCTTACATCACAGAGCTCAGGAGATGGAGCTCGAGGTCTTGTCTGCCTCTGTCTCTTCTGGCAGAATCTCCCTTATCCAGCCCAGGAGGCACAGGAGCTGTGTACAGCTCCAATTCTTTCATGTAGCAAATCCTGTATGAAGCATTTTGGGCTAGATTATCCATGCTGATAAACTTTTTGAGTTCTGGCCATACTTTCCAAGGCCCAGGACTCTCTAGACAGATTTTGTGCTTACACAATTTTTTCCTGAACAGTTCCTGCAAGAGGTTTAAAGGCTCTGCATTGCTCAGTGCCATTGCTGTTCACTGAACCTGCCATTGGCATTGTGATTTTGTTCTGCTTTTCCACATTCATATGAAAAATGAAAAGGAAAGAAAACCCTAAAACTCCCCCAGTAACCTTTTTGGTTGACAACCTGCTAAAACCCTATTCCTGCAGCACTTGCATGCAAACAGTACTAATGAAACCCCTGATCAGACGCTGAAAGAGAAATTAATTTGACCCTCTTGTACAACCAGTTTGCATGCAGCCATCTTCAATCTTAGTTTCCTACAGTATACCAGAAAGCACAATGTTTATTAACACAGGAATTAAATTTTTAATGTAATCACACATATGAAATTGCATGTAACCCTTATTGGTATGCATACATGAGAAAAAAAATCAATACCACACAAATTGAGTCAATATATAGACTTAGGAAAAAAAAGGAAGAAAAAGAAAGAAGAATTCAAAGGCTAGCCATACAACAATGAAAAGTATGAAAGGCAGACATAAAATCAAAACTAAATTAATTTTTATAGAAAACTTAATTCATACCATTCCTGAAGTTCAGGAGAGGGAATAAGACCTGCAGTACCGTTTTTGGAGTTCTCAAGTTTACCCTGCCACCAGTTATGATCATCTTTGCTAATGATTTGGATAATATCACCAACTCGGAATCTGATGCCAGCTTCTTTGCAAGGAATGAGGTCATCCTTTGCTGGATCATATTCAAATTGTGCTCTTACATAGATCTACAAAAAAAGAGTTTATAAGAGACACTGCAATATCATTACTGGTATGGTGTTCAGAGTAACAGGTGAAAATCTGATCTGTGAATGCAGCTACACATATTGGTTGCAACAAGCAAAGAAAAGAAACAAAAAAGGAAGGTGCCAAAGCATAAATGATAGTTGAAAATGAAAATGCCCCCTCCAGTAAATGATGGAGATATATGATGTTATTTCAACACTCATGGTTTCTACATTCTATAGAACCTGAACAGCAAAAATTTAATAAACTCCTAGAGTTCCTCACTATCACAAATCATTACAGAACACAAACCAGCACCTTACAACTCAATCTGCAATGTACTTTCCAACTGAAGTCCCATGGTATGTTTTAAAAATTCCTGTGACAGGACATTTTACAGGACAGTATAAAGGACTTCAGCTTTATTAGTGATCTTCAGAATGAGAATTTTAAAGATTTAAGACATTAAAAAAATCTTTTTTTATGAAGTCCCTGTATTGTATCTATCACAGAGTTACTCAGGAGGAATATGGAAATTCTCTGTATGGGTTTTTCAGTAAAAGTCTGCTCCTGTGTAAATAAAACTCAAGATTTGAGCAAGTTATTCTCTAAGGAGCATGAACAGAGAGAATCAAGACTTTGTCTTCACAATTTAAAAGATTACACCAATCTTTTCCTTGTGTATTACTGAGGTCTCAACCCTAGAAAACAAAAATAAAAGTGATCTCCAGTTTTGGCTGTTAATTGGAGCCCTGACGCACCCAAGGATCTCAAAATCAAAACTCAGTGGCATGCCCTAGATGGATAATTTCTACAGTTCATGAACTTCAAACATCACCTTGCAGCATCTCAGACAGCCTTGTATACACATACTGCTGAGTTTCTTACTAAAAATGGACTAGATTTAAAAATCCCCAACAATTACATTGCAAACTAAAATCCTTCTTAGAAACTGTAACAATCACTTTTCAACTCCGCTCAAATTCTGCTCCAATAATAGCTGTAACTATGCAGTGTTAGCACTTAAAAAACGAATCCAATCTGCACCTCAACATATGAATAAATTAACTTAAAATGGCTAATCACTTTTATCTTGTAGCTGATGTATTTTTATTGGTTTGCAGTGAGAGCATCAGATGACAATACCAATATAGAACCCAACTTTTAAATATATTAAATCTGACCCTTGCTCTGCTCTGCATTGAGTTAAAAAAGCAACCCAACTTCTTTTAATTACTTGAGAAATAGGGTATTTTGAAACCAATTATGTTTACTTAGCAATTTGTTTTCCATTAAGTTATCATTATTGAGCCAATCCCTTATTTTGCCTGAAGCTTACACATACAGGTCTAGAAACATCAGCAGTATTTTTTTACTATCTAGAAACTTCCCTGCTTTTCAAGTCCCTGCTCCAGTTTGAGCCATTATCCACCATATACTGGCAGCTCATGGAACATTACAGACTTCCTTACACATAAAAATGTACCTATCAGCCAAGCCCTCACTGTTTTCCAGGATGACAAGAAAAAGATGCTGGTTCAATGGGAAAAATCAGGTAAAAATTGAAAAAAATCAGGTAAAAATTGAAAAAATCAGGTAATTATAAATGGTGTGAGAAAGAGAAACCCTGGGGAAAAAGCCCTATGAGGAGCAAATGAAAACCCAATATAAATGTCTGGAAGGTGTTTCATGGAGCCTTTCCAGGTTTACATTCAGGCAGCTTCAGAAGAAAATGGGAAGTTGAAAGAACTATAGGAAGCTTTAAAAATGGGAAGTGAAGTGAGAGCAAATCATTCTTGTAATAGAAGTTCCAGCCAACTCAACCACACAGCAGTATAAAAAGATTCTCAAAGACAAGAGTTAATGCAGCTGATGACTTCTTGAATGGAATTGTAAGAGCTATTATAAAAATTCCTGGTAGAGGAGGAGGCTGAATACATGGTTGAAAACCCAGAGGTAGATTCTAGAAAGATTATAAATAACTGGAGCAGTTACTGGAGATGAATCTCAAGTCACTTGACAGTTTGTGTGCATTTGGAGGCTGCAGTAAAAGAACAAAAACTCTTAAAATTGCAAAGAGAAAGATAGGGAGTCCTCTGAGGAGCCCCATGTGCTTTCCTGGAATCTTCTGGAGAAGGAAAATCTTTCTTTGGTTTGTGCTGACTTGCACAACCACCAGGCCAAGGTAACAAAATTAAGGGGCATTACTGAATATGGGACTTAGGACTGAAATTTTAAGAGACTATCTTCAGATTTATCAAACATTAACAGAAATTGTCCTTAATATTTTTTTTAAACTTTGTTAATGTTAATAATTAATTTCAGGTAAACTCAAGCTTTACAATCTTCATCAGCACCTGCCCTACTTGTCTCCATTCCAGCTAAAATAGAAATTTAAGCTTTCCTCTAGGATTAAAACCTGCACAAGTCACTGCACAACAGGAAATCTATTCATGCATTCTGAACTAAACCAACATCTCCAGTTAAATTCATAATGACTTTGTAACTCTCACACATGTGGACACATGAAATAAAAAACAAAACTCTTTTGAATTAGCCACAAACAAATGAGTTAAAAAGAAAAATGAAAAAAATGAAACAAATTTTCCAAGCTTAAATGTTTTAGTCCAGCACATACAGAATATGAGGGGGGAAAAGGTAAGCAGGGATGTTTGCTAGCAGCTAAGTTTACAAAAATTCCCATGGAGGATTATCTATTCACCTGTCTTCCTTTTGGTTGTGTTGTCGATGGCAAGTCCTGCAGAATAAAGTCAACCCAGGAGAAGAAATTTTCATTTTACTTTTTAAGGGTACATAACACTGTTTGTTAGTGATTCATACTACATTACAGTAAAATGGTAAGTTAGACAAAAGTATAAAGCATTGACCCATGTTTAGAAATAACTCTTTTCTTAAAGAAAAGTCAAACCCAGGCTGTTTAGCAGCAAGCTGAAGAAAGCAGGTAAAAAGTTTAAGCAGATAGAGAATGTGCTTTTTAATAAATAATTCAGCATCTTCAACACAAAAGCACCACCAAGTGAAAGAGGCTCTTTATGTGAATGCCTTTTCCACTTAAGTATCAAGTTTTGCTTTTAAGAGAGAGGCTATCATAAATACTAAAAAACCCTATGATTAAAAATGTATAATGTGATCAATTGTGCTGAGAATTAAGATTATGACTACTTTCACGTTATAAATTTAATTTAATTCACAAAAATGTCTTAAATTTTTTATTCACACAATTATTTTTAATTCTACTAATTAATAAGCACTTTACCTTATGGCAAATTAATGTTTAAGTTGCAATTTTTATTAATAGTCAAAGAAATATTTACTTGGTTTTGCTTTTTTTTTTTTTGGTTGGTTTTTAGCTGGTCCCATGAACTCATGATATTGACAGCACTCACTGAGGAAACTTGTGTGTAGTTACTACATTGATCCAAACAACAACAAATGATAAACAACACGAATTTCAACATTAATGTACTTTAGGAAGAACAGGAGATCGACAGCACCTTTCTACCTGAACACATACAAAACAGAAGTACTTTGTGTTAAAGATGTGATGGTAATAGCTTGGTTTGTAGTGCAGTTTAAAGCCACTTCCTTTTGCTTTCCATATCCAGGCAAGGCTCATGTTTCACACAGTATGTGCACGTACCACGACAGCAGAGAGCACACCAATTCCTTAACTCAGATAGCGGAAACCAGTACACGCTCCAGAGGGCTCTCAAAACACAAAACTTAAAAAAAAAAAGAATCTAAAATGTCTTGGGAGACCAACTGCACAGTTAACTCTTCCTTCAAACTCTGCTTCCAAAGTTCAGGATGGAAATAAAAAACTTTCACTTTAAACCTCTGCTCAGCTTTGAGGAAAGTGCTGACAATGATTTAAGGATGACTGAAGTGTCACAGTACAGTTATTAACATTTAACTCACTGTATGGTATTTAATGAGAAGAATATGTTGGAAAAAGCCCTTTGAAAAAAAAAAAAAGAAAAGAAAAAGGGGAGTTACATATGCAATAACCTGGGTTCTCTCAGTAGGACAAAAGTTTCCACTGACCACACGATAAGTATAACAGTAATGGCAGATGAGCACCAACAAAACTTTCACACTTTCTCTGTGTGGAACTGGAAATCTTACCGAAACAGAATTGTTAGTGCTGCTATGACCATTAGCGGGGGACTGTCTGGATGTAGAGGGGGAATCTCTCTGAAATAAGACACAAGGTTCATTAACAACACAACACTAGCACAGCAACACAGATATATTTCAAAGAACAGTTACATCCACAGCCTTATAACCATTTGCTTAGCTGCTTCATTTGTGAAAGCTTTTCCATAGCTTAAGATCAGGTTTGACACTTTGATTTATCTGAGGTAATAATTATTTTTATGTTGCCTTCAACTTTTTAATAACTGGGGCTTCTGAGATCTCCTGTGGCTGAGAGTGGTACCAGCCCTCAGCCATGCACCAGCCTTGGGTAAAGTACCCTAAAGTTACCTCTGAACAGTACTTGGAATAGACTGAGGCCCATATCCTGTTCTAAAGATGTTTCTGAGCATTTTTTCAGCTGTGTGGTTGTTGTCAGTCTCTACTCAGCAAGATGCATCTCCCTGCAGTGCTTCACAGACACTGAGGCTGAGGAGAAAGCTGGACTCTCTCTCCCCTTCTCATCCATTTTACAGCACAGTGAGGGTTTTCCTCCAACATTTGTATGGGCTTGAGAGTACCAAACCTTGCCAAAATATAGGATTTAAAAAAAGCCAATTCCCTTGGCCCAGTGTGGCTCTACACTTCAGTGCAGAGAGAACAGACCCAGGGTGCACACTGGGAAATTCTATAGGAAGGATAACTGGAATTTCTGATTGGGTTTTTATTTCACATGCCATTTTGACTGTATAGTGCTTAATTCCATGTGGTCAGATAATTGAGCCATCTCTTCCAGAAATAAAATAATCCACTCCTACATTGTTTTAAAAAAATAAAATTCCTTTTACCTTCAAAGGAATTCTGGAATATAATATTCCATGTCAAAGGTCAGCTCAGGAATGTCTGGTCATTTTGTGTTACATCAAGGACAGAAGAGAAAAAGGGCTAAAACAATTTTCTAAGCATATTTTATCAATACAAGTACCTTTTGTGAACAATTAAAAACCTGGGGCTAAACTGCTCATGCAACATCAATCAGGGATTAATGCCACATACATAAGAACAAAACTTGCCTCCCACAAGTATTTGCAATGTGTAATGGAGTGGGGAAAATCAGCTCTAATTCTAATTACAAAATCACTGCAGCACAACAAGTTTAAAATATTCAAATGAGAGCAAATGAACCATTCATTACTGAAAAAATATAAAAAACAACAACAAAAAAAAAAAAGCCTAAAGGAATCAGTATTCCCTTTTGTTTCTTTTGTGTATGGATTATCAGCATCACCTTCACCAAATTGTAACCACAACTTTTTTCAAAAAAGTTGTGACTTCCTTGCTTTATAAAGAGATTTTCTGCTTGCTGTGCAATTCTGTCTGCTATTTTCTCACTTTCAAGAGGTGAAAAAACAATTTTAACTTTTTTTTCTTTTTCATATGATTTGTTATAATCTGTTGTCAGTGATGGTTTAGCAAGGGAAAGCTTTGGAAACTGATGCAAGCACCCAAATCATGTGGAGAAAAACAAGTTTAGAGAATGCCACTATTTCTGGACTGTCTTGAAGAATTCTGCCTTTGAAGGAAATTTTCTTGGTTTGAGAATGTTTTGATTTGTATTCCTCCAACAATTCTCAACACAGACAGCATATTACTCAAAGCAAATATTCGTCATAACATACTGAGGAAAATGTACATTTTCAGTGCTTTTGGTGATTTCAGTACTGTCAGAAATAATCTAACAAGTTAGTCAAGAGACATTTTTATGTATGACTTTTACATAATTAGGCTGCTCTGTTCTGTCACAATTTCAAAGGCATTTGGATTCTTAATTTTCCAGGGACAAGTTTTTCTTTCAAAAAAATACCAGACTCAAAAGTCAGGAGAAAAACTGTATTATGAACAATCTAATGAGACAAATTAATGAGCACAGAGATCCTTGTAGAATAACAGGACTGCCTTAGGACTGGCCTGGAAAATCAGTTTTGGTTGTGAGTTTGTTTCTCCAGTAAATCAGTGAAAGCCCTATTTTTCCTGGGAAGAGGGGCAGAAAAACACTTGGAGGATCCAATGATTTTGAGTAATGTAAAAAGGTTTGTATCATTATATTTTAGTGAGCCTGACTGTCTGGACTTCCCAGCCTTCTCCAGCCCCAACACAAAAACAACACAAATCTCTGAGCTCATCACTATTCACCTAAACCACAGAGCCAGAGCCTTAGAGGAAACAACCATAATTATTTTGAAATGATGGCAAACCCAGTTTCCTGCTGATCTCTTGTTTTCAGCTGTGGTTTATGAATGACAAACCAATGTATTTGAGAGGCAAACCTATAGAGAAGAACTCAATGATGTCTAATAAAGATGATCTGATCAAGTTTGATACTGACAAAAGCAGCTGGATCAATGACATTGATGCCAGATATAAAAAAAAACTAACAAGAAAACCAACAAAACCAAAACCTCCAACAAAAACAGACAGACTTTCCAAAATTCTGAAAATGCTCTTACGCTTCTGCCAGTATTTTTAATACAGATTTAAAAAAGGTTTAAGGCAACAAAAACTCCTGATGTTTGAGCACTAATGGAAACCATGGAAGATAAAGCAAAAAATCTGTGGTGATTACCACCAGGCTTTTAAAATCTCGTATGTATAAAGGTTTTTCTTCTTAATGAAACAACTTAAGAGTTCCACAAAGGCAATCTGAAACATAAAGGATATTTGTAAGATTTTTTTTGTTTAAAAGAAAAAAATCCAAAACTTCTCTTACCATTCTCACATATCTGACACTATAAAAAGTTACTTGGGGTGTTGTGTCAGTAATTAAGAATGCAAATGCAGTCAGAGCAAAATGCTTACTCATTGGGATGAAACTGAAACATATAAACAGTGTACACAGCCATCAGCCATAAGAAGGATGTGTTGCAATAATTACTTAAGTTCATGTTTATGTAAATCTGCAATTTTCTTGGTATCTGATGAGGAAAACATCACCCTGGCCCCTTGTTATCAAAATATCTGTGTTAACTCAGGTCATTTGCCACGCCAGTGACTAAACAGGTCACCTCACACCAGATCAGCTGATCCAATTTTTACACAAGGGAATTCAAAAATATTATGTCTTAAAGCAAGGTCTGCTCCATGAAATAGGTCTGGTAGCTGAATGGAAGGCATGGGAACAGAAAAAGCCACAAAAGCCTAAGAAACCTGAAATAATTCAGCTGAGATTTTGAAAACAGACCAGTTTACAAAATGCTGAATTACACAGTGTAGGAAAAAGACTTCCCTATACATGCAGAAATGGTTCAATATTTAGAAAGTAACACTTATTTTAAAAGTAGACAAATATGGCAAGTGAAATTCAAATCCCAGTTATTAATTAAAAAAATATTTCATGCCCCCTTCACCTTTGGGAAGGTCTAAGATTGTAAATAAAAGGCACATCCTCTCTGATTCTACTACCATATAGTTTTTCTTATTCAAGATTTACAAGATGTTTTGCAATCTGATGATGTGATCTCAGAGGAGCCTCAAAGCCCCCCCAGTCCTCAATTCTGTTTGATATTCCTCTTCTCATAAAACTACACTACATGAGCACCAGCCCATGACTGAAGGAGGGGGAAAACCAAACATAAATATAGACTGAAATGTTGCCAAAAAATACCTTAACTAGTAAGATTATACTAGTGAAGACAAAAATATCTCTCTATCCTGCTGAGGGCATGAGAAACAAGATTTCTGTGTGAGTAATGTGAGTCAACATTGATTTTTAGCCTTTATCAATGGTTAAGAATTTGATTCATCATCTGAATCACCTTCCTGAAAAATTCTGTGAAAAAAAAATCTATGTGTACCAAAGGACTAGCGATGCTTTAAATGCTTTAAAAACACTGGGGTTTCTGTGTACACCTGAACTGATGAAAATTAGTGTGGCTGAGCAGGTGGAAAGCACTCATCCATCTCTGACTAAATGAATGCTAAAGGCTACAAAGTGGGGTAATTAGACATGTTTCTTTTGACCACATATGTCTAGTTTAGCCATTTCTTTCCAAAGGAACTATGAGTCTATTTTCCATTCTTCTGTGATGTAAATAGTCATGAAAAGCCTAAGGACACAAAGCTAAAGAAAAAAGATGATCTGCTATTACTAAAATGACAACTAATAGTATTTATTTAAAGCTGTATGCTGAGTTTTTCCAAATGATCATATTCCCAGCAAGTCTGCAGTCCCACCAGTTTCTGTATTTCAATATTGGGAAGTGAGTATCTTTTACTATTACTCCTCTTTGCAGCACAGAAGTCAATACATGAATTTGTCAGCATGCTGTAGTTTTTTAAAAAGCCTTTGTATTTCATGAAAAACTTTTGGTTTCATATTTATTTTAAGAGAATTGGCCTCACAGGTGAAAATATGTCAAACCTTTTACTGTTAAAGCATTTTAGTTTTTTGTTGAATTCTACTAGAAGTACTGAAGGCAACCAAAAAGCAGTAATTTTTTTCCTTGCAAAACAGATTGTTCTGACAACCCCAATAGCAGTTTCTGTGTATTCCAGCATCTGCTGAGACACAAGAACAATTAGGGTGAAATCACAGCTCTAATTAAGATAAGGTGCTTGGCTTCAGCAGGGGTTGTGATTTCACTCGGGGAGTTCTAATTCGGGAGCTGTTTGCGCAGGGAAGCATGTGGCACGGAGAGATCGGCATCATCCACACGCTGCAAATGCCATCTGTGTGCTCAGACCCAACAGTGCCTCTCAAGTAGCCATTTTCTACAATTTAATTCCCTTCAGCTGCAATCTGGAATGGAACTTGGTGAGCAGAAGGGAATTAAACGTTGCTGTGCAGAAGCCGGAATACCAAGTTTCTGGTTCAGCAGCAACTGGAAATCTGCTTTTTTTTCTGCAGTGACAAAGACCATTTTTTCATGGAAACATACTATTAAGCCACATGTAACTGTTACACACGACCATCACAAATTTACCTCAACAGGGTTATACAGAAACAGGGTTTTCAATTAACCCTTAACAGCCCAAAGCAGCAATATAATCTTTAAAGCCTAAAAAGCAGGAGGATTGCTCCTCAGCTTAGGAACTTCAATAGACTTCCTGAAGTATGAGTTTAAGTGGTGGTATTTTAAAGGGGCTTCCTAAATGCACAACTTGAGGAACCCCCTTCCTATTTTTTTTCTTTAGCAGGCTGTAAAGAGTTAGTTAAGGTGCTGATGAGATGAATATGAAGGCGGGGCTGAGTAGGTAGGTGGGACCTACTCGTGTTCCGTTATCTTTGTTGTAAAATTGGTGTGCGTGATCTAACAGGACAGGCAGAAACAATTTCCCAGAAAGCAGTAACATTCAGCCATCAGCAGGCAGTTAGTTACAGGACTGAGGAAGAAAGGGGATGGCTCATTAAATTCATTACCTCACAGGATGAAGACTGCGTGCGATAACTTGGCACTATCTTGAAGGTAATACTTCCACGCATTTCCCTCTGTGAAAAAAGAAGCACTTCAGGACTAACACTGAAGAGAAAATCTCCACATTGTTAATGCTTGAAAGGAAAACATCACAAGTATTAAAAGCTAAAATGCTATGGATAAGTTGTTATATCACCCACAAACAAACATTTAAATTGTCCTCATTAATCTAAAGGATGAACATGCATTACTGTTTGTTCGCCTGACCAGGTTTTGAGTGCCTAGAATCCAGAATTGTATTTTAATGTGACAGATGCACATTAAAATTCACATTTTGATGTGAGAGATGTGTAGGTTTCTTCCATATCAACCTTTTCTTTGTAGCTATATTCTTGTCATCCACACTCTTTTCTACCAAAGTGGCATTTTCTTCCCTTTCATCATACATGTTAAATAGCAAAACTGTATTCAGTTTCTGGAAAGCTGCATTTTACTATACTGAAGGCAGGAATGTCAAAAATACTCTTTCATCAAAACAGAATATGGGGTCTGTGACTTTGCGTTTACTATTATGTAAGAATATTTATAACAAGTACTAACTCCAGAAAAGCAGCAGACTGTGACAACTTATTTTCTTAAATGACAATCTGAATATTTGTGAATACCACATGGCTGACCACTGCAGGACTCGGTCTGGGCAGAAATGTGAGCAGATCCCTTCAAGAGATCTCAGAGTTTCCCCCCTTTCTCTATTTGGCTGGCTTATTGTGACCCCAAAAAATGCTACTTCCCTTTAAGCTTGTCTAGGATTAGTGACACCATCCAAGATCTCAAGTTAGGGTTATATGCAGAAAAATTAACAAGTGTTTTGGAAATATCAAATAGACTCTACCTGCAAGGCTGTAGGTAGAGTTTTTCTGGAAAAAGACAGACTGTATGAGCTCAAAGCAGCATTTTTAAAATTTGTAACATCAGTAAATGTGAACCCAACAGTTCTAAAATGAAATAACTTTTTGTTGCATGGACATGTAGTCTAACAAGAACACAAGAAAAAGGGGAAGTTAGAACAGAATTAAACAAAAGTTTTGACTAAATAAACAGGCACTTTTATAGAGGACATGAGGAAGACTTCAGGAACTTACAAGCATTTTTTGTAGTTGTTCTACAGTTTGATTTGCCACACTGATTCCGTTTATCTCTCTGATTTCATCTCCTACATGTAGCGTACCTGCAGAGTTAACAAACACACAACCACCTCAGGACAGGTTCCTACAAATTGAAATAATTATAACACAGCACTAATATTCATACAAAGGCATAAACAGAAAACAACATTAAAATAATTTTTTTGCTAGATTCAGAAAAGGACTTGTATTAGCTACAAATCTGTCTTTCAGAGTGCAGTGAATACACAGCAGGAGATGCCCAGGCATTCTCTAAGTAAATGGGAAAAACATGTTTTTGTTATTAAACAGTAATATTGAATCAAAAATACCATATGGCCTGGAATAGTATAAAGATTCTTTGATATTATTCAAAACCTAAAACTGATGGAATTATGTATTAGACTGAGAATCAGATTCAGTAACATCCCTGTATCAAATAAAATCCCCTTTTCTGCAGCATTTCCCATTTCAGTCATTCTGACAGAAGTGAATATTGTTATGTTCATGACTGTAAGGAGAAGTATACACAAAAATTGGGAATAAAGAATAGACATTTGGCAGACATGTCAACAACAAACAGAAATTTTTTAATGACTGACATTGGTGTTTCATTTTTAATGAATGCTCTAGAAGGTGCAAGTAGATGGAATCTTTAAAAGCCTTTCTTCCCATTTCAACTCTGCCACCTCTGGAATAAGAACAGTTTCAATCACCAGGACCAGACAGAGCTGACCTAGAGACAGAAGGTAACTTCCCAGCAGCTACAATTTTGTGACTGGGAATTGTGCAGTTTGTGTTTAATACTGCTGGCCCTGAAATTATACAGTTCCTGTAACCCTCACAGTAGTTTTATTATCCAGACTTTGCTGATATTGCCAAAAAGAGACAGGAGAGAAAAATGCCCTAACCCTCCCCAAAGCCAATACAAGGCACAGACCCTACCAAGATGGTGCGTGAGATCACTGTCAAATTACACTTGTGTTGCTCTATTCAGTAAAAATATTCTAAATACAGGTATGCTGAATGAAGCAGTGAAGCTAAGAGGAATCTAGAGCACTAACAGAATTAGAAGCATTAAAAAAAAAAGACCACACTACAGAAACACTAAAGTACAGCACATTGTCAAGCCATACTTAGTGCAGAAGCACTACCTTAGCTAGATGAAACACAGAGAGAATAGGCTAAATTTCCCAAATCTTTAGAAATAAAATACACTGTATAATTAAAAAGAAGAGTGTTAATGGGCACAGTTGGATATTTTACCTAGTTTTAGCAGGTTTTAAAAGCTTTATTGGCCCCATTATGGAACACAGTCATGTGAAGCAATAGTGTGCAGATATCACTGCTACCTAAGCACAGTTGGAAGAAAACCTTTTTCCTATGAATCTTAGAGCAATCTGCTTTTAAAACTCATGTTCCAGAGCTAAATAAATTTCAATTCATTCGAGAAGGTCCCCCAAAGGCATACAGAATTCTCTCTGAACTGCATCTTTGCTTGTATTAAAACTTCTTCCTGACAGATTTTACCATATCAGAGAGACAAAGTGAATATATGTTTTGTCTCCCCAATTACCTGTTCCTAGCTTCCTTTGAAATAGAGCAGCAGGCTAGAGCGAACTTTGGTCTGAAAAATTAGGAAAATTTTTGTTTCCATCAAAAGATAAAGATGGCAGCCTGAAAAAACTGAAGTAACCCTTTCACGGTTGAAATCTAAACTTGTAGCCAACAACCTAGTAGGGAAGTTCATCTGTTTAAAGCAGGACAAAACCCAGTTACTTCTGGACAGCTGATCTGAACAAACAAAATGAGAAGAAGAAGAAGACTGGGGAATGAGAATAAAAAGCACTTGTATTAAAGGATTTGTTATGGTACTGAAAACTGAAAATAAAGATTTAGAATCTAGGCACAAATAATATTTTTATTTCAAATCCCATTTTTTTGATTCTCAACACCAAAAATATAAAGATCCTCAAAAACTATGGACAAAGCTCTTTATTTTTGAAAGGCAAAGTACCGCTACTTGTGTAAGGATTTTTTCTAAAAACAGATGATTAAATAAGTACAGCTCCAGAAATTATTGGTATTTCCATCTCTTGCTGAGCTTACTACTCAGTAGTAAGATACTAATTATCCTAATTAAGACCTGAATGAAACACAGTGGGCCCTCACCTCTAAACACTGGCAGACATCTGCAACTGGACAGAAACTGAAGCAGTTAGCAGGAGCCCTTGCAGGCACAGAGAGACACTGCCATGGAGCAGCAGCAATCAAAATCAGGAGAATGCACACAGTTTGTACAAAATGATCTAAAATAATTGTGTTTGAAGACAAAACTCTTCATGAGATGGGATTACCTTGCCGGTGAATCATTCCTCCGTGCATAATTCTTGCCACAATGCAGTGGTTCAGCTCATTCATTTTTAAAGTGATTCCCTAGAAAAAAAGACATGTTTACACTTTTAAAATACAACATTAAACACTGTGATTCTTGAGTGGTTAAGAATCACATTTCCTGAAAGCTTGAAGGCAGGATATAAATTTTAAGATTAAAATTAAGTCTTTGTCAGTCACCTAAAGATGAGTAATAAAATTTATAAGTGCAGATGCAATACTTCAACATATGATACGTAAGGATCTGGTTTGTTAAAAAAGTGATTTTATACTGAAGTACAAAGGCTTCAGTTGGGTTTGAGGACTAATTTGTTACAGCTACTACAAGGTTGCTTTTAAACCAACCCAGCCCCAGTGGCACAGCAGCAGTGTGAGTGCACACAGAGCATTTCAAGGAGGATAAATACGTATAGGGGCTGCCAAACTATTCCAGTTAACTGACAACCCCACCTCAAAGTGAGGAAACAGAGACTAAAATCATCACAATACTAGTACTTATGGAGTCAAGGGGAACAGTGATGCTCCCTGCACACCATGGGCTCGTCTGTGTTCTTCTGGAACTGCACCAGGCGGACGCGCGTGACGTTCTCCATGTCCATGTCGCCGTTGGCGCTCTCCGGCGAGTCCCCGTTCAGGTAGGGCGAGGTGGGAGGAGGGGTAACTCTCAGAGCTTCGTCACTGTAAACTTCATGTGCCACTACATCATGAGTTTGAAGTAAGGCCTGGAGGAGAGCACAGCAACAAAATGTCAGGGGTCCATCATCTCTGATGTCCCTCGCTCGTTCCTTGTGTTTTCAAAGCTTTTCAGAAAGTCAAGAGATTTGGACAACCCAAGGAAATACCTTGGAAACCCAAGGTATTTGTGCCCCATTTCTTAGTGCAGAACTTTTCCTTTAAAGGAGTCTAAGATAAACTTTCAGACTGTAACACCTGCACACACACTCTGAGACTCTAAAACCTGCATGAGTTAATGCAATTTTTACTGTAGGTCCTCCAGTGAGAATGGTGCTGCCTCCCTTTCCTCATCCTCTCAACGCCTGCAGGGTGTCAGAGGGAATCCAACTTCATGTGCACAGACAGAGAATCAGAATACACCTTTCTGTGCAAACCACTCTATGATAATTACTCTAGTAAAATGGAAAGCTGCTCAGATAGATCCCATGGTATTTCACTCTAATGAAGGTAGACTGTGGATCAATACTGACTCAAAGAAGGAAATACTGGGGTTTTTTGTTGTTTACTATCATAATTGCTTCCATTCCTTTCCCTAGAACCTGGACCCAGCACCACCACTCTGAGTTTACAATGCTTGACAAAATTTAAGAGTGCAACCCAACAAACTGCTAAAATTCTGCTTTATTAGCTTTCACTGGCTACTTCAGCAGCACTTCTAAAGTGTACCATGTTATAAAAGCTAATTTCTTAAACACTTTCATGCTCCCAGTTCTCAAACGGATTTGAAATTACAGCTGGGAAGTCAGCACTATAATGATGGAAAAAATTTCCTAAAATAACGATGCTTTGCCCATATTCTCCCCATTTTTCCATCTACACACAAACTCTTTTTAGTTAATTACTAACCTGTATCTGCATTTCCTATTTTTCATCTTATTATGTCAACCACTAAGCTCAAACTTGCATCAATTCCTCTGCATTAGTCTGCACTACTGAAGCAACATTTTATGTTAGAGACCTGGACCACACATGTCCATTAAATCACTTTAACAATATTTAATTAAAATTTCATTTATTTGTGTGTCCATTTATGTGTAGGTTAATGGTTGGACACAATGACCTTGGAAGTGATTCTGTGCCCCTGCCTGTATTTGTTTCACTCTCCATGCTTTACATTTCTTATGTAATCCAGGTCCTTACATTTTTATCACACCAAATAATTGCCCTCCTTGATACTATTTTTAGCAATAATATTCACCTTGTAGGAGGTTAAAATTCCAGCATTTTTAAAGGTCCATAATTACACTAAATGACTTCTGAATATGTTCACAAAAATGAACACTAATTCAGAAGTACATTAAAGTACAGCAAGCTCAATTTAATATTGAAAACATTTAATAAAAAGATTCCTATTGGACCTTACTTAGAGATCCCTGTTTTTAGGCATTTCTGCTAACTTTGATAATGTGGTTTTCCCCTGTTTTTCCTTTGCAGAACATGATGATCCTGCCAAAACCTGATTTAATGAGAACATCTGCTTTCTGCTGTACTGCAGGATCACTGTCTGCAGAGAACAGCATAGGAAAGGATATGATGATGGATAAAACTTCAATATGTCATTAAGCAAAAGTCTCCTAGCAAATATTTCAACTGCTCCAACATACTGAACTTCTAGAATAGAATATTTTACATATGAAACTGGCATGTTCGAAAAACTACTGCAAGTCATGTAATGGAATAAAAGCTCTTTGAAACATGTACATACATAACAAATGAGGTACTTGAAAATGCTTTAAGAATTCTTAAATTAATTATCTACCGAAAGACCTTAATGGAAAATTTACATACATTTCTTTAAATTAAAATGTTAGACATGAACAGAATAAATTAATCATTTATTTCTGTAGCCATGAGGCACATGAGGGCAAAAAAAAAAAAATTAGAACAACAGAACACCTTGAAGATCTGTTACAAACACATTTTATTGGCTTTGGTTTTGTAAAGGCCTGCACAGTTTAACCCACTAACACTGTGACTAACTAAACAAGACAGATTGTACTCTTTTTTCTTCTAAGGATACACATTAGATTAAAAAAAAAATTAAAATAGTCCATTATCATATAGGTGTTAATGCACACTCCTAAATATTACACCTTGTTGATTACTGAATTAATAATGGTCTGCAACACCTGGCAAACACATGGAGTGTGGGCTGACAATATTGCTTCATACAATTATTCCTTTTCCTAATAGTCTCCTTTAAAATACAAAGGCTTTCATTCTGAAGGAAAGTTTAGTTGAATGTAACAAATAAAAGAATATTTTATCCCATAAAGGTGCATCTGGGAGCAGGAGTGGGAATGATGGAGAGGATGGAGTTGTCCCTTTGGCATCTGGAGACTGTGCTATCTGCAGGTGTGGATCCACACCAACTTCTGCTGGTTTGATTGCTACTTTCCATTCCTCCCTAACATGAACTGTTTCTGTTTCCTTCTCCTTCTGGCTCTGGCAGCATCCCTGTTATCCTACACTCTTTTCACTAAATGGTTAGTTGGGGATTTTTTTTCCCACCAATTGGCATTTTAGCCTGGGATACCACAGACTCACTTGCTGAAATTACAGTAATTTCACGACTACAAGGCGCACCCTTATGACTAAAATTTTTCCCTAAACCCGGAAGTGCGCTTTATAGTCCGGTGCGCCTTATCTGATCTACAAAGTTGCAAAATTTTCCACCCCGGAAGTGAGAGCTGCGAGGGGGGGCGGCGCCGCGGGAGCGCCGAGTAGCCATGGTGGGGCAGCCGCGGGCAGTCCCAGGCACCGGGAGCAGCGCGGGCTGGAAGGCAGGGGGCGGCCCCGGGCAGCCCCAGGCATGGGGAGCAGCGCGGGCTGGAAGGTGGGGCGTGGCCCCGGGCAGCCCCAGGCACGGGGAGCAGCGCGGGCTGGAAGGCGGGGGGCGGCCCCGGGCTGCCCTAGGCACAGGGAGCAGTGTGGGCTGGAAGGCGGGGCGTGGCCCCCGGTGGCCCTAGGCACAGGGAGCAGCGCAGGCTGGAAGGCGGAGGGCGGCCCCCGGCGGCCCCAGGCACCGGGAGCAGCGTGGACTGGAAGGCGGGGGGCGGCCCCAGGCAGCCCCTGGCACGGGGAGCAGCAAGGGCAGGAAGGCAGGGGGCGGCCCTGGGTGCCCCAGGTACCGGGAACAGCGCGGGCAGGGAGGTGTTACTACTTTGTAACTTTGTTGTGCGCAGTGGCCTGAGCCGACGGGACCACAGTGCTGGGGGCAGCGGCGCCACAGCTGATAGGGGCAGGCGCAGCCAGCGGGGCTGCGGTGCTGGCGGCAGCGGGGCCACAGGCCGATAGGGGCCGACAGGGCCGCAGTGCGCCGAGCCGAGCGAGGGATGGGAGGCAGGGCAGTTGGCGCCGGCGAGCCGAGCGAGGGATGGGCGGCAGGGCAGTGGCGGCGCGGGGCAAGCCCGCCGACATGGGGGCACCTGGAGCACCAGGGAACTCCCGGAGCAGCAGGGCCCTGGGGACGCCGCACGGAGCGGCAGCAGGCATTCCCCGGCCCTGGGGACACCGCACGGAGCGGCGGAGGGCTTTCTCCGGCCCCGGGGACGCCACATGGAGCGGCGGAGGGCTTTCTCCGGCCCCGGGGATGCCACACGGAGCGGCGGCGGGCATTTTCCAGCCCCAGGGATGCCGCACGGAGCGGCGGCAGGCATTTTCCAGCCTCGGGGACGCCGCACGGAGCGGCGGCGGGCATTTTCCAGCCCCGGGGATGCCGCACGGAGCGGCGGCGGGCGTTCCCTGGCCCCGGGGATGCCGCACGGAATGGCGGATACAGGCAGGCCCGGGGGCCAATGGCTGCCGGGTTGGGGCGGGGCCTTGGCCAGCAACCGCGCGGGGGGAGCTGGGGGCGGAGCCTCGCTTAAAAAAAAAAAAAAAAAAAAAAAGTGCGCCTTATAGTCCGGTGTGCCTTATCTGATCTGCAAAGTTGCAAAATTTACCAACTCCCGGGGGGTGCGCCTTATAGTCCGGTGCGCCTTATGGTCGTGAAATTACTGTACTCCTTATCAAAAGTACTTGTTATGGAATTGCAGATTATTCCTTATGAAAAATAGTTTTCATAGATTTGCAGCAAAAGAATACTGACAAATAGTTTTGGATTTATGAGTGTGTCAGAGAACAGAGATACCTAAAAAAGGGGACTTTCAACTCAATTTTCCTCTCACTTGATTTGATACATGGAATTTCTACATACCATAATCACTTTTAGTGATGCGTACTCTGAAAATAATTTATCCTTAAAAAATGCTCTTTCTCCACAGTGCTTAACATTTTAGCAACACTGTGGGGTAATTACACACAAGAAAAGTATATCAAATGAACCTGTCAGATTCCAAATGAAGGTGAGTATCAGAGAAAGGTTTTTAAAAAAATCCTTCTTACAATATAGCTGAGCTCCATTCCACCTTGTTTTATGTTCTGTTGAATCAGAGCTCCTTCAAAGGAAAGGAAAGGAAAGGGAAGGAAAGGGAAGGATAGGATAGGATAGGAAGGGATGGGATGGGATCTGCACCATCTCCAAGGAAAAACAGAGTGCTGCTGAATGGGCACAAAAAGTCCATGTCTGCATTAGCAATTAGTGCAGTGAAATATGAATTAATTGAAAAATAAAACAATTGGATTAGTCAGGACCTGATGTACACACCAAACACTGTAGGAGTTTTTTTCTTCTGACCAGCTTCCAACTGGCCCTGTGGACAGAGTGCCCATCAACTACTAAATTGCATTGGCTCTTGGCACATATTTCAGTTCAATTTTATCAGAAAAAAGTAGTTTTGCATGCTCTGAGACCCTTATGTGATACAAACCAAACACTGTTAAGGGGCAATCAAGAGATTCACTTTGAAAACATGCTCCTGATCTGATTTAAAGTACAAAAATAAACGTAGCCAAGGCTACAGGGGCCATCAAAAGAACACAGTGGGACAAGCAGCTATCCAGATTTCATCCAATACCTGAACAGGAGGTTCGTTTCAGCTCACTCTTTCCAGGAAATTATGTTTATCCTTCAGACTTAAAGTATTTCAGCTTTTGGATGAGTAAATTCCACAAAGCCCCCTGCATATAATCCTCATGTTAGGGAAAGTCAAATTCATGATTTTAAGCTGACAATAGTGTACAGCAGATCAAAGCAAACTTGTTTATTTCTCAATTTATGAACTTCACCTATAAACAAAAGAAATCCTTCAAATCAATGGACTTTAGCAACTTGAACCAAGTTACAAAGCAGTAACATCCCTGAATTTAGGGACAATTATTGCCCTCAAATCAGATTTGGGAAACAGACCACTAAGTGTTGGTATGTAACACAAACTCAACAGATTGTACACACTACTGAGTTATTATTTTGCAATGAATTCACACTATATCCTAAGAAGACCTTTGGAAAAAGAAAAAGGAGAATCCCAGCTTTCTGGACATTCTTCTTTCCATGTGCAACACAGACCTCCAAAACACAGTGAAACTGCTCCATAATTACATGATCCAAACTGCTGACAGTTTTCAGCACAGTAATGAGGACCAGTAATAGTAGCAATACCAATTCTTATGCCAGAGCAGCAGATTAGAAATACTTATTAATAGGTGCCTTGTATGCAGTTCTATTACTTGCAGATTTTAAGAATTTACTGAAGTTTTCCAGCATAAAGAATATAAAAAAATAAAAATTAAAAATAGCCCAAACAAGAGTAGGATCTGCTTACCATGAAATGAGGTTGTGTTAAAATACGCTTTAGCTCCTTTGCATCATTGTTCTCTGGGTAACATGAAATTTCTTCCAATACCTGCAAAATAAGCAGGAGAAATGCCTCACTGTAACTTTTTTTTAAAGCTATTGAAGAAATGAAACCCCTCACTGCTCAGTCAGAGTATCCCCAAATGATCATATAAACCAATATTTTTGACACAGGAAAGGGTTTAAGAGAATGTGATCCCACCCAGCTGCCCCAAGAGAATAAAACATCTTGTTCTCTGAAAGAGATTAAAGCAGAAATTTGAAGGAAACAGGGTTTTTCCTCCCCCTCCTTTTCCCAATTGACAGCATTCCTCCAGTAGCTAAATATATGGGGACAGCAATGGAGTGCTAACAGGTGACACACAAGACCTCCACCAGCTGCTGCTTTCGCACATAGTTTTAATTTAGTAAAACAACTGGTTTAAATGCAGAATTCAAAACACTCATAAAAACAATTGTTAAAGACACCAACTCTAGGTGGGCCATCTGCTACCCCACTTCCAAGCTTCAGATTTTATAAAATCTGAGCAACTTTATCATTGGGGAAGGAGGAGTAAAGAAGTTTTAACTCATTTGCTTGCAACCCGACTCTTACACTTTAATTTTCACATGCAGCTAGTTGGACAATGAAAACAGAATATTTTGCTTCTGGAAGCACCCCCAGGATTAACTGACAGCAAATATTGCAGCATAGGACCCGAGGGCATCTCTCAGTGTGACTTTAGTTATTACACAGAGTTTTAAAGCCTTCCTCCCTCAACAGCACAATAAACACTGTTTTCCTATGACATAACCCCTAGCAACTGCACAAATTTTTACTGATTATACATAATACAATGAGTTTGGGTTTTTTAGTACTGGCCATAAATTAGCAAATAACATACTATTTGCAAAGTATAAGAATTAAGAACATCTGTGTCTATCTTTGGTCTTAGTGGGTCACCTTCATTGCATTTTCAAGTCTGCTCTTAGACCTATTTATGATAAACTTGGGGTTTTTTCAATTTTAAAAGCCGATACTTCAAAATATTTCTCTTTGTGACTAAATTCTATAAACAGATTTCTGCTGCAGATAAATAACCTGAACAGGAATGATACTGAAATTTAACACCACTATTGTTGAAGAAAAGGTTAAATGATTAAACTGAGTAATATTCATAATCCTTACATAGATAATGTAATTCTGCAAGTTTATGCAACTTCTTACATAACTTGAGTAAGCAATGGTAGCATTCCAGAAATAATTCAGATAATGAGCCAGAATACACATCTTAATGAAGAAAAATAAGTTACAGTTTAAATACAATCAACCTTTCAAAGTAAAAAGAAACATGCTTTAAAGCCATTACCTCTTTGGCTCTCTGTACAGCATCACTTGGAGGATTCCTGATTTGTGGTGAAGATTTTGTGTTTATTTTGTCATAAAGCTGAAATAACAAGAAAACAAACTACTGAAATCATATGCTATTTTATACAAATTAATGAGTGTTTACAATAGCCTGCTTATGTTACCAGGATTAGGATGATAAACTGCAAAACCCACAGATGTTCTGTATACAAAATCTAGCAGCCTAGGGTTTTGGCTTTTCATTTTTAAACATTTCCTGATTTGAACAGTGCCATAGATTCAGAGTTCATAGGATGACATGGGAAAGTTCAATAGGTTAAGGGTTTCTGCAAGCCTCCCATGCTTTTGCCACAGATTTACAGAAAATATATCCTTCTACTAGAAGGGAGCCAATGAATCTTGAATAAATGCTACAAACCAAACATTCTGCTATAAAATCAAGTTAACATGTATATCTCACTTTTCTCAATAAATCAAACCATCAAACATTCTGAACAGTAATTTAAATAAACCATGGAACATAGGAAAATGCTCTTGAAGACAGAACATTACAAAAGCCAAATACTCTGAGAACAGAAAAACAAACCTTCCAAGAATGAGTACTCATAAAAGAGGGTAACCTTGTTTTACTAGAAGACAGAAGAATGCAATTGAATTTAAACAGGGTACTGAAAACCTTCCATGATAATTATTTTTTAAAAAAACCCTTTAAAAAAACATTTAACTAAGCAAAGCACAACAGAAGAAAGATCTTCAGGTTTCAAATTAGAGGTAAGACATTGCAGGCTCTTTTTCATACAAACCTAACAGACTGTGCATGTTTTAAAGGAATAGATGTATGCTTAAGAATAAACAGGTACTGTAGTAAGCAGAATTTTCAAATCAAAGCTTTTGGCTTACATTTCAAATGATATAAAGATGGTCATGCCTGTAATTATTTTCTAATTGTGTTAGACTATTTCTTTGATATATAAGACAGAAAAAAACCCCACAAATAACATTTTTAGGGAATAAAAGACATTTTTATCACAACAAGGGTGGTGAAACACTGCAGCAAGTTGTCCAGGGAAGTTGGAGAATCTCTCAACTTCAGAAATACTAAAAAAATTAACTGAAATTCAAAATACTGGATGTAAAAAAGCATTCAAAATACAAAAAGGACTCTCAAACCTTCAGCAAATCCTAACACTGCCAAGGATGAGGTGAAAGCACAATTTAGGTTGCTCAGCAAGGAGTGCTCAGGAGCTTCCTCTGGGATGTTCACAGCTCCACTGTTTGGCTTAGAATGGCCTTGGATGTCTGAAAAAGGGAATCTTGCCAGGACACAGAATTGCCCTCTTCTCTTTCTCACACAACATGAAATACCATTCAGTCTTAGCAGATACAGAAACTGCCAGAAATGCAATCCAACATCACCATCACTTTCCTGGGTTAACAATTTAACAAACATGCTGAACATTTCAAGCCCATACACAAATAAGTACAAAACCAGCAAACATTGTCATTTCCAAAAAACATTCCCTGCAAGACAGTTACACCATTCTCCTGGGGAAAGAATAGCAGCAAAGTCAAGCTACATCAGTTCCTTCCAGTGCAACAACTTTCACCTTGTGCAGCCAAAACACCACTAAACTCCACAGTTTAAGCAGCCTTGACCACTATTGAAAGCTTTGAGATAAAACCTTTCTGCTAGCTTGAAGTTCAGGAGATATTTTATTTGTGTACACAATTATTTGTTTTACCTTTTCTTAAATAAATTAACAAAATCTACCCAAACTCCAGCAACTGCAAATTACAAATGTACCACTCTTCTATGCCTGTTAAGAAACTGCACTGAGCACTGTGTACTGAACCAAAGCACAGCAGAAAATGCATGACACCCACCATGAATATTATTGCATGTCTTTTCCCTTTTTAAGAGTAATGAAATTACAAAAAAGTTACCTTGAAAATGCTTTTATTAGTTATTTCTAGCAATGGTTGAGAAGCTAAGTTGCTGAAGTTGCTGATTTCCCTTGTTACTGTCACCCAAAACAACCAGAAGTTTACAGAAACAATTTTTTCCCCACTAACAGGGGAGAGTTATCTTCTGAGATTAGGAAGAAGGCAAAAAGAAAATTAGGGAGCAGAGTTCCTCAAAGAATGTTTAGAAAAAAAATCAAGGCAAAGTTCAGACTAAACAAGGGTGCATTTATTTTTCCACAGTGCCTTCATGCTGAGGCATGGCACTTAAATTTCATCTTCTAGGACTTCTGCTTACCAAGGTTTGCTTCAAAGGCATCAAACTATTAGGAGGAACTCTGACAGCACTTAAAAGAAAAATCTTCCTATTTGCATTAAGGTTTAAGGATGATATATTACCCAAGGCAAGGGATCTATTCATTGTGGAGCTGGAACATGGCCTCACCCAGAGAAAGGATGTGGATTTGGAGATCTCATCTTGAAATGGCATACTCCAAGTTAGCTCATAGAGATTTTTTTGCAAGAGGAGCAAAGCTTATAATGTGCATTAATGCAGCAGAACTGGTGATGCAGTCCTGCCTTCTTTGCAATCTGAAAAAAGATTGCTTTTGCAACACTTTTCAATATTTTTGCACTTATATACTAGCTGTAGTAAAAGCAATTTAGAATTAAGGAATTTACAGCTTAATTAATTTATGAAGGCATTTGAATGTAGAGGTTTCATTCAGACACACTAAAAAGAACATTTGCTGCCTTGCATGTAACAATCTAACACACCTTAACATGAGTGTTTTACAAAAGAGTATAAGTAAAGTTTGAATGAAACCTGTTTGCACACATCATAGATTAAAGTGAACATTAATTACACCTACACCAGGCTCTGTATGCTCCCTGTGGTACAGAAGAATTACTTTGTGCAGTTAGCTACAGCATTTTAATCACAGAAACCCACCCTGCTCACAATGCTGTCTCCTTTCAGCAGCCCTGCAAATCTAAGTCCTACAGGGACCACACCAAAGGTGGTTTCTTGTGGAGCAGAATGAACTGGCTCATTCTTCACTGTCCTCTGGTATTGCAGCTTTTCTCTGCAATACCAACAGACTTAAAGCAATGCAAGATGTGTGCCCTAATCAAGGGCTTTCTCTTTGGTGGGTTCTCTATTTTCCAGTGAATAACTGCCCACTCACTCAGCCCAGGAACACAACCTCCAACAACTTCACTCAGCAATAAGCAATAAACATATCACTTAAAAATTTATAATAATTAAAAAACAAGTAAAATGCAACAGCATATGTAACTCTTGGCATTTCCAGACTTCTGAATACTTTGCACCTCAGTCTTGCTCCTCAGCATCAGCTATTCTGCATTTCCTAGAAAGAAATTATTTGCTCTAGACAAGATCAACAATCCCAACTGATGCATTAACAAAACTTGATACAACAAACATACATTGACATTATAGCTAATAAACAGAATAGTACTGCTTATCAAAAACACAAGCTTTGATTTCAATTTTGCATGCCAGAACACAAAAGCTATGAAGAGAATACCCACAAGTTGAGTTGTATCAGCTGACCAGCTTTTGCAGCGTCGAGGTTTTTTGTCTTCTGCCTGTACAAAGGGAGCTCGTCTCCTCTGATATTTAAAGCAGACAGCCCAGAGCCTAATCCACAATCAGGCAGGCGAGACAAAACAACAAACTCCTCTCTTCTGACTAGTTTTTCAGATGTGCAGAAATTCCTTTTTAACCATTTCCTGTAAGAGGAGTCAGGATACTGTCCCAAAGCAAACCTCATCCCATGTCACAGTGAAAAATTTGGATATGTCACAAGTAGCAGAAATTCAGCCTCACTGCATGGTCTGACCTTGAATGTAATAAAGATTAAATCACATAGTGAAATCAGTAAGTATTCTATCTACCCAAACCTACAAGTTTCTGTGACACAAATGAGAAACTTCTTAAAACAAGAGCTACTGAACTTCTGGAGCATAAAGCCCCCTGATCATTCAATACAAACACACATTTTGTGGGCATCCAGTTGAAATTCAGACCACTCAGCTGCCAACCTCAAATATGAAACCTCCCCATTGAAACCTCTGGAAATAATCATTATGATATGTCCTTATATATTTAACTTTCTGAACAGTTTAATCACAGGCAGCACAGTGATATTAGAGGGCTGGTTTTCATCACTTTTAGGTTTTGTACCATCTAAAAAATTCTCATCTGAAGGTGTTGCCCCTTGCACAGCAGCATTTACTAACAAAGAGGCTTTTTGCTCTGTTACCTCCCACAGCTCCCTATCGTGGTTCTCCATCCACCCCAGAGGTTTCATGTGCTCAGAGACTGAAAGAAATTCACAACCCACTGAATAAATAATACTCACAAGTAGCAGTATCAAACAATGGCTAAAATTAAAGGGCCAATTAGATAAATTCTAGATCACGTCATTCTTTCTTCTGCCAGTTCTGTTTCACATCTCCTTTTCCATGCAAAATATTATAATGTTCCCATGGGTGCTTCTTTCCCTGGGATTCTAAACACTCAAGGAAACATCCCTGAAGCTAATAACTCCTACTGGAAAACACAGAGAAGCAAGGTCACAGCAGAAGCCTTATTTTGTTTAAAGACAGTTTACTCTTTCAAACCCTCTGTTCACTGTTAAGGACTGTGCATCAAGTTAATTTCTACCATTTTAGCGTCAGGGACCTAGCATTTGCTTCCCAGCATAATTGTACAGAACATTTTACTGTTCCATCCTGTACCAAAGTCCAAAGCATCCTTCAGACTCTACCTTGTGCCCGCTAGAGCACTGTAGGTTACAGCCCTCCACAGCTTCAAATCCTTTCCTGTGACACACTCACTAGAGAAGAGGAGCATAATCAACATCTGCATTCCAGTTCCTCATCCAGTGAAACGCTGAGCAATGCAAACAAAACTAACTCAACAAAAGGGTTCAGGAAGCAGTTTTATCAGCTAAAATCAAGATTCCCTGAAAGACTGTTCACAGAAGACAATCTAAAGCAGAACATTAATTCTGTCTGAACAAACAAGTGTTTGTTTCTGTCATGTCCCAAAACTGGCAGCTGCCAACACTGCAGCTTGTTACTGGAAGCATTCAGACTTTCAGTAACCCTGACAAGGGTTATGCAGATTTTGAAATACTCAATTCCTCTGTGCATATTCATATTCAAGCAACACATGAATAATCTTTCCAGTAAAAAATGTTGCAGTAGCAACTGGACCCTGATGTGCAGTTTTAAGTTTGATCATTCCCACGTCAGAATTTAAATACATACTCTTCAAATTTTTAGAGGAACTTTTATCTGTAAAAAGCAGGCCAACTGTATCTTGTTTTTAGAAGTTATCTATATTCTTACCTATTGATAATGTGTCTTTTAGAGCAGAGTTACACTTAGTGCTACCTCTACCAGAAATAAACATAAAACCAGATTTTCTTACACCTTTACCTACTGCACATAAGAGAAAATGATGCCAGTTAAACTCAGTCAGCCCTATGAAATTTCAGTTTTTACTAGAAGCTGCTTACTTTTTTTTTGGTCATCTCTCATCTGAGCTTCTTCACTTGTTTTGTTTTAAACCAAAATGTAACTTTTTGGAGGAAGAATAGAGGAGAGAAACTCGACTGGGGAAAAACCATTTTTCTCTGTGCATTAGTTCAGTTCCCATTGCATGTGACTGGCAAACAAATGTGTTCTAGAGAGTGAGAATGACAAACTTCACTGCACAAACTCTGAAATTCTGACACACCAGTGAAGCTAAATGCCAGCTGGAGAATGTTTAATCCATATTAACAGGTTGTTAATGACCACATTTCTGAGGCACACAGAACATAATACCTGTTCTTAGGGGTAGTGCCTTGCTATGGGAGGAGATACATGAACTGATCTACTTCAAGAACTGATGGAACAAAATTCCTGATCCTTCAGTGTGTTGTACATGACAAAAAACTGCCTGTCAGATGTGGTCCTGCTGAGTTCCCAGAACAGTATCTTAGTAAAACACAAATGATGAAGGTTTATTTTACTGCAGATGAATGTAAATTAAATGACAGGTGAGACATAAGGTATCTCTCTAGTCAAGGTGGAACCCTGAAATGATTGTAGGCTCCTTTGAGAAGGAAAACACATCTCCAAGCCACAGCCAAAGGTCTGTGCATGTATTGCCTTTTTAGTGATCCAAAGGGTAAAAAAGATCCCAGTAAAAATCCTCTTCACTGCCTTCACAGGTCTGCCTGTGGCAATCTGAGAGCTGTAAGGAAAGCACACAGCCCTTCACTGTGTCAGCAACAGTGAGAGATGCCCTGTGGCATTAGACATTACCAGTCAATATTTATCATGTGTGTCTTCCACTGACATATTTTGGATGCTTGGAAACATGAAGGGAACCAGAAGGTTAAGGTAAAGAACACTGAAAAGGTTTTTTTATGCTGTTGTGTAGCTAAGTGTTGGTATATCTGTTGTGTATCTTTTGATCAGAACCTTAAAAAGTGAGAATGTACCCAAGTTTAAATTCTCTCAGAAGGTTATAATGCTGCAGCAAAACTGCGGGCAGTCATGAACTGTGGGGAAATCACACAAGGGTCAGTCTGAAACAAAGACAACCCAAATCTCTGCAGCTCCACTCACTGATACAGTGAAAAACAGATTCAAGGACACACCTATGCTTACACTGGTTCAGACCCACAGATATTCAGTAATATCTTACTTGCTATTTCTTTGCAAGGGGTGAAGCTTCTACCTTCAGTGTACATGACCTACAAACGAATTCTAGCTCTATTGTAGAACATAATCCTTTTTACCAGAGATTATCAAGAGATTATCAAAGCCTTAACACTTCAGAGGCAGAAGAGCCAAGGAAAGGACTGTATTTGTACAGAGTAAACTGCAGGGTATGTGCATTTCTTGCCCCACTTTCTGAACTGTGCCTCTGGATTTGCTTCACAGTTACCAAGAAAATTTTTATTTATTTAAGTTGTCTCATAGAAGTACTGATAATGAATGGTCACACTACTCCTCAAAATCACAGCAGACATTATTTTCTTCTATTTAATTTCAGGTGTCCCTAAATGCCTCATTCATGTATGATGAGCCCAGACTCCAGTGTCTGACAGCATTTTATTTCCTTACCAAGTAGGACTCTAACCCAGTAATTTGTCTCCTGTTTTAAGGAATACCCAAATTAATACTCATCATAAAAATTTTATTGACTGCAGAAGCTGCAATTCTCCACAAGTGACAGCAGATGCTAAAGACATGCCAGACAGTACACAGACATAATCAGACTTTATCCTGTTCACACTGCAAATGTTTTAACATCTTTTGCAAAGATGGAATATGCCAAACTAGGATGAGATACTGCTTTGCACATGGCAGTACCAACAAAACCAGCACAGCAGTTGGAAAACCAATACAATAAAATTCAAAGGTCTCATTTGAAAAAGCAAAACACTCAAACTCTGGAATGTACCAGTAGTAGTGTTGGGCAAAATGGGCTCAGAACACTATTTCCCAAGGTACTCTAACATATTAGTGACTTCAAGGACACAAAAATCCCATTATTTCAGTAACAGAGTGACTTTTTTTTTCTTTTACTGCATCAGATATAATTGAAGCTGATCTTAAAACCAAGGCAAAGCACTTTTAGAGACGACACCATGCAGCTGATCAGACAAAAGTAAATGTGAAAGACATTGAGGTGCAGGAGGGAATTTAGATAAAGGCACTGAGAAAGGGTCTGGAGCACAAGTCTAAACAGAGGGAGGAGAGAACTTGGGGTGTTTAGTCTGGAGAAAAGGAGGCTCAGAGGAGACCTTATCACTACAATTCGTTCAAGGGAGCTGCAAGCTGGGGGTTGATCTCCTCTCCCAAGTTATAAGGGATAGGTCAAGAGCAAAGAGCCTTAAGTTGTGCTAGGGAAGTTTTAGATTAGATATCAGGGAAAATTTCACCAAAAGGGTTATCAAGTACTGGAACAGGCTGCCTGGTGGACGTGGCAGTGTTGGGTTTACAGCTGGACTTGATGACCTTAAAGGTTTTTTCCAAACTAAATGATTCAATAAGCAGATCAGAAAAAACTACTCCCTCAGTACAGAAAGGCTTTATAACGAGTTTGTTCCATGGACAGCACCTTTCTATCCCCCACAGAACAATCTTTGCTCCTGTCTTCCCCTCACCTTTCAATAGGGACTAACAACCAAGAACAGGAACTAACAGAGTCAGGTTTGGCCTAAATGGGTTTAATTCCCAATCTTGTCGGCCAAAGCTCCTTGTCAGGGTTGGATCATCATCCTGAAGAGAAAATCCTCATTCCAGGGGGATACAAAACCCACAAAATTAGTTAAATCCACAATAACTAACAATAGCACAGCTCCTCCCCTGTTTTGTGCACACCTTGCACCAGGAGGTGCTAATGCTGGAATGAACACCTATTTTTGTTTCTACCTGTTCACCTAAATTTTCTGCAAGGATACTCTTGAGAATAAAAACACACTGCAATGAGATCACCAGCACCTAGAACAGCCATCATGTCCCTGCCCACCACCTGAAGGACTGGAAGAAGGAGGCACTGAGGGCTGACTGAATTCAGAGACACAAACAGAGCTCACTGGGCTGGTTGTGCATTGCCTTTGGGTTTTTGGATGTAAAGTAAGTGCAGACTGAAGTATCACTCCAAAGTTGAGCTCCCAGGACTAAGAAATCTGAAGCATTATTCAAGATTTGTGGCCCAGGTGCTGCAGCATTTCTTTATTTTTGCCATTTCTCAGAGTAGATCCCAAGCTCTTGGAGAAATAATAAATCTAAGAATCTGAAGGTTTATAAGGGAAAAAACCCAAACACAACAGGTAGCCCTTATGGTTAAAAAGGAACTTGAACTACACACAACACAAGAAGTGAAGAAAATGTAGAAAGTTAAATATGAAATTGATCCTCTTTATCCCCTGACAATATGAAAATGCTTCACAAGTGTCAGTAATACAATGCCACTGCTCTTTGAAATATCAGGGCCCAGTAACTTAAAAAGACACTGAAACAATGGGAATTTTTAGTTCCACATAAAAAAAGAAGTCTATGCATTTTGGAGTAAGAGATGCTGGTGCACACAGACAAGACAACTTTTTACACAGGGAAGATGACATCAGGTCAAGAAGAATGGGTTAGGCACTAAAATTTCCATTTAAAGTACATTATCAAGCTGAATTTCACTTGAGGATTCACCACACCAGCATCAAGCTTATGAAAACTCAAAATGACAGAATATTAGTTAAAAAGAAAACAGGTTAAGTATAACAAAGTAACTCTCACAGTGTCATGAAAACTGAGCCAGAATTTTGCAATGTTGGAAAGTGGTGGATACATAAATTTCTCAAAAATTACTCTGTTAATATAAAAGCAACTGTTGGCTCATATTTGTATTACATTTAAGAGACCCACTCACTTATCACTCTTATATAAATATAATAAAAATGTGGAACTATAGTATAAAATGTGGAACTATATTACAAAAATGTGGAACAACACTTTCTGCTCTGAATGCTAAATATAAAATAAATCCCCCATTTAATTCGTAAGGCAGAGGAACAGGAAGAACAAGAAAACAATGAGATGATGCTGAGTGGCAAAGCGATCCACCTATCCCAGCAACAGAGAAAATGAAATGCAAAGGCACGATGGGAGATGAAAATGGAAAGTATTTCAGAGAATGATTATGAAATAATGCAGAAGGAATTCCAGGATAGCCTGTGCTTTTTGTGTTCTTTCAGACAGAGCTTCCAGAGAAGTTACCTGTTAGAGAACAAATGCACTGGTGGTGATGATCCAGCCCACCTGCTGAAGGAATTCTTCACAATTCTCCCTAAGGCTTGGTCATTGTTCTGCCTCTACTGCTTGGGAAAGGAGTTCCCATAGCAGAGAGGGACAGTCCCTCCCACTCCCTGGGGCTGAGCACGCTGCCTCTGCACTGGGATAAAAGCCAGATTTGATTCCCCAAATAGCAAGGTGCCTTCCTGCCAACATAGTTTCTTCTGGGTTTTTTTTCTTTTTTTTTTTTTAAACAAATATTTTCCATGTGTTTTTGTCTTACAAAGATATGAAATAAAGGACAATTAAAAATATGAAAAAAAAGTGTTTTAAAAATGATAAAGTATTATTTCACTTAAGCATAACATGTTCTGAGGGATTTTAAGCAAGACATCCATGACACACTATGTGATCTGTTTTTACAAAAGAGAAGCATTCAGGTTTCACTGAAACATGTTTCCCCCTGTAAGTGTTAACAAAATCAGTATTCAAGAGGGTAAGGACCAATGTGCATCCAAAAAAACTCCAACCACACTATGTGATTCACATAGAAAGTCACTCATTCAAATCAAAACACAGTAAAACTGGATGATCTTGGAAAACATTTAAGCTTTTTGCACACATCTGCTAGTTTTATTTTATTTTCTACATCATATGATAGATATTCCACCAGTCTATTCATGATTTAAAATAAAAAAGCAAATGAAAGCATCCCGAAGAGAAAAATGAAAATGTTTTTGCTTGCCCTCCCTCCCCCTTTTTAAAATTCTAAAGTACATATTAAAATTGTTAAAATAATACACTTTGTTCAAAAAAGAGCAGACGAGGGATAAATGCATGGAGAGTTTAAAACATTGTCAAGTAGAGGGCTATAGTGTCAGCCATGCCTGGACACTGCTGAATAACTGCAACTTTTACAAAGGACTTTTACAAATTTACTGTGCCAACATCCAGACTGGGAGGATAAACAGAAGAAACCAAAATAAACCCAGCAGAAAGCTTTAGCCAACCATGTAAGAAGCTAAACTGAGGTTCCAACAGCACTGATTGTAGCAGAAGAGAAAATATGTTTCCTTAAAAGTCTGGACTTCAGGACCAAATCTGTTTGGGTGACAGAATTAAAAAAAAAATCCAAAAATCCAAAGGAAACTCTGAAGTGTGCACAGATGCAGATTCCTGTGAAACACTACCATGAACAATAAAGGATAACAGACACAGAAGTGAGATTCTCTTGAGAAATCAGTATGCCTCAAATATTTGCATTGTGAATATGAATTAAACTTGAAAAAGAAGAGGCTGCACACATAGATATGATACAAATGGCCAGTGCAAAATTGATTTAACATCATTTAGTTAAAACCATACGTGTGTAATGTGTTAGGTCAGCAAAAAGTAAAATAAGCTTTCTTAAAAGCTTGTAACATTTCTATCACAAAAATAACAACACTTACCTCAACGATTCCATCTATGAAAATAATGGAACAAACTTTTAAAAGGAAAAGCCAAAAGACATCAGCCTAGAGAGTATCTGTGCCTTGGGACAGACAGATGCAGACAAAGCCAGCAGAGAGGCCCCAGGCACACAAAAGCTGATATTGTTCTCCTGCTGGGTGCAAATCTCACTTGTAAATCCAGCGACATCTGCATTCAGAATGAGCCCAGCCAGGGCTGCAGAGGTGACCAGAGCACTCCACTCAACAGGAGAATGATTTCTCTTCCCTCCTTCAGTGCAGGCAGCTGCACAAAACAGCAGCTCCTGGCTTTACATCTGAGCAAAATTCCTCTGATGCACTGACAGAGATGAAACATAATGTGTAAAACTCTTCCCCACTACAGTTTGCCAAACAAATCATCATTGAAGTAAAGTCTTTTGTCATGACCTCCACAATTAGTAACCTCTTCACACTTCTAATTTCTTTATCAGTACTGCTGACACAGGACAGCAGTGTGTCCCAGGATGTCTTTCATGAAAGTCAATAAGAAAGAATTCAATTCAAGCATTTGATAAGGCTTCTAAAAATCTGTCCATGGTAATAAAAACACTGCTTTCACTACTTAAATTTAACTCTGTTTTTCCATAGAGTTATTTATATACTGTACTGCATTCTTTATCATCTAAATTGGATACTGGAATGAAACAGTCTATAAAGCTTTATATAGTCATAAACCCAGACATTTCTGAGTGACACAAAGAAATGTCCTATAGCATTCACCAAAATTTTGATCGTCATACATTTAACAGAGCAAGAAAAAAGAAAAAATCTGTCCAAACCAAAGTTACTCATTTACTTATTAAAAAAATAATAAAATCAATCATTAAACAATACATATTTCCATATGATTGTTTTTAGAAGGGTCTTTACTCTCTGCAGTAAACACAATAAAGTTTTTGATAATAAATTGTGTAAATTCAGTGCAGGAATTTACAGAGCACTCAACACAACTAATAGGATTCTGTAAAATGATGAAAAACACACACAATGAAACTATTCAATAAACCCACACCAGGACATGCTTCTGTATTGCAGAATTTGGCTGAGAGTGAATATTAACTAATTTCTAAGTAGCTGGCACCTTTTTCCCCCTTGTTTTGACCACCTTTGCCCACCAAGTAAATTGGAAGAGAATCTTAAGACAGCTATTTAAACAAATTAATAAATTAAAGACAATTGATGGGATGATGCCTTCTGTGGCCTTCAGAGGTGCCTGTCCTCATAACACCCAAGTTAATGAATTACTGAGAAGGAAGATTTTTATTTTGTGATCTGAAAAAAACTCAACACATGGGTAACTTGCACCCTTAACAAAACGACTGTCATTTCTTTTTTGGCCTTCAGAAGAAGTTATTCAGAGGCAAAATAAGGTATTTCAGCAGCAGGCATGATCTACCATCATGTGCTTAATCTAAAAATAAGGATAACTCTTGAGAAAGAGTAGGAACATGAGAACAAATTTAACTGTGGAAAATGGCCACAGAAGAGGAACAGTAGTTTAATGCGAAGTGACAGCCACAACTTTGCAATAGAATAGAAAATTCCTACTTAGTGGGATATAATGGTTTATAGGTTACTTGGTCTGGTGGCTGCAGTAACCCCAAATACTCTGAGAGCAATAAACAAACAGAACTGCATCCAAGTACAATTGGTGATTTTTTCAGAAGTCTGAGAAAGAAATTGGAATAGTATTGATACAAAACCAGAAATCAATCTCCCACATTCAAGTTACTGACATGAAAAAGCTACCCTTACAAATAATACTGTCTGTAACTTGCTTCAGGCTTTAAAATATGTATTTCAGGACACTGCACTCTTTTGGAATTTTATTTTCTATGTTTCTAATCAAAGTATCTTTGGGAAGATTCTATTATCTCCCTTCCACATAGCATAATAAAATAAAAATGCTTTTTGATGGCCTTGATCTCACAGGTATCTTTGTAAGGTGCAATTAAATGCAGCCCTTTCTGTTTATGAGAATGACTGTGATGAAGAATGTGAAAATTGTATGAATTCACTGCTGGTTCTTCTCATTTGAAAAGCTACAGCAGACCATTACAGCAGTAACAGGTCATGAACCAAGTACTAGGAACCAGACTGGTACTGTCAAGAGCAGAAAAAAGCAAAAGCATTGCAGAAGTATGAGTTAATGTCTGGCAGACCTGTCATCCAGAAAAATACTGAAACTAAGGCCATGTGGTTTACCAAAGCCCAAGAAGTTATATGGTAATAACACAACAATGGGTAATAAATATCTAAAACCTTTCTGCATGAGTGACAAAAGTATTTTGATTCTTACTACACTCATGGCATTCTACTCCTCTCCAGATTTTTTATTTCTTGTTCATATTAACTGATTACCTTTCTATGTTACAGCATGCCATATAAAAGGTAATTTAAGCATCTGGGACACAAGCTAGGTGAGCTTAAATTGGGAAGAAAAGATTCATATTTAAATGCAAATTGCAAAGATGAGTTGTTGGAGATGCAATTTAGAAAGTCATGAGCTCTCAGTCCCTTCCTCCTGTGTGCGTCATATAATTTTATCCAGTGACTTTTGATGAAAAATGCATAAACAGTTATCAGAGAACAAAGATTAGAACTGCAGTGCCATGCCAGAGCAATGCCATCATCACTTAGCAGCCAGCTCCCCCTCTCTGGAACCCCCAGCCCCAGGGGCAGCTCTGCCAGCAGCTTTGTGTTCCCACACAGACCAGCCCAGAACCCAGACTGGATGTGGGGACTGGAATCCCTCAGACTTCAAGAATGCACAGAATTCAAGTGACTGATCAAACTGTAACAAGTGTACAAATCATTCACTACACTTTAAAGAGTTTGGACACCAAAGGACCTGTGGCACTGTCTGCATTCAGCTCGTGCTCCTGCAGAGCTGCACTGAGGAACCAGAGCAGAAACTCTCTCAAGTCTCTACAATCATCTCAGCTGGAATGACTCCTACCCCCATGGCTCTTCCACTGGGTAAAAACCACACACATCTTGTTAGATTTGTGATATTCACTGAGCTGTTGAGTTTAAGACATTGCACTAAAAAGGTCCTCATCCATGTGATCACACAAGCACATTTAAAAAATTAATCTCATTATGCCCACATACCATTCTTTATTTTTCAGCATACACTGTTACCAGAGCATATTTACTCTCAAACAACATTAAAATAAAAGATGCTGTTTCCCTACAGTGGTTATCCAGTCCACAGGACTGCAGTACAACTGGCATAAAGTGAAAGTCCTTAGAACACACAGAACTGTCAGCACTGGCTCCCCAGTGCCAGCTGCTTTGCTATACAGACCTGCCTCTGCTGTGTCACAGCACTTGCCAAGCTGCCTCTTGGTTCCATCCAGAGCTTTTTCTCAGAGCAAGGTGTAGATTGCTTTAGAAAAAGCTTGTCTTGTCTGAAATGCAAGTGCTCTGTCTTCAACATTAATATCCACATATCCCAGAAAAAAATAATCATCATCATCTTTCTTGACTTTCACTTTAGACCTCAGTGCTGTGCAGATACAAAGTCACTGACAGCATGATGTGCTTTGGAATTTGTCATTCAATGAATATCCTGGCACTCCAGTAAGATACTGCTGCCTCATGGACTAACAGCTCTCCAGAACCACAGAGCAATACAGATTTTACATGATGGAGCCTATCAGATACTGTGTCCAAGTGTAAAAGAGAAATGAGCATACCTGGGTGCTTCACACAAAAAGTGCCACACTTACAAGAATATCCCCAGAACTGGCCAAAGATCAATACATTTAATATTAATAATAATAGAATATGTACAGTGATACAGCTGCAATTCACATTTAAAATAAAACCTAAATTCTGGCCCTTATTAAAAGAACAAAAAGTTATTCTGATGAATTATTTCAAAGCAAACCTATTAACTCAAACTCTTTATCATTTACATTTTCTAAAATACTCTACATTACAGTCCTAAAAACGCATTTTTGCTGGATGATTCTTACATTCTACAACTAAAGAAAGTGATTTTGGTAACTAAACCAAAAAAGGTAATATGCTCAGGATAAAACAAAATATTACCCAATGAAAACAGATACAGGAACACATTCAAAGTTTATCACAGAAAACTTACATCTAGTAACGTGTGAAGATGTTGATCCTGGAAAACACTGTGAAGAAAATCTAAATCTTTTTCACTGCAGTCTGTAAGTGCATGAATTTCTTCCAGGCTGTCCAGCACCTGTGAGACTGCTCCTATAGGGCAACAGACAGGAGAAAAAAAAAAAGAATGAAAAAAAAAAATCAATAAAGCAAAGGCTCACGGTAAACTGAACTTTGGAAAAGGAAACTTTCAATTCATCTGGTGCAACTGGAACAGGAGCTTAAAAAAGTTGGAGTTTTAACAGAAAAACTCACTGAATAAATTTTACATATATCCAAAGTACTCACAGATAATGTAGTTATACATAAGAAACGGCTTAATAGGAGAGAGGTTAAAACCTGATTTTATGAAGCTCAGCTTTGTTCTGTTTTAGCCTTGCTTCCAACAGTGTCTTATGAAGTGTCTTGGATTACTGGCCTGCCCTCACCATTCCCACCCCAATCTTCACTTCTCTTTTTGAACTGCTGGACAATTTTAAATACATATTGTAAAATTATCAAACACCAGTAAGAATTATTTTGAAACCAAATCCGAAACATCAGTAAATTCAGGAAGAACCAATGCATTCACAAATATTTTTAAAATCAGCATTGGGATAAAGGAGGGAAGGAGAAACACCTGATGCTGAATCCTCTGGGGGACAAAAAAGGCTGCAATGTGTTTTTGTTCTGTTTGTCCTGCTTGCCTGGTTATCTCCTACCCAGCTATTACACCTGCTGCTTTTTGGGTCATAGGATGATGGGGATGATTTTTATAAGGCATGGGGGTGAGAGAGAAGCAAGAGCTATGGAGACAGAAAAGAGAAATGGGAGGCATGGTGGAAGGTGGAAGTCCATGGGGAAAAGCTGAACTCTCAGCAGGAAAGAACAAAGAAACACAACACAAATCCACAGTAAACCAGCCCCCAGTGGTTCTGTGTGAAACAACTGGTTTAAAAATCAGAGTATCAGTGGTGGCTGCCACCTCTGTGCCTTACTAGAATGCCAACTTTGGCTTATCTCATCATCCATGGACCATTTCTTCACTTCTTCCACTGTGGTAAAAACATCTGGTAAGGCAGCACATCCAGTGAGTCTGCAACAATGCTGGTGGTCTGGCATGCTACTGAATACTTTTTCATAAATAAATTCTTAATTCCTGATACTGAATTATACACATTCTCTATTTCACTAATTTCTCATCAATATGCTTATGCTGTTTACTTATATATTTGCTTTGTGTCTTTTTGACAAGATAGGTAACATGTAAAAAATTGCTGCATTCCTTGAAATTTTATCTTCTATTGCATGAACAATTCCTACCAGCCCTCCTTAACTCAAAGCCTTTTGCACTGCATTTTCAGAATGTAATAAAAACAACATACACAACTGCCTCTCAACCACACAAGAAAGAAATAACTTATTTCTCTGAAAATCTTGAAAAACTGGAATAAACATAACAAAACACATAAAAACTATTATACAAGACTTGCAACCTCATGGCTTAGAAGAAGAAATTACAAATCTAGAAACTCTTGCATAACATTTAGTACAAACCTCAGCCTCAGATTCTCCTCACAGTTCTCTGTACAAGGTTTGAGAACCACAATATCCCCCTCACTCACAACTCATGTCTCAGGAGCAGTAAAACTTCTTAGTTCTCTCCCATCAAGTGTGTCTGACTACTTACACCTATTTGATGCACTAATTTATGTTCTTTTAAAAATCTGTGACTTTTAGCAAATTAAAAAAATGGTTTGACTTTTATTAGTTGCTGTGCATGAGTCTGGGTGCACTGAAAAAGAGAAAAATTTGCTTCCTCTTTGATAATGGAAATAGCTGCTCAGCTGAAAGGAACCATCCACATCCCTCTGCCAAAGACACAGCAGGAAACCTGAGAAAATGTAACAACTGAGGATCTGCTGGTGAGAGCATGGAGAGATCACAGCTAAGCCCCAAAGGCAAGGGAAAAAAGCACCCAGGGACCCAAAAAGGACTGCACTGTTTTCTTACATGTTTAGCACATCACTTAAAGGTTGAAGGACTTAGAGATCTCCAAGTCTGAAGGAAAGTTCTTGACTTTTCAGGATCAATTTGGTAGAAGTAAATTTGTTAAAATTCTCTTTTATTTCTGCTCTTTTCATGCTCGGAATTTGAATTATTCCATTTTCAAGTAAAGCTTCTTTTTCTGGGTTCAAAGTCCTCTCTCTGTATTTGGAGTATTTAAAGAAAACTCAAGAGAAGAGTCACTTCAGAGGCCTGGGTATCTTAAGAGTCTCTAATACTGCTCAGTGTTGCCCATAATCACCAAAACCTGAGCCAAACCTGGAGCCAGTAAGAAGTGTGTTCAAAGCTGTCTGCAGTGCTGTGTTGTTGTGAAACACCAAATGCTCTGGACCACCACATTTTTTATTTGACAGTATTATTTACTATACAAACTTTATTTTGTGCGATAGTTTGTGGACTTTGAAATGGAAGTTATGATTTTTCAGTATTTGTACCTCAACAACCTCTTGAATATTTGGGAATTTGAAAGAATTAGGGTTTGGTCTTTTTTTTCCTCCTGTCCATTGGTCACATTGAATAGAAAGCTGTAAAATAAAGTTTCCAAGAATGCCCTTAAGAAATTTGATGGGACTTTCTGACAGTGAGTTTGTTACTCTCCCAAATTAGAGTTTTACCTTATGCTTTATGCTTCACCTACTGCCATGTCCCTCACTCATGTAAAAATAATGTGCACCTGCATAAGAAACTGGCACAGCAGCAATACATGACAGCATGTTTGTGCTTAAAAGTGACAGAACCATTTTACAGGCATTTTTGTGAACACCTAAACTCTCTTCCTTACAGACAGCTGTTAAAAAAGTCTAAAAGTTCCTTTCAGAAGAGTTTAAAATTCAGGGAGGAGATACTACATAAAATAAAATTAACTGACCTTTACAGCACACCTGTTTCTAAGAAGATTCATATTCAAGCTAAATTTCTAACCTTTGGGGAAAATGTAAAGGCACTCAATATTAATAATTAAAGCTCATAGCCTCTTGAAATAGGATTTAACCTCTTTTCAACATTGCAAGTGCACCCAGTTTAGCCTCAGAACAGAAAATAAAGGAAGGACTTAAGTGAATTATTACAGTCATACAAGTTAAGTCTCAGACTTCTCATGGTCTGTAGCAGATTTCTAGAGAGAATCTAGAAATATCCAAATTAGAATGATGCATAAATATTAGTAATTCAGGAAAAATCAGGAAGTTGACTAACCTGACTGGCTGTGTTAGTTTGTTTTTTAAGACTCCATAAAGAAAACTTTGTTAGAAAATGCTGCTCACTGCCCCACTATTTTCAAGCAGCCCAAACTTTTGGGTGAGATGAATCTCACCCTGCACCTTAAGTTACCATAAAAACAGATCCAATTGCACAGGAAAGGCTGCAATTCCAGTGATATAAATAGAAGACTCTACTCTGCAGAAACAGTAACAAAATCCACACCAAACATGGTTCTGTGAGAAGACTCTGGATCCTCCTGTAAATGCACATTAAATGACCTCAGTGTCCAAAGGAGCAGTGACACTGGGCCATGCACACAACCTTGTCTTTCCTGTATTCCCACAAGAATATCTAAAAAAGGATGGCTGCAGCTATTCAGAGTTTTCTGGGGACTGCCAACTCTGAAAAGTTAAAAACTATGGGTTGTCATATATAAAAAAGAGGAAAAACCACATTCAAAATGCTTATGACAGTCTCCTGCAGGCAGTACTAGTACACAAAATGCTTTTGTAGTTAGTGGAATGTCTTCTTCAGGATGACACCAAATTACTTCTGAGAAGACAGAGATGAATTGAGCAGTTTTCTGCCTACTGAAGCAGATCTATTATTAATCAGACATGCATTTGCTTTATGAGGCAGGAAACCTGGGATTTTCTCTTTATGCAGTGCATAGTCAAAGTTACCACAGGTATTTTATGCTGGTTCTCTTGCCTCATTTTTGGAGATGACCAGTCAGTTTTCTCTTACAAATGAATTCAGTCTCTAGAGTCTGTAGCTCTCACACTGCAGCTGAAGTTGCTACTGACACTGGTTCATCAGGTTGGAAGTAGGCAAAGTTTTGGTAAAATAATGTTGTTACTACAACATCCAGCTATTCTAGTCTGGAATAGGTGGCTTTACTTGCAAAACTGAAATTTAAATGTAGGGAGGAGCTGCTTACTTCTCCCCAGAACAGAGTAACAGACAATTTTAAATACTATTCCAAGAATATTCTGCAACAGTTATGTGTCCCTCCATTACAAAACATGCCCAAAATTTGCTTTTTTGAGGCTTCTCAGCAAACCAGGCAGGTATACCTGGCTACCCCTCTTATTAACAGGCAGTAAATAGAATTAGGAACCTCTTTTCATGTCACATGTGACCTGCAACAGCATACACTGAATAAAGTATTTAGGTAAAGAGACTCAGATATTTCTACAAAACACAGACTAAATCCTGACTGCAAACACATTTTGACAGGGGGCAAAAGAATGCTTTGATTTATTTTTTAACACTGAAGATCACAAATGCTCATTCAAGTCTTGGGTCAGTCATAAACCTGCTTCTGAGTAATGAAAACCCAGAACTCAGGAAGCCTGATGTTGTTTAAACACAAAACTATAGACCTGTGACCTTTTTGCCAATCCCCTGAAATTACTATGCCAGGAAATAACTCTGCAGAAGAATTTATAATAACCATTATAATAATAGCATGTTTTTATTAAAGAGACATTGGCAGAGTCTAAATCTCTTAAATTTGTAGAACCACATAAAACGAAATTCATGACACCAGCCACTTATTTCAATCCTGTTCATTCTTATACCTACCTTTATTTGATTGGTTTTTCAACTACTCTTAACTTTGTATAAATAGGTAAGTAACTGTGTCTTGAAGATTTTACAGTGGTATTTAAATGACTAAGCAATGCTTTGCTGTCACTTGCAATTTATCTATATATCACAGTTCAGTCCTTGTACCAGCCAATCTACAATAAACAGAAACTGAGCTCTCTCAGCCTCATCTCTTGGCTGCCTTCTCATGGGCCACTGCTGGAATTGAAATTAAAAGACCAATCCTGGCTCTTTAAAATACAGGCATTTCAGAAGGCAGGATTTACATTTTACTTTGTTTCTTAAGATGTCTGAGACTAGCACATCCAGCAAGGAAAGATGAAAAATCATCAGAAATTGTTAAATTTTAGATTAAATATTAGAATCACAAAATGAAGTCACAGGAAATCTCATTAAAAAACCAAGCATGGGCATTATTATAAAGTGCAGACCTTTCAACTACTTTAAGTGATGTAACTTCTCAAATTTAGAGAAAGCCAGCTGAGCATCAGCTGCTCTTCATCACTTGAAACAACATCTGCAAAAATCAGAGATGCCTCTGATCTCACCCAGTAATTTGGTGCTCTTTGCTGCTCACTGCATTCCAGAGTAACTTACTCTGCAGGAACAATGAGAGCCAAAAGCCAAAGCAGGTGTATATATATAACAGTTTAAAGTAAGGTGGGTTATACATGTTTCTCATACACACAGCAGTGTAATTAACATGTAAGGCAAGTAAAGGCTCTGTCCTGCTGAAATTTGAGCTACACAGCGTTTCATGACTTCTTCCTCCTTGGACTGAAATCAAACAGTGAAGTTTAGACACCCTATAAATTTACAAATATGCTCCTACATGTACACAGTTCTGTGAATGCTACTGGGCAGCAAAGAAGGCAGTGATAATATAAATATATGTATATACATACACTGTATGTATATAAAACAATCAGGAAGAGAGAGTGTAGTAAGAGAACTAGAAAGATGGAGAGGACAGTAATTCAGAAAGAAGACAGCTGGTGCAATGGAAGGGTATTGGGATTTACAACTACATTAAAGAAGGTAAGAACATCTAAGAAATACAAGAAATGAGAGAAAGGCATGTAGAAGTCAGGAAAGAAACTAAAGGAAGCAGGTGTAGGAGAGAAAAACAGGGAGAAAGAGACTAAATAAAGGAAAAAAGAAAAATAAATAAAAAAGAAAACAGAAGATTAAGTGCTTCCAGCAGAAAGAATGTAGAGGAGAGTACTATATATGGAAAATAAAAAAGGATGGGGGGAAGAGGAAGTGGTGGAGGAGAGGACAAAGAGGGCAGCGAGAGACTGATGCTAATTTTGAAGAGAGACTTCCTTTTATCCTGCACACAGGACACTGAGTGTAGGCATGGCTCCAGCTTTCTCCTGTCTCCATACCTGGCACCTTCCCACAGTCTGTGAACTCTTTTTCCCAGAGTTGACAAACTGAAAAATCAGCCACAGATATGATGGAAGCCAGTCTAGTGTGGTGGTAAAGAAATATGCAGAAGTGTTGTTTTTCAAACCAGACCTGTAACTTACATGTAAGTGCACTCACATGCAACTAAATAAATATTTTAATAGATGAATGCCCTTCACTATCCCTTCCTTAGATCCTTTCTTCCTCATTGCAAAAAAACAAAACCAAAACCAAACCCCTCTGATGAGCATGACAGCAGCACACCCTTACAGTCAGTTTGCAGAAGAAAAGTCTCTATGCACAAACAAAAACCCAAAAATCATGGCACAGGTTCTGTATGAGGTTTTTCCCCACCCCCCCCTACAACTATTTAGAAATAATACTACCACAAAACTTTTATATAAAAATCCACTGAACTTTAACTCTCATGTTACTGGACAGGCATTCTGCGATGAGGAAATAGGAGGCAAGGAAACAACTTCCCTCCCAACCTGTAAAATCAAAAAAATGAACCAGACAACAACCACAAAATCCATGACTGTTTAGAAATGACATGGACACATGTCCTGCTGACATGTCCTGACCTAGGACAGAAGTAGAGCTGTTAACCCACAAGTTTTAAAATGCTGCAGGAAACCCCCACATTTTATAACTTGTTTTTGGAGATGCTGAATTAAGATGTTTTGAAATGGTTGTGGTTTGTATCAAAGGATCTAAAATTTCACACCTTCTCCTCAGCCTAGTATAGTCTGAAGGTTTCAGAAGTGCTTGTGCTCCCAGTGTCTCACAAAGTGTGCAGCTACCTTCAGCAGAACCTCCTCCCTACATGCCAACAGCATTCCTTCATTGAGGACACATATTGGATAGTTATTGAAATCAGGTGTATGCATATCCACAGTGCATATGCATAGATCAGGTACCACATCAACACACAAGGATCAAGAAAGTTCATGCAAGCATAGAGCAGGAATATATTATGTGACTAATATTACAGTATATGTTTGGTGGTAGGAAGAAAAAAACATTAGCCCATGAAAACAATTTTGGAATGCAAATGCAAAATCAAAATATTGTATACTTTATTAATTAAGTGAAAATTAAATTTTAGTTATGTTGTGTTGCAAATATTAAATATTGGGAAAAAAATCCCCAAAACTCAGGTAATTTTAATACTGCCTCTAAATTAGAATCTTCAGAATTCCCTGGAAATCATCCTTCTGCTTAAGTATACTGTTGATTCTATATTACACTGCAGACAGATTTAGTCAATACCACAGGATTTTATTTGAACAGGCAGTATTAAAACTGAAAAGAGCAAAGAGAAGCAAATAAAGCAGCTTTTTAAACATGCAAAGACACACACCATAGCTGACTGATATGCCTTAAAGGAAAACAAAGGGATACCTACTTTCTGCTGCTAGAAGTCCTAGAAGGAAGGCAGCGTTTGGACAAACAACAAACAGTATGAAGATTTCAGAACAAGCGATTTATAAAGCTGCAACCTAGCAGACTAATTTAGCCACAAAATAGTCTCAATAAAGTGACAAGGATCCCCCCAGTTTTTAATGTGGTTTTTCTATGTGTGAAGCAAATGGTACTGGCAGACTGGGATGGGAGGAAAACAAACACTTGGCACTGGGAAGGCAGCACATGGATGCAGTGTTAAGAGATCTATTAATACCAGACTTTTCCCAACATTGGTTAAACTATTTAGAAAAACTCATGGAAAAAAATTACTTTTAGTAAAAATATTTTAAGAGGCAAAATGATAAAGTAATTCAACATACTGCAAATGATGCATAACATCATATTAATATATTTAAGCAATCAAAATTTAGCAATGTTATATTGAAATTAAAACTTTCAGTGAGAAATGTTATGTGAACCATTTAGAAATACAACCACACTTCATTATTGCTTTTAATTAACAGTATCTTTATGCCCTTTTTAAAAATTTAAACATAAAAGAGTGAAGAATCAACAGCTGAAAAATCATGGTTAATAATGGAATATTAGAAACACAAGAATTCATTATCTCAAAACTGACAGCTGTGCTTATAATACTAGCAAAGGAATTAATAACAATTCTAAGGTGAATGTGTTTTTTTCTCCCTCAAGCATTCATATTTTTAAATGTTACGCAACACCCTTTGCAAATATTTACAAAACCAGTGGTAATTTTTGCATAACAAAAGAGGGTTTTTTTAAAACTTGTGTTGATGAAACTGATGGGTTTTAAATCATGGGCTTGTATTGACAATATTTCATGAATTCTAAATCCCATAAAACAACAACCCATTCTAACTTGTGAGTTCAGCTACTTCCATGTGTTGGAAACAGTGAGATTACAGCTTGTCTGTACCTATGCTGACTTTGCTCTGAAAGACTCAGAGATTTAGCTTTATTCCCATTATTATTATTATTATTATTATTATTATTATTATCAAATTTGAAAATCAAGAGCTGATGCTGTTAAAAACTTCTCGTTTGACACCACGACACAGAGTCTGACAAAATAGAACAGGATGGAAATCTCAACTTGCACACATCAATCCTGAGACAAAATTCCAAAAAGCATTTGCCAAAACGCTGTGTGTGGAATCTGTGCCTTGCAGTGGGACAAAAAGAGGCAGAAGCACTTAAGGAGCCTCAGTGTGGCTGTTTTGTGTGCAGTGCAAAACTCTGTCTCTATATTTATCTCCCCCAGAGTGACCACAGAGCTCAGCACCCGCAGGAAGGCAGGAAGTACTGCAGCAGTGCCACTGCTCAGCTCAGGTGCTGGAACATGTTTGGCCACTCAGGCTCTTCTCTTGCTCTGAGGTTACCCCAAAACACAGCTCGAGATGCCTTACAGGAATCCAGAAGTGTCTGTGGCAAAAAGCTGCTGTGAAACCTCTTAGTCACAGTTCAGAAATGTGTGCCACAGACCAGGCAATTCCAGCAGACATTACAGAGTAACATCCTTTAACCCAAAGGTAAGGTTTGCTTTAATTAAAAGTCAGTTATGCAGTTTTTCAAAGACTATGGACTATCTACTGGTTTAACTCCAGCACCAACTGGGTTCTGAAAATGTGGCTACAAAAAGCTTTTGGAAATACAAAGTTAAAAAAAACCTCTTCAATTTATCTTTTTTTTTCTTAACCATTACTTAACCATTTTGAATCTACTTAACACTCCATATGGAACAGTTGTCCTCAATTCAGCTTCTCAAGTCAAATCCCAAGAAGCAAAAGAAGGAAAAATTAAAAGCTTTAGACTGGTGATGCTCATTCCCCAGCCTGAGGCACTGTTATGAAAACTCTTGAAAACTGTTTCTGTATACTCTGCTGGGGGACAAGTGGCCAGCACATGACAGAAGGAGAGGAAATCCTGTCTAGAGCTGATGTGCAGTCAGGAGGTAGGAGGGCCAGGCACTGGGCAGGAATGGAGAGAGTCAGGTGGGGAAGGGCAGCAGAGCAAATGCTGTGAATTTCCCTGGCACCTTATGTATTTCATGGTCCACTTCAAATACTTCCCATTGGGCCAGTTTTCCTCCCATGACATATTTAGCCTTCAGGGCTGCTGATTGCTAACTTCTGATTTATGCTTGTTTCAGCATATTAAAAATATCCAAGACATTTGTTGCCTTGGGGAATACACATTTTACAATATCTTCAAGGCAAGCGACCTGAAAGACAAATGTTTTACATTCTAGAGAAGACCAGATGCAGAAAGTTTGTCAGCTGAGCTGCTTGGTGGCTTCAGTGGAGAAGTTACTGAACACACTCTGTAAACAATAAACCAGCATTGTACTTTGAGAGTGTTTTAACAGGTTTTATCACACTCAAAATTCAGAAAGACTGGTTTCTGCCATGTTACCAACAGAATGACAGCAGATTAATTCAAGTTCTTCAGAGGATGGCTGCTGATAAAAGAGGAAACAGACCACCCAGTGGTCAGCAAGTGGCTGCAACCAAGAGTTGTTAACACTGTACAAAGGAAAGGAAGATGTGTACAGAAAGAAAGCCTGGTTGACCTCAAACAAAATTTATCTCAGTTCACTCCCATCTAATTCAGCTATGCAGTTTGCACACTATGGCTGGAAAACTCTCTAACAAGAACATCCTTTGTGATTCTGCAGCTACAAAAGTCATCTGACTTGCTGCCTGCAGTGCCCTCCTACCCCAGGATAATACTCTGGTAGCACAGGAAGATGCTCCAAGGCTCCAGAAAGCCCAGGTTTCCAAAATGAACTTTGAGGAAGAACACCTCTAGATTAATTGGGGAAAAAGAGAGAACTGAAATTTTCTGTGTTTGGAAAGCCCTGGAAGACAGGAAATGTAATTTGCATAACCTAATAACCATCTATATTTCTGTGTATTTATCTCTGTAGGAGTTCTGCATTTGCCTGTTTCTGACAAACCATTTAATTACAGTGATAAGCTTAATGAAATTATATGGGAGGAATAACTAGCAACCACATCTAAAACACTAAATGCTCTTCATTAAGAGTTTATGATCTGGAATAACATTATGAGATATTAGCAAGGAAACTTAAACAACTTTGAGATAATCAAGTTTCTACTGCAATTCTTGAGTTTTATGCTTAATTTCTCCCAAACTAGTTTGGTTTAGAATCATCACAAGACCCATCCTACAAGCTAGAAACATTTGAAAATATTATTGGTGTACTTCTGAAGTGGAAAGAAAAGAGATTTCTGTATCTAGAAATTTCAGAAGCTGAAAGAATTGTAGAGTCTTTTCTTGCAAAGCTCAGTGTTCAATATTAAATACTTTTCAGCTAAAGAAGTGGATCAGAGAAACATAATGAAAACTTCCCACTCAGCATGATTTCCTGATCACTGTGATCCCCCATCAGTCTGATCAACAATGTCAGGTTAGAGAAGAACTTTGCTTTCCTGAGATTTCCAAGTTTTGTTTCAGTTATTTCAGAGAAGAACACAAGCTAACAATGGATCCAACACGGATATTCTGTACAATTCACAAGTGCACTGGCTTCAAGTATTCTGTGAGCAGAAAAAAATAGAACTTGCAACTTTCCTGTATAGTGGTATCTGCAATTACATCACTCTGAGGAAGACACATGTCCTGTTGATGTGAGACTGAAACTGGAAAGCAGAACTGCTGTTTCCAGATTAGGAAAGTTGCCATTGCCAGTTGTGCTGGTGGCCATTCACCACTGAAATGGGGGAAGTAGATGGAAACAAAAATTAAGGCACTGCAAGTAGTTCTAGGTGAAGTAAAACTGACTTATTCTTTCTTTAAAAGAATAGGTGGATCCTTAACTGCAAGTGCAAGTATCCAAAAGCTGTTTGGCTGATCTTCAGCCATGAGGCTTTGATCACCCATTTGCAATAAATGACCTGAGATTCTCATTCATTTCTATGGGAATTATGAACAGTGTTCATGTCTAAAGACAAAGCAATTTTTAGTTTTAGTACTCGAACTTGGATTGCAAGAAGTGGAAGTGGAGAGTTTCTACCAAGAAAAGTTGCCTCCATTCTTATGGGGCATATAATTCTTGTATTAATGATATTGAAATAATTTATAATAATTACTTGCTTATATGAAATAGAAGGAAATAAATAATTAATATATGCAGTCTATACGTAATTCTCTCACCTATAAAAGTATTTGTACAGAGAAATAACACACAGCAGATCAAGACACACAATTAAGCTCCTGAAATGTCTTCTAGAAAAGTCATTATATAGCTAAAATATAATTTAGTACTCCTAAATTGTTCAGAAAAATTAAAGATAGTCCTTTTGGTCTTAAGTTTTTCTTAAAGGTTGATATAAATTGACCCTAAATCCTAATTTTAGATCAGACAGACCAGCCCAGACTTTTGCAGTGCAAATATTTTGAGCAATGTTATGTCAAAGTTAAGATACATAACTAAGACAGGGTTGTGTTAGTTTAGGGACTGACAGGTTATTTAAATTTCTGAATATGGGCTATGCACAAAATGATTGCTTGAGTGAGGTCCCTGCCCCATCCAAGGTCTAGATGACAGCACAAGTATTATCTTCCCCTTTTAGATATGCTGGAACTCCTTGAGTACATGTATTGTCTACCTCTGAAGATTTGGGGGTCAGAAATACTGTCCAGTGTGCTTTGAACGGAACTCATCTTAATCATATTGTTATTCTCTAAAACAGGAGGTCAGGAAACTTTGGTACATAATGGTTTCTTATGTAAATAACATTAGTAAAGTATTAGAGCTTTGCTCCTGCCTAAGAATTCAAGACAAAATTTCAGTAAGTTTTTATACTCAAGCAATAATAAAGAGAAATGTGAGATTAAAATGTTATTTGTAATTAAGTGTACATACAAGAAAAAATAAAAAAATTAGACACAATCTCTGTAGAAGCTCAAAACGGCTGAGATTTTCTCTTTGTTTTTGCCAGCTGTGAATGCCACTGTGACTGAAAATTATTTATCCTTTCACATGTAAATGTCAAGAAATTAGTAAATACATGGTACTCTGGTGAGTACAGACCTAAGACATGCTGACTGCAGTAAACAGACTTTACACAGGTTAAAATACCTGAGGAGGTGGGGTCTTCAGAGAAGTCTGGCAGCTCTTCAGGGGGGTCACCATAGAAGGAGTTGAATTTGTGGCTTGACACAGCTGCTAGTACTGCCCCCTGAATAAAAATACCCACACAGTCTCAGTTACACAAAGAAGGATAATGAAACATTTCCAGACACCTTGGGTCACTCAGTCTCCTGAGGTCTCTTGTGTGTTGACCTTTTCAGTGCACAGCAAATACATTTTCTAGTCATCAGCTCTGCTTCCCTTTTATCAGTTTTATCTGTATCTAACAGAAGAGCTGGTCAGCAACTAATAAACAGTAAAAATATTCTTTGCAAGGGGATTCATCAGAACAGTTCTTTACGTGAATGTATTTTGAAATAATAACTGTGAGGCATAAATTCACATTGTACTACAATATAAACAAAATAACCAATGTCTTTAGCTTTTCCTCTTACCTAGACTGAGTGGATTAGCAGGAATAAAAATTCACTCTTTAAAGAAAACACTATGTTTTATTTTAGAAACTGTCATAATTTGCTGACAGCAATGACAGCACTAGAATACTTTGACATCCATAGTGCATCAATACAAAAATAACACAGCTATATAGACAACTGCAGAGTCACAGAATGAGCAGTGAAGGGGAATTTACAAACCCAGAAAAATGGTTACCTGCTCTGACATATATTTACTTGTTCAAGTAAATTACATGCTAACCACTCAGGTTTTAATGCCTCACAGCTATGGAAGTATGGACAAATATCATGAAACATATTGCAGAACAGTGCTTTGGATAAAATGGCATAAAAAATAATGAAGGTATAAAAGCTCAGGAAAATAAATTTCTTTCCCCAGAAAGAAATCTAGGAAATATCTGAAATTGCACCTAGAGCAGGAATCAGGTCATATTCCAAAATGTACTAGGTAGCATTTTAATGGAAATATTACCTGAGCTGCTCATGAACTGTGACAACTGTGCATCCTCATCATCAGCTACATGAAACTTCTGCAAAGCTGCAGCTCAGTGTGAATACTTGATTCTGAGTTTTATTACAAATTGTAAAACAGCCCATGAACTGTAATGCTCCATGTTTCTGTCATAATTTTATGAACCTTTTATGAATTCAGAAATATTTCTGTTAAATATTCCATGACAGGAACAGAAGGAAAATCGTGTTGTTTTGGGCTAAAATGTAAACATTCTTTTCAAAATATGGCTAAGAAATAAACTAGTATGTACTTAAACATAAATAGGATAAACTGAAGAGTATCAATTTGCTCTTCTTCAACAAAGACATTAAAAATTACTATGTTCCTTTTATTATAAATGTAAGCCAATTGTAACAGAAGTGATTGTATGATTCTCTCCAGTAATTTGTATTACACAGAATTACTGAACTGACTGAAGGTGAAAACCTCATACACATATACACCTCATATACACCTGGGTTGATACCAGACAATTTGCACTGAAATTTGAAAACTATGCACTAAGAAAGAAAGGACAAACAGCCTTTCTAAGATATCATTTCAATAAACATCAACATTGTTGCACCTTTTTATTTTATTGCTGGCTTCAAAGTACAGATTACTCTTAGCACTTTTTAAAAGAATCAAGTATCACACAAAATTGGAGCAGTGTAAATATATAGTTTCAACACTACATTGAGTTTACCTTTAGTTTTCGTCTTGCATTGAATTTTCTCAATTGTTCTACTGTTTCTGGAAGATGAATCTTGTATGCATAGCGATCTCTCTCCTTAAAAAAACCCACAAAAAAAAAACCAAAAGAAAATTAAACACAAGCTTTTAATATCCTCTTGACACTAAGAAACCAGACAAGAAAAGTACCAGCTCATAAATATCCTAAGGAGAATGAGGATTTGTTGCAACTTAAGGAAAACTTTGAGAAATTAAGAGGAATTAAAGTACTCTGAGAGAATTCTTAACTTGGGGCAAGGGTATTTTCTTTTTGTAATTGTTTCTCACCTAGTAGTAAGACCCCAGTTTGGTTTTTTTTACTGTTATGGTGCCAGTCTGTGTCTAGCACTGAACTTTGAAGCTGGCAAGCAGAAAGTATTTCTGCTATTTGGAATTCACAAACCTCAGTGAAACAACATGTTCAAGCACTCTTTTACAGGGTGCTGGACATTTCAGGTAAATTTGGGAGGTGGGGTACACTTCCAGCAGGGCAGGAAGTGCCAAACCAAAACCAGCCAGGAGACGGTACAGCAAGAATTCTCCACTGTAGGTGCAGAGGAAAAATGTGCCAATGAACAACTGCAGTGACAGAAGGGACAAAATTTGCAGCAGCCATCCACCTTTTCCCCCTGAAGTTACATAAAATCATTAATTTAATGTGTTTATCACATGCTTCTCCTGAATCAGAGTGAAACCACAGCAGTCTCCCTATGGCACTAAACATGTCTCTGTCTCATGCTGTATTTGCTCCTATCTATAAATGGTTTAGAAAGTTCTGAGTCAGCAGAGAAGGCAGTTTATTGCAGGCAAAAACGAGAGGACAGAGTGATAGAATGCCTGGATTGAGCTTGCAAACAAAATTGTCATAAACAAAACCATGTGACTTCCAACAAATAACAACCTGATCAGAAAGAGACCACAGATACCAAAAGTGTAAAGCTGCACGGGCAGAGCTTGCACGTGCACATTACAGAATTGCCTTTTTAACAAACCTAATTAGTTTAGTTGCTCAAACAACAAAAATTACAGGTTTTCTTCCAAAATGACACCCAACCAAGCTCTAGCTTTGACATCTCAATGTGGGTATGCTCTCAAAGTGAAGAAAAAGTCCAATTACAAGCAGGTAAAACCAGGTCACCTGTGTTTGTATGATATTCTAGAATTCCAAAACATGGTGTTCATTTCCATACCCTTTGATATTTGATACACTCTGTATGTTCCAGATGAACAGACAGAACTTTGGCTCTTTTTGAATGGAATGTCTTGAACCTGCAGCTTCCCAACACCCAGAAGAGCTGCCTTAGCCACTGTCATTTCTGAGAGGTGAACACTCCTGACCTCCTCTTGTAAGAGACCATTCTGCAGCTTGGAATACAGGAGTCAGAGGCAGAAAGACAGCAGAGAAGTGGAAGAATGACTCCATTTACTGGTGGTTACACCCTTTACTTGGGAGGGAGAAGAGCCATGATCCTGTTCTTCCCATGTTCTTTCTTTGTGGGTTTCTCTTTGTCTCATGTAGAGCATAAAGAGATCCAGCAGCAGGCACCAGATCAGCCCCCTTCAAAATAAGTGCCCTGTTGAAGTCTCTCTACCCTGGATATCCACTACAGAAAAGAAGCAAAGGATAACTAAGAAAAATAGATAATTCATGACCTTCTGCCAAAGAAAATACAGAGCTCTGAGCCAGTACTTTTCACCTTTTAATTCTGCAGCACAACCCATCATTCTCCAACCCCAAATTTCACAGACTAGGGACAGACTGCTGAGAAGCTACAGGTCTATTTTCTCCTGCTCCTGCTGTAAACCTTCAGGGTGCAGCAACTACTCTTCCACTGGCTTAAAGTGTGTTACAAATTCTGCCATCACATAAGAACAGTTTGATTTCCCGATGTCATACAATTTTATGCAGTCACAGTGGTGTTGGAGCAACACTCCATTACTTCCTTCCCTTTTGGTGTGGTATTTTCAAGAATCTAATGTAAGGAAGCAGCACAATTCAGCAGCATAACCTACAGCAGTGGAGTGCATGGCTATATGAGTAAGAGGAAAGAGGTTCAGATATGACTGAGCAAAAAGCAGATCAGAAATTACCTCTCTGGAGTTTGAGAGCCACAGAAAGACAAATTAGCACCTTCTTAAAGCTTTATGCTATGCAGCCCTACTCCCTGCACTCTGGTGCTGCTGAAGATGTCCAACTGAGTTTGCTCTTAAGCAAGAATTTAAGCCTGGCAATTATCAAAATCTCAGACTCTAATCCTACAAAGCATTTAAAGCACATTATCCCACATTTTGTACAGCTGACATTTACTTTGAAAAGCTCAGAAAAACAAAGAAATACGTGTTTTTCTCCCTTAAATTGGGAATTAGCATGTGAACAGCAGCTTTTACTACCTTTAACCAGGGGTGATTCAGTGCTTCATACACTGTTATCCTTTCTGCTGGATCCAGCATAAGCATGCGGCGCACCAGATCTTTGGCACTTTCAGAAATATGGCTCCATTGCCTAGGATTCATCTGATTACAGGCAAGAAAAAAAAATAAATTAGTGATAAGAATGTAGAAAAGAACCTAGTGTTTATGTAAAATAATTGCAGAGATTTAACAGTGGTTGGTACTTGCAAATCTTTCCATGTAACGAATGTAAAAGAAAATTTCTAAGTTTTTTAGCAACTTGTAAAAATTGAACACTAGCTGCTACTGAAATGGTACAAAAATTGAAAACATAAACCCTGACATGTCCTTAGTATTATGTCATAATCACAGTATAATTTCTACCTATTCTACATTCTGCTCAGATAAAAGTGACCACCCACTGGATAAAACAAAAAACAATTAAGCTCTGTTTGACTGTTAATTACGCATATAAATGCAATAAATGATAAATGTAGAAATTAAATCTACTCTTGGAATCAATGTAAGGCATAAGAATTTATTTGTTTCAACCCCCAATTTCATACCACTGATCTGGGTAAGAAGGGAGTAAGAGAATGCCTGTTGTTAACTACTCTGGTCCTGCCCTTAAGGTGCTATGGACAATGGCTCTTCCCAAAAAATTCCTTTCAACTTCACAACAGGTAAAGTTTTTCCACTGGGAAAGCACAAAAGGACAAGGCAATACAAACTGCAACCCTTTCAGAGCAGAACTTTCTTTAGGAGATACAACGTGAAGGGTCATTTAGAATGAATTTTCACTTTGTGCATATATGAAGGTTTGTGCCCAACCAGTCAAAATGATGGACACCTGTTAAACCACACCAAAGTAAGAAAATTCTTCATGTGATATAAAGGATTATATCCTTAAGGTATTTCTAGTATTTCCTTAATTTATGAAGAAGCTAAGTTTTATTTAGATGATAGCTAACTTTACAAAGTACTAAATGCAAATTCAAAATTCTAAGCAGACTCTTTTCAATGTTACAATCTGGTCACTTAAAGAGGTCCATTTTATTTAAAATCAGTCTTTGCAAAAAATGATCACTTTGAATCAGCAATGTTATCTGGCTATGAAATGCACATTTATAGTTGTGATTCATAATCTCTTTTTCAGTTCTAATGAAATGAAGGTAATTGCAAATTTGACTCGATTTTCACTGAATAGACAAATTACTGTGAAAACAGGAACAGAAAAGGAACTATGAGGACACAGTGTGCTGGCTGTAACTTTTTTTTAAGAAAAGAGAAGTTAACATGTATCCTTCCAGAAGGTTTTAGCTGCTTAAGAGATTCCATAAAGAAATCTTCCATAAAGTGGAATATCTGTCAGTCTGTGCAATCCCAAAACCAGTGCCATGAAGAAATGCTGCTGTTTCTTGGATTATAAAATTTAAAAAATGAATTATGTGCTCCTGACCAAGTACAGTAACACTGCTGTCACTTACATTTTAGCAGGCTGTTAAGGTGATATAATAAATCAGACTATCAGACAGCTTTGGGAGTCTCCATTTGTAATGTGTAATGCACAGCTCATGCATGACCTTGTTTCCAAAGTACAGCAAAGCTGATATTACACAAACCCACAGAAACAGTGAATTGAAGCTTTAAATTTGTTTCCACAGTGGTCTGTGAGCTGATGCTGAGAGCTTCTCTTGTGTGCACTGACCTGCCCTTGGCTGCAAGTGGCTCCTTTTCAACCATCAGCTGCACTTTACTGCACACTGTACTAAGAAGAAAAATGCCTGCCTGCATTTGTAAAATAACATGCAATTTGTTTTAAATCAAGGCAATATGATGAATGTTTTACAATAGCTCTGTTAGTTGATGAAAAAATTTAAACAGTCTACAAATCTGAGGTTACAGAATGTTCTACTTCACAGCTAAACCTCTTGTCTTCCTGCTGGGTTCAATGTACAATTAGGGGTTGGCTGTAATATTTGTTATTTCATCTGAGGAAATATTTGCTCAAATATTTCCATATTCTAATTCCTAGCAATGATACAAAACACATCAGGTACAGGACAGACTGGGGAGGGGAAAATCATTTCTCTTCCTGTGTGATAGATTTCCATAAGCTTTAAATTTAAATCATGCTAAATACAAAAATCAACTTCCAGAAATTTTACCGAGAGCTCATCTTACTGGAAAAGGACTCATGTATGCCTGAATTTACCTTGTATTTGCCTTTAATAATGCCTTCAAATAATCTTTCCTTGGTTCCATAAAAAGGCAAACAACCGCTTAGCAGGATAAACAGGATCACACCACAACCCCAGACATCTACAGGCTTCCCATATGGTTCTCTTTTTACCACTTCTGGAGCCATGAAGTGAGGTGTTCCTACACGTCCTAAATGGAAATAAAGAGAAAATTAAGTCGATGTGTGTCAAACACAGAAATATCATTGCATTAAACAAAAACAGTTTTAATAAATCTTGTTCATGGTTTAAAGCTTTTAACACAATTATTTTTACCTTACGTTTATATCTTTATATATATGCAGTGAGATAGATTAGTATTTTCCCTTTTGCTTTATTTTTACTTTTATAAATTGAGGAATATTCTACCCTAGCTGACAGACTGTGAAAGACTTGTAAGAGCAGTAAGATTCTTCAGTAAAACTTGCCATATAAACTAAACCCATCAACTTGGACAATCTTTGAAACAGGAATTATTTAGAGAGCAAACACAAAGATTCTGTAGAGTTCTAGTCCACACTGGTAACTTGAAAAAGCTGCATCTAATTGGCAAGAGCAGAGTTTGGTCTGATGCTCTGCCCATACCTTGGCTGCTTTACTGAAACTGCCAACAAAAATGCAAAATGCCAGCAAACATGTTATTAATCACAGACACTTACAAACACTGCACTTTTTGGACTACCCTGGTTCCACCAAGTACCAACAGAAGAAAAAGAACATCAGTGTAGCAAATTGTCACCACTAGCAGCCCCCTTCACAAATTACTGTTGCTTACTACAGTGGATTTCAGAAGCTCCATTCCAGGTTTGCAGCACCTGCTGGTTAAGAGAGTCTAAAATGCAGCCCAGAGAATCTGTCTTGGGTTGCAATACAGGATTAACCAAGGGTATGTATTCTATCACTATCTCTTAACACCACGTGGGGCAGTGTTCTTTATGTTCTCTGCAACCCATCCTTCCTCCAGAAGATATCTCCTGTTAATGGCCATTGAGTCCCACTGCATGACTGATAAAATTCCATCATCCCACTGGGAGATGCTCCAGCCAGGAGGAGCCAAGCATTTCCTACCTAGATAAAAACTGAGATTTGGAACATCAGAGCAGCCTTTTTCCTATTCCAGAGGAAAACTGAATCTTTTCACATCATCACTGGACCTTTGGAGGAAAACTGCACCTTCTGCAGGAGCATTGCTTCAACTGAACCACATCTGTCACTGCAGGAGGATGCAGCCACCATTTAATGGGACTGCTGCCAACACCCTGCCTGATGGGGTGGCAGGTTGGATTCTGACTCTGTCAGTGGTTTGGGGTTGTTTTTTTTGTGTTACTGTATTTTCAATTTTTGCTAGTAAAGAACTACTATTCCTATTCCTGTATCTTTGCCTTAGAGCCCCTTAGTTTCAAAATTATGATAATTTGGAGGGAGGGGGTTTGCATTCTCCATTTCAAGAGAGGCTCCTGCCTTTCTATCAAACACCCGTCTTTCAAACCAAGACAGAATCTGAGGTGTTTGCAGGGCACATGTTTTACTCAGTCTTGTCTTTGTCAGGACTTGCTTGATTAACCTGTCCTGCTCACCCTCTGCATGGGAGTCAGCTAAGTCACAGCACTTGGAACAAACACCTGGGAGACTATTTGGAAGCAGCTTCCTCAGTAAAGACCATCCTTTGTTTATCCCACCTAACGCAGGAATATGATCTCACCATGTTCAGTTAATTAGTCCTGTTGCATCTAAAGGATGAAAACATTGTCAGAAAGATGGCAGCTTTTTAACCATCCTCTTAAGAAAAAACACCACCATTGTCAAACTTCTTCATGTGGATTTCTGTTAAACCTTTTAATTCCCAGTTTATCAGGGGATTGCTCTGCCAAACAAATGTTGGGGATCTGTCTGTGACAAAGGGATGTTACTTCATCACTAGGCTAGGTTGGCCTCTTAAAAAGTCCCTGTGGTCCAGGCTGACCTGACAGCGAAGGGGCAGTTCCTTCCTGAGCTAAAAAGAATAAACCACCAAGATGCTGCAAGTCCAGCTCATCCCTCATATCACAGGGGGTGGAGGAAGGATATTTAGTCTGGACAGAGATGCACATGGGGAATGGTGACTCATTCTTCTTCTGAGCTGTACACACTTTGTAGGTGTATAGTGTAATTTCAGTCTGACTGAGAAACCTCAAAATCAAATCTTCAAGATCACATATATGAGGTAACGAATTATCTCCATAGATGACTCTTTCTTAGATGCCTGGTAGCAGGGAAGACAAAGAAAATGGAAATCATATGCACTACAAGTATGCATAAGCTGCTGTGATATTTCTTTGTCTTTTTTATGTGCCTAGAAGTTTATAACTATAAGGTTTCATAACTTTTTTCCCCTTTGGATGCCATCACTGGTGACAGGAAAAGTGTCACCATTTCCAGCTCTGCATCAGGCTATGCCTGTGCACAAGCAGCAACACCTGCCTGTTCAAAGAGCATTTTTCTATACCTTAGATTGTTCACATGATGTTGGTGGTGTGCCATAGACTGGAAACCTTCAACTCAGGAGATCATCAGAGACCACAGAGCAGCCTGGCTTACCCAAGTCTTGTTTGTCTCAGGGGGAACTTCTGAGACTTGGGTGCACAGGAAGCCATTTGCAATTTTGGAGCAGGTATAACCTTTCTTATGTGTTAAAAAAAATCTTTTGTGGTACTAAAGCTCACTTAAATATTTTTAAACAATACAAATGGAAAATCATATATTCTCTGAAAATTCTGCCTATCCACCATAGTTTGTAATTGCTGCTATAAAATCTGACACGTGTGGAGAAGAGGGATTACTCTGAAGACAAACAGGAGAAATCAGTAGAAGACAAAATCTCACACAGGGTAACAAGTTATTTAAAAGAGGCATTAAGGTACAGTTGTCTGGATAAAGTAGCTAATGAAACCATGAACTTTATATATCAAATGATATCTAATGTGTATTATCAAGAATTATGTGCCACCCCTCTCAGCTCAGGAACTTTTTGTGGTTTCCATAAGAAATTGCAAAGGTGAACATGGTACAAAAATGACTATGTGCTGTGAGAACAACACTTAGAGGTTTGGGTTTTGGCTCTGGGTTTTTTTGCAAGTCTGCTGGGCATTTCAGTAGAATGAAGGGTAACCTAGAGAACATCTTGTGGCCTTGCAAACAATTACATTTTCTCCTGATGTAAATAGCATATTTTGCAGCAACACATACTGTGAAAGCAATCCAACAGCATGATGGAGTGTCGGAATTTAGGTGTCAAGGTGCTGGCACTGGGGCTGCAGGGGTGGTCTCTGAGAAGAAGGGCTGGAGCTGCCCCATGCCAGACACAGACAGTTCCAATGGGATCACTGCAGGGCACAGCTCAGCCCAGCACTCAGGACAGTGGTGTCACAGGGAAAGTGTGTGAGAAAGGGAAAGACACTGCCCAGCAGGTGAGGAGTTTGGGAATTGTCATTTCCCATCCTCCCTGAACCACCTGGGGTTGGGGGTGAGCCAGGTGTGAGGGAGTGAAGCTGAACCTGGGAAGGTGAGAGGAGGAGGTGGTTTTAATTTTTGTCTTTGTTTCCCACTATCCAAATCTATTTGATACTTCAAAGTTCCTATTTTGCTGCATCTGGTGACCTCACATCAGAATGTGAGGCTGCACCTTCACTTAGTGCTCAAGTGCTCTTACAGACAAGTGATGGTGAACAACCAGTCCCTCTGACCATCACACATCTTCTTTCTGCTCCCCTGGAAGTCAGAAGGTGTTTCTGCCATCACAGGCAGAAAAACTCCATCTTGTTGGCCTGGCCCAAACCCAGGACACAATAAAAATCCACTCTGCTGAACTGCTTGTCGTGGAGCAGAAGGAAGAGAGTGGTTTAGTGAAATGAGACAATACATGGCTGTTTAAGTCTCCACCAGGCTGCTGCAACAAACCACATGAAAAATGGACACTCTTTAAAAGCAAACTGAAAAATCAGTGCTACTGAATCTGAACACTTTTAAAACTTAAAATGAGAACTCCATATATACAAAAAAAATTAAAAAGACTAGGCTAGGTTAATGAAATCCTGCCATTTACCACTGCTAGATTGTAATTAGTGGAAACAGAGATAGATTTGGTTTTGTAACATTGATAGTGCTGATTACAAGATTCTGATACTTTAGATGAGAGGGATGAAGTGGATACTTAGGGTGGTGGAAATCACAATTTTATGTCCATGAAAAAGCAGACCCAGAAGAAGCAGAAACTTTACTGGTTGAGACTGAACTGTCCAGTCAAACAGGATTAAAAAATGCATATATATGTGTGCATAAGTATTGGAATCTTAAAAAGGCTAATGTAATTTCTGGTCCAGCTGTTATCCTTGTGACCACTCCACTGGGTTCATCAAAGGAGCAAATGATGATTTTGAAGTTATTCTAAAAAACTGACCTGAGCAAGATCTATTGAGCTGCACCTTTGAAGTGCACTGAGCTCAGCAAAATGAACAAAGTGCATATATGAGCTTACACAGATGGGGTGTCTTCATATGTTGCAACTACAAGAAGTGTAAGAAAGATCAGTAACAGCATAAATACAGCCAATAGACAGCAAAGCTGCCTAAACTCATTGATATTCACTTCCCTTTAGATCAAATATCACTTCTGCTGAAAATTATTTCGTGGAAAATCTGCCTTCTAAACGTGTCCAGTGTAAAATTTCAGAATTCTTCTCAACAGCTCAATTTTAAAATATTTTAGAAGTTTTTGAATTTTCTTTGGTATTTTGAGAGGAGGTCTGCCATCTTTTTGGATGCAGTATGAGAAGAACTGTGCAAGTAAGCAAAAGCACTTTTCTCTGAAACAGGTAACTTCTGCCTTCCACTTCTGCCTTTTTTCTTCAGAATATAAGCACACTCATGGATATATTCAAATGACTGTGCATGAAAAAACAACACTTTAATTGAATATAGATTGCATGCATGCATGCACACACAGAGGATTTTTAGTTGAATCCATACATGAGAAGAAATCTTACGGAAGACTGGAGTAAATTCTATGTGTGCTTTTAGGTTCTTTTTCTCTGTTCTAGAGTGGCATTAACTGAAAATCATCACTATACAAAGACTCAACAGTGGCATGTAGTCAATGTGATACCTGCCTCCATCCATTTCACTGTAAATGCCTACACCAAAGTGTTTGCTGAGTCTGAGTTAGGAAGCACTCAGTGCCTGGACAGGTACATCCAGGTTATATTGGTAAGGACACTTTATCTCCAGAGGTAAACTTTCTTATCAGCCCATTTTTAAGGCATGTTGGCTGCCTGTAAATTTATAAAGTTGCTAGTTTTGCTGATTTTTCCTGTGGATAAACAGAGAGTTTCAGTCTTCAGGTGCTGTCAATCTGACATCATTTACAAGCACTAAAGATAAATTTTGACTTACCTTTGATAATTTAGTTTCTATGACTCTTTCCATATTATTCCAGACAATAGGGCTATGCTTTCCACAAGAAGAAGAGTATATACAGAGACCCAATCAGATTTTGTCATCCCTAAGGCAGGGGACTGATGACCAAGATATCAGAAGGAGAGTCTTTCAACAGCAGTAGTATCTGAACGATGTATATGGAAACAACTGGAACAAATAATTTTTAGGAAAAAAAAAAGTGAGGTACTAATAAACATCACCATCTGACCTCTCACAATAGTGTAATAAGAAATATGCTCACAAATTAAGGTGTTTCTAAAAGAGTGGGATGTCCAGAATAATGTGGAAGGAATCAAAGAATCACACACAACAGATCAGATAGGGCAGTACTTTACTACTCTTAATTCCTTTCCACATTACTCCAGACAATAGAGATGTTTAAAGCAGGTGTACAGAGAAGATGAGTAGATTAAAAAAAGGGGGGGAAAAAAGGTGGGTGGGAAGAAGGGGTAATTCAGCTTCAGCACAGAAGATTGTCTGAAGAAAATGTGTTTAAAAGATGCATCAGCAGACTGGACAACTGGATATGAGTGTCCAGAAAACAAACAAAGCAAACCTCACATTTTAATGAGACAAATTATAATTAATTCAATGGCCTTTTCTGCCATAAAACTATAGAGTATATAAACATAAATGATTTCTTAACACATTAGCCTCCTGTAAGCATTCTCTAATCAGCCCAGATGTGTGAGACAGTAAACCACAGTTGTATCTTTTAAATAAAACAAAGCCTCTTAAAGGCAAAGCTGTGAAGAGACTCACATTCTTTTAATTTTTAGTAAAAAAAAGAAGTGGAAACATTACCCTCTAAGAGAAATAATACTAGCGTAGGACCTCAGCTTATAAAATTTTACTTCTCCTTGGAAAACAAATGAAAGCTTTGAAATACCAATCAGACACAGATGATGAAAAAGAGTCTGTGCAGTACAAAAACCCTCCAACACTAAAAAGAGTTTTCTAACCTGGGGTTTATAAAACCACCACCAAGATCCAGTTTGGTGAGGCACTGAACAGGCTGCCCAGGGAGGTGGCAGATGCTCCATCCCTGGAAACATTCAGGGTCAGGTTGCTCTGGGCAGCCTCATCTACTGGGAGGTGTTCTGCTCATAGCAGGGGGTTGGACTGGATGAACTTTAAAGGTCCCTTTTCAACCCAAACCATTCTATAATCATTTTTACACTGATGAAACACAACAAAAAATAATTTAAAAAATTCTGCCACCTTCTTTCCCATTCTATAGTGTTATACAGAGGGAAATTTATGGCAATGCCTCCCTTTGCTGTTTTTGTAGTAAGTCTAAAAACAGCTCACAAAGATCCAAGAGCACTTGGTATTTGTGCTGTACTTCTACTAAGAACACGTAAGATATTTTCCAATAAGATGATAATTTACATTAGGATACTATGGAATTTTGAGGCAGCCTGGGGCATCTAACTAACAATACATGAAAATTAATACTGGACTGGATCAGCATTATAGTATTTGTGACATTTTGCTGCTGAAGGTAAAATGTGAAAGGCAGTTAACTACCCACAGATAAAGAACCTCATCCTACTTAGGTCTATACAGTTACTTTTTTTACAATAGTTGAAACCAGGAGAAATAAAGTAGATTAAGAGAAGGAAGTTCCCATTGTGAACTCAGTGGTTTTTTTGTTCCTTCAGACTTTTATATCATATACTAGCTAAAACCCCCAAGATTTAGCATCTAAGAAATCTGATGTCACATTTAAGGGAATATTGTGACAATTCATACTATGCTCTGCAAGAAAAACTCTCCAAGGAAGGAGACAGAGATCATAATGTGAGATTAGTCTATTAAATCACTGACTTCCCAGAGGTTCCACTACTCCAGCTGCATCATAACAATGCAACAGATTGTTTACTATGTGCTGTTCCATAAAGGAATTCACTTATAAATTATGATGATCTCTAACTCCTGTGTATACTACCAGAGTTCCTTTAAAAAGCAGGTATTTCAAGGTTTCAAGTGAAGCCCTAAGCACAATTTTCCACGTCTGATCATAAGAACTGAAGCAAGAAAAGACCTTCAGAGACTGGTAGCTCATGAAACCTATTCCCTGTAGCTCAGATGACAACACAGGATTCTTAGCCATTTATTGCAGCTTATGGGCAAATGCAGTGGAACAAAGAGTATTTCCTTACATTTTCCCCTCTGGCCTTATGAAGAAATGAGTTATGGCTATATCCTCTTTTTGGTACTTAATATTTAACTTACATAAAGTAAATAATAATTAAACTTTTCTTAGAAATAATCTCAGCTGAGTAGTTAGCTGATAAAATACAGTCACTCCTAAAATCTCCTCCATACACATTTTCAGCAATGACATCTAGTATGATGTCACAGCTTCTTGTCATGAACTCCCTTACACTTCTTTCAAACAGCCATCCACCTGCTTGAAAGAACCCTGTAGTTACAATCCTAAACTTCACAAGTCTGCCTTTGGACTTGTATCAAAAGATTTTAATACCTGGGGTTTAATTTAATTTCACTACAAAAATCATTCCCCAGCAATTTATGCACACTCTGATAAGATGTCTTTGTCAAGTAAAAAAATGTTGCAGTCCCAAACAAAGCAAAAGCTGTAAGCTTGAAGGTTGGCTTCAAAGACATTGAGGGAGAAAATTCCCTTTAGTTTGTTCTCCTGGGGGTACACAGAATGTGGGATTGCCAGGCTCAGGTGTGTCAAGGTGTACTAAAGTAGGAAAACCAGCATAAACAAAGCATAGGGGATTTCAGGTCAGTAAAATTATCTTAATGCCATCACAGTTTTTATTTAAAAGAGAATTTTTTTTTTGATGTACTAACCCCCAAATGCAGGCATTGCCATGCTAAAAGGGAAATAATGCCATGCTAAAAGGGAAGTAATTTACTATGCCAAGAGGAATCAATGTTTTCCATTCTAGAAATTAGAAAAGCAATGTGAAAGTGAACAGGTGGTTATGATACTGCTCAGACTTTTCTATTTAGAGAGCTTCTACTTATTTATGAGACCACTGAGAAATAAGGAGTGCCTGTAAATTATTGTTACTATTATGACACTTATCCATAGGGCATATGAAAACCACTCTTAAACAAATAAGTAGATGAACACTGATTGATAAGAAATTTATAGCCCAGTTCAAACAGCCAGTATTGCCAGCTTTCATACAACACATATGGTAAAACTGAATAAATAAGACCTTGCCAGTTCTGTTTTGGGAACTGTCTAGTAATTTGTCTTCAGGTAGGATTCTGGCAGGGAAAAGAAATGCCAGGTAACAGAGGAGTTTGTGCTTTAAAGACTGGAAGGGAAGATCAGAAGAAAGAGAGGAGTCTGTTAAGGAGACTTTCCACAGTACATAAATGAAGCGGAATTGCTCTGGGTATCCCTGAAAATGAGTGGAATTTGAAGCTGAAAGCAACAAGTGCCAATGAAAAGGCTGAAAATTGGAAATGCCAGCTGAGAAAAAAGAGAAAAAAAAAAAGTGTGAAGGCAGACCAACACAGCAGAAGTTGAGGTGGAAGAAGCAAAAGATACTGATAAATATCACAGTGATGAGGTTTGAAATCTTCCCTAGGAGCCACAAACAGAATCCCCAGCACTGATCACTGCATGGAGGTTGAGCACAGGAACAGGGAGTGGGGTCACAGCACTGGGAACAGTAACACAAAAGCAAGGCCATGGCAAACTTTGGGGAAAATGCAGTATTTTTTTTTTTTTTTTTTCAAATTTAAACTTGAATGTTTGTTGCTAGACAACTGTTAGCCTGAAAGTACACTGCATCTGACTACCTCCAGAAGAGTGGCTGGAACAGAAGTGGGTAAAGCTGTTTAGCAGAACATAAAGAAGAAAAATGAGATGAGTATAAACAAAAGTGTAGAAACTACCACTAAAAAAGCAGTGGCTGATAATTTGAGTAACACAAGAAAAGTAAAGAAAGGAATGACCTTTTTATTACAGCTTAATTGAATGGCCATTTTCTTGGAAAAGATGTCTTTAGTTAATAAGATCCTTGGATATTTCCAGAGTATCAGCAATATCTGGAAGGGAATGCAAGCTGTTGGTATGTTTATATTTGATTTGCTCTTTATTTTAAAAAACATACAAAAGTCAAATTGACACAGAACGTTAAGTGGTTAAATTAGGAAATCTGAGTTTTTGAAGAAGGATGGTACTGAAGGAATTATTAACTTTGAAGAAAAAATATTAAAATGAACAAAATGTTTTGTTGTGGTCCCCTACTCTGGCAGTGAAAGCATCAGAAAATTGATTGGGTCTTCATCTGTGCAGGCTGATTAAAGCATAACCCTATTGTCTGGAACAATATGGAAGGCAGCTAGAGGAAATAAAATCCACAGAAAACAAAACACAGTCAAAAAATATACATACGTATCCAGATATTGATGTCTTATGCAATAATTACAATGAAATTTTAAAACACAGAAAGGAATCACATGTGAAAACTTGAAAGATTTTGCTATTAAACAGCACAGCATTCTGACAGGAACTGCTATCAAACAGTGGAGCACTGAAATGCTGAGTCCTTACTCAAGTGCTTCATTTTTATTTTCTTTGCTTTACCAAGCATGGAAGAATTAAGCCAAAGCTTGTATTAAAGTGGAAAATTCTTTGGGTTTTTTTCAGTTTTATTTTGATCAAACCAGCATGAGCTCCTGTTGAGTAACATTTACAAGGATTTAATACTCAATGTGTGAATGCACATTACATTCCACTACCAATTCAGCTTGGCTGTGTGCGTTTACCACGTTAACAGAGCCTTTAGTGAAAGATCATTTCTGAGTTCTTGTTCTGCAAGCCAGGCTGTGTCAGAAGAACAGAACTCTGCAGTACAGCATGCACAATACTAAATAACTTGGAAGGAAAATTTCTTACCTCCAGCAACTAGCCCAGATTCTCCTAACTGAATTGCTACCCCAAAGCCACCAAGCTTTACTGGGGCTGAATTCTCTTTAGAGGCAAGCAGTACACAGTGTGGCTGAAAAGACAAAAATCCAGACAAGTTATTGCAATGTTTGAGAAATACAATCTGTATTTTAGAACTTAATTTCATAAATCTGTGAGTAGAAGTTAGATTTTATTTTTTAAAAACCAAATTCTTAATTTCAGTTATCTTGTTCTCTGGCATGAACTCTTCCTTCTACATTGGTTTCCCTTCCCATTGTCCCAGGCACAGCAAAATCCTTTCAGAACTTATCAGAACCAGCAAGGAACAACGTGAAATCATGACAAAATGGAGATAAAACACTCATGTGTATAACTGCTTACCTGGTATTACCTTTCCTCTTTGTCTTTCATCCCATTAACCCTTACTCCCATTAACCCTTACACTGCTTCAATTCCCCAGCTGAAATATTCTGCCTATGATACATTTTGTGGGGTCTTACCCTTCCCAGATAACATAAACACTGTTTTATCAGCATGAACAGAGAACATAAAACACTGTTTTGAGCCTTAATCACAGAACTCACTCAGCACTTCTCAAGTGCAGTAAAGAAAAGGAACATCCCTGGGATATTCCAGTGAGGGATATTCTTTAGGAGTCTAAACTGAATTCCAGCCATAGCCATCTACACCTTTGATTTTCCAAATATAAGAGTGAGGTGTAATGTGTAAAAATGAAATAGTATTATACAACAATTTGGATGGGTACTGACTGCTGTAGGAAGAAGCAAGATACAGACAAAATCTATCAGAACACAATTTGGTATTAAATACACATACCCAAACAGCTGCATTTAATTTAGAACTTCCTGTGTTTACTCAAAGCCTCCTTTCAATACCATATTATTTAAAATGAAGAACCTCAAATCTGTACACTACTTCCCGAGGATGCGTTACTGCTTAGACTGCAAAACTAAGAACTCAGAGGAGTGCACTGGAGCTACCAGAAGTTCAATCTGACTACCTGTGAAGTTATCATCTCCAACTACCCACGTCTTTTTCTAGAAGTTTAAATTATAAGAGAACAAAGGCCCTCAAGACAATGTTCTTGAGATCTTCATTAGATTTAGGCCTTGTTGTATCAGGTTTTCTAGAATCCACGCTTAAATTTCCAATTTATAAATGCAGTTTTCAATTCCTTATACCCCACCTGAAAGTGTACTACCAGGAGGTATTATTGCTGCACACTGTATTTCACTTCTGCCTTAGTGAAGTGGTTAAGCTGCACACTTTGGGCACATTCACATCCTCCTGTCCTGTAATTTTGAGTGAGAAAGAACAAAAATTCTCATCCCAGGCAAGAAGAAAGGTAGATGGGAGAACAAAACCTTAACAAAATATACCATTGCACTGTGGTGCTGATTTATCTTCACCCTATGCTGGAAAAAGTGACACTTATTTTCCTGAAGTATTAAAGAGATGACGTACTGTGCCAACACAATTCTCACCCAAAAAACCACTGGCACTGCCCACCAGAAAAGAAGTCTCCGAGAAAACAAAATCGAATCTCCAAATTCAGAGCAAAACTGAGAAAAAATTCATTACAGACCCTCTCTGAGCAGAGCCCAAATGAACTGGGTTGAAAATGCCTTTAAAAAAACCAAAGCAAACCAGTTGCAACACCAGTTAAAACTTCCCCTTGTTGGCAATTGTGCGAGTCAGCTGGAGCTCACCGCTTTCAGAGAAGCTGCTGCTGAAGCTTTCTAATAAGAGGAGCTGCACGTTTCTCCTCCCTGTCTTCACCAGTGGTTTTGAGAACAAGCAGAACTTCTCAACATATAAATGGTAAGTGGCTTCTTTTATACTTAAGCTGTACTCTTAACTGCAGAGTTGTTAGTGACCTCCAAATTCTTTTCTAAGTATACCTAGGTTTAAGCAGGTCTGCTTGCTTGGAGGGGACACAACTTACGGCAGTGAAAAGTTTTGTTTCCAATCCATTTGCAGTGTAAACCAAGCTTCTCTCTCATTGATCTAAGCTTGTCACTGCTTATACAAGTCCCCATATCAAACATTCTCACAGAAAAGCAACTTAAACATGAAGTCATAGCAGTAGATGGGTTTTCAAGATGTACTGGAAGGCATCCCAGTTTGAAATCAACTTCTTGAAATTACTTGCCCTGACAATATCATGGGGAGAGTATGAGAAGAGCTGTTTGTGAAACTGCTAAAGTACCAGTTTAATGCAATTGTAGAATTGTAGGGTCAGACAACACAGGATGTTAAAATATTTTAGACTTTTCTCTCAAGAATTCAGATTCTGTAACTACGTTAGGTCTTCTTAAGAACTTCACCTAAAAGTGTTGCCGTTTTCACTGCTGGGTTGCATCACAGAATTAAATGTAAATTTGCATTTTTTAAGGCCTAGCATGCAAATTGCACAGCCTAGACTCAGACCTAGCATAAAAGCTATTTTATGATTACATATATAGCAGTGGTTATATTTTGTTTTTTTCCTGTAACTGTTGCCAGACAACTAAATTGAGAGTGCCAAAACCACTTCTGAAAATTTTGTGAGATTATGGGAAAAAACCTCTTTCCTCTGTAAAACAAAAATATTCAAAACCAAACATTTCTATGGCATTTCTTCTTGCTATGGCAAACAAATTAAAGACTGAAATTTTACCATTACTTATCAGTGCTAATGATCTCTCTAAGCGCCTTCATGTGACTGCTCTCCGAACCAAACCACACATTTTCTGGTTTTCCTTCCTCGGTCAAGGCTGACTTTTATCTTTCACATTGTACCTTCTTGGTCAGCAATAAGCTTAGTGAAATTAAAAACTATCCAATGAAACCAAAGAAAATCATGAAAACAAGGAAAGTTTGAAAACAACCTGTTACTGCATTTATGTGACTTCCTCCTAATAAAAGTATGTTTGTGTAATACTGATTTGTGAATAGTCAAGGAAAGGAAAAAACACTTAAATTTCTGTGAAAGTACAGATTATTAAAGAAAAGCTACTGCAATAATACTGTCTCACAGGGTTATTTTAACACAGTACATAGCCAAATAAATATTGACAAATGCTTTTCTAATTGAAAACCAGTGAGTTGGATGTGAGAGATTTGAATTATTTGAAATTAATACAGATGAGTTTAGACTTGTTTTAATACACATCTACGTACTTTGTACCAACACTGAGAGTACTTGGTTATGCTTACCTGTCCCTGCACCTTAGTTAAAATTTTTCTGTGCTAGAAGTGCTGGTACTAAAAAGTGAACTTGAAAAAATAATTTGTTCTTCCAGATAAAAAGATTTGTTAAGTTTTCAGGAAAATGTAACAGCTGACTTTTAAAACAACACAAGACAGTAATAACACTGTAATTACAGAAACAGTTACCTGTGTGAATACTCTTATCTGGTTTTTTTGCCTGCAGATCATCTAGACTTATATTATTTTACGATATCTGGCTGAAACTCCTTCTACTCAATACTTTGGTGCATTTATTCCTTTTAGCTACTGCCTTTTATGTTTATATCCCATTAGATGGTAGGAAATAAAGCAAACAGACACATTAATGGAGATTTAATCCTTAAAATCTCTCTTCGTTTCTTTGCAGAACAGCTAAAACCCCTTTAAAATGATGGCTGCAACTTCAGCTGATTTACCAACCATTGTTTCACACAAGCAAGAACTCTGGAGTAACCCAACCAACCTGACCATAAATGCCTCAGAAAGTCACAGCAATGCCAGCTGTTCCCTGGATGACAGCAGCTCACTGTCACTTGCTTTGATCCTTTTTTACTCCATTATTTTTGTCGTTGGATTGGTTGGAAATATTGTAGCCCTGTTTGCTTTCCTGCACATTCACCAGAAAAGGAATTCTATCCAAGTTTACTTGCTAAACGTGGCAGTTGCAGATCTTCTGCTGATCTTCTGCCTTCCCTTCCGGATACTCTATCATGCCACCAACCGCTGGATGTTCGGGCAGATTTTCTGCAAGGTTGTGGGAACTCTGTTTTACATGAACATGTACATCAGCATAGTACTGCTGGGACTCATTAGTCTGGATCGTTACATCAAAATAAATAAGTCTGTGAAGCGCCCAAAGATGCTAAGCCCTGCCCGGAGTGTGCAGATTTGCTGCACGGTGTGGGCGATTGCACTGACGGGATTTATAGTGGTAGTTGCACCATCTTTCTTTAAGAGCAAGGACACCAACTCTACCAAGTGCTTTCATTACCGAAGCAAAAAGAATGCAGAGAAGACTGAAGCAATTTTAAATTATATCATTGTACTGATTTTTTGGATAGTTTTTTTCCTTTTGATACTTTCGTACGTAAAAATTGCCAAGAACCTCCTGAAAATTTCGAGGAAAAGGGCAAATTTTCCCAATGCAGGAAAATACACCAAGACAGCAAGAAATTCCTTCATTGTTCTCATAATTTTCACCATCTGTTTTGTGCCTTATCACGTGTTCCGGTTTGTCTACATCACGTCACAGTTACAAACCCCGTCCTGTTACTGGATGGAGATCATTCACACGTGCAATGAGGTGATGCTCGTATTCTCATCATTTAACAGCTGCCTAGATCCAGTCATGTATTTCCTCATGTCCAGAAGTGTCCGTAAGACTGTACTGCAACTGATATGCAGAAAAATCCATGGAGAGTCAAGCCTAAACCTGGAGAGCACTTCAGACATAAAACTTGGCCAATATGCTCAGGAACGATTATCCAGCACCACTCCTCACTCCAGCTACTCCAGGAAGAAATCTATGATTTGAATGTTTAAATCAATCTCTCTCACTTCAGGGCACCAATTTCAGATCACAAAATCTTCTACTCCACAGCTACTAATTCTGCCTCTTTCCTCCTGTTAAGAAAAACGGGAAGTCTTCTGTTTGTGAAAATGAGAAGTAACTTTTCAAAAGAATTCTTTTGCTCTTGTTTATCCATGTAGGCAGATTAGAAATTCTCAGACATTTTGTGTTGGACTAAACTAGAACACTAACTCTTTAGGGAGATTTCCAAGTAGGGGTTTGAACCTGTAAAAGTTGTATATACGCATTAATATTAGTAGTTTGTGTATGTAAATACTGTATGAATTCTGCAAAAAGTAAATTCTGTCCTATTTGAAAGATCTAGATACCATTATAGATTTTATGTATTTTAAGGTTTTCTCTGTTTTAATAGGTTTCTGAGAGATCGGTACTTTAACGACATTTATAAATGTATTTTTGAAGAAAATATTTGAGAATTTAGCAACATGCATCTTAAAAATGAGGTGAAGAATACAACAGCTATCAATTCATTTTTAAGTACAGAAGACATTCTCAGTTTAATTAAGCAGCAAAACTAAAATATTCAATCCTACTAAGACCTTTGTATTTCCATCATTTTAATGAGTGTCATGGTCAAACACCTGAGGAAAAGCAAGCAATGCTTTCAGAAAATTCGAAATAAATGAAGGAGAGATGACGTGGGTATTTCCCAAGATTTCCTTCAATATGACAAATTTAAACTCGCAGAATGGAGCAAAGAGATCAGCCAGGCTCAGCCACTGGTCCACTCCCAGATTTCCAAAGCCACACATTCCAGAAACATGCTTCTTCCCTGGCAGAAGACTTTCCTTTCCAGGAGATTCAAATAATCTTGATAATTGCAGATGCCATGTGAACAGTAATGTAATAGCTACATGTATATTCTCAGATTAAAACTAAACAGCTTTATGCATTTAGGCACAAACAAATTTCAAATCGTAACATTTCCCAAAAACCAGAGAGCTGAAGGGGAATGTCTGGCACAACAGACCAGAAAGGTGAAACAAATAGAGGCCAGATATCTGTAAAGCTCTGTAAAACAAGGATTTATTATCTTGACACACACAAACAATACTGCTCAAGGAGGCAGGTGTAAAGAAGTTGGTTTTAATATGACTACCAGTAACTTGTCTAATGGATCATGTGACTTTTAATGCCAAATCTGTGCCAGAACGTGGGGATTTTTACTATTTCCATACAATATTATGATTTTACATAAGTTACTCATAATACTCTGATTGAAAAAAAGCAAATATAAGGCTTCACCTCTTCTAGATATAAACTTGGTTTAATTTTGATGTGATTTTACATCATTCAGATTTGATGGAACTGGAGATAAACACGTTAAACAAATTACAATGACTAGCCAGTCTGTTTTGTTTGTTTTCTTTTTAAAAGAAAAAATTAGGGGGTTTCTTAATCTTCAGAATAAAGATTGACACAAACATGTAATTTCATAAAGACACGATGGTAACTGCCTTTTTTCTTACACATTTCAGCATATAATGGAGGTGTTTGTACAATTATTTCTGACTGATTCTCACAGTTATTGCATTTCATAATCTTTTATCTATTATTTTGTCATCCTATTATATTAATGTTTCTCTTGGTTTTGTATTTGCACAGTGCAATTTTATTATTTAATACTGTAGTTTGACATAGTTACATCAATTTTGGTACATATAGTAGAGTTTATAAACCATAATTTCACAAGAGATATATATATATATATCATCATTCTTTCTTTTCTGTGCTTATTCTGTGAGCAGTTGGCTGATGACACTGAACAGCAGGTCGGGGTGAGGTGTGGGCTGGGGAACTCAGGAGAGCACAGACATGAAAAAAAATGTGTATTCTAAAATACTTTTGAATGAAGTATTAGATCAGAATTTTCATTTACAGGGTTTGTAATTCAGGGACAACAGCAGTACTGCCAAAATAGACTCAGATCTCTTCAAGAAGATCAAGTACTAGTACAGGGTTTCGATACTGAGAATCCAAACTGCACTAAATTAATCAACTCTCCAGCTCAGAAATGAAAATCTGAAAGGGAACAGGTCTATAAGAAAACCTCTAAGAGCTGGCATGGCACACAAGAGGGGAACAGGAATGACCACATGATCTTGACAAAGTGCAGCATTAAGGCAGCAGCAGTCAGAACAAAGGAACAACCACAGAAAGTCATCAGAAAATACTTTTGTTTTTTTTTCCAACTGTATAAATCAGTGCTTTGAGATGTTAAAAGTCAGATGTATCAACTGGGTCAGAAAGGGATCTGAAACCAGGCAGCACTGTCACATAGGATGAAATTACTACTGACCAAAACCCAAAAGCAGGTATCTTTATTTAAAAAAAAAAATTAATCCTTACATATTTTTTTCTCTAATCAGTTTTCCCAAAGTTGATAGTTAAAACGCCAGGTCTCACAAAAAAAATGTAACTGAAGAACAAACAGTCCTGAAACATCTTGGGAGACCTGCTGAAAGTCACACTGTGTCACATCAAATGACCACAGAATCAGTCACTCAAATATTATGTCTTACTTCTCCTCTTCCCAGTGCTTCCTAATTACCTGAGTCTTCAGGTGAATTTTAACATGAAGGTAATTCTATTTATTTGCTTTCTGTACCTAAAGGCTAAGTCGACACACATCCCCATATAACTGCACGAACCTCATTTTCTTCTTTACTCAACCCTTTAACACATACGGTAATTTCAACCAATGGTGCAGCAAAACGAACCAGACTTGTGGTGGCTTTGGCTGAGCTCTTCACAACAGGGGCTGTGGTTTGGGCTTGTGATCAGCCCAGAGATGCTTCAGCCATTGCTGAACAGTCCTTGCACAACAAGCAGGACGTCAGTGTCTCCCAGAACACCCCCAAAGCGCCAGGCTGGGGGTGCACAAGGGCAGGGACAGCTGGCAGGGAAATCCCAGAGCACGTGGGGCCATGCTCAGCAGTGGAAGCCAAGAAGGAAGCCTGGCTGCGTTGCCATTTCTCAGGAACTCACTGGGCAGGCGTGGTTGTCTTCTGTCACTTTTTTTTTTTGTTTCTGCCTGTTTTTCTTTAAGCTTATTAAACTCTTTATCACAAACCATTAATTTCCACTTTCACCCTACCGATTCTCCCTCCCAGCTCACTGGAGAGGAACTAACTGAATGTGTGGGATTTAGGTGCTTTCTGGGATAAAACCACAACCACCTACTTTGGCACCCATATACTGGCAGATTTGACCAGTGTCAGACAAAGCAGGAGGGAGCACCAGAAGGGGAGGTCTGCTCTGCAGCCACAAGAACAAGAGTGGGAAGAGGTAAAAATCATAAACAAGTTTTCTCACTTTTACCCTTCTGATTCTCTTCCCCATCCCACTGAGGGGGAGTGAGTGGGTGCCTGTGAGGGCACACCTGCCTACCAGGGCTAAACCACAACATCAACTTTCACTTTTGCACTGAAATTAAATGTAATTATGGCTTTAACTTGCAAAACTGGTGTTCCTGAGGGCAGACAAATAGCCATTATGAAAGAGGAGTGCAACTCATATCAGTGAAAAACAAGTGAAAATCACATTATTCCCAGAACTGTAAAGTTCACGCATGGAAGCTTTAGTCTGATGCTCTGACAGCACACAAGGCTGTGACAATGTCAAAGCTTTGCTTAAGTTGAGGAATTTTACCACTGGGAATTTCCAGGGTTCTGTGTTTTTAGGACCAGAAAACAAGTTGCCTACCTATAATGATAAATACAACATATGCTATTGGCAATATAAAATCTAGTACATGTATAAACTAAGGGTGATCATGGTTTGAGAACAGAGAAAGTATAAATGATTGAGGTGAATGATGCACATGAAAATAATTATGGAGAACTTAAGCGTCAATGGAATTAAAAAATGCACGTGTTCCATTTGAGTATCTTCAAACACATTTTAGATAGAACACACCATTTTTAATTTAAGTGAATGCAAATAGTCCACTAAAAGAATAAGGAAAGCGCTTGCTACAGTTTAGAATCATCTGCAACTGTATTCCTGGGAGAGGTGGTATTTTAAAAAAACTTTTAAGACCTCACTACCTTGCTACTGCTCTCAGTCATTCATTCCAAAATAAAGTCTGACAAACTCTAATTCATTAGAACAATCTATCATCATACAATAATTCAGAAAAAATGCAGTAGTTATCTCTCACAGCATGAGTTACTATCATTAAATTATGAATACTACAGGCAACAGTCAATAACCAACCAAGTAATAGTATTTAAAAAAAAAACCTGCTAACTGGAATTGCTCACACCACTCTCAGCAACTTTTCAGGACATGCATTCTTGTATCTAAACCTCAGTGGAACACCACAGTAACAAGAAGTTCTAACACTACTTAAGAAACTATTACACATGTAATAAACAGAGGACTCTGTTAAAATGATTTTTAATGTAACTGTACATTGGAAAGTGGAAAACAAGGCATAATTAAATCTAACAAGAACGAGAATTAAAGTACATGCAAACTAATTACAGTTTTACAACCTATTTACTAATACTCCATAGCAAATAAATGTAAATTAGTTCAGCTATGAATTTAGAATAAGAAGCCAGCTTATGGGTCCACTATTTTAGTAAAAAAATTAGTAATAATGAGACTGAACAATGGTAACAAATCACGAGGTGAATTCTTACAGTCCATGTTTGAACATAAAGCCAAACTATCACAACAAGAACCTTACCAAACTTCTGTTCTCATAAAAGGAACTTATTTATAGGTGTTGAAAAGCCTTATCTTACAACCACAGATGTATCAAAAAGCGGAAAACTCCAAAGTCTCGACTTCTGCAGAGCTACACAGAGTTTGATCTGTGATAATACCAATGCTGTGGAGGAAGGAAACTGTCCTGTGTACGCCTCTGATTTGTGTCTAACACTGCATTTCTTGCACAGTGAGTCCAGTTTCCTTGCCAGAACCCTTGGATGTATCAGCTGTAAATTGCTTCCACACAATCCATCACCTGAGCAGGCAGAAGAGATGTGTCCATTTGGTCACTCACTGGGGACAGACATGGACACAGCACTACTGCACATGGGCTTTGGGAACAGACAGCTTGGTGACAGCTCATTTAGCTGAAGAACTGTTAAATATGACTGAAAGGACAAGTTCTCCATGCATAAAATAGCAGCACAAAGGAAAGTGGGCAGTCCTAAAGAGAATCCCTCCACCCCCAAAAGAGGAAAGCACTATATAAAGGATTGCAAGGTGTTTCTGTGCCGTACCTAAAGGACTCTTACAGCTGCTCCTCCATGCTATCTCCATCATTTTTTCTCTTTTTCCTAATGGAGCTGGTCCTGACTTAATTTCAAAGCCTTTTATGTACAGACATAATCTTTCCTGAACTTTAAATGCCTACCTATCTCCTGACATTGTAAAAGGAAAGTGTACACTCTGAAAACCTAATTATGCCAGAGACAAATTTTTAACTCTACTCCCCAGGTTTCAGTGCCATCTCTTTCACTGCAGCAGTGGAGATAAAACGGACACCAGACAGAAATATTTCCTCTCAGCAAAGGAAGGTGCCTGCAGCTTGTACAGGTAAGCTTAAAATTACCACTTCTTTATTTTACCTGATGGAATTTGGTCAATGACATAAAAACTTTCATTAGACTTCTAAAATGGGTAAATTCAACAATTACTTTGTGACTTAAACTCATTATAATGAAAGAATTCAGTAAGTTTTGGTTCAACAATACATCTGGAACTTAGTGTACACTAAAAGGCAAGAGCTATGAAAGTTAGTTTTATTTGCAAGTTTGTCAAAAACTGCCTACAGCACAGGTTTTATAATTGGTGTCTGGGCTTTTTATCCTTGTGACACCAAATCCTCTTCAGCATCTGCGTTCATTTGCATACAGCTGTTTAAAAAATTATTAACAGTCTCTAAGTTTAAAATCTGTTTTTTCCATATGATTTAATATGATAAAAAAGCTAACTAGGATACACTCCACTAAAACATGTATGTACATGTATCCATACAACAATAAAAACTCTCCACTACAAGGTTGTAAGCTGAAATGTCAGTTTTTACACACAATCATTGTATAGAGCTTTCATTTCTTATTTTCAGTTTGGAAATTGAGAAAAGATTGAAAAAGGAACTTGGAAAAAATTAATATACCGCAGTTTTCAACCACCATTGTATATGCTAAAAAACACAGACTGAATTGCTAAATGCACATCTAACATTAAAGCTTTGATAAAATAACACCACATACAGACATGAGGACAGAATAAATGTTTATTCTGTGAGATTCTTGCAGCATACAGACTAATTTTTAGTTAAACGGAGGTACAGATAATCTTCTGCATTTCTGCAATTAAAGCAATTCTTTGCACTTAATTTGCTTATTTAATTTTAACTGGTCTGTAAGTGGTTTCTAAATTAGGTTACAGATGTTCCAGAAGACTGAGAAATAAACCAAGATCATAGAAGTTATTGCCAGACCCTAGCTTGAACCTTCAGCTTCCTAATTTATTTTATTAGATTCAGTGCACATAAAAGCTTCAGGATTTAATTTTTCTTCATGAAATTTCAGTGGAAGAGAATGCCCAAACTGTAGCCTCATGCAAACTTAAGGTAACAGCATCAAAGGAACACTGCAAAGTCAGGGAGACAAAGAAACAGCTGAGATAAGAGCAAAGAGATGTTAGATGCACATTAGAGAAACATTAATTTTTCAATTGTGTTTCAGCTCTGACCACTCAAGAAATACTGCCATAAATGAACAATTCATCGTGTCTCCAGCCATCACCAGCTACCACCGTAGCTCTCCCCATCATCTACTCCTGCCTCCTTCCCGCCGGAATCTTTGGCAACATTCTGGCTGTCTGCGTATTTGCACAGAAAGTTCCCACCCGAAGGACACAGTACATTTACCTGGCCAACCTTGTGATTGCAAACCTGCTGGTTTGCAGCACCATGCCCTTCCTGGCTGCCTACTTTGCAGAAGGGCACCGCTGGCCCTACGGCTCGCTGGCCTGCAGGATCGCCCATCACCTGGGGGCACTGGTGATGCAGGTCAGCATGTATGTGAGCATCACCATCCTGTGCTCCATTGCCCTCAGCCAGTATGCCACCCTGACCAAGAACTGCACACAGCACTGCCCAGCTCTCCCAGGAAACTTCCATGGGCGCCTGCTGCACAAATTCCGGCGGCCGAAATTCGCTAAGTATTTGTGCGTTGTTATCTGGCTGATTGTGCTGTGCATAACTTTCACAGCCATCACCTACAACGTCCAGGAGAGGGTTTCAGAAGAGTTCCCCACGTGCTACAACATCAAGGTAGAAGCTGGTGAACATCCTGCAATGATTGCTGGTTCCCTTGCCACTGCGTGCTTCTTTGTGTCTTTTATGACTGTTTTGTGGTCCTACTACTCTCTTACCAGACATCTGAGCAGAATACAAAAAAACACCTCTATTGGAGAAAAACATCTGATTTACAGAAAGGTGAAAAGAAACATTCTTGTCATCCAGATGATATTAACTGTCTGCTTTCTTCCATACCATATTTTTAAGCCAATTTTCTATGCACTGCTTACAAATAATGACTGTCCAAGGTTAAACTATCTAGTGGAAATTAAAAATTTTCTTACTTGTCTTGCTGCTGCTAAAAGCAGTTTAGATCCCATTATAACCTTTCTCCTAGATAAAACATTTAAGAAAAGACTTTATGGCCTGTTTACAAAATCCACACCAGAACATCAAAAACGTAACAACGATATTTTCACTGAAATGGAAAGGAATATGGAAATATTTTCATAGGCTATAATTAATAATAAACTAATTTTAACTACCTTTAGGCAGGCTTTGATATAAAATGGTAACTATTTAAATAAAATACTGTATTTTCTTTTCAAATCATCTTGCTTGCTACACCAACATGAGCCATAATAAATCCCATATGTATATCCAAACGAATCCAAGGAGTTTGTACAGCATACAGTGTAATACCCATTCATCCACATAATACAAAAGACATTTTACATCTGACCTATGGATAGTTCCTCTTACCTAAAAAGTCAAGGAAGAAGGTAAAAACTAGGTTGAAGTTGAGGACCCAGTTCTCTCGTTATCAGTAATAAATTTTGGACACAGGTTTCCTTTACAAGAAGGCTGAACAAAGCACAGACATTTTCCTTCGGATGGCTGAACCACAACTGTGCTGCACATTCAATGGCCAAGTAACTACAGCAAGGCAGAACTGAGCAGTCAAAGCTTTCCAGATGGCAAAGTGCTGCTGACAGGTTTTAGATCATCAGCTGCAAGTCTGGGTGAGCAGAGCTGGTCACCACCAAAGTGCTCTTCTAATCTGCACACACAAACTCAAACCCCACCACTTCTGTCCTTCCTGAAGTGCATTTTACAGGGACTGCAGCTGCAGTTATCTCAGCACAATGCCTGCTTGGGTTTGTTTCTCTTAGCACAGCTCCTGCAGGCAGCATAGGCTGAAGCCATTCCTCCTATGCTTTTCTAGTCACAACCACTTGTTCCTCAGTGTTTATCAAAAAGGTAGGAAAATGAATAAAACTTTGAGAACTACTAATCAAATATAACTTCGTGACAGACTCTTAGCAAGATCCCACTCCAACATTTTTACATAGCACCAAAAAATTACATAGGCCTGACTTCTTTCCTCTGCAATCTGCCCAAGATGATGTCCTTTAAAGTTGTTCTTGTTTCAAATAGTGGAAAAGCTTTTGTGCAGTACAGGCAATTTGAGAAACTACAAATTGAGTCCTGCATTGGTCTAGTATTTGACAGAAGAGTTCATGGAGGAGAAATCCCACAAAACTTAAAGATGAGGATGAGGAAGAGTTAGAAAAACACTACAGCAAAACACAGCTCATGTGGCAAACTTCTTGCATTGCTTAGGTATGCTGGTGCCAAAATCAGAAGTTAGCTGGTGACATGTGAACTGTTTAATAAAAACAACAATACAATTAATTTCTATTGCAGTGAACATAAAATCATGGGGCAAACAGGCACAGCACCTGGTTTGCAAAGCAGTTTATAAACCACAAGTGCCTGGCAAATTTTTGGTTAAGCCATTCAAATGTGTTGCATGGTGAGCCAGCTCATCTATCAGAAGACATGAGTTTTTTGACACTGTGAGCAAATTACTGAAACATATAAACTTAGTGGCCACAAAGCTTGTAAATGTTCAACTCCAGGTGGGCCAAGCAGAATAAATACACCTCTCAGCAAAACTGCTTCTGAACAGACTAACAGGTCAATAGGAAAAGAGCTGGACAAAACACACACAGGGACTTTGAGATAGGAGGCAGAGGCACAGGAGTGAAAATAAACAGGGGGAAAAGAGCATTGTCTGAAGAAATACTGAGAAAAAATACTGAAAGTTTTATTTATGGAGTCTCTTAACTTGCATATTGAATGAGGAAGTGTTCCTCAGAAAAAAATGTCCAGGCAGGACACTTCAATTGCACCTCTGATAGCGGTTTTGCAGCCTTAACCCCTTTTTAACAGCTTAATATGTAAAAAATCCTCACCAAGAAGTTGCTAATGGATCTAAAGGACCTAGTAAATTCCAGAAAATACAAAAAAACCACCAGTTATTACTGAATGTCCCCAGAAAGCAAAAAAGAAGTTTCAAAGTGAAAAGAGTGGAAGGAAAGTAACATGCAACAAATTTCTTGTTTTGGGTATTTAAAGATGGACAAGGGAAGACTGTCTTAAGGAACAGACCATATACTGGTTAGTTTTTAAATAACTAATAATACAGTTACATAAACATACACAAACAGATATATACTACTTTTACTCATTCTTTAGATATGCCTAAAAGCAGAAGTATAGGAGTGTTGAACTCTACCAGCAAAATCTGAAATGCTGAGCTACAAGCAGGTCAGGCAATGAAAGACAGAAGTGGTAACAGAGTGAGCTCTCAGAATTCACATCATGGGTTAAGTTCTGCATAGTGCAAAAATCACCATGAAAATCTATCCATAGACCAAGTTCAGGTCACCTGGACCAACTCATATGTGCATATGACACACAGTGCAGAGCATAAAGCTTGGTCCTATTCCCTGGAAAAACTCCCTGGTTTTGACTCCCAGTCACAGAAATACTGAACTGAATCTTAATGACAGAGAAGGCAGAATATGTGCATTTTTGCTTTAGCAGGTTTATCTATTTAGATGATCACACGTAGGAAACAAGCATTCACACCTACCAAGATAAACTCATAATGAAAATTCTGTATGTCTGCATTTTGCTGAAAGGCTCACCCTGACCCCAGCTGCACACCAACTTGCTGATCAGTAACACATACAGGTAGTCAAACTACATGGAAATTATACTAAGTTGGAGTACTTGCAATGAGTTAAGGATAAAACCACTGCAGCTAAAGCTCTTGATGTGATTAAATTACTCTTACAACAGCTATATTAAAATATATTTTTATAAGATTTTTGTAATGATGGAAAATTCTACATAACAATAAAGGCTCACAAAAGACTGCAAAACCTCTCGATGTTTTACTGATAAAAACCATTCTGTTGAAGTTAATGCAAAAATAAGCCAGTGACAAATGGTACTCAAATTGCAAGAGTTTTACAAGAAAAGAATCTCATTTCAGACCCACACCCCTCCCCCTTCCCTTTTGTTCTCTTACATGAAGATTTTTCTGTACACAAACTGCTCTGTAATAACATTTGGTAATGGAAAGGCTGCCTTTCAATGCTGCTACTTTCAACAGACACCTTCTGTGTATTCCTCACACAGCAAGGTTATGACAGAATAAAAGGAATGGCTGAGTCCTCTATCAGTACACTGGCAGAACAGGAACAAATGTTGTGGTAAGGGAAAAAGTTCTTGACATTCACATTTCTGATGCACAGCTGTCTTCTGAGTTTTCTATTTTCCTTACCTCATGATCCAGCTTCCAAGCACTGCAGGATAAGTTAACTGAGGGTGAAGCAAATGTCTGATTGTCACATAAAGTCTTTAAGCAATGCTGAAGGAGGTCAAATTATGTACCCAGGCTCAGGAAATATCTGGTCTCACAGAGCAGTGAGAGCAATATGCACAACTACAGGCCATCTTGTCAAAGCTTTCATGTTTTAATCTGTCATCAGAGGTGAATGTGGGGCACAAGGAGTTTGACCCAGCCTGGAGTCACTTGGAAAAGTCAGGTAAAGTTTCTGGCATCAAACAGCAAACTTTAATTTTGTCTACTCTAAACTAACTTCTTAATCCATGAGCTAAGGGAGCTGAAAGACACCTGAACCTCACACGGGCTATAAGGTGCCAATTTTCCTGTGCAGGAGAAAACAACCAAGCATTTTACATTTCAAAATAACATTCACAGAAAGTCTAAAAGGCAGCAAAATGTAGCCTGCCTATATCCATCTTTATTAAAGCACTTTCACCCATTCAGGTAATTTCTAAAGTGGTCATTTAGACTACATCCTTTCAAAACAATGTCTACAGTGACATCTAGAGCCTGGATACTGCAGTTAGTTTAATGTGTTCTACTCCCAAACCCTACAGCTCTGCACTGCCTTTGCCAAAACAAAACACTGTTGGCTTTCACTGCTTTAGATTGATACCTTAGACATTTTTTAACTCATGTAATTTAAACAGGTCGATTTCTAAGGATGGCATTTCAAAAAAACTCCAGTGATTCTGAGGTTCTAAGAGACAGGATAAGCACTAAAATAAATTCCCACTTTACCCTCAGTGAAACAGGCCTCTCTTGAAGCTAAAACTTGTTTTTTTGCAAGAATATGGGGCTAGAAAAACAAGTGGAGCTTTCACAAAGACACAGCAACATAAAGATGATGTTAATTCTGAAATTCAGGAGGTACCACAACCAAACAATTAAAATCACCTAAAATCTTCAACACAGAACAAGATGAGACATTCTAGCAGCAATTACCCATTTTTAGAATCTGTTTTAGGAAATGACAGTCAAAATACCAAACTTAAAAGGAAAGCCTGTTACAGAATAATCTTCTCGATTTTAAAAGGAAAGGAGTAAGAGGTTGGGAATGGTCTGCAATGTCTGGCTATACAAGACCAAATGATTCCTTACAAAAATCACCAGTTCAGGCTCTGTACTCTCTCCCCTCAGAGGTCACCTGCAGGAGTTTGAAGCACAGTTCACTCTTTCTCAATCTTCTCTATTCACTAAAATCCAAGAGTCACTTCTCAAACTGCACTCAGAGCTTGCTAGAATTTTCCTCAATTCCTACAGTGCTTGACTCACTTTGGATGAAACCAAACTCTTGGAGAAGTGGGAATAACTGCTTTAGGCAATGACATTAACAAAGAATATGCATATTCAAACTGAAGACTGTCAAGCCCACTTGGGTCAGAACTCCCAGCTACTTACATTAAAGTACTTTGGGATAAACTACTTCCACAAACATCCACAGAAACAATACAAAGTTTACCACATCAAAACCAATACATGCATACACTGGTCATAAACACTGCATTTCTCCTCCCAAACTTATTTATATTAAAGAAGTTTCCATAATAATAAATGTTTATTGGATTGTCTCCAAGAAGTAGATCACATTACTAATATTGCAGCATTGAAGCATGTGCATCTCTATGAAATCTTGGTGTGAATGAGGGCTGTCATTATGCTGTCAAATTTATGTCAATAAACTACCAATTCCAGTTTAATTTATGCAATTAATTTATATACACATTTTCCTAACAAGAACAAAATGCAAGCAGATTCCCTATGAATATTCAAAAACTAGAAATTAAACTGACTTTCAAAGCAAGTTGTAATCAAATGCATGTGCAATTTGTGAATACAGACCTCCTAAATGTTCTATATTGAGGGAATTAGGGAATTAATCTTACATGACACAGTAAGAGTAAAGACACACTCAGCAAATAGAGATTCCTTTTCTACAGCTCCTCCCTTCTCTAAATTATAGAAATTGAAATTCAGTAGTTTGTATTATTGTGATGAATTAAAAAAAAGTAATTTAGCCCCCTTACCTTCACATCTCTGTGAATTATATTATTATCATGACAGTAACGTAGAGCTTCCAGTATCTGCCTCATGTAATGACTGAAAAACAAACATATTGTGCATGACAAACCTGCAGGAAAAATTACTATACACGTTTAGCAATCTAAATATTAATTGTCTAACTGTATAGAACTAATCAACCAATTTAACCTCAAATATACAGAGTTCTGTAGAATGGAGTTTATGTTTACAATAGTGAATAATCTATATATTCACTACATAATAGTGAATAATCTAACAATCAAAAGTTTGAGAATTATTCTGATTGATGCTGAGGGAAAACAGTAAAGAAAAATCTATGTTTTCCAGGTTTTTGTAAAGGTTTCAAATGTTCAGTAATTCTGCTTGACATCACAAGGCAGAGAGGGACCCTCCATTTCTAAAAATTTTTTTAGTAACAAAACACAAAGGAAAAGAAAAAAGTGAGTATCAGTGCCTGATTTATCTGGAAAATGATTGCACCAAGATCTTGGCTTGCTGGGTGCAGATTGGAGAGCAACATCTTTCTCCACTGTGTCCAAAGGATGCCCCAAAGATCACTGATCACAGTTGGTATCTCCTCCAACCTGGTTTCTATAACACTTAAAACATCTACAGTGTTGAGAACAGCAAACAAAGAATCCTGTGGCTTTGGGCTCAACTATCAGGCCACTAGGACAGTGGGTTTCATTACCCTTCTGCAAACTTATAGACTCCTTCATCTTAGTTAATCTCTTAAGTGAAAAGGTGAAGTGACCTATTCAGGTCACTGAAAGAAAAAAACCAAACCAACTCCATCTAGCAAGACCAGCAAAACTCTCACCCTGTCAGGCAAGTCACTTCAGGCCATCGTATCAGAGATCCATAAAGGCAAACACAGCCAATTAGGTATTGGATGTGCAATACAGTTTTACTCAGTAATTTCATCCAAATTTGTAACTAATAGATGGCAAAATGCTCCAAAATTCTCCTTTGATTATGCTAATTGTTGTAATAAACATCTAGAGTGTGGAAACAGGATTATTTATAGCACTCCAACTTTCAACTTTTGGCTAACAGATTGTACAACAGTATATTTCATTCTTTTCTATTTATCCAGAGGGATTAATTAAAATTATAATAAATACCTGGCTACAGCCTCGCTGTAGACAAATCCAGCATCTGCTCTCTTCACAATTTCAAAACACAGGTCTGCTCCATCCATACTGCAGGTAAAAAGAGGTAAAAATGCTTAAAACTGGTAATTACAATCAATTACATAAAAATGCTTTAAAAAACCTATTTATTTCCCTTACATAAATCTTACAAAAAGTACTCTAGATACAAGTACAGTGCATTACTCACTAAAACAGCATTTAATGGGTAATCTAATGGAAAATGGCCTGCCACAGGTTAACCATTTTATCTCCCTCAAGTCATGTAACAGTTCTCCTAAAGCATTACCAATACCAAACATTTACTTTATTGCTTAAACTGCTCATTGAACAAGGTGTGCAAGAAAAGTCAATGCCCTGCAAAGAGGACACTGAAATTTAACAATTAGTTCCTGATGTTAGGTTGTGTTCTTGTAAGCATTGCAAGTGCAACTCTACACTAACAACTGCAGTAATAAAAAAAAAGTTACTCAATTTGAATTTTAAATGAAGACTTTAAAAAATATTCTTGCCAGTTGGCATTCTCCTCTAGATAATTAAGCAGCCAGGAGGAGATTTTACAGCTCATAGATACCTGAGAACATTGACAGCCCACATACTGTATCACCAGCTCTGAAACTTGATACCCTTTTCTTCTTCTCCCTCAACTTTCTGATCACCCAACTTCCCACAATGAGCAGCCTTACACTTTACATGCAGATATATTCATAGACCTTAATCTGAAATTAGGTTGCCATTTCTCTAAAATGAAAGGAGTTTGGTGCTGCCTTCTTTTTCCCTTTCCTGAAAGGGATCCTAAGGCAGATTGATATCTAGAAATGTTCACAGCCTGAAGGGGCAAGAGGAGTAACAAGAGTTAACAGGAACAATAAAAATCATGTAACTCATGTTTAATAAGGCACTTGCAAAAATATTGAATGCAATATGACATTTTCAGCCTTCACACCTTTTCTTTTTACTCTCCACAAAGAATCAACTGGGGATAAAACCCAAAAGGCAGAATTTCCAGGGCATCTGGACAGTCAACATTCCCATGGCTGTTTCAGTAAGCTGTTCAGAATATCAGCATCACTTCTGCTTTATTACATACCTGCAATGCCAAACTTCTGCTTAGGGAGGCATAACCCATGTGCAGAAGCTTTAATTCCCAAATAAATCCCAAAGGTCTCCCGCATGCAAGTACACTATCATGTGGATAGAGCACTGACAACTATAAGAGGGACTGGTGACCAAAATAAAAGCACACTGAAGAGTGCAAAGAACCCCATATTGCCAAACCACCTCTGTTATTCACTTCATCAATATATTCCTTTGTAGTTTTTTCCCCAGTAGTTTTTCTCTCCTGCACAACTCCCAACAGCAGGTGTGCATACAGGGATAAATATCACTCAGAGAATATTACAGAGTCCATACAGCAGCTATGGGGCAGGCTCACTGAGAGCACCATTGGAAAAAATCCCTCATGTCACAGCCTCTCAATCCTTTATTAAATGTAGAATACACAAAATGTATGATCAGATACCAAAAATAAGGGAGATGTCATTGTCATGAAGCAGCAGAACCCTTTAGAAGATTAATTATCTGTACTTTATAGCAAGTCAGTGAAATTTCAGATCCAGCACTTTAGCAGCATCAATAGTTCCTGAGACATGGAGGGAGCAGTGTAATGTTCTTACATTAACTTTTCTATTACACAAGGTGTTTATAATCAGCGTGGTGTTCAACATGCATTTATACCTCCTACTTAGAGATACCAGTGTATTTCATTGAAATTTTGTACCAGTAAGTGCCAGTTTGAATTTCTTCTTGGCAAATATGTTTGAAAGTTTTACTCCATTAAGCTGAACTCTGTTGGCCTCCCAAGCACAAATATGAGGCAGGTGCACTTTAATATCTGACTTCAATCGACTATTTTTTTAAGACAAAAATCTTTTTTTTTTAAGAGTAGATTTTGATTTGTGTGTAAAGAGGGCTTGTATCACTCCACGTGATACAATATACTCAATATGGGATACTGAATTTTACCTGAAAAATGAGACTTTTGTCTAGTTGAGGCTGGAAAAAAGCCAGAGTCAACCTCAGTTATAAGAAAACCCAGAAAATTCAGTGAACCAACAGACTAAGAACTCTGCAATAGCTCAACCAGTTACAAGATGATTTTGAAGAAACTGAAAGCCTTGTATGATATAAGAGCAATAACATTTTGGAATACTGAGGGAATGAAAGTTCAGGAAGTCTCAAGGGTTTGCAACAACCAGCATTAGCATGTGAAAAACACACAAAAAAGATTAAAAGATAAGTTAAAACCCATTGAAGTGAACATATAAATATATTCATGCTGAAGACATAAGTGGATGCTGCAAAGAAATTTGGGAAAAATCAGAACACATTCGTAACTTGAGAGAGCTCCCTGACACCAGCAGAGGGAGCTCATGGAAGGGACATGAACTGACCAGGACTGATGCATTTCAAATAAATAAATAAATTCAGTAAGTAAATATACATATATATATACAGAAATCTGCTGTGACACCAGCAGTGACTGAAGAATACACAGCATACTGCATAATGATGCTCTGTTTTCATACTGGGGTGTGACAGCTTTGAATTTGCAGAGCTAATAGGATGTGGCCTACAGTTTAATTTATTGATGAAGAATGAGAAAGCTTTAGAAGCACTGTTTCATTTAGGGAACTGAATTGTTACTTAATAAAAATAAGATTAAAAATTCAGAGTTGACATATTGCTCGTAACTGAGTTTACTGAGTTTTATACCACATATCTTTAAGGCTTGTGGATGACGGCATTTCCCCCTTCACCTGGACAGTTTTTATATACTTGCCATCTTCACTTACCTCAAATAAGCCAACTGCAAACCTGTTAAATACTGTTTTTATGAATCTCAGATTTTAAACCTGAAGTATTTTTATTATTAGTCACATTAAATGGCAAAGCTATATGCATACAATTATATATATGTATATATCCTAACTGCTGAATCTTAACAGACCAGTTCTTCTAATATCCCAAGACAGAAATCTGTCTTAGAATGCACCAAGAAAAACAAACCCACCTATGTATAGTGGTGAGATAATATTCTGCAAATGACCAGACACCAAGGTGTTTGGAATGCACTCACAGCTCCTATATCTGAGCTCTTCAGCATGGAAGCACTCTCAGTGCATATATACTGAGGATAAATTACAAATAATGTACTCATAAGTCTAAACTGTAGTTTTCAGACCCTTCAAAATGAGTATTTGTTTTCTTTTAGAAATACTGCAGGTAGCTCTAATCCTTCTCAAAATATTCTCACAGATAAAAATCAATGATCATTAGGAAAAAAATGTAATAAGCAACAGAATATTAAGTGACACTTGTACACCACAGAGAAAACAGTATTGTAAATAAAATCAGGAGGCTTATGGGGGACCTCATCAGTCTCTACAAATGCCTGAAAGAGGTTGTAGCCAGGTCAGGGTTGGTTTGTTCTCTCAGGTAACAAAAGCAATCAGAAAAGGCAAAATGGCCTCAATTTGTGCTAAGGGAGGTTTATATTGGATAGCAGTAAAAATTTCTTCACTGAGAGGGCTGTCAAGCATGAGAACAGGATGCCCAGGTTAATGGTGCAGTCAACATCCCCAGGGTTATTTAAAAGATGTGTAGATGTGGAGTTTAGGGACATGGTTTAGTGGTGGACTTGGCACTGCAGGGTTAATGGTTGGACCAGATGATCTTACAAGGTCTTTTCCAACCTAAATGACCCCATGATTCTATACAGCTGCCAGCAAATAACACCAAGAATGGGAAAGAAAATTGCAATTCCATTACAGAGAGTAGAACTGGTCTTTCTCAGATGTAAGGTGTCTCCAGACACCAAGGGATCATTTCCTTCAGAGGAAAGAGTCCCTCTGGGGGGGGAGCTGGGATGTGTGTGAGGGAAACCATTTTGCACAGGTAGATCCTCTCTCATTTGTAACACCTAAATACTTTTAAAATAATATTTTCATCTTAGCAGTAAGACCTTCTGGGATAGGGTCTGCTTCTTACTCTACACATGCACTTCCTATTATGACCACCTGCTTTATTACAATTTATTACAGCAGCACCCTGCAGCCTCCTGGTAATCTGAGATACAGGGCACTCTAGAGAGTGCTGGAGTTTGTGTATGAATAAGGGGTTCAAAACAGAGCTCATTTTTTGGTGCTAAACCTCACTGCTGCTGTTCATCTTCACCAGTGCTTCCATAAATCCAGGTTAGATTTTTAAAATGTTTCTTTTCACAAAAGCTTTCAAAATAGAACACAAATTGTACTGAGTGGTTCAATCAGTTGTTACCATGCTGCATTTGCTTTCACCTGTACTTTCCTTGTGTCAGTAGGTTTGACAAGCTATTCAGGGTCCTTCCAGCAGCTGCCCCATGCAGCTCACTGTGGGAGTCAGCCTGACCAACATTCCAGGTCAAGCAACCACCACTGAAGAAGCATTATACCCCAGCCCTGAACCTTGGGAGGCATCAGTTTAAGTTGTGGAGACCCCAGGAAAAAAGGTTCCAAAGAGTTATGGGATTGCCTGTGTTAATACCTTATACATAAATTATCACCATTCCCAGTTCCTAGAATGTTCTCCCTTCCCCATTGGCTCTCAGCTGATGCAGTGTTCCACCCAGCCTACCCCACTGGACCCTTCCCTTACCCCACCTCTCCACCACTTTTCCCTATACCCACTGGACCCTACCCTCAACTCCCCCCTCTCTCTCACCCCTTATTTATACCCTGGACCTCCCTGTATCTCTGTCATTGACCACTGGCTCCTAAAGAGATCTTGTCCCCTTAGTCACTGTATTTGGATTTTTGGGCCTTGTCCCACGTTTACTTTCATTATTATTAAAGTGTTCTGTGTTGCCAAGTCGTGGTCATTGTACTGCTCTTCTTTTATTTTTGCCACTTTTGCCCTGATATCTGCAAACCCTAAAAAGTATTGTGGGGGACCATCCTCAACCTGGACAGCTCACAGCCTGTGAAAGAGCAGTGAACCAATGGATCATTTATGTCCTAGTGATGGCACAAAGTTTTAGGTTTGCTTATCCCATGCCTTTCATGTGCTGCTCCTGCCTTAGTTTTCATGCAAAGCACCTGCCAGCCCACAGATCACTCATCACAGCTGGGTTCATGTCTCCTCTGCAGATCTGTGTTGTCTTCTCCTTTTTGGTCACTTCAGAGCAACCAGACCCTAATGAAATGTATTTTATTACTGCAGACAGAAATTTGCTGCCAGTCAGTTGAGCTGGTTACAATAACAGCATAATGAACAGAAAGCAGGAGGGAAATGAATGACCTGCATGTACAAAGATGCTTTTCTGCTAACTCCAAGTTTGTTTTCATGGTCACAGAGTGAGTCTCTAACTGCTCAGACCCAGACAATGCATCTCACTCCACACAAACACCATTCTGCTGCTGAATCACTTAACCAAAGCATCCCCCTCCAGCACATCCTGCCACAGCTCTTCCATCCCCTCCCACATTTCCAGCACAGGTGCTCCTACTGCCTCATTTTCTGTCACTGCTACAAAAGACTGATGATTTTTGTGTACAAAGCAGACAACGACATACATATGATAAACAATCATCATCCCTCAAATAATTCAGCTTTGTAATTCCTTCTTTCATGTGGCCTGAAGTCAGGTGCAGTATTTGTGTAGTAATTCTAATTGTTCAGGCTTGCTTTTTGTGTGTACAAACATAAATTATAATGGGGTTGTCATTAAAAAATAATTACTGCTTTTGTCTCCTATTTCTGAGCTATCAGCATGGCAAAAATAGAAGCAAAGCCTTTTTTTTTTCATTTCAAAATCTTGTTAATTATCTGAGTATGATTACCCAAGGTGTACATAATTATTTCATAATAGGGTAATTAAAGTCCCTTGGTCCATGCTCAGGGATTTTCAAAATAAAAAGCAAAGTCAGTATTGAATCAAAATGTACAGAGAGGAAAGCACAGAACAATTATTTCACAAACCTAAGTTTATAAACTGATCTAAAAAACATAGAAGACTTGGAAACAACCTAGTGTTTTTGTTGTGGCTTTTCTACTACCTCAGTGGAAAAAACATGTGAGAATTATTTTTCATGTGGGCATCTCAAATCAAATTCTTGGCTCTATGGGGCAAGGCAGTTTTACCTAACAAACCAGTATGATGTGGTTACTCCAACATCAGCAGCTCAAATCCATCAGAAAACATAATGGAGGATGGTCAGATAAATTGAAGAGGTACAAATACATATGCCCAGACTGACTAGGAATGAATATATAGGGAGCATAAAAAGAAGAGCTGGTAGGCAGAAAAAAAGAAGATCAAATACAGAACATATACAAAAGACCATTTCACATGTCTGGCTGTATTCTTCTCATTTAGATAAAACCTAACTCAGGAAGAACTCATAATTATCTCTCAAAGAAAGAATGTGGTAATTTTGGGGCTGCTCCCCTTCTTTGCTTCTTATGTTGAATAAAAACACCTGTCCATTGCTGAAAAGTCACGTTTTGTTCCCTCTTACAACTAAATGCTTACATTCAAAGTTCCAAAACAAATCTTTTAACAAAAGCCTCTTTTCATATAATGTGAGCAGGTATATTGATTTACAAGAATACTTAAATACACCAATAACTTTACTTTCTTATCTAGTAATAGAAAAGCAGTGCTGAAGAAACAACTGTTTGGAAAAAAAGAAAATTTCACAACTGGAAAAAAATACCCTCAGTTACCCAAAGATCATGCCTGCCTTTAGAAAGCCCTGGTGTTCACCATTTAGACAGTGGGACAACCTATTTTTTTTTTTAATTTGGGACAACCTGTACTTGCCAGAAATAAATCTTTTCAAAGCACTTAAGACCTCTGAGCTTACAGGCATGAGCAGACATAATTTTAGGATTTTATTTAGCTAATGACAACACAGAAAGGTAGAAACAAGGAGAAAAACTTACAACTCGAAGACCATATAAAGCATTCCATCTGAGCTGTATGTCTCCAACAGTTCAACAATGTGAGGATGCTTCAGCATGTGACAAATACTGGCTTCTCTCTTCAGATCTGTGGAAGATAAAAAGGTAGTTGCAGATTAGCTGTGTGTTCAAGCTGTTAAGAACACAATGTTTGGAAAGATGTACACATCTGAAATAGCTAATAAATTCATTAATCTAGAAAGAACACTGGCAAGATGACATTTAATTATGGTTAATTAAATACTCACATATCTCTCAAAACTTAACAGATTCTTGAATTTACATATTAATAGAAGATCTTCTTGGTCATAGCCTGAAGAACTCCACAGAAGTAATTTAATGTACAGTTGCAGACTACACTGAGATTTATTTAGAAATATTTAACAACACTGCAGAATTACCTCCAAATGCAGAAGACACACTTTCACCACACTACAGAACTATTAATAATGGGAGGTCTCTACTCTAAATCCTCTGCTCAAAGCAAGGTGAACTGGAGCAGATTGTGCAGGCTCACACCCAGCTGAGCTCTGAACATGTCCAGGTGTGGAAACTCTACAACCTGCCCAGAAAACCTACACCAGTACCTGATCATCCTCATAGGTAAAGAAGTGTTCTTCTTATGTTTAAATTTCTTGCAGTTTACTTCTTTACTAGTATTTAACTTAAAATCACATTATATGAAATTACACTGGCATACATTTTAATCAGCATAAATTAATTTGCATCTCTGCTCCAGAGAAGAGTGAATAAAGCAGGACAAGTTGCAACTAAAACAGCAGATACCACTCTGAAATATCTCAAAGCTTGAGGGATTTTGTTTTAAACAATGCTCTTTCTTTTTCTGATCACAAATCAATCTTTCTGCAGATAAAGAAATGCTAAAACCCAAACCACACTGAATAATTTTCTTTCTTCTTTGTTGAAACTATTTGGTATTTTTGTTATTTAATCATCCTGAAACTTTTTATTTCAACTTATCTACTTGTATTTTAGAAAGAATAGCAAAATTTTGAATGAATAGCTTTGATGATATTTGGTAAGTGAGGAAAATATCAGTCTGAATTTACTTTTTATTCTCCTTCTATACAATTGGTCATTGTTCAAGAATGACCTACACATGCATTTATGGAGAAATAAAAATATGATTTCTTGGTTTGAGAATATTCACCATATAATTGGGCAACACTAGAAATAAATTTAAAATGCACTATTTTCATATGTGCCCTCTTACATTCTTAACATGAATAAATCATACTGAAAAATGCAATCAGCAAGATGAACATTCTTTCATGTGAAGCATTTAATAGTAACTCAGATTTATGCTATACTCTGGGTCTTTCAGCCATCTATAAATTCAAATGAAAAGCTGAGATTTTGGAAATGACTGAATTTCAATCCAAGAAAAATGTTCAGATTCGCCAAAGTGCAAATTTTGTTACCAGAACTTTCATATTCCACCTGCATTATGTGTGCCTTCCCTCACAACCTTGCAAATACAATCTAAAAGCAAAATGACAGAGCAATCCTCTAGAAACCATCATGAAATGGCACCTTAGGAAGTGCAGAACAGGAAGAAGCAGAACAACAAGCAGAAGTATTATTCAGTGTTACAGAAGACATTTTGATAAAGAATTCAATGTAAAATTTGGTCTTTTTTGTCCATATTTACAGGTAAAAATTGTGTTCAAAATAGTTTATTTTGGCTGTTCCCCTTATTAATATTTTGTGGGCTTTATTTGAAAGGAATTAGAACTGAAAGGAAGAAAGTATACACTGCCATTTCCCTCATTCCTCTGTGGAATATTGGATGAGTGCAACAATTGCTCACAGACTGAGCACCAGCACAAGAGGAAGGAGAAACAAAGTGGAAAATAAAATCTCCAAACAGCAAAACAAATGAACAGAAGTTACAGAACAAGGCTTTTTATGACTAAGGGGTCTTGGGGCTAAGAGCAGAACAAAGTCCTATTTTAAACACAGCAGGGACTTGTTCAACAGCAGGTCTATTAAGAAAAAGAAAGTGAGGTATAAAGAGACAGAAAAGTACACACCACACTGATTCAACAAAGCCACAGGGCAGGAAAGAGAGGATGGATTCTGAAGCACATTTGGACTGTGACCCAAAGGTCAAAATAAGTCATGTTTAAGACCAGTAAAAAGGAAAGGGAAGGAGGAGAAAAGGCAGAGATGACACATATGTTTCACTGTTTTCACTTTAAAAAATGACATCAGCATCTACTCAATCCTTTATCAAATGCTTTTTCCAGACTGAATTAAATTTTACCTCTGCAGGTTCAAGAGGTAAATAGAATCCCAAGTACCCACAGACACAGTTCCAGCTCTGAATGCAACACAAACCCAAGCAGAAATTGGGTTGCACCAGGTGACTGAGGATTTCCTAAGAAAAATCCCATTATTATCTTGTGAGCCACAATATTATCTGTGGCATCATTCTGAAAACAACACTATATATATGATCTATTTGCTACCTCCTGTTAAGTTTTCTAAAACTCCTGAGTATTTGAGCCATGCTGTGTAGTAATAAAGGTCCCTGACACATCCCATATTCAAATTAATCTTTCATATTCCAGACACCCACAAAATATTCAAGACATATTCTAGAATTCAAATAATCAAATATTCTAGAATCTGCCAATGGAGTAAGCTGGTTGTAAATAGCAAGAGGTGATGTGTACTTTACTAATGGTCATGTGTCCCATATTTGCAGCAGTCTTCTTCACTAGTAAACAAAATTTGCTGAAAGAACAAACCCTCAGGCAAGACAAGGTATTGGAATCTAAACCAAACTGTCATCTTTTACTGGCTAGACTATTTAACTTCATTTGAATCCTTTCTGAACCCTTCATCTATTCATTTTTCTCCTCTTGATATGGCTGAAGAAATTACTTTTTGGTTCATTCTTTAAGCCTTCTCTGTCAGCACTTTTTTCAAAATTAAACGTAATTGACAACAGCGATAATAAATAGAACTGCAAGTTTTAAAAGCTTAAGCTTTAGAAGTTTCTCTTCCAGCGGCATGAAAGGTATTGTCACACAACCAGGAATAGGGAAAAAGACCTTATGTTCCATTGAACTTTTTTAGCATACAGGCTCATACTTTACATCATAATCTGAAAAGCATTTACAAGCTTTCCTTTTACACAACTGTTACCAATAAATGTTCCAGAATTTCAGTCTGTTTTCAAAACTTTAAAGTTGTTTTTTAGCAACATGGGGACATGTTAAACTTTCCATTTTAGGCCTGGCTCATTATTTAAAGAGGCATTAAAGTTGTTAAAATGGCAGGAAAGTTCAGACTTTGGTAGTAAAGAAGAAAAATTCAAAGATGGAAAAAGGAATTTCCAGCCATAATCACCAGAGAAAATGCAGCCTCATGTGTGGATAGTGACACTGAAAGTGAATTGCTGGAAGCACTAGAAAAGATAACTGCTCTAAATAATTGCACAGAAAGATGTATCAGTCTCTGATAGAAAACATAAAACATGGGGTATCACTTAAAATTCTCATGGGAATAAACAACCTAATACCCTACATATCTCTGACAATTCTGCAAACACCTAATTTCCTTTCAAAATCTGATATCCAAGGTTTTAAAACATCTCAAATACACTGAACATATTTTCAAAGTATGTTCATGAAAGAATTAGATGATCTCCTGCAGCCTACATAATAGCACCATTTCATTATTTTAAAAGTGACGTTCACAGACTGTAGCAGCTCCATCTTTTCTTGGGACAGACAGCTCCAAGTTTCTTAGCAAGACTGAAGACACATGTCATTTTTATGTATACACAATTCATTTTTATACATACACCATTCTGATCTTCCAGGTTCAGTCTTTTAAAGGATTAGTTTTTCAGTCACAGCTTGGGTATGACAGTATTTTGAAAGGAAGTATCTGCACTGGTAAGCTTCTTGCTTAAAATGTTTCTGTTTATTCTGTACAGCAAAATATGATCATATATACTTTAAACAGAAGTGGTTGTACTAAGTTTTAAAGGGAAATCAAAATGCTTTGTTCACTTGGTTATGTCATTCTCACCATCCTTTGGTGAGCATCACGGAGAAGCTCCTGACCACCCAAATGGAATTCTTCCAGAAACAGCTGAGCTGAATTGTGTGCCTTGGAAAAGTGCCTGAAGCATGGACAAGGGAGACACTGAAATCTCAGCCTTAGCTGTTTCACACTGCACTCACACACTGGATTTTGTCCTGTGGATTATTGGCCTTTGCTAGATGTTAAACTCCCACTCAGGCTCCTGCTCAGCCAGGCAGGGGTAGAAAATACAAATAACAAGAACAAAAACACTCACGGGTTGAGATAAGACAGGGAGATTGTTCATCAGCTATTTTCAGCCCAACAGCCTTGATGGAATTAACTTATTTTTTTGCCAATTAAAACAAGAACCTATTGATTTGGGTAGAGGGAATCAAGAAGATAAACATGAAAATAAGACATTTCCTCCCTCTTTTCATGGGCTTCACTCCTTCAGTTCAGCCCCAGCTGTGGGTGCAGGGGTGATGCTCAGCTCACTGCAGGGGCTCCTCCATCTGCTCAGCCCTGCCCAATCTCCTCCTTCCCTGGCCTTGCTGTGCCCTCCTTTTGTTCCACACTCCCTACACCTTTCCCCAGTGTTTCCTACCCTCCTTAGATTGATCTTCCAAAAGCATCACACTCAAGGCTGATGGGCTTTGCTTTGTCTGGGAACCCACAGCCCTGAGCCTCTTCCTACAAAAGCTGTTCCTGCACACTCCCATCATCAATAACTTCCCACTTACATTTAATCCAGATCTAATTCCCTTTCTGCTGCAGACACTACACACCTCTGCCTCCAATCAGCCTGTAACAGCCCCACTGAACATCCTGCACAACTCCAAATTCCAGTTTAACCAATCATGCTGTACCTGAGGTGTCACACTTCCAAAACTTCCAGGGAAATACTGACTTAAAAAATTTCCCTATCTCCTATCTTTGCCCATTCTTGCTGCTCTGTGTAAATTACTTCTAGGCTTTATTATTCTAATAATACATCAGGGAAGTCATAAAAGCTCTCAGCACAGCCAACACACTGCAACAGGAACGAGCAGCTGGAGGTGGGAACATCCTGTATTGACATTGGCAGTGAAACTCCTGTACTACAGAACCACAGCAATGCTTCTGCCCCAAAGATTTGTTCTTTATAAACATTTTTTTTTCTTCCACGAGAGAGTATTCCCCTTTCCCTTAACTAAAACACTTCCTGTCTCCCTGGGATATGTGAGGACTGCTCATCAGACAGATCCATCTGACCAGTTAATGACTCCTTGCCTCAACAAGCACTAAAAGCTTTTCCTGCCTCTCCTCCCACGCACTTTGGGGTGCCTGAGGCTCTGGGGTAGCCAAGCTGATTTAAGTGCTGGCAGCTTCCCCCTTCATCCCACACACATTCCTGTCCTCTGTTCCAGCAGCCTGCAGCTTGTCACACCACACACCAAAACCATTTCACTGCTAACTCAGTTAAGAAAAATAGAAATTTATTTTTGTCTCCGCTGGCTCGCCGTTTTGCAGTTTTAGCACGGGAAATGGCTCATGAGCAACCTCAATTACAGAACTCAACCTAAAAGAAAGAAGGAATTTGGAAGGAGAAAGAAAGTAAGGCTGGGAAAAGCAGCCTGAAAGCTGCTTAGGATGTTGCAAAATGCAAGCACACCTTTCCCTGAAAGTGTCTGCATTGTCACCAAATCTTTATTGCATAATCCATCTGTACCTCAGCAAACATGCCCAAAACATGCACCAAAAACAAGTAAATGCAGGGAGTTGTGAGTAGCCCTTGATAAAAAATGCCATGGAATTCAACAAGTGGCAATGTGAGAGAATCCATCTCCCATCAGTATCTTTGGTTTTTAATGCTTCTGCAGCATTTGGAAAAAATATACTGGCATGAAGCAAGGACAGCAAAATGCAGCTACAGCTAATATTTCCCTTTCTGAGACCTCCATGAAGAAACCTATGGAAATCTTCATTTTGTGGAATTAGATTTTGTAGATGTTTGCTAAATTCTGACCAAATTTCACTTGCTACTCTATTCTTTCTCAGTGTTTGGACATAAATGTAAACATATTAATAGCTTTTTAGCTGGAGTTGGGGGTCTTGGGAGACTTAAAAGGCAATTTCCCTTCCTCAATTTATACTCAGTCAGCTATTTTGAACATGAAACTGGGTGTGAAAAAATCCACTTTTCTTTTTTCTCAACTTCTGATACATCCACCAGACTTGTCCAGAATCAAGAATCTGACAGACAGTGTAAGTTGGTTTGCACAATTGTGTCCATGAAAACAACTCTCTCTCCTTTTATTCACTTCCTCATTTTTACTGACATGCAAATAAGCAATGCTTCATAAATAAGATAGTGTATTTTAGGAAATGACTCAACTTGAAATAATAAAAATGTTGAAGAATGCCCAAAAGAGTATTTAACAGCTGCCTAATGTAGATAGCTTAAACCCATTTCATTTAATTAAATGGTAATTCTTAGCAACTTTTTACAAAGCACCCACCACACTGAAAAAGAATGTAACATTTTTCAAGGAAGAACAAAGATTAGTCTCTCATCTAAAACCTTCCACATTCTCTGTCCTCTTGGTTAATACTCAACAGCAGGTTGAGAGGTAGGGGAAAAGGGAAAGAAGAAACATAAGAATGTGAAAGCAATACTTTCTGGATTATTACTGGTTTTTAATTAATTAAATGCACAATCTGTCTTTCCTCTACAGCAAAGTAGAAGTTTCTGAAGTGCTTCACAAACTTAGGAAAGAATACAATCATCAGAAGTGGGGTTACAAAGTCCACAAATTAATTTAAAAAGGAGTAAGGAGGGTTCTTTCATGAGGTGGCCTTCCAAACAGAAATGGAATTGTTGCTGAAGACACTTTGCAATCTGTGCTGTAAAATCTGAAACACTTCTAATGTGGCACTGTTTTCAATAATTAATGAAAGGAAATTGAAAATAGCCATTGACTCTCCAAGTTGTGATCAATCAAATGATGAAAGTGGGTTCACTACTGATAACCACATCTATTAAATCCCACGTTTCCACCTGTTTCCCAGCACTGTGTAACAGCCTGAAACCCAACACCTTCCCAAGTACCACAGACCACAGGTTTTTACACTGCAAACCACAATTTTAAACGCTTTGTGATACAATCAGTTCCCTAAAAGATGGAAAAGCAGCAGATCTGTCAGAAGTATGCAGTGAAATTTCTTTTAAAAACAAACAAAAATAAAACAGAAACAACTGGCCATAAGGTGTGTATCTGATAAAAGAATTCTACATGCTGGCTGGAGCACTGAACTGGCAAAATCCTCAGCTGTATGGTCATGATGGACTTTACTGAAATAACTGGAAGGTTGTAATTTCATAAAGTTACACTGATTGTGTTTATTGTAGTGAAAACTAACATTTTAAAGTAGCACCCCCATTAAATGCAGCAATTGTTCTCTCTTTTGCCAGCTGTTTCTCCCTCCTGCACCACCTTCATGCTGGTGCAAAGCTTGTGCAGCTGCACCATTAACACAGCCAAGGGATGGATCCACCAAAGCTGCAAACCATCCTTTTCCCTCTGCCCTTGGTGCAGATGCTTTTCCACCAGACTGGTTCTGGCTACTCCGGGGAACCTGCAAACACCTCCCAGCACAACACTGATAGCCTGGCAATAGAAACAAGTGACCAGATTACAGCAGCAAAAAACATTTGACAATATGTCAAATCTCAACAGTCTGTACACTGCTGTCCTTCTAAAAAGTAAAACCAGATTTCACAATAATACCATGAAATGCTAACTTGCCTTAGTTTTATGCTTCCATATGTTTAACTGCACCTCAAATTGCAACTGAGACACGAACCTGTAATTCAGGTGATTTTTTTTTCTCTCTGTAATGTCCTGTTTGTGCAGCTCCCTGCAGATTTCTCACTAGGTGGCAACGCAGCTCCAGCTTTGGAGACAGCAAACACAAACGGAGCCTGCATGGATTCAGCCACAGAGATTTGTTTGTGTTTGGTCAGTTCTACAGCCCTTGAAATGACTAATGATGAGTACAGCTCAGGCCTAAGAACAAAGAAAAGATGCCACTCCAAAATAATTAAGGTACATCTGGTTCTAAACGCCTTTTTATCCAGATTCTGTGCAAGAGCAGTCTCTGCTCTGCTGCTGAGCCCTTCAGAGCCACACACCAATATCTCACTACACTGCACACACTGAGAGCTGTACAACACAATTACAACACATTTAGTTTGCTCTCATAAACCAGAAGCTCTGCATTTAATGCACAAACTGTAACACAGTCTGTGTTTATTGCTGTAAAGCCTAGTAAAAAGCTTTAGAAAGCTGAAACCTGCAAGTAGTTCAGTTCAAATCACTGGAATTTCTCATTTTTAAAGTTTAATCACCCAGATTTGAGTTTTTTGTTTCATTTTTTGTACATTTGTTCATTTTTGGAGAGTTCTTTTTGCTGCAGGTGTATGTCTATGTATGGGTGTGTTCAGGGTTCCTCTCCAGCCTTTGGCCATGGCAACAAAGGCAATGAATTATCTCAGAATGTGCTAAAAGCATTATTACTAATGTTATGCTTAGATTGGCACAACATTTTTACACCAAACGTTGACATCTTTTGGCCAGAATTCACTTAGGCTGATCAGGTTAACTAAAGGTTATAGATATGGCAGCCCTTTAAGTGAGTTTTTAGTACTCATGTACTAAAATGTAATGACCTTAAATCAAGTAAGTGCCCTCAGAGGCAATGGAACATTTTCAAGAAGAGGATGTTAGCTGATCCTGAAAAATTAAATAATTTCTCTGGCTGATCATTCTAACATTTGAAGGTTTTTGGGTTTTCTCTGTTTGAAATGTCTTTTCTTCTGTGACTTACCTGAACGTAATGACAGGCAAAGTCGCTTTTTGATATTAAGAATCTCAGTTTTACAGGAAAAACTCTGGTATATTTTAAAGATATAAAGGAAATCTCTTCATAACACATTCAGCTAGTCTAGACAAACTGACTGTAACTCCTACTCGAGGAAGGGTTAAATAATCCATTACACTGCTGCTGCTGAGCACCACCAGTCAGGAACAGCCCAAAGGCACTCACACAGGGAACTGCCTGCCTAAGATGCTTCTCAAACTCACAAAATGTCCTTGCTTGCTTTGATCAAAGCTCCTTTGGTCTTGAACTGCTTGAACTGCACAGCCAATACAAAACCAGTTGCACACTAATGCTACAGAGGAAATCATCTACTTTGCCCAACTCTACACAATCCAAGCAACACCAGCACCTAAAAATGCCTCCCACTGCACGGTGCCACAGAGCTCAGTGACTGGCAGTGTTTTAGCTGGCAAACAGCTCAGGTTAATTTACTGTTTTTCTCAGGTAAAACAGTACAAGCTGCAGTAAATGCTGCTGTAAGGGACAGCTGAGTTCTCAAAGTCCCTGCACAGCCCATGGAACTCAGCACAAACAGCATCTACAGCGCACCCTGAGTAACAGACAACTACCTAGCAAATGTAAGGATGATGCCAATTCTGTTCTGCTTGGAAATCGCGTAGTGGAATGATGTTTGAATGCTGGAGAACAACTACCTTAGCAAAACTTGTTTTCTGGTTCAGTGACAGAACAATGTAAGGAACCAGAAAATTCTTCTCAGGCAGTAATAATCCAGGATTTAAGAAAATTTAATTTTGGTTTGTTCCACTTCTGCACATGCTTCTCTTTGCAATTATTACCAGAAGTCATAGATTTTTTTTTTTGGTTTTCTTTATTAACTGTCACGTATAAAGCATATTTTGTAAAACTGGTGTACATGTCTTAGTTCAGTCATCAAAAAAATTCACTATAGAATGAATTTTTAGCAGCACTTTTCAAGATTCCATACCAACAAACCAACTAAGTTCTAACTACACTTTCTGCTACTTACCAAATATCCATAAAGCACTTCTGCATACCAATTTTGTGATGCTTTTAAGAAGCACATTGTCCCCTTCCTGCTTGTGCAGTTGCAATGCTCCTCCAGGGCTCTGAAACCAATGCTCTTAAAACACATGCCCCTCCTTTGATTCCACAGAAATCAGATGTTAATGATGTAAGCAGTGCAACTGAGCTCAAACTTGTTTCTAGTAACATTGAGGCCACAGCTCAAGGAATAAGGTTTTAACTTGCCTGAATTGTCTTGGATTTTACAACACCCTGAAAATACCACAAATCTTTACAAAATGTCACTTATGCTTTCCTTTGTAAACCAGATTAAGCTGACAGAGGTAACACACCCCCATAAAGAACCAATCCAGTGACAGCTTTGCCTATTGAGTCCCAGCACAATTCCAGGTCATCAGAGAAATTTTTTCTTTCATAATATTTAGACTTTTCATGTTATTTAGAGGACAATTTCTCTTCACCAATACAGACGGCAACAGTTTTCTTTAATCTCACCCAAGCATGAAACAAATAATATTTAATTTCCTTTCTTTATTATGCGGTGGTAAGCAAAAAAAAATACCTAAAATTCATACTTAGTGAAAGTTGAGTTAGAAACAGTTTGATCAGCTAAAAAATCTGTGAACTTCGAAATTGTTTCAAAGTAGGAGATTGGACTTGCAAACAGAACACCTGCATGGCTTTTTACCTAACTTTTGAGTTTCCCACTGCCTCTGAACTTTGATGTGATGCCAACAGCAAGAATCACATTGTAATACACAACAATTTCCTCCACTGTCACAGGGGATTTTGAGGGACTGACATGGAAATATAAAGCCCTATCCAGCTGGGAATAATGGATTGCTCCTCCTGCTAGAGACAGAGCAAAGATTGTTTTAAGTACTTGCATATAAAACCCTTTCAAATTCAATGAGCCTTTCTCAGGTGCTAAAAGGTTGGACTCAAATTTGTTCAAATTTCTTTGACGGGTTCCAAATCTGAAATAATGATCCATTAGACTAAGAATAAACCTTTAAAAATTCTGCCTGTTTTTCTTGCTCTAAAGTGCAAGATCAACAATAAGCTTGCATATATATGAAATTATTGAAACATATCTACAACTATATTTTAAAAGTCCACAGGAGTAAAATAACTGATAATAATCTGCATCCTCTCTGCAAAATAGCTTTAAAAGAGCACTGTAAGAAACAGTTAGCAGGGTTCTTTTGTTAAAAGAAACCCACATTTCATTTCCTCACAAGTTAAATGCCTGTCAAGGATAAAGAATATAACTGACATGATAGGGTACATGGAAATGTAGAACGTGACACATCAGTCATCTGAGTTAAAGAAGGCCCTGACCCATTCCACAGACCTTTTAGAGCACCTTTCCTATCTGCACAACAAAAATTAAAACTATCTCTTAACATGACAATACAAGACTCAGCCTTGTCCAGATTCTGAAAATAATCTGAAGCACAGGGAGTTGCACAAGGTGTTCTCCTCACCCCTTCTTGAAGGAAGAAGCAAACACTATTTCTGAGCCCAACCTCCCTCCCCTCAAAAACCTCTTTTGGAGAAGCAACCTGTCCAGTGTGTCCCAGGCTGCACAACCTGTTCTCACTTTTCCAGAATCTGCAGCAGGAAGACGAGAAACCAAGGCAGGGAGGGGTGCAACACTCCACTCTAGAAAGCAGATGAATTATGCACCTGTGACTTTGACATAAAAACTCCCATTTGCAAACCCATGAGCTGTTTATGCAGGTTGTATATGCGTCTGCAACAGAATTAAAAGTCAGCTCAGGTCCTAACAGAGTTTATGAGCTTAAATGCAGTACATGCATAGCAGTTCTGCTACTCCAGGGCACGATGATACAGAAGAGTCTCTGCTAGTCAATACCTGGATTAATAAACCATGATGGACTTGAGTTAGCACCATGTAAGGTCACCTCAAAGTCACAGGGACCCTGATTCTTGAGGATTTATTAGCCCAGATAAACACAAGCTATGGAAATGCCAATGAACACCCCCTGAAATGGAGTGCCAGGAAAATGGGGCTGACACTCTCCAAAGGCTCAGTTCTGGACTGGAGCTAACAAACCCTGACAAATAATTAAAACACACTGTACATCTTTTGCACATCCAAATGCTTTCTAACTATAGCTGCATAATTGCACCTATTTTTTCCTATTAGCTACACCTCAGTCTCCATTTACCATAGAGAATTAAGACTTGGCTGCTTAAATCATCCTGCTCCATAAATCTTCAGTCATGAACAACTAATTAAGGAAATAAAATGGTCTCAGAGCACAGAGAAATTAATACCATTTTAACATATATACTTACATACACTACATATTACAGTCAGTTTGGATAGCCTATTCATAATTCCTACCTAAGCAGGATTTAAAAACAGACTAAATTGCATCATAACATTCTTAAGCTGAAAAAAGAATTATTAAAGCTGAGCACATTTTTTGCAGCTTTGAACCTTCAGCATTGAACCTGACCCTAAAGCTTTGAACTTTTCTGCATTCTTGAAAAGTTACTAAATTAAACTGGTTTTCCTCTATTGTTTCCCCAATGCCACAGAAAATCATGAAACTGGAATCCATTCAAGCCTTTTGTTACCACAAACAATATTATTCAAGTGATGCTTGTGCCAACTTAAGAACAATCATAGACACAAAAGTGCTGTGTGCTGTCAGCAATGAATACTGGAACCCAAGCAAACAACACATCTGTCATAATCAATTTTGAAGAGTTTTTGCAAAAACACATGTACCAAATAAAACTTTGAGGACAGCTACAATGGATGCTAATGAAAACTGTATGGGAGTATAAATGCAAATACTGCACAAATGTAGAAACCATTTCTTCTACAGAGTGTTTTCTTTTATTTGTTGTTATATAACTGCAATTTTTTTTTCTTTTTTAAATACTGATAAGGTTCACATGATAAAAATTACACAAAAAACAGTAGCCATGCTGGTAGTCATGAAATCTGATTCATCATCTCCAGTCTGGAAAAGGATTTTGAGATACAAATCTATTATTTACACATACTATAATCAGCAAGCACTAAAAACTCCCAAACCTGTAAGAAAATTTTCAAGAGCTTCAATGTTTAAAATTTAAAAGGCAAATAGTTTTCTACATTTTCTAGTACACAGATATTCCTCACTGTACTCATCTGAAACTACAAGTTACAAAACCTCCAGCAATAACTGATCTTTGAGATGAAGTTTGATTACTCTTTGAATGGGTAAAATCTGCTGGAGAATGGACTTGGACATGGAAATAATACATCAGGCTAGCATCAGATGAAAGGGTAAAAATCACTGACTTTCTATCATCTTTCCAGATCTGAGGAGCCAAGGAGTTGCAACAGGATCCATCAAAGCCCTGCCCAGACAGGAGGCTTGGGCAAAACCTAGAGCAGAGCTGGCTTGTTTAAACAAGCTCTCCTGAGTCCTGCTCCCTAAAACACACGGTGCTTTTTGGAAACAGATCAGGTGGGGAGAATGCCACCAAAGCCAGCTGCCAGATCTCAGAACACTTCTGGGCCTGACTTTGTGCAAAAGCCTCCAGACCAGATGAAAATGACAATTTACACCTCAGCAATTGAGGAACACAAACAAAAAACAAAACTGCTCCCAGACAGCTTCAGAGAACCAACAGCCACCAAGATCTCCATTTAGACAAACAAGCAACAACATATACCACCCTGCAAAGAAAATTAGTGTTACATCACTGTAGTCCTTAAAATCTCTAAATCCTGTTAGGAATTGGGCCCTTCTTCAGTCAGCTCAGCTTTTCCTACATGCAAATGTCAAAGTGCCATCAATTAACTCACTACTAACACAGCAAGCCTGTCAGGCTCCATCCAGCTATGAAAGAACAAGATTCCTCAAGCTCTCACAGTGTCAGACAACTGAAAAGTTCAATCTGTAGGGATACAAAGCCAGAATCTGGTTCACTTGGTCAGGTAAGGAAATTTCTCCTCATTAATTACAAAAAGGGCAAAACCAAAACTGTGCACAAGTGCACAAGCACCCACAACCTATAAAATATAAGTGGAGCAAGGGTGGGGTGATGCAAAACTTAGAAATTTTGTACCAAAAATGATAAGAGGAGGGGAGAATCTTTGAAGACATATAAAGCAAATCCTGAAATTGGTCTTATATCAGCAAAGCCATATATCAGCCCCCACATTTATCAGATCCTACAAGAAACCTCAGAACCAGAGCAATTGTAATTGATTTCTGTTTTGGGCCAGCAGACAAAGCAGGACAATCACAAATACAGATTCAAACTGAGGCAACAAAGCATGCACAGGTACTGAATGTCCAAGCCTTGTTATTCAGAGGAGTAATCACAAATTCAGCAAAACAAAGGATTGTAGAATCCTGTGACACAAGATTCTTCAGAGGAGCTACTTCTCTTGTGCAAGTCCAGCCATCATTTTGCAAGAGGCAGAGATGATAGTGAAGTGTATTGCTGACAGCAAGGGGAATCAAGTTACTGCAATGCCAGCCATATGAGCAAACAGATTTGATTCAGGATATGAACCTGCCTTCCTGTCAGCAAGCAGTCACCACAGCACAACCAGCTCTGTTCTACAACATAACATTTCTAAACACTAACCCAGAAGAGACACAATTTTATAAAGAGACCTTCTCTCCCTGTCTAGGTTATAACATTGAAGAAACCAATTTTTCTTGCAGTAGTTATTACTACATGAAAGACAGAAAAACACTTCAAAATGTAAATTATTTTTTTAGAAAGAAAAAAAAAAGACCTCCAGAATAGATATTAAAATAATATCTATATATTATTATTTATGTTATATATTTATATAATTCCTCCAAAGATACTGGCACATGTAAGTGCCCTCAGTCCTCAGACCAGCATGAGCAATACAGATTAACATGCCCTGAAGCTGTGAATAGCTTTGACTGTTACTGCACAGCCAGCAATTCCTCAGTAGTTACTAAATACAACAGAACCAAGGCAGAAGATTCACTTGTGTTATAAAACACACAGGGATAAGGAATGAACAAAACAGTGCCCTGCATCAGCAAATGACCAAATCTTTACATAGGAGTGAAAATGTCAAAGTGTGCCCACTGGGGTGGAGACCAGGGAGGATGGTTTGCCTAAGACTGAATGCTTCTGTTTCAATATCAGAATCAGTAATTAAAAGTCTGTTAACTGACAGTTAATTAAATTGGTTGGAATTCCCCCCAAAGAGGTAAACTCTTCATTTGGGTATGTGATGGGGGAAAGAGAGGATGATGACACAAAGGAGCTGAGTAAGTACCTTCAGTAATCCAGAGTAAGAGGAATTAATCATACAGACAGACCACACCAACTAAACAAGACATGACCAAAACAAGGAAATTGGTGGCAAAAAGCCTGGCAGCCCAGACCATTTCTAGAATGAAGTGCATATTTTCAAATCTTTAACTGGTATTTATTTGCTGACCTACCTATTTATTTGTCCTACCAAGTAGACAGGAACACAGATAAGCTGCTATTGCAGCTTTGAGAAGATTTGAAGCTTTCTCCTCTCACTCCATTCTGTTACCTTGTGCATGCACTTTCTCCAATGCCTATGAGCTATTTAGGAATGAACTGAGGTTATCAACCATGGCTATGTACAACACATGCTCCTGTAGTTCCTACTCCAACTCCACACTGCATTTCTGTCTTACACAGAGTCATGGTAGCCCTTAGAAGAAGTGAAAATCCTTCTGTTTTCTGGTCACCTCACAGCAGTTTATCTCAATGCCAGAATAACATACAGCACATAGAATTATCTTTCCCTAAAGGGAATATAAAAATTCTCAACTGAACAAACTTAAACCATGTTTTTTGTGCTTTTCCCTTAACAGGATAATTCCTCTTCAACCCTAACAGGTTTCTAAATAAGGTGCATTTTAAAAAAAAAGCAAGCCAATCACTAAGACAGTAAAGACTAGGAAATTTAGGGTGCAAGTCCTTCACTCACTTTTTCCCCCCAACTTAAATTAAAATAAATAGCCCAAGGGTAAAAAAGTACCAAAGCAAACACAAATGAAGCTACAGGAGTGCAGAGTGGAGAAGCTGGAACGAAGAAATAGGGCTTTCTTTCCCTTCAGCAGGCAGGAGCTGTTCAGCCCTCCTTAGGGGGAGGGGAGGAGATGCAAAGCAGGGATACTCACCCACACACTGCACAGATGGTAAGTGGCATCTCATAGTCACAGATGTTACCATCCTACATTTCCAGGGAATCCTAGCTCCATACTGGGTTCCCCTCAATCAGATAAGCTATTAAGAGTGGAGATGGTGGGTGCCCTATCAGCCTGCAGCACAAGATTTGTCCTTGTAGAACTACAACATCAGAGATGAAAAGCTTCTGTGCAAACCTGTCAGCCCCACTTGTCCAGCCCCGTGCTGGAAACACAGGCTCCAGTTTGGTACAGCATTTCAAAGAGTGCAGCAGTGATAACCTGTACAGACCTGAAAACAGATGTGTAACATGTACATATTGTAATAAACATTTTTGTGGTGGCAACTTGGATTCAAATCCTAATTTGACTCGGGAAAGGAAAAAAAAACCTACTTTGCTCAGGCAAAGTAGTATTTCATAAGTCATTTTCACTACTCATAATGCTATAAACTAAGGTAATATTTTCAGGAAGATCTGCAACTACAAATTGTCACTATATCACAGGCAATGTTAAAAGTGACAGACATTAAGAAATCTACAGTAACTGGTTCTGTCACAGTAGTTAAAACTGTATTTTTTAAATCTAAGTTTATTTAGTTAGTCTTCCAAAGGAAATCCAGAAGCCTGGGGTTTAGCTGACTCTGCTAGGAGTTTGCAATGGAACTTAGAATGTATCAGTAAAATAATTTTTTAGTTATTTAAAGTATTAAAATTAAGTTCCCATTTAACTGCCTTTACAAATGCTAAGACACTCTGAAACAACAAAACATTACTTTTTGGCACCAGTCTGTTTTGCAATTGGGCTTCTCCTTCTACAGCAACTTCAAAAAAAACAGAAAAAAAATTGACCACTGAATATTTTAGGCAAAAGAAATACACAGGACAAAACCCCTCCCCCAACCAAAAAAAAACCTCCCATGAAAATCTCTCATCGATTTTAAGTAAACCAACCATAGATCACAGAGAATTTACTTACACTGCCAATTTACTCACTGTCACTCTGTGTATTTGTTGGTTGGATTCATATTAGGAACTCAAATACATACAATATATTCAGTGTGAGTAGACTGTCCCTGATAAATGTCATCATTAAAATAAATGGCTTGTAGCTGGAAAATGCCATGCCAGGAAGTGCTCAGTAAAACACAGAGCTGTTACACACAGAGCTGGTTAACACAGGTCTCTGTCCTAAAGTCACTGCTTATATATGAAGTAGTTTTAAAACACAGAACTAGAAGCAAATTCAATGTAGTATGAAAAATACAATTTAATTAATATAAAGTATGTTCATTCATGTTTTATTAAATAGGTTTTTACCTAAAACATAACTGTGTCGAGAATAATTTATTGCTTGTACCTAGCTTCTTTTACTCTACTAAAGTAAGTAATATACTGGAAGAAAACTGATAGTAGAGATGGTAGAACTCAAACAGCAGACTTCTGGGTCTTATTTAAATTTTCATGCTTCTCTTGACTGAGCAGTTAAAAAGCTTCAGTATTCTACTGTGTATGTTAGCCAAGATATATTTTTGCAGGATAGCTTCCAACACAAGTATTTCCATCTGCCTTCCTATCAAGTAGACCCAATTGTTTCTCTTAAATATTTGTCTTTTCTCAAAGATCCTCTTTACTCAAAAAGATTACAAATCTATTTTTTTATCCCCTTCTGAAGTAACTCTTACCCTGGGAAACAGCCATTACTTGGCACTGTTTACAATTGGACTAAACACTTACCACATAATGACAAACTATGGAGATATCTCAGTTTCTACATATTTCATGTATTGTAAGTATCTGTTGATGCAGATATTAGAATGAAAATTTCCACAAAGATTACTGTGCAGTTTCTACAATTGCAGTACAGCTGGTGGTAGTTTGTCACTGGTCTTCAGCTTCACCATTTTTTGCATGTGCAATTCTTCAGCTGGAAGACCAGTTAGATCATAGGAGGATTATGCTATGTGTATTTATTTTATATTATTCTATTCATTTTCATTTATTTAATTCATTTTATTATGGATATACAGACATCTATACAGTACAGATAGAAAATATGCCCCCCATTTAAAACTTTACAATTCTCAGTCCCAACCGATTATTTAGGGCATTCATTAAGGTTTGCTAACACATTTTCTGCAAATTTCCATTGCCAATAGCTCAAAACCATGTTCACCTCCAATCCCATTAAAACACCACTAGGTGCACAAAAGCTCCAAAAGCAATGTTTTTAGCTGACTGATGGGAAAATTGCTCAGTGCTGTAATGTACCTACCAAACTTAGTAGAAAATTCTGGATACTACAAAAGAATAGGCATCTGTGGATCAGAAATCATGAATCTTGCTTTTATAAAATGAATAAATAAACAAAATAAATATTTTAGGTAAGATTTGCAAAGGATTCAAACTGTCCCAACCAAAACCCACACAACCAAAAGCCAGGGGTTTTACCCATGTCCTACTGCTATGGCCTGATACAGGTTTGTCATTCTTACAGTGCTATTGCACAAGGATCATTATTTATCATACCACAGTGACACATATTTTTAGATTCACAAAACAACAAACCCCAGCATTTAAGAGTCAAAAAAGGTTCTCTTTGGATCAATGAATTAACAGAAACTGCAGCTCAGTTGCAATTAATTTTGAATTTTGTTGATTGCACAAACCAGAACAGAATACACGCTAGCATCCAAACAGAAAATATTTGAAAATACAGCTGATGCTTATTATCTTCCCTGTGTTTGAAACCAGCCTGGATTCCAGCAAGCACAGTTAGAGCCTATTTCTGGACTACTGGCAAGAATCAGGATTCATTAGACAAGTACAGAGTGTGTATAGAGACAGAAGTGTTTTGGAAAGCATTTTAATTTTTCAGAACAGGAGTTGGACATACCTCACAAATTCTGCAGAAATTCAAGAGAGCAATGTTTAAGAATGAAGACTTCAGAGTGTTTATAAAATAAATCTTTCTAAAAGCGTACTTCCAGATTTTTTAAAATAAATTTAATTATGGCTTTGCTTTTCAAGGAGGGTGAATAAACACACCTTTGTCACTCGGTTTATTGTACTGGTAAAAGTTCCAAGCATTGTTTACTGCTCTAGGACAGCTGGAGCAGGAATATCCTTCCTTATCCCTCCAACCTAAATTTTTTACAAACAAATTTGCTTTACTGAATTTCTGTCTCAAATACTTTGCTCTGCTAAGCAAGAAGGATGCTGTAATTAAACCAGGGTTTTAGAAAAGAAAGACATTAGGTTATGTGATAAAACCTCATCTGCACACACACAAAGGAGCACAGAGAACAAAGGCATGTAGGGCAGGGGAGAGCCCAAACACTGCTCAGCTGCTGCCAGGTCCTCACAGGAGAGCCACCAACCCATCAGAAAGCCACAGAGCTGCCTGTGTGGAACCACAGGATGGCTGAAGGCACCTGTGCAGGTGATCTGCTCCAACCCCTCTGCTCAAGCAGAGCCACCAAGACTTTGTCCAGGCAGCTTTGGAATATCTCCAACAATCCACAACCCCCCTGCACAACCTGTGCCAGTGCTTGGTCACTCTCCGTTATAAAAGTGTTTCCTGATGCTGAGGCAGAACCTCAGTTTGTGCCACTGCCTCTGGTCCTGCCACTGGGCACTGAGAAGAACCTGGTCCTGTCCTCTCTGTACCCTCCCTTCATGAATTTGCACACATCAGCAAATCCCTCCTGAACCTTTCCTCCTCCAGGCTTAAACAGCCCTGCCAGTTTTTCCTCCCAGAAGAGCAGTTCAGTCCGTTCCTGTCAGTGCCAGCCTTTGCTGGGCTCTCTCTGGCACTCCTTGCTCCTCCTGCACTGGGGATGCCAGAGCTGGAGCCAGCAGTGCAGCTGTGGGCAGGACCACCTCCCTCTCCCTGCTGCCAAAACTTTGTCTAAGGCAGCCCAGGATGCCACTGGCTCCTCTCTACCACTCATGGCTGGTTCATGTTCACCTTGGTGCCCACCAGGACCAGCACAGGAGTCATTTGCTCTCCCTCCAGTCCTTGGGCATCTCTCCCAGCCACCTTGTTCATTCAGAGATTATCCTGAATGTCCTCTCAGTGATACCTCTAAGCTCTGTCAGCTTACAGATATCTGGGTGCACATCTGTGTAAATGCACTTTAACAACTCATTATCCTCAGGTGCTTCAGGCCTGTTTCAGACTGACACAACAGAGTTCTCAGACATCTCCTTACTGTATACTTCACATATTTAAACATCAAATGCAAATACATAAATCATCATACTCTTAAACTGTCCTATCATCCAATTAATATTCAGTAAAGGGACATACAAGGCTGGGATAATAAGAGATTTTTGAAGTATTTTTTGAATAATACTGAAGTGTGCCTGTGACATTTTATTTCTGGGTAAAGCAAGGATTAGGCTTTTTAGAATCCTGCTCAACTACAATCTTTCACACTGTGGTTTGGGAGATATGATTTCCAAAGCAGAATCCTATTCAGAGTGACTGACTGAGGATGCACCTGTAGCTGACTGGGATGAGCATTTCAATGATAGGCTTACCACTGGCAAAACCCCCACAAAACAAACCTAGGACAGCTATCTCCAGGACTTTTCTAAGCTATTCAGTACATCCACAGGTATCATTCTGTTTAGAATAAACAGAATAGTTTATTCTGTAATATTAACTGCAGCATATCTTGTCATTTCTGTGACTCATGCTGGATCACAAGCACTACCTGAAAGTGTTTCTGCCAAATCTACTAAGAATTTTAAGTATTTTAAAGTTTAATTTTCAGTGAAACTTGCATTCTAAATTGTTGTGAGCTCCTAGGAACAGATGGGATTCAAACAACAGATTTCAAGGCCCACCCAGCTTTTGTCCAGATGAGGTGATGTATAAACACAAGTCTTGTAACACCTGAAATGACCACACTGTGCATAAACTATGTTTATTTCCTTGAAAAATGGTTCAATATTATACACTACCCAAACAGATTCACTAATAATTTCAGTAAAGATTTTAACCAAATGGTCCCTAAGCCCTATATTGTATGTACAAAGAGGAATTAACTTTTAAGTGACAAATCTTATTTCACTGAATTAACTGACATGAAGATTAAAGGAAGTTTTCAAAATAACATTTGCTTGCATTGGTCTTATTTTCTTGTTCACAAATATGAATATATTTTCTTATCTCACATATATGGAAGTGTGACATAGAATCATAGGATAGTTTGGGTTGGAAAGGACCTTAAAGATAACTTAGTTCCAAACCCCATGCCATGGGCAGGGACACCTCCCACTAGACCAGGTTGCTCAAAGCCCCATCCAACCTGGCCTTAAAAACTTCTAGGGGTGAGACATCCAAAATTTCCCTGGGCAACCTGTTCTAGTGCCTCTCATATAACATGAGAAAAAGGATTACAGAGATGTTACTATAGAAGCACTTTTCAATCAATTATGATTACTTTAAAAACTCCAAACTAGGCCACCTGAATACTCAGTTATGTAATAAAAATAACAGCTAAATTATCTATTATCTGCTGCATAAATTCTGTTTAGTACTAATGACATAATCATTTCCATTATTATATGTGTTCTAAGAATTCCAAGATACAGTAATTTTTTAATTAGCACTCTGTTATTCCTAGAATGAATATTTATTAAAATGGCAGTTAAATACACCTGATGTAATTGCATTTTGAAACCTGTAAAGTGTACCATTTATTTTTATAAAGCTGGGAAATGCTGCCTGCACTTGCTGCTCAGCTGCACGACACCTTTCTCAAAAGCAGTTTCATGATAATGTTATGCAAAGATCTGGCAACAAGTCCACAGTGGTTTTGGCCACTGGACACAAGAGTCATTTTTCACAATGCTGGCACCACAGTGAAACCAAGAGCAGAGAACAAAGCTGTCAGAGCCAGCACATAGCCAAGTAGTAAAGATTAAAAGAGAGGGAGGAAGAGGTGCACTCCTGCAGAGCCATTGTGTGTTCAGTGCTGTACTAAACCCAGCAAAATCAGATACATGTTGAAGGCAAGGGACTGAAGTCACACAGCAAACAAAGCTGTCCTTATTTTGGAGACTGATTAGAAGGAATAAAGAACCAATTGCTTGCAACACATAAAAACTTAATGATTTTCCTTCTACTTAAGCGACAGTGCATTAAAAAATTAGCTAAATTTGCTTTTATACTTAAAGTGGGTGTAATAAATTCCCAAGCTATGCTTTCCCTGCTGAAGATGGAAAAGAAAAATGTTTCATGAACACTGCTGTTAATAAGCTTGCATCAATATTTCCAGAAATTTTATGTTCTTGAAGTAAAGTAATACCATATAGCTGACCTCTGTAACTCTTTGCTTATGATCTCTATAATAGGCCATATTTCCCTACAGAGCATCATATTTGCTTCCTGGGATGAATCAAATTTGTATGTGTGACTCCAAACCAGGTCAAAACAATGACAATTTGGTCACTGACAGCATCCCACCCCTGGAAGCCTGTATCTGGGCACATGCCAGGAAATCCTAAAAAAAAAACCCTCAAAACCAAAACCCCTAATAAAAAATGCTGTATTTTACACTTAAAAGAGAAAAAAAAAAGTGAAATGTGGTCCCAAGACTGCATTCTGTATTTCCAAGCAGAAAAACAAGTGCACCATTTCTGCAGTGAACTGACTTCCAGTAGCAAGGAAAAAGTGAGTCCTTAGAAAGAAAGCCTTGTTCTGTGTTTGTGCATTCCTGTGTCCCAGTGGTTCTGTTATATGATTAAAATGCTGCCACACTTACAAAAGTTTCTGCTGGGGAAAAAGCCTACATTTCTGCACAGAAGTATTTATTTCTAATGACACTTTATTTATGAAAGTTAGTCCATACTAATGAGCACACTGACTTCATAACCGAACCAGCCGATGGTTTCTCCAGAAAAAACAAAGAAGAAACCTCAAACCCTTCATTAAATTAAAACAAGCAAACCCCCAGAAAGGCCCAGGTAACATTCCCTGTGCCAGAACAGGACCAGTTCCACCCCTTTGTGAAAGGAGAACTGAGATAAGAACAATACATTCCCCAGAAAGGCAGAGTCTTGAAATTACAAACATCAAAAGTGACTTCAACTATCAATATTCAAGTCCTCTTGAGAGGCACAAACTCCTACAGGTTCCTTCCATCATGACCAGGACATTCTTTAAAAATACTCCTAAAAACATTATATTTATATTTGATTTTATATTGCCACATGTACATGGTTAATTCCAATTCTTCCTACTTCTTTAAGCCAACTTGCTTTATTGTTTTACAGCACACACAGAAACTATAGTGGCATTAAAAGTACCAGCAAGATAAACTCCATGACAGTCAGCCACCAAAATTTTAGAGAGTTTCTTTTCAAAATTCTACATTTCTGCATTTTCTTATGAATAGAGGTGTCACTAATACCATGTGATTTTTGTGGTCTATAAACTCTTCACTACTGAGACACACACACACTAGATGAATCTTCAAAAAAACTCCTGTGTCATACCTGCAGCACTACAGTCACTAAATACTTGGATTATGGGTTCTCATGGGGTTAAAATGGTAAATCAGAAGAAAAGTCAAGATGGTACAGAGTTTTTCCCCCTCTGAAATATCCTCATACTTTCTACCTTTAATGAAATAAATGAAACCCATAATGGTGCCTTCCTCTTGTTTTCATTAGATCACAAGAAAGCTGGTGGGAAATGACCTCTGACAGACATTGGGTCTAATCCCCACTCAGTGTGAGATTACTGCACACACTGGGTCAGGATTGCTGTGATTTCATCGAGCAAACTCTTGAAAACCATGTCCAACCTGAAGCTGAGCCTTCCAAGCAACAATTCCTGGCCATTTCCCTGTTAGCTCCCACTCAAGGACAGCTTGGCTCTGACATTTTTGTAGTTGTCCAAGTAGCTGAAGACCCCTTTATAACACCCTCACAGCCTCTTCTTTACCACACTAAACAAACCCAGCTTCTCAAGCTCTCTTGCCCATCGTGTCCTGCAGGTCACCTTGTCCTCTGCAGGGACCTTTCCAGTTCTGTGACATCCCTCAGACTGGGCACAACAGTTCAGGTGTGGGCCCAATAATGTCACACAGAAGGAAATCACTGCCCTTGATCTGTGAAATCTGGTACAACACAGAACTGACAACCACCAGAAATTCCAGATCAGTTGGTATTTCCAAATCAAAGGCAATGAGTCACTCGTTCTTTCTTCAAATCCAGTCTATATATGGTACAGTATCATGAAATATGATGACACACAGAACTGTAGTAATTTTCACTCAAAAGAGATGAGCTCAATGCTGACAGTACATTTTTTATCTAAAACCCTTGAAAACACACAGGGAGGGAAGTGCAGAATCTTACAGATACATTTGTGAAAATGTATTCCAGTACCAGAAAGTAAAGATACTGTCATGCAACTTCACTCTGAACTAAATAAAGCCTTTTCAAAACACTGCCCTAGCAAAATGATTCTAAAAAATAAATTAAATAAATTAATACATTAATAAATTAAATAAATAAAAATAAGAAAACCATCAAGGGCAAGCTGTTTAATGAAACAAGCAGAACAAGAGTAAGGTCTCAACGTGAAGAAAATCACTCACAATCCGCAAGTTAGTCAAGGATAAGATCTGTGGGCCCCTTTGTGGGGATAAGAACACACAAGACAATAACTAAAACACAACAGAACCCTTCCAGTTTTCAATTCAATTCTCCATTAAATAATTTTGGAATTCTTCTCCTAAAGTGGGTGATCCATAGCAAGGCCAGTTTCAATTCTATTATCCTGCCCCTCTCTGTGCTAGAAGTGTCCAAGAACTCTACTTAAAACACTGCTTTACTGGCTACAGTTTTGCTCTTTTCACAGACAAAAGCATTTTGCAGACTGTCTTCACAGCCTGCTTCCAGAAGAACCAGTCTGGGTTCTAAAGGAAACCTCAATCTTTCCTTATCAGCTTATTTATTCAGCTTCACAGTGGCCTGAGTGCACACAAACCTGTGTATCAACCACACACATCAAACTAATGAATAAGGTGCAGACTATTAGAAGGCTGGAGAAGAACTGGTAACCACTTTCTTTGTGAGGACATTTCTATAGAAATGAATTACAGGTAAGACAATCTAATACATGTTGAATTAAACCCTGAAAAACAACTTCAATGCACTGTAAGCACAAAACACTGCCCTTTAAATTGCTTTAAAAAACACTCGGCATGTTACAAGAAAGCAATCTGGATTTAAGAAAAGGCAGATAAATAATGTGTATTGGCTTTTACTAAATACTAAGGACTGATCTCCATTCTCTTCCTGAGAAATGGTGCCTGCACTTAAGAGATATTTGGTGTTAGAGCAGGTAACTAAAAATCAGACAAGCAAGCTGTGCAGAGAAAAAACAAGACAAGAGAAAATGCATGGGATGTGAAGAGAGTAGCAGAGGAAGTGGAAAGTCAAACTAGGATGTGAGTTGTAACAAATTCAGAAGGAACATGCTGCTCACAGTTTTCTATACCAAAAGTTCTGAGTATAGCAGCTAAGAGCTGTACTTGAAAATAAGTTTATTTACACTTATATTTTTTTTTTACCTCAATGAGTCTACTACTACTGGTTTCTGAGAGCATTAAGTACTCTTCCACATGGATTCTCTCAACTGAACAGTACAGAAGAGCCTCTTATGTCTAAAAATATTCAACCTTCACATTTTCTTATTTTTGTATCTCTGGGATATGAGTGAGCTGTAGTAGAATCTGTCAACATGTAAAATATCCAACATTAATCCAGCAGATCATGTGGCCACTTGAACAGTGACAAGGTGTCAATATACTTCATTAATATGGCTGAATTACAACACCACAGAGATTGATGATACACAATATGCAAGACCATGAATACTAATACATAAATCCAACAGTATTTAGCCCAGATTAGATTTTCTAGCTGTCAGGCAGCGTTACATAGCATGAATTTCCCCTGCTATTATCAAACCATTGTAGAGATGCAGCAAGACATAAAAGCCACTTGAGATGTCTGGGTCTATACATGCTATGAGTATTGAGCAGCCTTATGGAAAGAACCCCATACCTGAGAAAAGTTTGTCTTGTGAGTTAATGCCTTCCTCATCATATGCCACAAATGCTCACAATAACACCAAATGGTAACACATCAGCCTAGAGAAGCTTTTCAGCTTGTTTTTGTTACTCTGGTAAGGAGATACCATTATTGTAAAACATTAGTATGTATTTTTCTAAACTAATTGTTTGGAAAATGGTCCCTTTAAAACATACTCGGTGCCCAGCTGCCTCACAAGGTAAAGAAATCAAAACAAGTTTTAAAAATTGTGTCAAAACTAGCTTTAGATTATCTCTTTCTCAGCACAGACCTGCTATGCCTAAATTTTCTCCCTGTATAGTACTGCTACTGTGTTGGCCCACAGATTGCATGCAGACTGTTCCTACAAACACCACAGAATCACTTAGGTTGGAGTGACCCTCTGGAGGTGACCTAGTCCTAACTCTTGCTCCAGAACAGACCTGGCAGCTTGGGTCCTTGTGCAATCCACTTCTGAGTATCTCTGAGGATGTTCTCCACAAAGTCTCTGTGCAATCACGCACAGATTTTTCTTTTCTTTGTCTCTAACTGGCATTTTTTCATGTTGGAATTTGTCCACATGGCTTTTTGTCTTTTCACTGTGTGCCCAAATGAGGAGTTTGGCTCCATCTGCTCTACATCCTTTGATGAAATTGAAGACAGCACCAAATCTCATCTCAGCTTCTCTTACTGAGGCTTGTCCAGCTCAGTCCATCTCTGCTGAGCTCTTGCCAGTGCATCACTGCTCTCCTTGTCCTGGACAAACCAAACCTGCACACAGAGCTCCAGCTGTGGCCTCACAAGGGATGAGCAGAGGGAACAATCACTTGCTTTGCCTTGCTGGCTACAGCTCTGCAATGCTCTGCTCTGCAGTTGGTTCCCTCTGCCACAAGAGTACACTGCTGACAAACAAAAACGAAGCTCTCACCCATAAACACATCATCCTACAGGGGTATTTATATAAAAACCACTCAAGAACAAAGACTTTATAGATTTAATCTGCAAGTGTGGAGGCATATTGGGACCTTTAGCTCTAAGCACTCTAGATATATGTGGATTAATGGAAGGAATTGTCATTAGCTCCCTCAAATGCAGAATGTCCTGTTCTCCCACTCCTGTGCCTCAGAGAAAGACTGGAGGTGGAGAGTTGGGCAAAAATAACCCTGAACTTGCAGAGGTCAAAACTTCCAAGTAAAGAATATCTCCAAGGGTTAATCTTATCACTTCATTACAGCTCACACTTTAACACAGTTTACAAACACAGCTTCCTCTCAGGTATATTTACATCACACCAGTACCACCGTCGTGGCTGCCCACCAATGTGCTTAAGGAATGCCACATCAGAAATAAACAAACAAACTAGAAAAAAAAAATCTTTTAAACCCTCCTAGAATCTAGGCAGAGATGCAAACAAAACAAAAAAGAAAAAGAAAAGAGAAAACTCAACTAAAAAACAAGCCAAATGAAAACAGAGGAAAAACAAAGAGCACAGAAGATGGAAAGAGTTTGTGAAAAATTCACATTCTCATGTAGAGGTAAGAACTTGCTCCATGCTCACACATTCATGTGTCTTTGTGTCTTAATATTACAAATCTAAGGCATAACAAAAACCATGAAAAAAACCAACCAATCCCAAAAACAAGAGGAACAAAAAACCCAAACAACAATCCAAAACCACAAAACAAAACAAAGCACCAGTAAACCCAGAAAATGTTTATGATTGTACCTGAATGACTTGCTACCTTGAATTTAAATTGTAACACTACAAGAAGAGTGGAATTGGAAAAACCCCAAGATTTCTTAATACACTCCCAAGCCTACTCTTTAGACCCAGACAGAAACTGCAAACCATCCACATTTATCCTTTTTTTCAGTAAATCCATTATTACTGTTGGTTTTTCTTTTCCTCCTGAGGAGTCTCTCCTCTTTTGCCTATGACTTTTCCCTTTCAGAAATTCTTCATGGCCCCAAAAGGTTGAATTTCACTGTCATGGAGCCAGGAAGGCAATAGTCTACTATAGCTAGAAATGTGTCCTATCATCAGCAGTTCAAATGAGGCTTAGAAAAAAAAGAATATGGAAACAGCTTATTTAAAAGATATCAAATAATGTTAATAAACATTCACTAACTCAAAATGCAATGGTTTTGGTATAACTTGTCAAAACCATGATGGAGCTCATCACAGGCCAAATATTCTGGAAAATGTGGCTTATATTTTGTTAGAGAGCTATAAAAAAGAAACAGTAAAGGCATTATTAAATGAAAATATCCGGTAAAATTGGAAGCAAGATCAGTGATTTACCTTGTCAATCAAACTAGTCATTAAGGCTCAAGGTACTGTTTGCTATAAATACCAACAAAAGTCATTGACCCTTTTTTGCTGAAGTTGGTTCACAGGATGGAATCAGTGGAACTCCCAAAAACATTACTGTACAAAAGAATACGATCTCCAGAAAAAATATACAGGACATGGAGAACCCAGCAAGTGTCACACAGTTGGCAATGCTCTTCTCCATGTAGGATGAAAGAATCTTATGCACACACAAGTTGTGTATTCAACTTGTAATACATAGATTGTTTTACTCTAAAATAGGAAGCCTAAGAGAGTTACAACCTTGTGCTTACACTGTAGCAGTTCTGCAGCATTGCCTGTAATCCTGACTATATGCAAAATACATTTTTATATAATTTTGCACTTGAATAGCAAGTCTTCACCCATTTATAGCAAATTACTTGCTAAATCTAGACTAGTAAAACAAAACTCATATGTTCTTGCTTTACTTCCTGTGTATCCTTTTTTGTCTCAGAACTACTTTTTTCTTTACAAAATTCACATTCTTAAGAAAAATATCCAATCAGAAAGAGAAATTGCTTAGACCTAACTATATGGTCACCACTGAACAGATGTAGAAACCACCAAAGATTAGAAATGCAAGCACTAAACTAATTTTGAGATCTACGACCTTGCTTTAAAACTTCTAGAAAATACAAACCAAGAAGTATCATAAAGAGAGCAAACACAGGAAGGGCTGACAAATCAAAAAAAACCCTGTCTGCTGGGAGTTTGCTTAATTATTAATTCTTACCTTCTGTGCTTAATCCAGGACTTGAAGTGAATTTTGCTACATCGACGATCTTCACAGCGAACTGCTGCCCTGTCTCCCTGTTGATGCATCGCCGCACGACGCTGAAGGGACCCCTGCAACACAGAGAGAAAAACCAGCAATGAACAACCATTCTCCTCCTCACTCTGCTGCACCTCCCCTGCTTCCCAACAAGGTTCCAACTCCTGCATTCAAGTGTAGTGTTTGCACAGAATATACCTCTCGTCCTTGCTGCTCATTAAATGAAAAATTAGTAATTCCCACTATAGCGTAAAGAACACCATGTGAGTTCTGTATTTTCCTATATTAAAGACATACTCTCTTATTCTGCTCCCTTTAGAAAGGCTAGACACTTAGAAACCTTATGTAATATGTAACTGACATCATCATTATTAAATTTTAAGTGGACCTTATTTACAGTAATTTCACGATTATAAGCCGCACTGAGTATAAGCCGCACTTCTGGGTTTCAGCAACTTTTTGGTTTTATGTCCATGTATAAGCCGCACCTGATTATAAGCCGCATATTACAATACAGAGTGTGATAAAAGGTATCCGTTCTATCACCATCTGTTGAGGGTGGGGCAGTGATCCTTATCTCCCTGGGAGATATTCTGCTAATGGGCCATCCATTGAAACCAGGCAGGGCATTGTTCTTTATGTTTTCACAACCCATCCTTCCTCCAACAAGTCATTTTCTGCTAATGACCCATTGAGTCCCACTGTGTGACTGATAAAATTACTGCATCCCATTGAAAGTTGCTCCAGCCAGGGGGAAGAGCCCAACATTTCTTACCAAGATAAAAACAGAGGCTTTGGGACACTAAGGGAGTCCCTTTCTCCACTGGACTCCAGTGGAAAACCGGATTTCTCCACATCACCACTGGACCTCCAGAAGGAAACTGCACCTTGTACAGGAGCACTGCTCCAACTGAGCCACATCTGTCACTGCAGGAGGATGCAGCCACCATGGAATGGGACTGCTGCCAACACCCTGCCTGACGGGTGTCAGGTTGTACTCTGACTTTGCCAGGGTTTGGAGTTTGTTTCTTTTTAGTACTGTATTTCTATTTTGATTTCCCTAGAAAAGAACTGTTATTCCTAATTCCCATATTTTTGCCTGAAAGCCCCTTGATTTCAAAATTATAATAATTTGGAGAGAGAGGGTTTACATTCTCCATTTCAAAGAGAAGTTCCTGCCTTTTTCAGCAGACACCTGTCCTCCAAACTAAAACAGCAACTTTTCGTTCTTTGTCCATATATAAGCCGCACCTGATTATAAGCCGCACTTCTGGGTTCGGACCAAAATTTTAGTCAAAATGGTGCGGCTTATAATCGTGAAATTACTGTAGTTAGATGCAAAATCCAAATGGGGAAAATAAGAGGTGAGAAACCCATTCTTTCTTTCAGTCCTAATCTGAAAGGATAATGGACAACAACAGTAACAGAATTGTGAGCTGTTTCAGTTTGTCTGTTTTACACATGCTAAGTTTATTTCAAGTTTGGCATCACTAGATACAAACAACCTATTGTAAACAATCTAATGTATAGATTACAATATTTTGAAATTCTACAATTCCACAAAAGCTCAAGATTTTCTCTCATCCATGGCACTTAGAGAATCCCAGAAGTTACAGAGGAAAAGATTAGAATTAGTTCAGACAAATGTTATTATTGCACTCAAATAAAAAAGAGTAGTTGTTTTTCGAAACTGAAGGTACAATTTGCCAAAACACCAGTTAGAACAATGGCAACCTTTGAAAAACCACCAGCACAAATATGTATTTTTGGAAGCACCTTTTAGTAGATGATTTGAGTTCTTGGTGCCTTAACTTATAGTATGGAATCTTCTGTCCAATGTTAATAACAACCAATACCATCAGATACACAGGGTAGGTCAAGCTTTGAAACATGAAATATCAGCATGAAAACAGAATAGGATTGTTTCAAGAGTGTACTAGCTGTGGCAAATCAATCCTTTTTTACTGCTAGTCATTTAATGACAGACGTGAATTCTAAAGAAATCTATTCTAAAGTCTTCTCAAAAAGATGTGAGGGAAAATTTGAAGATAAAAAGAGTCTTTGCTCAGAAGTTTGTCTATTGAGTGAACATTCACCTGCTGAGTGAAATAAATGCTTTAATACAGCTTGAAAGACAAATTCTTCCATTCAAACAATGAACTGGAAGTTAGTTGACACGTTTCTGAGCAATGAGATTGCAAAGCAACACCATTCTCAAAATAAAAGGTACCCTGAGGAGGCAGAAATGTCCCTCTGAGGGCACTTACAAACCTTAATAACTGGTTTTTGGTATTCCTTTACACACCAGATGATCTGAAGTGTGTAATTCATCACACTACCAAACCTGTACTCACACAGCTAAAATCCAGGTTTTGTACTCTTTCAACATACTTGCAAAGATTTCCTGAAATAGGATTATTTCTGACAGAGAACCTGAATACCAAAAATAGAAAATAAATCCCAATCTAAATATTCACAAGTAAGGAAGATGTTTATTAGCACAACTATGGACATGTGATGTACTCAGAATGAGCTACTCAAGAAAATGCATGTTTGTTTTCTTTCTTCTTTCCTTGCTCCAATCACACAATGAAATCCCCCATACTGATGGCTTCTGAATCCACATCCCGCTAGTATTCAATATTTGGTCTTTCACCAAAAATTACCACAGATATTTTTAAAATCAATTAAGCCTCTAATACATAGAAATCCACTTTCATCATTAAATGAAAAAGGTTCAATGGACTTCATTTAGCATTGGCAGGATACAGCTATTGACTTAGAATCCTCCCTCCATGTTTCAAAAAGTGATCTTCTATGAAAAGTCCAACTTTATATAGATCAGTGTTACTTTCTTATTCCAAGTTCCTGCTTCCTCTTTCAGCATTCAAAGTAAAATTGCTTTAAAATAATATAAATACATTTAGTTTATGCTAATCTAAAAAATTTCAAAACCTAAACCACAGTTTTGGAATAATGCTGGCAACACCTCCTTTCACTGCTAATTGTCATAAATCACTAGAAATTAAATGTATTTAATTCAAATGATCCTTTTCATTGTCATTGTTGTCTGCCCCTCCCCACCCCCCCAAAGCCTTTCTGGGGACATTAAATAATACTTTTAACATATTCTGATATAGAAGGGTAGATCACTGGAGTGCAGAGATACCTCACAACACCATATCCTTGTTTGTAGGCAGGTCCCCAAATTCTGTTAATTCACCCAAACTCCATGAATATCAGTATTTCTCGCTGTTGGCTGAGCTACTTTTAGATCTCCTGGTTTTGCCAAGCCTGGGCAGGAGAACTTTCCCAGCCACCACAGTGTGTGTACATGCTTTGAGCACACAAAGAGAGTTGGAGGAATCCTAAATCAAAAAGGAGCCTACAAACTGCAGTTCCCAGAGGATCAGATCTGTGTGTAACCCACCTTTATCTTGTACAACCATGCCCTGTTTCCTCCTTATTAACATTTTAAAATCCTGACTTCAGTGATTTCCTTCCTGTATATTAAATCTGGGACAAAAATTTAGAGCACTTTATTCAGTTCTGTAACAGAAAAGGTACAGACACCCCTACAGTCTCAAAATTTATGGCCATACTGAAATGTCACTATGATTATAACAGAGATTTCTCTACTTGGATTGAGGAATGTCAAAGACTCTTAAGTAAATCAAATGTGCTGTAAAGCACAGAATACAAGAAATGGGGTTTGAAGCAAATGATCTTTAAAGTCCCTTCCACACCAATCCATTTTGTGAGTCTATGAATTCAGGGATGCCCACAATTAGGTCATTCTATTGAAACAACACAGCAATTTCATACAGAAATAGAACAATTTTTAAACACAACCTGCAGAAAGACTCAGCTATTTACAAACCTCAGACTTCCAACTTTTTCAAAGCACTCTCTCATACTCAAGCCACACACAGCCTCAAAAAAGTGTTAAGACACTACATTAGATGAATGACAACAGCATTACAACAAAAGCTTAGTCCAATTTTACAGGAATATATTTATTGGAATAGTCCAATTTTAGACAATTTTAAATCACTCATGAGACATGCCCTGACCAATTAAGCAGACACAATTGCTTCCACATGTCAAGTAACATAAAGGAACTTTTAAATTACTTATGGTTGCAGTTAGTCCTCTCCAGCTGCAATGGTACACAGCAAGTTTACAAATTAAGGTATAACAGCCCAAGGTGATGCTGTATAACCTGAGTCAGAAAACAAGAATCCATATTTCCCAACACTAAGAGCTTCAAGTCTTATTTAGAAGCTGAGTAACAAAAGTCTTTCAGGCCACCCTGAGCCTCAACACTGAAACCACCCAGTGAGGAAAGGAACCACAACAATCCATGTCCCAGCTGAGATGAGGAGCTGTTCAACAGTTGTGCCTGCAGATGGGGAAATGTGTATCACATCCTTGCTAAATGACAATTTCTAAAGCTCATTTTGCCAACTCTGCAGCTTGAATTTTATCTAAAGCACAGAGGTGACACAGACCTGGGAATGAACAACTGTAATCCCAGACACAGATCATCAAAGCTGCCAGAGATAGATAAGACTGCTTATTTATTAAAGGTAACTGAGTTAAGTTGTATAAGATTTCATTTTCTAAGTCATACAAACTGTAATCATGTCATGTGCTCTATATTTCATTTATCTCTTTGCTACCTTTAACAGACATAACCTGAGCTTGCAAAATCTCTCTCTGCAGTCAGCTTGCACACCAGAGACTACACCAGCTCCTTAAACATAAGGACAGATGATTTCTTCACTGATATTTTATCAAGGTTGGCAGCAGCACGCTCCAACACCTGGAACACTTGGAGTCCCACCTACACCATATGCCAAAATCCAAAATGTATGAACTTAAACTGAAGCTGGGATGCATGAAGGGCTTTGCTGTCTCATGCAGATGAAATTCAAGTGTTACAATACTGAGGAGGTTAGTGAGTACATACAGGCGAGAAAAATGTGGATTGAAATGTTAAAGAGATTGTCTCATTTCTATTCATGAGTCCAAAATTTCAAATTAGCAGAGCAGGCCTGATGTAACCTTAACCCTACTGAAACTATTTTCTGATGGTAACTTCACATTCTAGCACAGAGCAGTTCATTTCCTATCAGCTAGACACAAACTTGAAGAAAATCAATTAATAATTACTCTCTCCTTCAGGACTACAACACTTGAATTAGAATAAAACTCTAAAACTTTGATAACATCAAAGCCTTTTTCATCATCTCCTTCACTTTTAATTATTTTACTGTGTGTGTCATTGGAGGACACATCAAGGGCAATGATCATAAACCGATATACTGCAAACTATCTTTTTATATTACAATCTTGTCAGGTTGTCTGTTCTGCTTTCTGTCTCCTTTCCTTCAATCCCTAGAGGTCTGCTATTAGTGGTACCATGTATTAGTGGTTAGTTTTTGTATTTTTTTTTGTCTTTGCTTAGAGTCAGGATTGAAGTACGAGACAGATTTTTGTGTTCTGACTTATTTATTAATTCTTATTTATAGTACAGAGAGTTCTGCATCACTTTTAGCTAACAAGCTAAAAGTGAGGAAATTATGGTGGATTTAGTTAGTTACAAGCTTCTAACATCTATATTATTAATATTTTTGACTTAATGACACAATGACTTGCGACCCACAGTGCAGTACTTTCTATCCAACCAAAAACTATTTAAAACTAAGAAGAAGGAACAAGAAGGAAGAAGAGACAACGTCCCAGAATTTCCATCTTGTCCCATACCTGTAACTATATTCTAAAACTTCAAATTCTAAACCTTTCACCATATATTGCACACTTATATTCTAACTACACACCAGTGATTCCAACTCCATCACGAAATTTTGGAAGCCTTCTCCAAGGCTTCCAAGTCAAAAGCAGTTCTCTTTTGAAGGTCAGTTCCAGAAAGCACAGAAAGTTCAAAACTCTCAGGCTTCAGGGTTCCAGCAGTCTGCAAGGAGGAGAACTGGTTGTGGCAGAAAGACACCACAACCTGTTTCCTTCCCATGCCCCTCAATGAGCTGAGCCCACCTGTGGGAATTTCAGACACCTTCTGAACCTCTTCACTTCAGAGCCTCAAAGTCTGAGATTTTAGATCATATCAGACCATCACAAACTTGCTCAACATCTCTTCCAAGGGAGTCTCAATTTTTTGAGGAACTTAATATAAAACAAGGTGTTTTGGCTAATTAAGTTAAAAAACAGTAAGAAACACAAATTGAATATTTTGACAGAAAAAAACCCCATATAATGACCAACACCTACTCCACTGAACATAGTGGTCCTTTAAACATGACCTTCCATTTAGAAGTAGAAGGCCCAGGACTCCTTTTCCTGATTTAACAAGATTTAATAGTTAAGAACTTGAAACATGCAACACAGGCCTTAAAGTCACCCTAATTCAACATCTTAAATGTAAGATCAGTGTTTTCTAAAAAGGGTTTTGTCAGTTTGTTGCAGTAAGATACCACAACTATATACACATAAAAAGACTTTTTTTTTTCTTTTTTATTTAAAGGCTGCATATTTGCTTACCTAAGCAGCAAACACTGCTTTGTACTAACGTGGTTAATACTTTCAAAACAATTGTATTCAAATTAAAGACAATTATTGGGAAGAAAAAATTTGCTACTAAATTTAAAGAGACAGATCTTTCTCCCTCTTCACTCATCCACACAATTTATAACGTACAGTTGTTCTTTAACTTTCCCTTTGCCTTTAATTGAAGTCAACCTCTTTCGAAAATTAAGTATTCCCAAAATTAATTAAACCTCCAATTAGTCACTGTATCAGCTCATTTACACATGGCACTGGAGCTTAAAATAGTGATTGAACCTTTCTGTGAAATAGCATTTCAGATTAGAGGGCATCCACATTTAGAAAGCCATCACTGGCAATGCTGGGTTGACACTTTTTGTTTTATTCTCAAAGGAAAATTTAAAATAATGCATTATGATGATTATGGCACAGAAGAACATTTGGGTTGAAGATCTGACACTTTAGAAAATTCAATATCCCAGTACAAGCCACAAAACTGAGTTCCCAGACACCAATATTTCTATCACATTCTATCTATTTCTACTTTTCAACAGCTTACATCTTTGAAACCAAGTTTAAACTCAGCTTTAGGGTGAGACCTAAAAGGAACAAAGCACAAGACAGCAATCCACTGAATCTCAACCCAATATGAATACATAATAATAGATTCTTTCTAATATTAATCCAAAATAAAATAATATATAACACCAAATCTTAACTATTGCTTTCCGTCCACAAGAAAACCAGAGAAGGGGCAGAACTCCAGTGATTGTGAAAGGGAAATACTCCTCAAGAAAACCTTAGGGTATGCTTGAAATTCAGGCAGCAAACTGAAAAAATATTTACCTTCAATTTTAAGGATTTTCTGAAGTAATTCAGAAGCTTGTTTCCATGGTTTTGTCAGTACAAAAGCAAAATACAGGCAGAAAGAGATTTCTTCTGCTGTCCTGTCTTTTGTATCTCCAAGCTAAAAGGGGGATAAGCTACCTTTAAGTGATGAGCAGCCATCTCTACCAATAAAAATTGCAAGTTTGTGGTCTGATTTTTCTTCTTATCAAGCAAAAATTCAGAATAATTTTATCAGTCATTCTTTATATCTGCCAAATCTCTTAAGCATACATACATTTTAAACAGATGCTGGTATGTAAAAATATCTTTAATGTATCTATAGTTTGTAAACAACTCTTACACTGAGTGGCTGGGATGTTGAGGGGATGGAAAAGGAAGAACACTGAGATAAGATGCTCACTAAATTCACTATTCTATTACCATGAAATAAACCTTTCAGCACACCAGGCACCTACAACATTCTTCACACACAAAAGATTCAGAAGGTACTTTTATGTTCACATATACTTCATTATCTGAATTCCATAATTACCTGTTAACATTGACCTTACCCTTGTCAATTCTCCTATTTTACTCATAGAATCACAATAGGGTTTAAGCTGGAGGGTACTTCTGAAGGGATGTGCTTAATAAATTTTATCAGAACATGTACTTGTTGCTATCAAAAATGATATTTCCATAGTTTGTTTTTCATAGAAAAGCAGAAACTATCTCCCTCTTCAAAAACGAGCATTTGCAAATAATTATTTACCTCAACACAGAGACAAGCAAAATCTGTTTTCAATAAATATTGTAATAAGAGGTTTCATGGTCTTAAAAAGAATTGTTCTGAACACTGCAGCTGTAGCAGGTCCAGAAACTGGAACTTTTAGGAATAAGGTCCAACAGGAGCTGCTGGGTGGCTTCCCAGGGCCACATGGCACAGCCAGGAGGTCACAGCACACCAAGGTCCTGTCTGGCTGGCACTGAACAGTGCTCACTGCTCCGAACAGAGGCAACAGCTGCTGACACAGAGCAGCCTTCAAGAGCCTGTCCTCAGCTCTTCCCTTATTTTGTGCTTTTCAACTCATTAAAGGTCATTTCCAAGCCAAGGGTTGAGACCTCCAATTCAAGTAGCTACCAAGCAGACTTCTTAAGGAGTTCAGGCTCTTGGCTGCACAGATTCCTTCTGTAGCTCATTTCTTCCTTGATATGTTTCCAGTCACTCCCTACTAATTTGCTTTTGCTGCAAGATTGCACATTTTTTCACTTTCCCAGAACAGCACATTGGTCCAAAACCATGATTCCAGAATTAATCTTCAGGAAGTAACTGATTATTTGTCCCATTTCCAAAGGGATGAAAGAAGGAACAAAAATGATTTTTAGGCATGTATGTACTAAGCATACACAGGTAAATAATGAAACATTTCCCTGAGGTACAAATAATTATGAGGATCTCAGAAAATGGAACTTTCCAGTAAGGGATTTTTGACTTGCTTTTTAACTCTTGGTATGAAAGAAGAATCAAAATTGGTTCATTAAGCTGAAATTAAACATTCTGCTCCCTCAGCAATAAAGAACTCAAGAAACTGATGACGAATATAACTTTCCCTCTGGTTCACCCTGAGGTAGATGAGAATCTATATCTCACACAAGAAGTGATTTTGGGCCAGTGAAGACTGGTAATCAAATCACAGCTTCTAATACTTGAACAGAACAGGGAGGAATAAGGAGAGCTTTGTCCATTGATGAGTTTCCACTGTGAGTACTGGAAGAAATGCATAGACGCAAAATCCTCAAAATTTTATTTTTACACTCAAACATTCTGTAACACTTCGCAGAAAAACAAAACACACCAGCAGCTGAATCGAATGCAGCAGCTCAAGAGTGTTCAGAAAAACTGATGTTCTCCTAACAGACTCCTTTAATATGTGACCAGGTGTTTTGCCTGTTTCTTTTCCTTGCAAAGAAAAAGAACAGAAGATCAGGAGGAAGTGAACGAAAACAGAAAAAAAAAGTAAAATTACTTTAGGTAGTAAATCATTCAACAGTGAGGAGAAAAGCAGCAAGAATGAACAAATGTGTCAAAAAAGCACTTCAATTACAGGAACAAAAGGGAGCATATTAAAAATAATAGCTTTGCTTTCAAAATAAGAGATGTAGAGCACCTTCAGGCTTGGCACATCAGCTGGAGAAGATGATCACTGTTTTTTTCCATTCAGAGAACTTTTTTATCCCATTCATGTGTACCACAGCCTTGTTCCATGCCAGGCTGTGGCCTCACCAGCATTTCTCCAGCAGAGCACTGGCCAAACCAGCAGCCCCTCTGCATCATCCCAGAACAGTCTGGGCATGGTCACACTCAACCAAATCAGAGGAGAAACTAAAACTACTCAAAATACCCCAGACAAACCAATTTTCCCTTTTTTTACTGTGTTTGCACTGACCACTCCCTACACCATCTCTCCCCCCCTGCATACTGGTTATGCTTTAAACTTCCCCTTTATGACTTTTACTGTCCACTTTACGTCTATTAGTCCTGCTAACAAAACTGAGCTTACATATTATTTCCTCTACTCTTTCTCATAGATTTATGCAAGCTCAACAAAACACTTTTATTTCTAATGACAGGGTCTCTCATTTCAGAATCTTCCTAGTGCCTGTTCCACTTCAAATTTTTCTTAACAAAAGCAACCAGAACTGTGAGTGGGAACTCCAGATGAGGTCTTAGCAAGAGTTTGCACAATGCTGACAATATTTTCTTCTCTGCTGGAAATATTGTGCCTGGTACACAATGCTGTACTTGCCCTGTTGACACACAGATCATTGAGCCATTTACTATGGCTGTGTTCTGCTGAGCTGGTGCAGTCAACCAGCTTCAGTCCACCCCACAGCTTGTTACTACTTTTTCCATTCTCAAGTGGTCAGTACTCTTTTAGAAGTCCATAATTTCCACTAGTAAACTCCTTTCTGGGTGGTGTCCAGGTCCTCCTCTGCATTATCCTCAAACGCTGCCTTGCAAGAATGATGCTTTAACAGTACAGTTCACTTTTTTAATTTTAAAAAACCTGACAGATCTCTAATCCAAAACTAGCCAACGTCAAACCTTTCTTTTTACACTATTTCTTCTCTGAATGCCCTGTGTTAATTTCTTCTTTATTCCAATACAGACTGCTTAGATTTATCATACTGCTGTCTTTCTGTCTGTTTTTAAAAATGTCAGCAACTCTAAGAGGGAAGTCAGAGAGAAGCACTGGAAGATCTGATTCATAGAAATGTTTTTCTCATTGCTTGGAACACACCAGCACTAATTCAGCTGCCCCAACACCAATGCCTTACAAAATCAGAACCTTCCTACAGGTTCATTACAAAGATACATCTAACTTGCACAGGTCACTACAGAAGTAGAGAAGAAACGCAATTTTTAATGGAAATAACCTCATTTAAATACTGCTATTATGTCTGAGATAACATATGACAGTTCCTCAAAATTGAAAATGCATCACCTTTATATTTTATTATATGCAAAAAATCAGCAATCCTTTAAAGGCCTCTCTGTTCCCCACATTTGACTAACAACTAAACTCCCATTTAATTTGCTACCAACACACAGTCAAGTCTAAAACTTGAAGGCCAGCAATGGTCAAACAAAATATTTTCACAACACATGCCTAGAGCTAAACAGAATTGACTCTGATAGTCAGTTCAATCAAAATTTCTTCCTGTATAGCTCAATATTAATTATTGTTTCTTAAAAAAACAACAACCCAACAAAAGCAAACCAGACCCAACAACTCAGTTCAGCGTGGCTGTCACTAACAAGGACAGGCTCAGGGATGTTTCTATGTGCATACCAATTCACAAGACTCTTTGGAAGCAATAAAAGAAGTTATTGAGGCCAGTAAGAGAAACCAAGTTTCTAAGTGAGAATTACTCCATTGCAGCACTGATTAGTAAAGCCAAATTAATTATCTGAAACATCTTGATCCAGACAGACTTTTCAGGAGTGTGGCCTCTGAACTGCCAAATACATTATATGCTAGGAAAAAAGAAAAGTATCCCGAAAAGAAAGTCTGTCCTGTGCATTTCAGAACTATTCCATTTCATAAGTTGTCATCAAAACTGTGTATGAAAAGATGGGAAAGCATAAATACTTGAGGTTTTCTGTAAAAAATGCTGGAAAACTTCCAGTATTTCAGAAATTAAATTTACTACTCAAATCATCAGTCTTTAGGGTCATTCATAACATTTTAAATTATGGAAGGATTATGGGATTTATTAAGAACATTCAGCTGAATATTGGAAAAAAACTTTCTGGTTATGATATTTATAGAAGGTTGTTGAATTCTCTTTCCAAGTGAGAAATGAATGAATTCTGTCCTCTTAAGATCTGAAGTTTTCGACAATGTACTGAAATTAAAAATCTGTCACAGTTGAGGAAAATTTAGTTTCTTTGTCTGTATCTGTTGGGTTTTCTTCACAGCAGTTTCTTGTATTTTTACATATTTAATTCATATAAACTACTTTTGAAGTAATGGTATTTTTTTCTGATTTGGGGTGGGTTTTTTTTCCTATCTTTGTTAAAGTATAAATTATATATTTTTTTGCAAAGAATAGATTATATTTCAACAGTCTAGAAATCTCTACAAGAAAAATATCAATCTATACGCCATCTGTATTAGTTCAGCCTTTTCCTGCACTGAAATAAGTTAGTTCTTGGAATTGGACTCAATGATCTGTACGGGTCCCTTCCAAATCAGACGTGATTCTGGGAAATATCATCTCTCTTGTTAACTTCAGAAATTAAACTGAACTATTATATGATTCTACAGTTCTTGGGAAAAACTCATGCAGCTACTAGAAAAAACTTGCAATCTGAAAAGAACTATTTACCTAACTAAATATCTGGATGCTACCAAATACCCTCCCTCAGTATTTAAATATAAAATACCACCTTCCTGTAAAACAACTGTTCATGAATTTTAAATTCAGCTCTTCATGTACCAAAGCAAAGTTTTAAGGTCTCTCCTTAGCAAAATCTTGCCACCATGAAGACTCAGCCATACAGAATCTCTCATATAAACTGCAGGACAATTATTCCTGTGTGAAGTATAACAACCTACATGACAATTATTAGTACACATGCAGCCTAATGTATTTCATGGTCATTTCACAACTCCTTTATTTTAAAACCCACAATGTTTTCTAATGGCTAAACATTTAACAGAACTGTTAACTGAAACAAATTTAGTTTAAGTAAAGCTTTTACTTAAAAGCCACATAAAATATTTTTCCTTTTCTTTATTTTTTTTTCTTCCCTCATTACAAAAAGGGAAAGCTGCCTGGATGAATTTCCCAGTGAGCTCTGAGCACAGCTGTACTGAAGTTTGTGCCAGAACCACTGTGAGGAAAGCACAGGGTGCCAGCAACCTGCCAGGAGAGGACAAGCGTTTTACTACTGCTTTTCACAAAAGACCAAACAACAAATTACTCCTGGAAATACGAAATGAGCAGGAATCAGAACACTGACTCCATTTCAGCTCATGCTGAAACATCCCACACTCCTGCAAGTGATTATCTGACCTTTGGGACACTGACCAAAATAGGAAGCTGAATCCAAGGTCCAGGTCAGGAACAGCATCTGACATTTCACCAGCTTCCAGCTGCCCTTTATTTATGTTCAAGGACTGAACAGTGAAATGAGCAGCCAAGCAACACCTTGGGTCCATGAGCAGATCTCAGCTTGTTTCCTTATGTTCTCACACCAAAAAGCAAAAAAGTAGAAGCATTCTTTCAGTCATGTCACTTCAAATTCAAATCAAACCAAAAGTGATTTCACCTGAAGTGATAAATGCTGTGGGTCCTCATTTGGACCACAGAATCAAATTCCTTCCCTAAATTACTGTCTCAAAGCACCAAACCACCTGTGCACCAATGTTCTTAAAATAAAACAAAATTTAAAATATCCAATGACGATGGTAGAAGTCATAAAGAAGAATTAGGAGATTGTTCAATAAGAAGCTTGCTGCTGCCTATTTGAGGCATTCCCAAGTGTTGCTCACTTGGCTGCCACAAGCAGCTGGTGCTGCTGCCACTGGAAAGGAGCCCAGCAGCAGAAATGCAGCTTCCAGCTTTGTTCCAGGCTATACACACATGGGGAAATAAGCACATCTCCACACCAACTTCCCTGGCAGTAAAAAGGAAAAAAATAAAGAATTTGACTAGTCCGGTTTGAATGATTCTTGAAGCTATGAAGAATCCCAAGTAATCAAAAAATGGGGTTACAAATGTGAACAAAATCAGGATTTAAAAGTGCCAATTGCTTTTGGACTAGTAGTATACACCTACACTATGGAACCATAGCAGCCTGCTGCTTTATTCTAGAAATTGCATTGAAAATACAAGTCTAACCATATTTTTAGATGAATTGAAGGCTATACAAAACAGAACCAGAAGTTAACTGCTAAGAAAGGCAACATTTAGGAAAAAAGTGAGTGAGGAGAAATGTGCTGGCAGTTGAAGATGGGGGAGAAGGAAAATGGGAAGAAGAAATCAAATTATCATACTATATTTTCTTTATTATGCTTCTCTAGTCAAAACAATTTGAAGAGAGAGAAAAAGAGAAAGACAAGTACTACAGATTGCAGAGAATAGAGAGCATTGCTCAACCACAGAGCACAGCTCCCTGTTGGCATGCTTTTCAAATAACTATGCAACACTGCTTGTAAAGATATACAAATATAAATACCCAACACCTGATACTTTGGGTGATGCATGTGAAAGTGAAAATCAAAACCCAACCAACAGCAACCTCCAAAACTTTAAAGAAAGCTTATGATGGATGTTAGTCTCTTCAAACACCCATCCAGCACTTTTTGAGTCACTAGCTGGGCAACTGTTTATGCAGTTCAAGTGGACATCAAGGGGGGTTTTTTTGGCTTTTAGGAGCACAAGATCAACTTTGACAGTTCAGGCCTGTTAGGAAAAGACAGGTTCCAAAAAATGAGGACAAAGCAGTTGTGCCAACAGGCTGATGACCCTGGAAAAGGAGTATTTTACACTTAGGTGCTGTAATGCGCTGGAGAGAGTAAATTTTCTTCATAGTAGCTAATATGGGGCTCTGTTTTGGGACTGAGAGGGAAATAAGGATAACATCTCACCACCCTCACTGCAAAGAATGCCCAAACTTCTGTCCAATTTACCTACTGTATTTCAGTTTAAAACTGTTGCACACATTCTTGTCACTACAGGCATGGTAAAAAGTCTCTCTCCATCTTTCAAGGAGATACCCAAGCCAGATTTAGCCTTTCCAAGAGTTGAATGAGTACATTTTTTATAATATATATTGGCATAGATATACATGATGCATATATTCACACCCCAAACCTCTCCCCATAAATGCACACATAATTAAAATGTGGTATAGCAAAGCAATTCAAATATGTGTTCCTGTCAAATCTGTTGCAATCATTTTAAAATCTGCTTTTCTCCTTTGAAAATTAAGTGCATCTGAGACTGCATTACTGAGCCATCATTAAGTGGCTCAGATCATTCTGCTATATTTAATTCTACTGAAGTTCCTATTCTTCAAAGACCAAGTATTCAAGATACCAGACCAAGTCATTGCCTTCTGAACAAAAAAACAAACAAAAAAGGCTAAAACAACCATAGTAAGTTTTCAGTTTCATTCACTCTTGCTTCCTTACATATTTAAATTATTATAGCATACCAGCACAGAAACATCTCGCACAATTGATCAACAATGAAAAAGCCCAGTAATTTAACTGATATTAAATGTGATATGGTTTCCAAGCATCAACAGTTATCAACAATGTAGTGCTGATCAGACAACAAATTGAGCCTTCCTGTAAAAATCAGAGTTGAGAAAAATTCAGCAGCCACAGACTTTAGCTGACTAAAAGACAGAAGTGCTCATGTCTGTGAAGCAAGATTTAACTTCACAGAACAGCAAAAACCCAATTCAGCAGGAATGACTTTGATTCCTCTTGTCAGCTGCTAAAAGCTCTTTCATTTAGTGTTCTGTGTTCTCTACTCTTCTACCCAATAGCTAGAATATGCATGTTAGTGCAAATAGAAAAACAAGCATAGACTTTTGTTTCTTCAGGAAAGTTAAAAAAGCCAAATCCCAATGAAAATGTAAACTCAATGCATTGCTGGAATCTACCATTCTTCTGGACAATTAATCCTGTGTATTTTGCAGAAATCACTATCTTTAGCACATGGAGAGCTCCACTACTGCAAACTAAAGAGCAAGACAAGGAGCCCATTCCAGTTTTGTGGAGATGATATTAATGATTTATAATAAGAGTTTCTTTAATCCAGCACAGAGCTGGATTTTTGGTTAGAATGCACAGTTCTGTCCCATCTCCTCTGTCTGCCTATCAACCTTTCCCATCTATTGACAAAGGTTTAGCTTCAGATCACAATCTAACAACAGACAGTCCTACACAAATATTTTAATCAATATTTTTATGTTGTGCATCTGATCTTTATCTGGGAACAACAGGCCCGGAATTTAAGTTAAAAGAAAATTCCTCTGTGGACAGCAGAAGTGAAACAGAAGGACACATTTAGAATGCAGACTATTTGCAAGAGCTGTGTTACTTAAATCCATAGACATAATTTAACCAAAAAAAAAAAAAAGAAAAAAAAAAAAAAAAAGAGAAAATTATCTGAGTACCACAGAAGTCTCATTTCCAAAGTTCTTACAGAAGAGATATGCTAAAGGCTTTGAAAACTTGTTATGTTTCCACACTGATAAGCACAGATACTCACAAGAGCTCACTGCAGGTGTGCAATGATATCTGGTATTCACATCCCCTCTCCCTGGCTAAACCCCTGCTATCAGCTACAGAAGGAAATCCCAGGGACATCCATCCCTCCTTCACCTCTGGGTTCTTCAGGAGCTGTGAGTGAAATGCAGAGCTACAGGACCTTGCCATCTACCAAAATGACACAGCAGAACCCCTTCCCTACTTTTTAAAAATTTCCTTAAAAAAGATCATAAAAGCCGCATCAGGTCCTCCCTAAACTGAAGTTTCCAATTGCTCTACTGAGAGCAAAAAAGTACGTTTTGGGAGAAGAAAAAAAGCAGTTTAGGAAGTTTTTCATTTGGAATTCAAGCAGTTTGGTGATACCAACAGAGAAAAAGGGAACTCCTGTGCTTTCATGTGCACTAGCAAAGAAACACAGGTATCACAAATTTACCAACAGAGAAACACGAATGGATGAGGCTCCATTTTCACTCCATGCTTCTTTTCTCAGAGCATTTTAGTCTTCTGCTGCTTGCAAAAAGTGATGCTGAAAGTGATGAAAAAACTGGAGCTGCCAACACAGCAACAGATGAGAATCTGCTTGGACCTCCTTCGTATTAGAACTCTCTAGTAAGCTCTTAAAATCCTTCTTCTCTCCATGGTCATGAAGTTTAACATGACACTTGTTTGGCTGTCCCCCCAGCAGCACTCAAAACTACCACATTCCCTTGAAATCTTTAGAGAGAAGCTCCTGCAGTAGCTGAAGAAGGATGCCTTATTAATGAAGGTACAGTAATTTCACGAATACAAGCCGCACCAATTTGACCAAAATTTTGGTGGAAACCCGGAAGTGCGGCTAATATTCCGGGGCGGCTAATCTATTAACAAAATTCTAAAAGCTGCCAACACGGAAGTGAGAGCCCGCGGCAGCCCCAAGCCAAGCTGGAGCCCGGCCGGCCCCGGCAGAGGTGGGAAAGCCTGGCAGAGGCGGGGCCAGCAGTGTCGGGGGCGGGCGGCAGAGCCTGAGCCAGCAGGGCGGGGGAGCCCGGGAGAACTGGGGCTAGCAGTGCAGGGGAGCATGGCAGAAGCAGGAAGGCCGGCGGGTGGGGCTGCCTGGCAGCGGGGGAAGCCCAGCAGAATCGGGGCCAGCAGCGTGGGGGAGCCCGGCGGTGCGGGGGCCTGCAGTGCCGGCCAGGGCGAGGAAACGCGGCGGCGGTGCAGACGGGAGGGGGCAGCCGGCGAGCGTGGTGGCGGCGGCGGCAGCCCTGCCGGCGGGGCGAGCGAAAGCGGCGCTCGCGAAAGCGCCGCCGCGAGCCGCGAACCGCGAGCCGCGAAAGCGCCGCCGCGAGCCGCGAACCGCGAGCCGCGAACCGCGAGCCGCGAACCGCGAGCCGCGAGCCGCGAGCCGCGAAAGCGCCGCCGCGAGCCGCGAGCCGCGAGCCGCGAGCGCGCCGCCGCGAACCGCGAGCCGCGAGCCGCGAGCCGCGAGCCGCGAAAGCGCCGCCGCGAGCCGCGAACCGCGAGAGCGCCGCGGGTCGGGCGCGGCGCGGGGCGGGCGCGGCGCTCGCGAGGCGCGGTGCGGGGCGAGCGAAAGCGGCAGCGGGGCGGACGGCGAGCCCGGCGGCGGCGGCGGCAGCCCTGCCAGCCGGGCGAGCGAACGCGGCAGCGGGGCGGTGCTGACGGGAGAGGGGGGCCAGCGAGCCCAGCGGCGGCGGCAGCACCACCCGGCCAGCCCCGCCGAGCCGTGGCGCTGAGCTGGGCCACCCGGCCCCGTCGGCAACCATGAGCGGGCCGAGCCTGCCTGGCCCCGCCCCGAGCCAGTAAAGCCCGCTATGCCGCGATCCTCTTACTAATTGGCCAATTTGTGAAAGCTGCGCACGGATTCTCGCGACGAACGAAAGTGCGGCTAATATTCGGGGTGCGGCTTATCTATTGACAAAGACAGCAACATTGTCGAGGCACCGGGGGTGCGGCTTATAATCCGTGCGGCTTGTATTCGTGAAACTACTGTACTTCCCATATGCAAGAGCTGCAGTTTCAGTATATGGGTTTTTTTTCCTCATATTTGTAGCACAATAAAAAAGTTATCCTTAAAAGCTAAACACTAAAAAAAAAGTAAAGTAGTCTTAAGTTATCAACTGCAGTTCCTGGAAATGCTTTGTTTGCCATTTTAAGCTGTCTCTGCCTTGGCACAGAGCATCTTTCTTTGCACCTTAAGATCAACACAGGCCACACCAAAGTGCTTGAACATTACAGCTGTGACTGAATGACAAAGTTAAATGCACAAAACAAAGCTAAAGGCACAAAATCTTTCTCACTGCATCTGAACACGAGTCTTTCAAGGCTGGCTGCTTTCCCAGCACCCTCCCTTTCCAGGAACACCCAGAGAGCAGGTTGGATATTGGACAGACTGCAGGAACAGCTGCCCTCAATGCATTAAAATAACAAACAGAACACAAATTTACTTAAAAAAAAAAAGTATAAACATTTTCATACATGCCTTAGAGTAATTTAAATGCAATTTAGGCACCGTTTTGGGTCAAAACCAAATACTACCACTAAAAAATCTTATTACTTAACACGAATTTCTAGCACAAGCAGAGAGCTTTCCACTCTTCTGTACCTCCTTTGCATGCAAGCAGATTATTTTGGCCAGACTTCAATGACTCTTTTCTGTGCTCTGCTGCACAGAACATTTCACAAGAGCAGAAAAGTTGAGGAAGTGCCAAAAGTGACTCCAGCTGCCACCTGGACTATGGCTGGATAAGTGCTTTAAGAAGAACTATTATACAGGTAATCAGGAAAGGAGGAAATCCTGTCCCTCCACTTCTGCCAGGTTCCCCCCATCATCCTGGGCAGAGGTGTGGCCACAGGGGTGAGACAGGTAAGAAATGAACCCAGTGAGAAACAGCCCATCTCAAAGAACTGGGTTTGTATGAGTAGGTTTTCAGTTCTTTTCTGGCCCCTGGAAGGAATCACCTCCTTCAGAAACAGATGTTACTTCAATCAGCATGAAACAAGAAAAGGAGAGCCTAACTTGAGTGCTTGCCAATGCTAAAGGACAAAAGATTGTTAGCAGAATCAGACAGGTTCTCAAAATCATTTGAAGAATTTTATTTACAAAACAGGTTTGGCTTCTCTTTTATACTGTTACTCCTCTATTTTACACTAATTCAAATTACACTAAGATAATTCCACCAGAAGCTTAATTATAAAAAAGAGCTAAGATCTCACTCATATGGAAGCAAAATTCACATACCATGACTTTTTTATCAAAAGTTAATTCACTTTTGCCTGAAGTTTAGATTCAAAGAGTTAACGTATCATTCAAAAACTAAACTAGTTGAGAATCACAGGATACAAAATGCTGAAAAAAACCTCTTTGCTCTTCCTACAGCTATTAAAATTCTGAAATTTTAATGTTTTAATATACAAACAGATGATCACTAAAAAGCAGCTCTCCAAAACACGTATTTCACTATCAATTGGATAACTCTCACTGCACTTCTGTAATTATGCAAGTTCAGAGGTTATTTTATGCATAACACCTACCTGAGAAAAAAATCTCCCAAGTCACAAGCCAAATAGAAAATAATTTTAAGTGAGCAATATTTGGCAGACTTTCCTATATATATATATATGTATAAACAAGTTCCTAAATGATGTGCACAAACCCCTTCTTTTAGAACAGAAGCAACTATTTAAAGCAATCCAGTGTCACCTCCCACAGATTTTAGACCACCTGCATTCTCCACATTTGTTTCCATATTTGTTTTTTAACTGTAAAGTGAATTTCTCAGGTGGGAAGTGACCTCTGGAGGTCATTTGGTCCAAGCCCTGCTGCAGCAGGGCCACCTAGAGCCAACTGCCCAGGACCATGCCCAGGTGACTTTTGAGCATCTCCAACAATCAAGAACCTCCCTCAGCATTTTCTGCCAGGGCTTGGGAGCCCACAAAGTTAAAAAATGTTTCTTGGTGTTCAGGTTTGTGTCACTGCTCTGGTCCTGTCACTGGGCACCACTGGAAAGAGCCTGGCTCTATCTTTGAACCCTCTCTTCAGATATTTGTACAAACACATCAGTGAGATCATTCCTGGGCCTCCCCTTCCCCAGGCTCAACAGGCCCAGCTCCACAGTAATGTCACAATATCTACACAATATAATGCACAGTACATTAAACCACGTTGTTTTGTTCTGTTAACAGGACACAATAAATTGTCTCTTCCTATCTGTGTTGATGTCACTCCATCAGGTTTGCCTGAGTCTTGACACAATCACAACCAACATCTGGAGCTGTCACAAATCAATAAGCACATTAAGGCTGGGTGATTGAGAGACTTAATTCAAATGAGCACTCATGACCTGAGAAAAAAAGAAAAAAACAGCCATGGAGACACACCCATACTATAGGTCTGCTGATTTTAAAAAATATTTCTCTGTTACAAAGAAATCTAAATCTCACATTGCTGACACAGAAAAATACATCACATCAAAACAACCTCAAATGCAAAGAGAAAGGGAATAACATCACTGTATCTTTCTTGTACATTTGTTCTTTGAGAAAGATATGCTAATTTTCAAGTACTAGATGGGTAAAATTTGGAGTGTTTAAAATGCTTTGAGAAAGGCCAGAAAAGACATATGGTTTACATGATAAAGCCCCATGTTCATACCCATCCTCCTCTCAAACACCATTAAGAATTAAACTATGACATATACAGATGTGACTTGGAAGCATTAAGTCATACCACTGTTAGGCAGACATCTGAAAAAAACAGTAACTAAAAAGAAAAAATATCAGACAAATGAAAAACTTTAACACATATTAAAAATTTAATTGTTTCCCTTTGAAGAATTAATATAAGAAGTGACTGAAGAGTTCAATTTGCTCTTTCTCAAATTTACATTGCGTAATTAATCTCTTGATTTTCCTTTTTATTTTTTCTGAATTCACAAATGGAATGCTAAATTAACTTCAACCTTTCAATGCTTTGGCAGCAATCTTTTAAAAACACTATTAGGAGGCACAGCATGTAACCTATGGGTAGAAATAGTTACACTCCTTTTCACATTTCCAGTGTTATTTCAACTTATTTCCAGGTTTTTTTTAGGTCACAGGTATATGCCCTAAAATACAATATATACAGTTGGAGTATCTGGAGGGCAAGATGCATGCCAAGTTGTATGAAAACTATCCACATTCACTCTATCAGTATAAAATACAGATTTAAAAAAAATTCCTTTCATTGGTTCACATTCTCAGTACTAGTTAATAATGACATTATGTTGGTCACTTTTGTGGGCTAACCCAGCAAGCAGCAAACACCACAAAGGCACTCGCTCACTCCAGCCCCAGTGGGATGGGGGAGAGAAAAAAAGGAAAGTTGTGGGTTCAGATAAAGACAGTTGAATAGGACAGAAGCAAAAGGGGAAATTAGTATTAATAATAATATTATAATAATTATTTGTTATTATTACATGCCAAGCAAGTGATGCACAATGCAGCTGCTCACCACCTGCTGACTCCAGTCAGCTTCTTCCCTCCAGTTTATAGACTGAGCACCTTCCATGTGTGGGATATCCCTGGGTCAGCTGGGGTCAGCTGTGTCCCCTCCCAGCTCCCTGTGCATTATTATTAAATTATCCCAGCTGATACCAGGACAGCAACCAATGCAGAAAGAAGTTTTCCAAAAATGACACTCTAGAAAGTGGGATTTGTTTAGCTGTACACTACAGAATCTGTAGTTTTGGTCCCAGGCACTGCTACCCAAGTTACAGACTTGATGTGCTTTTTTCTCCCCCTCAGTTAACATCAGGATGTAAGAATCTGCTAACAAAAGAGATGTTTCAGCTAGAAAGTAACTTCAGTATGTGTCACAAAACCAACAAAATCAGCACACAACTCGTTCTTCAGTTTGGAAAGTCAGACCCAAAAGCAAAGAGCAAGCTGCTGTAACCAGTGCTTGGAACAAAAGGTATTGCACTGAATGCTTGATCAGCTTTGAACTGCAGAGCTATGTACAGATAATACTAGAAACAGAATAATGTTAGATGTGAGAAATTTAAAACACAGACCTGTTTTGCTATTAAAATCAATAAGCCAAGTTTGCTAGATATAACATTTCTCAATTTATTAGTACTGGCAGGGCACAGTTTTTATTTAAAACAATGGAACACTCATTGAAAGCATTTTTTATAATGAAAATGTCAACCCTAAGTTATATTCAAACAACCTTGAGAGAGATGATATTTACTTCTATGTATTTATAAGAGACAACACAGAATTCTATTTGAGCAAGATGTAACTCAATTTACCCAAAGAATGTGAACTGCAGGTGTAAAGCAAGCCATAGTCCAGAAATGGTGAAATCTCTTAAATGTCCATATACCTGAATTACAGATCTACTGCTTATCTGAATGATGGACTTAGCACTACCAATAGTAAAGAAATAAAGCAAACACTTCTGGCAATACTGTAATATGTCCAGGCAATAACAGCTACAGAAGAACAGTGTTTGTAGGAAGAAGCCTTGCAAGTTTTACTCATATAGGTTGAGAAATCATGTAGACAGTACTTCCATTGATTAGTTTGACAGTAGAGTTTAATGTAACTCTAATCCCATAACAACATGCATTTTACTGATTGTATTCCAATTCTCTTAGAATGTTTTAGCATGAACAAGCAGTAATTCTAACTATATTTGATTCCCAAAACACACAGCATCTAAGGTCAAAATCCTTGTTCCAACTATTAAAATACCAGAAAACCAACAGTTTTGTCTCAGAAACAGAATTAAGTAGCTCTCACTCACAAAAATTCCACAGACAGAAATGATTACATTAAACAACACAAAGAGGGGCACTCTCTCCTCTGGTCCACTTTGAACCATCTGTCAGTGGCATGGACACGATGGAAAAGCCACACAGAAAAGAGGAGTTTAGAGAGCAGGAATCTGCATATCTAACATAGAAAATAAGCTGCTACTCTCAACAGTCACAATGAAATAAAGCCCCTTGCAGAGCTATGCATTTTAATTTGTGACACACTGAAAACTAAATACATAGAACTAAGTTTTGCACATATTCCTTATGGTCACCTAATTCACTAAATGTTATTTCATTACTTGAATCACTGCAGAGCTTCTGTAAACACATCATGTGGCTCCTCAACACAAAATGCAGACTACTTTGGGAGGGCTGTATGTTGTGTTTGTGAGGTTTTGTTCTGTTGTGAGGTTTTTTTGGTTCAGTTTTGTTGTGTTTTTGTTTTGTTGTGTTCTAAAATTGCTTTTGTTTGGTCACAGTTCGTGCATGGGATAATTTATTTTGCTTTTAGAAAAAAAATTTAGTATTACTTTGAGATGTATTTTAGCCACTGAAGATGATGTCTGGAGATCAGTTTATTTTAATAAACAGTAGTAGTACAGAAATTTTTACAGCATGCAGTGAAGTTACCTGGAAACTGTACAGGAATTCCACAAGCACTTTAATGATCATTAGCTCTTTGGTATATATTCACATCTAGTTTTATGCATATCACAAATTATTCTTCAGTTTTGAAGAGAAATATTAACAGATCCATAAGGAATATAAGAAAAGCAATTACAGGAAAGGTTATGAAGAAGAGAAATTCAGAGTTAAGGAAGTTATTAAGAAAGTTGTCATTGTGTCTAACTTACACCCATTGTGCTTGCAACCAAAAACAGCAGCACTGTTGGTTTCTATTAAACAATCACTGCTCACTGGTAGCTGAATTGGAAAATATTTCATTTCTGTTTGCACTTAATTGAAAACTGTCTCACCACTCATAAGCAGCATCTGCTCAGGCCACAACCTTGGGTTTAGAGAACCTTAAACACAAGAAATAAAACCACTGAAATTACTGTCCAAGGACTATGCTGTAAGGCATTACCACACACAGGACAAACCAACTTAAACAGTGTCCATGGTAATAAGTTACACTATTTCCAAAACAACTGAATCTGATTCATTGTAACTCATTTGCCTCTGCTAGTGATGCTCCTTGTCAAGAATCTCTTAGACACAACAGGTACACAGAGTTCCCACGACCATACAAGAATGCAATGATAAACATTAATTTTTCTCCATGATGCTATGATGAACCTTCTGACAAATTTATATCTATTTTTCAGAGACAGATTAGATACCCTATAAATTATGTTCACATGCATACACAAAAGACATGACAAACACAGTTCTAGAATACTGTGGAGTTATCAAAGTGGACCTGAGAAAACTATCTTTATTTCTCACTTATCTTACACTAGAAAAAAATTAAGAGTTCTAAATAAAATGCCCAAATAATACATTCTCCAATTATTAGTGAAATTATTTTTTTTATTTCCCTCTGTACTTGCCAAAGTAGGACTTCTCTGAATTGGGGGGGGAATGTGCTCCTGAAATTAATTTTCTTTATGTACTGATATTAAAAGCATTTGCCCCAATTATGTTACAAAACAGTTTTATTCCAGAATAACAGTATTTTCTATATCATGGCTAGCACTAAGGCTATAACCATGTATTTAAACCCCAAACAAATTATGTTCAGAGGAAATGCAAGCACACAATAATACTCACTGCACAAAGGAATGCAGATTAAAAAACTCCAACTTCTCTCAAATTGTAATTTGCTGCCATACTATTTTTCAGCTCACAAACATAATGAGATATTATTAGTTTTCCAGCTGTTAGTCTCAGCAGTTTTATTTTAAAATTAATTTCTCTGTGACTGGGCTGCAAATCAGAAACATGCCTTAATCTCCTAAGTGGTCAAGGCTTCCAAGCAAATGACTACTACAACTAATTCCACTATTAAGCAAAACCAGCTTACAGGCAGCACATAACTGACAGGCTTCAATATTACCAGCAGCTAAACACAAATCTTGGCCCTGTTAATGAAGAAACTGCTTTGCCTTCATGAAATTCCTCCCTTTGTGTGTCACTGTGCTGTGCAGAAACCAAGACATGCTGCTTTGCATGAAACAATTGCAGTGCACAGCATATCATCACAAATATAATTTTTTATGGATAAGGTATAATAGACAACAATTCTGATGCACTTCAGCCACTTCAGCATGTGTGTTTAACCATTTTAAAAAGATACAGAAATTAATCTAAATAGTCCTTCTTTAAAGGCCTAATTACTCATCAGATGCCTAGAAGGTCATTTAAATAAGAGAAATAGCATTATGCTTTTCCTAAAAATGATTTTTAAATTCTTTCTCCTGGCAAGAAGATTATTTCTATCTGAAAATCCCCTGTCACCTTAACATTTCTCTAAAAATTTCAATTATCTCTGGTCTTCCATTCTACACCAGAAATTTTGAGGACATTTTTTCCAATTACCAATTTCAAGTATAACTTAACTATGGAAAAAGTGTTTTACATTTACTCTTCCAGAGCTGCAAGTTTGGAGCAGGTGATCCTTTATGCTCTTTTACATATCAGTTTATAGTTACATCTCTGCTAATCACTGAGGAAATTATAAATTATATCAATTGTGATGGATGAAGCGTGGTATAGTCAGAGAAGAGTCAAACACTCCCTGGATATTTGACAATGAATTTACTCAACTAATTACTGAGGCATGCTGCTAACTCTTGAAGATTTTAAGAACTAAAATCATTAGATGGATCCATCCCCCTCTCTCTTTTCCCATGACTAAAAATTTCACTTCTTTTCTCATTTACTTTCACACTGAAGAAAGGTCCATTTAAAAAGGGAGTTTACTCACCAGGTGGGTCCCCCAGACACACACAGGTCAGGCTGTAAAGCACTCACAAGCCTGTTAAGGGGCCTGCTGCCAAGCACTGGCTTTACATCTATTTATAGCATAAACATGGTGAGGCCAGATAAGTCTTATTAGCCTATTTAACAGTTATTTGAAGATTTGTTTATTTAAGATGCAATAATTTAAAAATAACTGCATAAGCTTCAGTTTCTTCCAAACATTTTAAAGCTTAAGCAACACCCTGTTAAGGTTGTTAGCAGCACTCCCCTTGAAAGCCTTTCACACCTTTAATAACTGCAGAATACTGCTGCATTAAAGGACTTCATGAACTCCAGCAATCACACCAAACAAGCCTTTCATTACATCACCTTCAAGTAAAAGCCTATATGTGCATACTAAATCAGCAAGACAAATTCAAGAAACTAATACCTTTTTGTAACTGGATTTAAATAAGCTAATTTTGGTCTTTGGCACTAGGTCTCAGTAACAGGAGAGAGGCTTAAAATCACAGACCCACGTGGCTAAAACAGAGAAGAGTAAACATTACTGCTGCACAGATGTCACTGGAGGTAGAAAGATGCAACTTGGAAAAAGAAGAATGTGATGACCAGATTTTTAAAAAGAAAGAAAAATAATCTGAACTCATTTTACGCAATGGAGTGAAAAATAAGGTACTTGAAGTGCATGCCAGGAAGGAAAACAAAGCTCTAAGAATCATTCATGGACACATTAGTGTAAATCAGTCATAAGAAACAACTTCCTCTTAGGAAATACAAATTCCTGATTCCCAATTAAGGCTGGGAAAAAAAAAAAAAAAGAAGAAAAAAAAGCAAGCAGAACAAACTATGAACTGCACAGCTGGGCACATTTTGTTACAGGAAATAAAACAATTAATGATGACCCTTTTTTTACAACTGACTTTCAGTGTGAGGTGTATCTCTGCATATCATCCCCCTGGTTTAACATTTCAGTTTAAATTTCACTATCATTTGAAGGAGAGGAAAGGGGAAATCAACTCCATAATTATTTAATGGTTTTAAGTTAAGCTCATTTTTTTCCACTCTGGTGCAGAAGACTATTTACTTCTAGCTTAGGAACAGTGGTCCCACAGCCTAGTCAAATGTCTACATTAATTTAGCAGAGATTTAAGTGGAAAAACTATCTTGCACCCAGGTGTTTTATTCACTGTTATCTCCCTTCTTGAGAGAAGTCCACATGGAAAAACCAAGAGGAACATGCATATTCATTCATGTTGCTGTGACGGATGCAGTGAAAGACAAGCTTTGAAAAACATTCAATTTTCTGCTTCTCTTTACAATGCAAAATTAGAGGAGCCTGAGAAACCACTCAAACTTTAAAAATAATTAGGTTTACTAGCTCATCACTCCATGCAAACCTTGTCCATTCTCACAGCTTCTACAATAAATGCTAACTGAAATGTGGTGTTCAAAAGGAGGAAAACATTAGGATCCTTGTTAGCTGTAACTTCATTGTCTTGGACCCTTTTAAAGAATGATTTATTTCAGTTGTTACCAGCTTTACAGAGTTAAACACAATAGCACCACACTGTGGGAGAAAGCACTGCCATATACACATAGTGAATGAGGCAGCAATTAGGAATTGAGGCATCATAAAAAATGTTTCCAAGTGTTTTGGAAGTTGTGTATGGCCCTCAGGTTTAGAAGGATATGAGGTCTGAAGTGCTTTCTAGTAACTTTAAGTATTAAATGAAAGATCCAACTTAAGATCACAAACATAAAGGTTTTACAGCCAGATTTTCAACATCTTTCTGATCTAACAAATCTGAGCATGTAGAATTGTGCATCCCATTCTCATTGATTTTATTAACTGCAAGATACTGAATAAAGTATCAGAGGCCATTCCACCTCAGAAACATCAAAAGCAGCTGCCACATGCAAACCTTGGTTGCAACCAATTAAAAACTCAATGCTTCAGCCTCCTGCTGAGAAACTTGTCCCAGAGCTCATAAAAACTGAGTGATGTTTCTCTAAATCATATACACAGAATAAGAGAATGGTTGGAGGGAAACTCTGGAGGTCATCTGGTCCACTCCTCTTGATCAAGCAGGGCCACACACAGTGAGCTGCCAAGAACCATCTGCCCTGGACCAGCTCCAGGGATGGAGACCAACCATCCCTCTGAGCAATCTGTGACAGTGCCCAGTCATCCTCACAATGAAAACCGCAATGCTTCCTCACCTTCAGTCAGTCCTGTGCTTCAGTTTGTGCCCACTGCTCCCCTCACCTCCTGGTGACACTTCTCCTAAGGCAGCTCAGGATGTCACTGTCCCTTTTTTGCTCACCTTGTCCTGCAGACACCCCTCCAGCCGGACAGCCCTCCTGGTTCCTGGGCTTGTTCCTCCCCACACTTATCCTTGTGGACTTATACCAGACTCTTGCCAGCCCATTGCTCCAGCCTGCCAGGGACTTTGGGTGGCACCAGGACCCTCTGGGGTACCAGCCACTCCTCCCAGTTTGGTGTCACCATCCAAGCTACTGAGGGCACAGACTGCCCCATCACCCAGACCATTAATGAGCACGTTGAAGAGGACTGGACCCAGTATTGACCCCAGTGTACAATGATGGTTTCTGGCTTCCAACTGGACTCTGTGCCACTGATAAGCCCCCTCTTCAACTCTCCTCACTGTGTGCTAAACCAGCCCCTATTCTTTTATTTTCTCTGAGAATCTTAAGGGACACATGTTCAAAGGCCCTTCTGAAGTCTAGAAAGACAATATCCTTTGCTTTCTCTTCACCTACCAAGATTTCTTTTCTCATAGGAAAAAACAAAAAGATGTGCCAGCTGTGACAGCTCTGAGTGGGGACCAAAGATCCTTGAAAACAATTCATAAATCAAACATCTGATTAAATTTCAAACATTTGTTCCACAAGGGCAAGCTGAGGAAAGTGAACTTGTGTAGCCTAGAGAAGAGGAAGTGTAAAGACTAGCTGGCACTAATCTTTCAGCAGCTAAGAGATTATCAGGAAGACACAGCCAAGCTCTTTGCTTTGGTCCAACAGCACACATAGTGATCATGCATGACATAACTCATTCATTTCCAAGACTTCATTCACTTATCCGAGACCTCAAGCTTTTTTTTTGTTTGTTTTGCCCAAGGAACAATGCAACACAAATCTTATTTATCCACTCTACTGGCTCTGGAATGATGGGTCACTATACAGGAGAGAAAACTGCAACAGCAACAAAGGTTTAAAGGGATATTCTTCTTTTTTTTCACCCATAAATTTTCAGACACTGAAAGAGGCCAGCAGCAGGAGAGTTTGTACTGCATTCATACTATTCAATACATTAAGCATCTCCAGCCTTATTAGTCTGAGGCAGAGGTGACAATGACCTGCTTCTTTCCAGCAGCATAAAAGACAGAAAAAATCCACAGGGAGGAGGGACAGAGCACCATTTTCTATTGTTGACTGAATATAAATAACTGTCTGATTGACACAAAACCCCATTTTCTGACTACATCCATACACTGGAATCTTCTTTTCCCGTGACAGATAAGAGCATCACACAATTCTACAGAGGCATGGAAAGCTGAATGGCATCAGAGTATCTTGCATATTTCTAAGAAGGAAATGTAAAATTACAATGCCTGATTTCTGGTAAGCCACTACACAAAAATACTGTATGAACAAGGGTGTTTTTTATTATGTCTACACAGAAGGTTCTTTTACAGAAAAGCAGCCCTTCAAAAGGTAATTTTCAGATTTATGTTTGTAAAATAAGCTGTTTTACATGGCAACATCCTTCCAAGAACGTTTAATCAACTCTGTTTCTCTGTGAGATGCCAAAAGCAGCTGAAGGTGAATTCTGCCTGTACCTTGTACAATCCCATCCTTACTCAGGAACATGGTGAGGAGAGGAAACAGGAAATCACTGACACTTTAACAGCCCTATGCTGACTCCTGTGCAACTCATTCAAGTCTAGACACTAGATCTAAAAAGCCAGTCTGGTTGCAGTATTCACACTGCACATCGCAGGAAATGAAGAAAGTGTCATACTTGCTAATTTTAAAAGTCACACTTACTTAGTAGTCCTGGATAATTTTTAAGTTTGCAATGTTAGCAGGATGATTTCCTTTATTTTTTTAAACCAATGACTTACATGTGTCATATGGAAATGTTAACGAAGAACAAAATATTAAGAATTTCAAAGAGTGGAGAAACTTAATCTTTCAGAAGAAAGACACAAGTAGTACCAGCAGGTAGATAGATGAAATCCACAGGACTCAGAATTTTGATGTTAATAGAAAATATATTGATCATTTGACTTCAGGAGACTAAAAAAAACCAAACCATCACACAAAACCCCACCCCAAAACACCAAAATAACCCCACCAAAACCCAAGTGAACAAAGCAAACAAAGGTCTGCTCTGACAGCAAGACTTTAAGAAAAGTCTGTCAAGAGATACAAAATTCTTCTATATTTTTTACACTAAGAATAAGTCTGTCAACTGAGCATGAGTTGACAAATTTTGTCCAGTGAATGTTTTCAAGGTCGGTTGTGCCAAGAATGTTTTCATACAATGTTAGCGAGTTTGTATCAAAAAAAGGCCCGAATGATTTCTGCTAAATTGAGAATTTCTGTGTATTCACAAGACAGTTGCAGTACAGTGCATGTACACAGGATCAGGTAATCCAAACTGGCAGAGAGCTGTCAAACAGAGTTATAACCAAGTGCTGTTTTCTCTACTGGGAGATGAACAAAATTCCATCTCTCACCGTGGGATTTCTGCACTTGTTCCCTAACCTGCTTTAGTCTGAATGAGCTATGCTAACACAGAATTTTTGAAACATTTAAATTAACCTGGTTCATTTAAAATGAAGGGAGCTGTGCCACAAGCACTGGAGACAAGGAAAGAGCAAGAATGAAAATTTAGCAGGAGTAATTGAATCAGTTAGAATATAAAGATTAAGAAACAGGGAAAATACAATTTGAGATGGCTGACAACAATGAACTATTACCACACACAACTATCCCATGATTCAGCTCAGTGCAGTTTTTTGAAGTCAACACTTTTGTTCGTATCTTATTTTAACATACTAAGAACCTCTACTTTCTTTGCTCTTCTGGCTACATGGCACACAAATAAATAAATAAATCACTGCAATTAAAACACATTCAACTTAAAATAACCTTGTCCAACATTCTATCCCTGCTCATGAATCAGTCTTTGCACCCTTCTGCATACTCTGCTCTGCTAAAATGGTCTCTCTTGTGTTTGACTACCACCTCACTAATCCTAATCCTGCCTTTCATCATTCTCATCTTGCTTCCATTCCTCTTCCTCCTTTTCCAGCACCAACTGTGTCTTTTCCACCTTCAGCTCATCTGTTTTCCCTCTTACCTTTACAAGTATCTTGTTACTAACCAGTAAATAAATCTCTACTTGCTGCTGCTTTTCCCTCCCTCAACCCACTTTGTCTATCCTTGCAGGCTGGCAATCACAACATCTCCTCTGGCTGTGTGTTCAGTTTCACTTTTCAAACTCTGTACCTTATTCCTTCCTGTAAATCTACTTTTCTCATCTTTTTTTCCTCTCTCTCTTCCTCTCACAGTCACCCTCAGCAGGAATCTTTCTCTCAACAGCTTCCCATTCCAACTTCTGCTCCTCTTCTTTCTCATCCTGCAGTATCAGCAGAAGCAGGCTGGACCGTGCTCCAATTAAAAAACAAGCTTCCAAAAACCCACTTGGCCTGGATTTCAATGATTCCTGTTCCCTCCCCTTCAGGAATAATAGGAAAAAAAGAGAAAAGACATAACACTGAGAAGTTACAAAGTTTTTTTCAAAGTTTTTTTAAACTAGGTTTAAGTTTTAAAACAAAATATGTAGGTTTTTCACAGACATTGTTACAGACACCCTAAACCTTGAAGTCCTTCACTTACCAACACACACAAACAAGGAATCAGCTACATATTTAAAAGCTGCTGCAGGAACTTTTAGAATTATTATTTTTCCAATGCACTGTCTGTACCAATGACTGCTTTTTCATACCTTTTCCATAAAACATTATAATACAGTAGCTCTTAGTGAGAAAACAAAGGGGTTTTTACACTATATACACATACACTAGGTATGCTCTAGAATATTTTTGCTTCTGCTTTTTTACAGCCTTCATTTCTTTTTATTTCTCCTCTTAACAGAAGTTTGGTATGTTGAATCTAAAATGCAACTATAATCAATTTCACAGAATTCTAGGGCAGTTTTCTTTAAATATTGGCATCTATTCTCCTTCTTCCATTTCCTACCATTTTTTCTGGATTTGTTAAAGCTCTCTTTATGACCCTCAATAACACTCTTCAGTTTTTACCTCTACTACTTTTGTTATGATATACCTTATGTCTTTTTATACAAACTAAAACAGTGCTTTCTGCTATTGCACGTAAGACAGTTCACCTGGAAAATTAATAAACCACACTGACTCTTCAAAGCAAAAATAAAAATAAATAAAAAATATCCCAAACCACAGAACACCAAACCAAAACCAGCATTCATGAGATGAACTGTACACAAACAGCCAGCAGGAGCACATCACACTTTAATGGACTGCAGTGCTCTTCCCTACAGCAGCATGGAACAAGAGGAACAAACAGCATTAGAAGCTCCAACCTGTACGCTGCAGTTTCCTTCACAGGTAACAACAGGATTGTACAGCTCCACATCTACTGCTCCAGAATGTAACTATCAACTCTTTTCAACACAATGTGAAACTAAGGTACATGGCAAGCTTTAAGTAAGTGCATAATGACACCAGACACTTACAAAGTGAACCACAGCCTACAGACAAGGCTTCTCAAATAGAATTTGGGCAAAACCTTTGGTCTAGACACAGCCCTGAATCGATTCCATTTAATACACATATGCAGATTCTTCTTTGACAAAAGTATGGCTGGAAATCACCAATGACTTAAGCAGGCACATTATATGACTAAAGTTGATTCTGATGGGGGGAAGGAATGAAATCACATTTTAAAAATATAAAATAGTTTTTCTCTTAATGGAGAACTTCATCCCTAGAAACTGCCTATTTACTCCTCTATCAGGACAAAAAGCCCAATGACTAACTCAATGCCATCAAACCACAGATAACTATCCCTTTAGCTTGTCACAATATAAAAGCTCGAACTTTTAATTTGCTTTTATGTGTAATATCACATAAGAGATAGGAATATGCTCTAAAAGCATCTGCACTGGGGATATTTGGAAAACCATAATTGTTTTATTCATCTTAAAGCAGCAATGGTAAAATACTAATTAAGATAAAACTTGGCAGCTCAGTGTGAGTAATAGGTCCAAAAAAAGCAAAAATGACATCTTTAGCCTGGACAGAGCAGCATGAAAATATTTCAGCAGGTAGTTTTCTCTGAATATAGATTACATTTTCTGATGTAAGGTATCTGACAGTACTCAGTCATTGTTGAGACCTGAAGACAAGTCAGGGGAGGTAAGCCTCAGAAATGGAATTAAAACAAATTCTCCCAAAACATAACATCCAGCTGATGCCTTAAGCTGATCATCATGCCTCTTTAATAAAGAGATTTGCAGATGTTACAGTAAATGTATTTACCTGCTTCAAATTTGGGTGCAGATTCAATTTGCAATTTTGGGTGCAGGCTCAGTTTTGGCAATGAGAAACAGGCAAAAGACAACTGAAAAATGCATTGTGACTGGTGGTGAAAAACTTCTGTAGGCATGGCAGGAGATGATAAATCTGACACAGCCTTTGGCAGAGATGGAGCTTCAGTACAGCTACAACAAGCACAAAAAAGTTTCAAGGGTGTACCACATGAACCTTCCCAGCTGGAGTAAGGTTGAATGCTGAAAGGAAGGACTTATGGCCAAGCAGCTTGTATAAAACTCAGGGTTTTTCCCTCAATATACTGAAAATTATGCTATCCATGTGCTTTAAAAACAAGCAAATGAACAAACCCATTTTTGCCCCCACAGACAGTTATCAGCTTATTATAAAACTCTCTTGGGTAAGCTTAGGCCAGATTTCAGAATTTAATGTATTAATTAAAACAAGGATTTGCAGCAGCTAAGCAAGGTTTTCTTTAATCTTTTTAATCAGTTTGCTCAAGCATTCATTTCAATTCTATCCTACCTTGCAAAAAAACAAGTCTGGTTTACTCCTACCTGAAGACCCAGTGACATGTTAGAAGGAATCAGAAAGAATGATGGTCACAGTTATCTGCTTTTTCTATCCACATTCAAGTGAGAAGCAGCTGAACAGGCCAAGAGCTGCCACCTTCACCACCCCTACTAATGGACATCCCATTCCTGATTCTCAAACACATATTACAGACTGAATAATCAAAGCCCCCTTCCCCATTGTTAGGTTCAACTGAAAAGTCTAAAGCAATAGTGCACACCTCTTGCTCTTCCCTTCCCTCTGGGAGCAGACTTGGAATGCAAAATAAACACAATCTCCTGTATACCTTGGATGTGTTCTCTCCAAATACCAAGAGTGTGATTCCCATCTCCCCAGTTTATCATGGAAATCTTACTGAACACCAAGTGCTGTAGCCAAAACCATATCATATGGCCAAAACTTGAATGAAAATCCATATAAAGAGTGCTATTAGGTATCATTTTAGATAGCTAACAGACATCACAGTTCTACTGTATGTCCAGGGTAGCAGCACTGGGGTTGAGCCACACTTACAATAATTTTCAACTGTTTGCTCATTTCATCTCTTTAGAGGAAAGGACTCCCTTCACCTAGCTAGAAAATTCCATCTTTACAGTCTTGTCCTTTCTTCAGGTATCTGCCCAAACAAAGCTTTAAAACAACTGCATTATTGTCAAGGGTTTAGTCCAAATGTGACTTCAAATACAAGCTGAAGGAATACTATGTCAAATTAAAAGCACTTTAAAAAAAAGCATATTCAAAACTGCTAATGACATCCTGATCCTCCTCTACTTTTTTTTTTAATCATTCAAGAAAGTTGCTGGTTTGGTTCTCAACAAATGTGACACTTTTTCTACACGTGACACTCAAGGAATAGATAATTGTGTTAACTCTGTGATACCCCTCTGTGACAAGCTAATCCCAAGTACCACTGAGGCAGCACCACTGAAAGGCCCCTTCTCCCACACCAATGATAACCACATGTAATCAGTCCACTGAGAAGCAGAAAACACTTGTGTGGGAGATTAAAAAAAGTATAATCTGTGCTTTCCTTGCAAAGATACAGACAAGTAATCTTTCTGACAAACTGGTTTCCTGGTTTACCTGTTTTCAGGGCTTCCATTGCTCCCCAATCCCTATCCAGGTAAAGATTAAAGTCTTAAGAGTAATTGCACTGTAGTTGGAAAACTGGCCAAAATCCTTGAAGAGAATGACCAAGTGGGAAACTTAGAAAAAGAGAAAGATGCTTTTTAATCCTGATTTTTTTTTTCAGACTAGTTTAGCCCTCCAAAAGGGCAAGAACATGAACAAAAATGACAAAAAGGTGGGGAACACATCTCAAGAACCACTGCTTGAGAAGATTTTTCAGGTTTTTTTAGAACTTCATTATATATATTTTACGGCATAAAAAGCTTTTGAAAATGAAGAGAAATGCCTTTCTCGACAAGACAAAGATAAACTTGAGACATGGTATTAATATTGTGAATATTTTCTACTGCTTGCTGTCAACTTCCTCACCAGGAGCTAATTCCCATTTTACAGAACTGTCTACAGAAAGCTGTAAGATTTTCATACACTGCAAAAACATTATCATATCACTGTTTACATAAACATGGACTATAATTTAAATAAACTATTTTTATGAGAACTATCTGACTATAGTTAGAATCTCTACTACTAGACATTTTCTCATGAACTTAAATCAAGAAACCATTTTAACTGGTAAAAGAGCTCATGCTAATCAATTTTAATTAGCAACTCAGCTTCAACATAATACTGAGAAGCTGAACATAATCCTTTCTTCACTCTGAATAGCATCAAACATAAATACACTGAGAATTTAGGACACTGGATAATTCCAAACCATATTATCATATTTACCTTGTTGATTATTAGCTCACTAAAACTAAGTAATAGCCCTTCCCAACCTACCTGTTAAAAAAGAGGAGTAACATAAAACGTGCTCTACTGAGAAACAGGGCTAGGGAGGACTGTGAAAACATCTGGAACTGCTTGGGGTACAAAACAACCACAAAAATAGAGAACATTTTCACATCAGATCCACACTGTCCACTGTCTCACTCCTACTGCACACAGTAAGTATGACAGGATCAACACTCTGCTCCTGATTCTGCCTGTAACAACTCAGCTCCCATCCATTAAAGCACACAAAAAAATAGAGGTGCTGCATGTTTTGCAGGGTCTTAGCTCTAAGCAAGTGAAAATTTTAACTAGAACTTAGTCAAATGTGATTTTGGACTTAGCACACCTCTGTGCATTTGAGCCACTCAAAGGAATGCTGATTAAGAGACTGTAGCACATCATTAAAGAACAGCATATTTTCTGAAGCTTTCTAAACAACACATTTCCAAAGAGCATTTAAGCAGAAGTGAAGAAGAATGGGCAAAAAAAAAATTTGAAGCATTTTACCAGCCCATTTACACGTGGATAAATTTTTAAGTAATTAAAAAAATCTAACCCAATATACAGAGTAGATAACATCTCTGACATATTAACAGGGCAGGATCACACACCCCTTCAAATGAGTTTACTGGTGTAACATTTTTGACAAAACATGAACTCCTGCACAAGATATGCTTCAGAGTTGGGAGATACAACTTTCTCCTTTCTCTTGGAGATTTGTATTTCTGGAAGTCCTTTAACTTGAGCAGTAAGTATGTAAGTTTTCATGAGATTTCAGGAGTTATCCTGTAAGACAGCCTCAGCCTAAAAAAGGTAGCAAGGAAAAAAAAGCCACATTTTAAAATAATTTTTGAGGACCATCCTCACTCCCTGCAAAATCACAGAGACTAGAAAAAGTAGAAAATGTGAAAAATACAAAAAGCACTCTCTGCTAATTAGAGTATACAGGAAAGAGTGGAGCAGGTTTGTACTTCTGATGTATAAAACACTTGTTTTATAAGTGTTGTTGCTGAAAACCCCTTATTTTCCCAGAAACTGATTGGGCAGGGAAGCATGGTTGCTAAGAGGAGTTGAGATCCTATTTCCCTCTGGTGAGAAGAGATCAGATAAACTTCCTTCTTCAACACATGCTCTCAGGAACACAATTCAGCTGCACAGAACCACCTCTTCCAGGAGCTCTAGCAGCAGTGAAGCCACACAACTTTGCTTTTTCCATGCTGCAGAGGCAAAGTCAACCAGAGAAAAGAAAAGCACTTTCCTCTATAGCTTTTACAGTTCTTATGGGAAAAAAACCCAGCCCAACCCAACCAACAACAAAAAAAGTCACATTAAATACCTGAATGTCATCAGGAATTTGAGGAGACAGTAACAGAACAGGTTACCCTGTACCACTCCCTCTACAGAAAACAAACACAGGTCTCAACACTACAGTCTCAGCTGGCTGCAGATTCAAAGATAAAATATAATGATGACACTTTTCCAAAGGTTCTCGTAACTCTGAGGAGAAACCTTTTCTTAGCTCAGGTTTCAGGAACTGGAATTGCAGTTTGATTTTGCAGCAAGCCAGTTTCCATAGGAGCAAAATTCTGACTGACAGCCATCCTATAGTTTGCTGGGAACCCAGTGAGTGAAGAAAACTAAAGGAGATCTCAGTCTAAGTCAGAACACACCGTGTGATACAACGTGTGCAAGTTGTTAGGAAAAGTTGTTAGTTGATAGAAAAGAAATTTGAGTCAAAGCAGGAGAAAAAAAATCCAGAATGAAGCTTTGGCAGAGCTACTGAGGAGCATCACATTACAAAAGAAATGCTAAAAGAATGAAAGCTGGTAAAGAAACATTTAAAAACCATTCAGGTGTAAGAGACTCAAACTGGAAGTAAAATGCTGGTACTAAAGAGAGCAGCAAATCCAAAACTGTTCTATGTTCAATAACCAACCAACAGCATATACTGTCCTTATCACAGTAAATAAAGTAACAGGAGCATGACTTACAAATTTTTTAACATCCAAAATGAGAGCAAAAAAATGCAGGAAGTTGCTTATTAACTACACCTGTAGCTGAAGATGAGACAAAGATATGAAGATGAACATAAGGTATTAAGAAAACAAGATATTTCTCCTTAGAAAAACTCCCTAATATATTCTCAGGTGAAAAAAAAAAAACCCACAGGGGACAGCTTTTTTCCTCACTATACAAGCTCTACAAAACAAATTCTTCTAACAGCAGTCATGAAATTCAGATAAAATTTGTCTTTTTATGAATACAGATGAAAAAGCAGGACCAAATAGCAGCTCAAGATAAATTTCATCAAGAAACTAGAGATGGCAGCAAAGTCTCAAGCTAGCATCTGAGTGCAAGAGGAAAAGTTAAATGAAAAGGAAAGTTCTGAGTAATTCTTACAGCTTTGTGAAAACAGTGAACATTTCAAGTTGGTTTTTTTTTTCCAAACAGTGACAAGGAAAAAGAAAAGGAAACTTATCAGTAAAAGCAGCTACAAACCACTGTAAGGCTCTATTTTTAAATGCAAAAACTTCACAGATCAATTTTTAGCACATATGAGAAAAAGAATTTTAAAGCAGCTTCCAGCCAAATACATGTTTAAATTCTAACATGCATCAATATTTTTGCAAGTCACCACTGATTTCTGAATGTTCCAGCCATATATCTGAAACCACATTTCAGGAAGGTGTTATTCTTACACTTTTCCTTGTCTTTGCAACTGTAACAAATATTGAGAAGCTGGATATAGCCTGGGTTTTGGGAAGAGAGTTTCCCACATTAGTTTCCTGGAACACTTTAAATTTTAAAAAATACATTAGCAATATGGGAAACTAAGTCCCATTCTGAAATACAACAAACATTCAGGGAAAGAATCACAGAAATTTCACAGTGACCTCACCTTCCTGCTTAACTGCATCCCGAGAATAATTTCAGTTTATACTTGAGTTTGCTGTTTAACACAACACCTGAAGATCCTGGATATTGAAAAGCACCATCTCAAGAGACATGGCAACTCACCAGCATGGGGAATACCCAGACCAACAGCTTTGCTGTGGATTTTGCCTAGTTACTACTTGGGACATGTTCTCAGAACCTGTCAGTCCGTGCCAGTGCAGTGGCAGCTGTCACTCATCAGTGCTTGGAGCAATCCTCCCAAAATCATTAAAATTAATGATTAAAATACTTTAACTCATTAAAATCCTTCCCTAACACACAGTGCCTGCAAAAGCACCCACCAGGCTAGAAAATATGGGAAACAAAGGTATTCTTAACACACCCAGTTATGTTTTATAGAATCACTTAAAAGTCAGCAGATCCACAAAGAAGGGAAACGAAGGATCCATGATGATCAACTTCACAAAGTAAAAAAATTCCAATTCCCAGTCCCTGTTCTCAGCAAACTTTAAGTATTTCAAACACATAACACAAAACAACTCTACAGTCAGCAATCCATTTGAAAACATCCCTTACCAACACAGCAAATGGACAACTGGAACTTCTGAAAAGTTCAAACTAAGAATCCAAGTAAGAAGATTCATCTGCAAGAGTTGAGAAAGTATCCTCTAAGTGTATCTCAATGGCAGCGATGAAGTTTTGAATACTTTACAATTACAAGTGCCTGCAGCTGATAAAAAAAATTGACACACTTGAGATCTAAGATTAGGGAAAGAACTTCTGATATTTTAAGCACCCTGTTTACTTTATGCTTTCAAAGATAATTGAACCTTAAGGGTTGAACATCCGAGAAACTCGGCCAACAGATAACTGCTTTTTCCAGAAAGGAAAAAGTAAGAAAAATAATCTTAATCTAATAGCTCTGACTGAGCAAAACAGTTCTGTCTGACCTTCAGTTGTGAAAGCCCCTTTTGTTCCTTTCACGTCTGTAGTGCTGAAGGTCTGAAATTAAGATACTTGCAGAAACACTAAGAAAGAGGTTACGTCTAGTTTGGGAGGGGGGAAAGGAAAACAATGTTTTCTGTAAATGGAAATTGGTACTTTTCAACCTAAACTTCATCTAGATGCACTAACAGAACTTTTCCTAAAAACACCCTAAGCAAAAACCCAAACAAACCCCAACAGACAGAAAGGCAAATATTTTAACTGAAACACGTTCTTGATCAATACAATACATTTCACATTTAAGTTTAGAGCAAAACAAAATCTGAAAATAGGTGGCTCAGGAAAACTTTGGTTTTGAATTCCTTGAACATCCCTAAATATGCTATCAGAGCTTTCGCACACAATCACACAAGAACCAGAAGTAACAGATCTGGTTTCTATAAAGATTAGAATTACTCACATACATCAAGCATGCTTGGGGTTCAGAGTACACTCAACTGTGAACATTTCAAGTCCTGAGGGACCCAACAAGGCACATGCACATTTGACCATGCATCTAACCAAGTCAGAAGCTAATATGCTTCAAAGAATTAATTCAATTATTCAAAAAGCAAAAATCCCAGACTTAGCTGCCTTCCTAATTTTAACTGGCTGTGTCGTCAATTAAAATCCTGAATGAAGTGAGGTACTGATGTAAAGTTAGTGCTTGGTTTTAATTACAGGGAATGTCTGTGTGTATAGGAAGAAGGAAAAAACAAATTAAGACCATAAAAACAACTGATTTATTTTGTGTGCATATGTTAATAATTGCAGGCTGATTTGGAACATTTCCTTTCCCCTCAAAAAAACTAATCTGTTTCCCTTTTTTCTTGCCCTTTCCTTACCATTGTCTGTATTATTGCAGAAAAGGGTTTGGAAGATGACTTCCTGATTATACAAAAAAAAGCCAAACATGATTTAATAAACAACCTAACACAGCATTTTATACTACAGTTTTAGTAACTCACTATTGTTAAAGGTGAGAAGAGGGGAGAGATGCCTGCACACTTCATCTCTCTCCATCCCTGAGTCTTCTACCTCGAGCAAGCCCTGACTGCACTGTAGGTCTGGTAAAGGCAGTGAAAACAGAATAACCATCCAACAAGGATTTTTGTAGTGCACCTGGCTCATACAGAGCAGATGAATACAGAAGCTGGCACAGGGGAAGGGTGGCTCACTCAGGGCATGGAAGCACATGAAGAGAGCAACACCTCGTTCTTCCACAGCAGCAAACTCAATTCAGCTCCTGTCGCCAAGATGCTCTCACACACTCCTCACACAGGGCACAAAGAGGAGAAAGGCTGCTAGTGCCACGTTTACACAACCTCCAACACAGCTACAACTTGTCACAGCTCTCCCTCACCACTCATGATATACTTACAGAGGCTGCAGGATCACAAAGGTGCAGGAATTCACCTCAACTCTCACCCCAGCTCCTGCTCTGCATGCAGCCAGACCAGTGCTGAGCACACAGGTCTCTTCTCTAAACCCATCCAAACTCAACCCTGCTGCTGCTGCATTCAAGTTTAACCCTAGCAAACAGAGCTCTTTTCTAGGAAAAATTATTAGTTAGGATCACTGTTGATGTAGAAAGATCCTATCACCTAATATATAATTCCCTAAATTGTTTGTCCTCTTCACAGGCTACACTCACCCCCACCTTCTGTACCATCTTCTCCTTACCAGGAGGAGAGTGGTTTGAAGAAGGGAGATAAGATTACCTCACTTGCTTCTTCATTATCCCTTCCATTTACAGGTGTATTGATCCCTCTAATTGAGTATAAATTAGTGCTTTCCCACAACTCCAAACGCTCCCCTCTGCTCAGAATCAGGAACAACATCTGGAGCCAAAAAAAACCAAAAACAGGAGAAAGTGGCCAGCTGACAACTCCATTTGGATAATCAGAATTTCCCTGGAACAATGTGGAAGTAAAGCAGTAACACATTCCTTTGGCTGGCTTCTCTAAGCTGAACATCAAGGACACAGCCAAAGGTTTCACTCATAGACCCTCTCCCCAGAATTAAAGTGGGAGAAAAAGAAAACAGAGGAACATACCTAAGTTCTGAGATGGTCAGTACAAATTGAACTTTCTTTTAGAAGTTCTTTAGTTCTTTTTTTGGTAGTGTTATGTCTACTTCACAGATCCACATAACAAGACACCAGAAAAAGATTTCATGAAGTTCTGAATATCTTAAAGACCACTGTAGCTGAGAAGCCTCAACCTCTCTACAGTTAAGACTTCCTTCTTTACTCCTAGTGATCTATGGATCAAAAATTTCAAGATGTCAACTATCTTTCAATCTCTGGTAACTGAATTTATATGAAGTCACGAGTTACCCAAGAATAATGTGCTCCCTAGGAAAGGCACACTTTGAAATTCTAAGTGTTTCCTAATCTCAGTTGCAGCAGAACTGACACTTTGATAAGATAAAACTAGTTTTGCAACTTACCTTAAAGTGCTTCCAAACAACTGAACAGAATACATTTTGAACCACTGTAAATGCCTGTACAGGAGTTACACCCCAGCCTTAACTTCAAAAAAAATTGTTCACAGGAAAGTTTTGTGCAGCTTTTTTAGTCCACATATCCTAGGAAATTTATTCAATATTGAATACTATGAATAACTGCTTATGTCCATAATCCAGAAAAGAAAATGGAGCTATTAGTTAAAAATGAAATCAGAGTAGCTGCAAGCACTGACCTCCTATTGGGTAGCCAAAGAAACAGGTGAAGGAGGCAAGTAAAAGTCTATTCAACCAAATGCTACTTAGAATCCCTGGTGGAAGGCAAATATTCAGAATTTCTTATACAGAAAATGAACTTTGTAAGTTTGCAAGAAATATGCACGAACTAGTAATGTTTTCAGACATGTTCTAACTACTGACTTCTGAAAAAGTTAAGTCAATACAGAAGTTGGCAAAAATATTCACAACACAAGAATTCTGACAAATCCTAAGCCTGGAAGGAAAGCACAGCCCCACTGCACCTTGAACACTACAACAAAAGACAGAAGGTATGGACTGACTTTTGGCTACCCCTTCTTTTCCTATTCTAGAAAAACAGGGATGAAAGTAAAAGAGCAAGGGACATTCTGTCCTTTGAGAATACATTAGGCAATATTCCTCAGTCATTTTAGTCCTAAATTTACCCTGTAAAAGTTTATTAGTGATATCTCTGGAAAGACTTTGCTTCTCATACAAACTGAAGAGACAAAATAAATCCATATAACAATGTAAATGTCTTTTATGGTCAAACTCCAAAAATAACTTGAACCTTATTTCACTGTTTTCACCTCCAGAAAAAGATCCTGGTAAAAAGGGAGCTTAAATCCCCAGTAACACAAAGGTAACTGAAATGCCACAGTTTTGCTGTGCACTGCTGTTTCCAACAAGGGCAGCATTCCTTGCAGCACCAGACACCTCCCAAGGAACACTGTAACCCATTCTGAATGCAGCAGAAGTTTATGAAGAGAAGGTACTAACCTGGCACACAAAACACAGTTCACTTTACAGCTATGCTGAACTCAAGGCACTCTCTTCCCATGCTTTAGATGCCTTACCAAGGTATCCTCTTACACACTTCTCTGATGTAGGCAAAGAAAAATAAGTTTCTTGGGGCTCTTTTGGTGGAAATAGCTGATTACTAGCCCACCTTAAGAGGTAAGTGTGATTTTTTTAACAGGTAGGGATGATAGTTCTGGCCATGCTGATAGTCGTGCTGCATATTAAAAAAAAAAAGTATTCCCTTCATTCATGAGAGTTATTTTTATCAACTCCACAATTCAGCATGAAATACCTACATCTAACAACCACTCATTTCTGGAGTCATCATTCTTTAGATGACACATTTAATATGACTACAAGTTTCTGAGAAGTGATCTTTAGAAACATCATATTGAGGTTAATAATGCTTGATTACCGTTCATAGTAGTGACATCTGTATAAAAGATTATAAAAAAGCACAGTGTATCACACAGAGGGCTAAGTAGGTGAGTGGCTGTTGACATAAAATGTGTCTCTCTTCTTTCCCTAATATTTCTCTATCCTAAAGCATTTTATCTTCAGTATTATGTTTGAATTGAAACTCAGAAGATTGAATCAGGAATCACTTGGGTCCTGAAGCCTGGCCCCCATTTTTCTGAAGGCAACAAAGCTTCATACTATTTTAATAAAAAGATCAAACTCCTAACTTAGCAAATTTTCAAGTCAAGGTCACCTTTTCCATCCCACAGACATCTGATCCAGAATCTGAGTAGTGAATTGGTCTAAAATCTTCAAACTGTTGGGCTGAAATTACACAGGACTAGTCTGCTCAGATTTGCTCATTTTTGAGGCTTCCTTCTCTCAGGTGTTAAACACATAACCGTATTTGCAAAGCCCTTGCACAATCTTTCTCAGCTTGTATTTTCCCAGATCAAGTTTCTCCAAACTCCCCTCTTAAGCAAGCCTCAACTTCCCAATCACTAGAGCTGTCCTGCTCACATCATAAGAATCACAGAATCATTTATGTTGGAAAAAGACCCCCAGATCATCCAACCTCTGACCGATCACCACCCTGTCAACTCAGCCATGGATGGCACTGAGTGCCACATCCAGCCATCTCAGGAACAGCTCCAGGGATGGTGGGTGACTCCTCCACCCCTCTGGCACTTCATCCCAATGCTTAGCAACCCTTCCCATGGAGGAATTCTTCCTCAAGAAGGATGCACACAAGAGTGCTGCTGGTTATCAACACAACACTAGAAAAAGCTGTATAAATAGAGAGTAGTGATTGAAATATACTCTGCAAGTGGATTTATTCATTCTAGTCTGTGTTCAGCTGCTTCTCTTAAGTAGGCAGAGCCTCTTAAGTAGAGAGGAGTCACTACTACAGCCAAAATCCATAGCAGAATAACTTAGCTAAGGATATACTCTAGCAATTATACACTACACTATTCAACCACTATTTTCCTGAACCAATGCACATTATGACCTCATGCTTAAATATTTATTATTATCTGTTACTCTTACATACTATAACAGAGACAACAGCCAAGAATGTTTTATTAGCAGAGAGTTCCAAACAGCACTAAAAACTCGAAAACTAAACTAGACAAATCGGCTGCCATATCCCAAAGAAGTTCCCTTCCCCCTCCCCACTCTATAAACAGTGAGTACATTGTATAGTTGTTTCACATTTCAATTTGATTTGTCATTAATTACACCTATCAGTTATTTGCATTGATTTTAAAGGAAATGCAAAATCTCAACAGTGTACTAGAGTACAAGTATGTTTGAGAGTGAACAGCATTCTAATTCCTATGAGTGAAAATTGAGGCAATAATGAAAAACAATACCACTGAAACCATCACAGTTTTGTTACCACAATAATTACAATTATTAAAAGCTTTAAGTATTTCTTGGATGAGGAATCCACGAGCTGCGTTGTCCTTTCCCTGAACACTCCCAGACTGAGCCACAAATCTAAAGCAACTCCAGGTAAAAGCTTAGAATGGAATTTCAACCACCACTCCCGGCCTGACTTCAGTGGGCTAGAAGCCTTCAAATTTTAATGGAAAAAAAAAATCAAACCAAACAGACCCTGTTCCATGACTTTGCATCCTGAGCTCACATTTGTGGTGTGGTGTTGGCAGTCTGGAAGGAGAAGGGAGCAATGCCTGCTGGCTCTTGCCCTTTAACTACTCTTTACTAGATGGAAGGGTCCAAGCATAGAGACTGATCCCAACACAGAGAAAAGAGGGATGAAAACAAACTAAAATCCTCATGCATGCAGTGCAGAAGAGGATTAGCCTTAACCAACTTTGCAGAGAACGTCCTGAAAGCTCTGACAGCATTAGCACCCAACATCATGTTATACTTGGGTACTGGAAATGCCAACAACTGCACCACTGCACACACAGTGATGGCACATATGGTCCACAAAGGAAGAATAAAATTACAAAAATGTACAGTTTAAGTGACTGTTAGTATCACAGAATGGGTAAGGTTGGAAGGGACATCAGTGGGTCATCTATTCCCACCTCCCTGCTCAAGCAGGGTCATCCCAGAACACACATGGCACAGGATTGTATCCAGATGGGTCTGGAATATCTCCAGTGAGGGAGACTCCACACCTTCTCTGGACAATCAGTTCCAGTGCTTGGTCTCTGCACAGTGAAGAAATTGTTGCTCATGTTCAGGTGGAACTTCCTGGCCATCAGCTCCTGCCCGTTCCTGCTGTGCATTGCTGGGAGCAGGAGCAGAGCCTGGCCCATGCTCTGCCCTCCCTGCAGACACTGACACACAGGGATGAGGGCCCCTCTCAGCCCTCTCTTCTCGAGGCTGAACAGCCCCAGCTCCCTCAGCCTTTCCTCCCTGAGATGCTCCAGCCCCTCCATCACCTTTGTCACCCTCCCCTGGACCTGCCCCAGCAGCTCCATGTCTGTGCTGTGCTGAGGAGCCCAGAACTGGGCACAGCACCCAGGTGATCCTCACAGGGCTGAGCAGAGGGGCAGGGTCACCTCCCTCCACGCTCTTCCTAATGCCCCCCAGGATTAATGACTTCAACTGTGACCAAAGCTCTTCTAAACACAAATAAATGTCTATCATCTTTATCTCAATGTATTTACAACTTAAACATGTGGAGAAATTTTAAGCAACCTCCAGTCCTACTCTTAAAGTCAGACAATCTTTATGGTTTTCCTTTAATGCTAACATAAACTGATATGGATCTTAAGAGGTACAGAAACGTAAAACCAGGTAATTTAAAATGAAGTCCTTGCAGAACAAGGCTCTATCATAAAATCTTTGCCTCACTCTTGTAGATTCAACACCTACTAAACACAGGCAATCTCTCTTTGGCATAAAGAAAACTCCTGCTATGTGTATGTGGAGCTCCTATGATAAACTCAGAACAGTCTGCACCTCAGATGAGTAGCCAAGATGTTTCAATTTTACACCTACTATGTTTTAAAAACTACTCAAAGCATTTTGAATGAAAATTCCAATAAAAAATAAACAAGTACCCTTAGCACTACTACCTGTAAGCTGTCAATCAAATACATGGTCTGATACACACAAAAGATTTTAGACTGTGTACTTTTCAACCAACACCCAGGGAGAATCTCTTCAAAGCCACCTGGAAGCAAATTTGGAAAAAAAAAAAAAAAAAAAGGCACACTAGTATTTTTCTTCACTATCATTTATCCTGAGATACATTAACACATTTTTAAAGGCTAATAAAGAAATCTCCAATCTATTTCTTGCTGAAGAACGTTTGTGCCACCCAAACTGAAGAGACAATAACCTCAAACATAACTCGTCCAATTAAGCAAAAACACATGACTAATATATATAAATACATGTTAGTGTCATAAATGCCAATTAAAAAAGTTCAATTAGAAATTGGGATTGTTATTCCAATTTGTATTTTCATATAGCTTTCAGTAATGGAAAGGTATATTGGAAATATATGCAAAGTAAGATTTCCCCTTAAATTTTTTTCTAACAAAAACATGAACTAGAATTTCTCTCTATCCCTTCTGGCCTTTCTTTCCACCCACACTCCTTAAAAATGAAAAATGCATGCTTACAGAACTTAAACACACCAAATGTCACATAATAAACAGTTTATCATTGTCATTCCCATCAATTCATTCATGTACTATTACCTTGTAAAAGTTATCACCAAAAGTTATTATTGCTGATTTACTCAAACTCAGTCTTATCAGTTTATTGTATTTGAAAGTGTTTAAAGCTTATCCTAAAGATCAGAATATGCCTCAACAAATAGGACTGTCTACTGTCAGCCAAGAATGTATCTCCCGATTTCTCTAGTAAATTGTATGGGAACTTCGACTAAACACTCAAGACATTTTACAGGCAAAGACCTCTTCCCCACACCCTCTATGAAAATACCTTTTGCTACCCAAAGTGACAGTGGTAATACCTATTTAGGAAAGATAAATTACACATTTCAGTATTTCATGTGTCCGAAATGCAAATCAGAGCCAGATGTGCTATTTACAAGAACTAAATCACTGTATCATCAATAACAAATCCCAGGAACATGCAGACATTGAGTGTATGTTTCACTGAAAGATGTTTGGTCAGAAGCATACGCAGCACTTCAAAGCAGATTTACAGCAGCTTTCCTCAAGTTTCTTATGGACAGGCAAGGTGGTACCCAGAATCTGTAAGCTGAATAAAAATGCTGCACCTCTGGTCCCCTGGAATTTACCTGCGTAGCATTGCAAAGGAACAGGAATACCACTCATAAATTGTATATGAAATTTGTGTATGTATTTTAAATGTTTGGGTTTTTAGAGGACTGACTTGACATCTGTGCGGAAAAGCCTGAGTAATCACAACTAGCTATCAGCCCTTCACACCAGCACTGCTGCTATTTTCAGTGATACACCCTGTTTTTGCTACAGTGCTCTTGGCATCATCATGCTACTGTGATTCAATATTTATCTGTTAGATCTAGTTACATCACAACACTCTCTGTACCACCTAAATCTCGTGCGGAACTTCTGCAGCTAACACCTAAAATCCATGGGGTTTGAGCTCTCCCTTCCAAATTCTCCATCCACAGAACAAAAAGTCAGTGGAGATGTGCAAACATCTGGCCCCCTCTGAATCATCCATCCTGAGAAAGGGTGTGCGGTCATGCACAAGCACTGCACCTCCCTTCTAATGGCAATCGGGCAGGAATAGAACCCAGTGTGAACTGCAGTGGTTAGCATAAAACCACTCGTGAAAGGAGTGTGCCAAAAATCGTATTCAAGACACCTTTAATAACAAGAGTTTTGTTCTCACAGAAGCTTCTCACCAGCCATCAAGTTAAAGGAATCATATACCATTTACGATGGCCCTTGAAGATTAATATTTTTAAAAGTTGTGTTAGGAGCAAGGTGGTAGTGTCTTGTGAAACGACAGAACTGAGTGTTGAAACTTCTGCTGACAACAAAGCCACCTGCTATGTCCAAGACCAGCATTTCAGTATAATCCGGACAAAAGATTAATTCTAGAATATTTTTAGCCCTGGCTTTGAAAGCAGACAGCTCTCCATATACACTGAAAAGCACAGGGGTGGAGAGCGGGCAAGAGAATACATGCAGGAAACATTCTTTGTTTATAACCAAAACACGGTCAATTATTCTCATAAAATCCATTGTCACGAAGAAAAACTCCAAGCACACTGAACTGTGTCACTACTAAGGCTTGCAGAGCAATCTCAGCTTCGGAATCAGACACACTGAAAATCAGGCAGTCTCAGTATCACTGTATCTTTCGTGTCCTTTTTGCAACACAGAGACAACTACACAAAAATACATGAAAGACGATGAAGAAATAAAGGATTTCAAAACTGAGCAGTCACAGAAATGCGGAGGCAGGAGAGAATGGAGTTCAGGTTTAATTCTTTATCAGCATCTGCTTTGGGGGAGTCTCTGCATTTTCTTGGTGACTCGAATTGTCATTTTCATCCAACAGCGGTAACCCGAAACAGCAGCTGGGGAACGCCAGCCACTGCCTCAACTCCCAGGTTTCACACAAGCCTCGAGCATCGGTTTAACAGCAGTTGCATAATAAGACTCAAAAGGCCAAGCACTCCTCCTGCCTCGTACATCTCCATTTCCACACGAACCAGAGTGATGGATGTGGACGGGAACCCAGCACTACCCGAGCGCCACTACCGAGCCAGTTATTATGCAGCAAAGAAGAGGAAAACCAACACCTGGCGCACAAATATGCAGACACCCAGTGAATAGGTGGATCTACGGAGAGCTATCTTCCCTTTCCCTTCCCCAAGAGGCAATCCTTGATGGGTGTGCCAGGAATGGGATATCGGGGGGAGGAGAAGAAAAGGGGTGGGAAGTGGTTGCCGCTTGCTGCAGCCAGGCTGAGCGATGGCGAGGTGGTTAATCATGGTGGCTGAGGAAACATGGGGTCACTTCTCCCCCTTCCGCCTCCCGCGTGACGAGGACAACGGGCACCGGCCGCGGGGGGGACCCGCGCCCCGCACGGACCGGGCGGCGGCGGCGGCTCAGGTGGGTCCCGGGCGGAGCATCCCCGAGCCCAGTGCGGGCGGGGGGCAGCGCTCCCCCGCCCAGCCCTGCCCTGCCCGCTCCCCGCCGCACTCACTTGCCGATCACCTCGCAGAGCTCGTACACGTCCTCGAACAGCACGTCGTCGTCGGCCATGGTCCGGGCGGGGGGGCTCAGCCCGAGAGGCGGCGGCCCCGGGGACGCCCGGCTCCCCCGCCGCTCAGCGCCCACCGCCACCACGGTAAATCCCGGCCGCTCCCAGCGCCGCCCGCCCGCGCGGGGCTGCCGCGGCCGCGCCGGGACTCCCCGCTCCTGCCGCTCCTCCTCCGCCTCCTGCCGCGGCCGCCGCCGCTCCCCGCGCGTGTCGCACCCCCCGCGCCCCCGCCTCCCGCCCGCCCCCTCCCTCCCGCGCTCAGCCGCGGCTCCCGGCGGGCGGCTCCGGCTCAGCGGGGCGGCGCGGGAGCCATGGAGGGGATCGGGGCGGGCGGCAGCGCCGGGTCTCTCCCTCGCCGGGCGGGAGCGGGGCGCGCGTTCCCGGGCGGGCGGGAGCGCCGGGAGGAAGGATAATAGTGGGAGGGGGAAGGGCGGGGGGAGTCCAGGCGCGGGCGCCGATTCCGCTCCCGGGCGCGAGGAGGAGGAGGAGGCGGCGGCGAGGCGGCGGTCGCGACAGGCGCTCGCGATAGGCGCTCGCGGTACCGAAGGGCGGGCGGGCGCGCGCGCGCTCCCGGTGCCGCCGCCGCCGTCACGCAAAACCCGTCACGGGGGCGGGCGGCCGCCGGGGGCGCGCGCGCACGCGCGCGTCGGGCCACGCCCCTCGGGGGCCACGCCCCCAACCGCCCGCTCGGGGGGTCCGGGGAGGCGCGAGGGGAGGGGTCGGGTGGGGGCTCGCGCAGGCGCGGGGCGCGGTGACGTCATGGCGCGGGGAGGGGGTGTGACGTCATGGCGCGGGGAGGGGGTCGGGGCGCGGGTGCCGCTCGCTCTTATCGCCGCTATCGCCACTATCGCTTCTGTCGCGACTACGGACCCCGCGGCTGCAGCACCGGGGGTCCCGCCGCGCACGCACGAGCCGGGCTGTGGCAATAAAGAACCGCTGTGCGAACCGGGCTCTGTGCAGCTTTGTCCGTGCTTTACTTTCCATTCCGTGTATTCCAGCAGGGTGTAAGCGTTTTCTGCAGCACGATCCGCACCGTCTGTGTTCCTGGGAAAGCCGCTCCTTCTCCCTGCGAGCAGCGAATTCACCTTTGGGGAGCGCGCCTGGTTCCAGCTGTGCGGGTATCGCCCAGCTGTGGTTTCTGTGTAAAAACACCGTGCGAGACATCGGTGAATTCCAGAGCACCCGAGTGCTTACCTGACTCATTGTCCCATGGTTTTTAACGTGTTGCCCGTGTGTGCTTTTCCAAGCTTTTGAAAACTTGGCTGGTTTGTGAAGAAAGCAAAGCTCTCTGCAAGGAATTAGTCAGGAGTTCTTGCAGTTTACAGTAATTATTTCTATCAAGGTACTTTAGCGCACATGCAACTTCTTAAAATCTATTACAGACGTAAATGAGTTGTTCACCAGACAGAGAAAAAACCCGTCAGAGCAGAATTATCTAGTGAAATGATTTAAAGGTTGGCTTAAAACTTAGAGTTGACAGCACCTTACCTTGTTCCTGTCTCCAGACAAATTTAAAAGGAGAAAAAAATAATCACGAAAAACAGTGAAAATAATTAATTAATTATATCTAATAATTACATCACTTCACAGTGCTGTCTTACAGGGTGAGAGACATTCCCGTGGGTCTGTGCTCCATCCCATACAAACCTTTAAAAATATTTAAACCACCATCTGCTCTTAGGACTGCCAACAAAAAGCCGATATATTTAAACCGTTCTCTAAATTTCACACAGCTAAACGTGGGCACCCATTTTTTCCCTTTTGCAGGCCCACAAGGCTGAGTCCCACACAGGTCACTCAGTAAGAATTTTTAGAATATGGGTGAGTGTTCACTTATGCTTTGAGCTGAAATTATCTGCAAAGCTATCATGAGAGGTTCACATTAAAAAACAATTAAAAAGTGCACAAGGAGGAAAATTGTGATGCATCTCTTCCTGAGCTGGGGCAAATGCTTTGGCTGCTCCAGCAGCATCACCTGATGGAGGTGTTGCCTTCCTCTGGAGGCCAAGTGCCACATTGCCCAGATGTGACAGCTTAAACTAAGTAAAAGTTTACCAGGCATAATATAGGAGCCTTTGTGCCAAAATATTGTCATAGAGAAACACTTTCAGAACTTCAGAGGACGCTTGGTTTTGGAAATAGGCAGCACATAAACGTGGCTGTCTGCTAAAGGACAAGATCCTGGGGCACAGGTTCAGGGTTAGTTGTCCTGGGAAGGAAGTTTTTTGGAAGATGCTGAAGAAAACTGGGCTTTGCTGAAGTGAGGCAGTCCTTCCATGGCATCCAGGGAATGCCAGCAGGCACCTGGCTCACAAGAAGCAAGGTGGATCTATCAAACCTGTCAGCTGTCCATGCTCAGTGCAGGGGGGGAGTGAACACAGGTGCTGCCTCCCATTTGAGTTACATGAGAAGAACCTGCCTGGAGCAGGATTTGTGTGTAGATCTGGATCATAAAAAGTTGCACAGTGAGCCAGCAAATGCAGCGAGGATACCACTGCATCAGCAGTTGCTGGAACAATTGAGAACTGTGCTGTAACTCTGTTTCAGATTGAATGGGCTCAGGAAAATAGGACTATTAATCTGCCAGCAGCCTGGACACAGTAGCATGATAATCCAAGCAAAGCATTTACAGGTATGTTTGTGATCAGAAATTCCAGCCACAAGTTCAAGAGTAGTCATTCCCTTTCATAACCAAGCATTTTTGATTTTCACCCATGTATCCAGTATGGATCCTTAGAGATTTTGGGATTAAATTAATAATTCTGAAATACGTACATCTAACATTCATCAAAAAGTGTGTAACCATAATGTTTGACATACAAGAAGAAGAAATTTTTCCCTTGAGACCTGATTTCTGGCAAGGTAATGGTCTGAAAACAGATCAGGGCATCTGTCATTTCAGAGCTGGGAGAGGGACTTTTTGATCAGGAAAGAGCAAGAGAAGGACACTGAGTGTTCACACAAGGAAATGCTCTACAAACCCTGGTACCTTTCCCCAAAGCACTGCATGTGTTTGAGCTGCCTGTCTGCCAGGTCCTGGACAGGCTGTCTAAGGTTGTCTATGTTTAGGTTAACCACTATTGCATTCAAAAAATGCTAAGGAGTAGCTGAGTGTCGGCTTGCACACTAGAAAACTTATTTCTTAAAATTTTGTGGGGTTTTCAAGTTTTATTCACCTGGGTTATTCTCAGGGTTTACACATAGAGCCTGTACAGTGTGAACCACAGGGCACAGTTGTTCAGAAGTTGTTTTTGGAACAATAGTTCAATAGTTACCAGTTATATCCAAAGAGCCTTGATAATGTTTTCATTTATAAGTTTGATGTAAAAGGTACATGATGAGAAGAACAAGAAATTTCAGAGTTTGACAGTGTTCTGATATCCAACAGATGTAGGAAGCACCAAATCCCATTCCTCATTCCAGCTATAACAGGGTCCTGTGCTTTGATCTGTAACCCAGGTATTAATTCCCTCCCTCTTAAAAAGTTTGAGAATGACACTGAAGATGAGTATGAGCTGTTGGTACTTTGTAAGAGAGAATATTTCAGGCCTGCCAGGTTTCTGACAAACTGCCATATTGTTTAGGTGTGCAAATTCTGTGAGCTGAAAATAGTTCATACTTTGGGCAGCAGAAATGTGTTTGGGTGTAAGTGAAAAGAGACTGTTTTGATCACAAGAGGCACAGACATTTTCAGTCCTTGTAAAAACTGTCAGTGAAAAGAACCCTAAAAAGCCATCAGCTGACCTGGAACAGGTCTGGATGACTTCTTGTCTAAGTCTATAATTCAGCTTGGAATCTGCTGTGTGGCAGGGCAGGCTGCAGCTGCAGAGCTCAGGTGCTGCACACAAGTTGAGCCACACTGTAATTAAGGAGGCCAGGTTTCCCACGAATGCTTGTCTTAACAGGTGACTGATGTTTGTCTGGGAAGATAAATCTCCAACTGCATTTTTTCCCCCAGTGGAGTTGTTTTTAAGTTCCTTCACAGTGTCAATTCTCCATTGCTCAATTGGAAGGGGACTCTTACTGCCACCTTTCCTCACTGAAGCCAGCACCAGGTGTCTTTTCTGCTGCCACTTCTCTTCAAAAAGCAGTTGGAGCTTATCTCAGGGATCTGTACCTTGCCCCCAACTAATTCTCTTGGAACTGACCGCCAGGTTCAAGAGTTCCTGGGAAAGACAGGTGTAATGTGAACGTGGCAAAACCTGGTTTCCTTGGGCAGCAGGCTGACAGGTGCCTCTTTGGAAAGAGGAATTTGCTTTCACTGTCCTTCAGACGTGGTCACCACATCCCCTTCCTCTGACACTCAGCTCACACTGACTCAGCACCGTAACCAGACCGGTCTTGGTCAAGGGAGAAAGTCACTTTCCTCATCTGTAATTAGACCGTACTCGTAATTAAACAGAAATGATGGTAACACTACTGAAGATGGGCATTAAACTAAAACCAGAGCTGACCCAGTCTGATCCTGTCAGAAGTATCACAAGTCACCTTTCAAAATCAACTTCCAAAGGTGAAACAGTCCAGGTAAGAACAGCTGACAACATGAAAACAGAAAGGAATACTTTAAAATTACACAAACCCTTATGTAATGGAGTTTCTTTAGCTATTGCTTGCCATTCTGCTGATTTTCCCCTTCTTTGTGTACCATGTAGCTGTGTCTTGATTGTATTACTGAAGGTGTTTATTTCTTTTCTTCCCAACTGCAGCTATTCCTCATTGATGAGTATGGATTACATTTTAAGAACTGTAGAGGAAATCTCTCCAGAATCCTTTTATTGAAACTTCTTTTAAATTAAAAAAGTCTTAGAGGGGTTAAAACCAGGTAATAAAACCAACTGAAAATTCCACTTATCTTTTCATCATTTGCAACCATATGCTATAGTCATACACCTATATAGAAAAAAATAATTAAAAATCAAATTATAAAGACAATATCAAAATGCAAAGTATTAGCACAAGCAAATGAAAAATAATGACTTTTTTTCCCTTTCATGTCTTTCTTTCCTTCTTTCTTGCATTTCTCACTCTCCTGTCTTTTGTACAACATTATTAAGCTCTGTTGACTAGACAGGTGCCACCCTAATAGAAACTCCAGAAGGGCTGCACAAAGCAGACCAAATGCCCAGAGGAGCTTTAGTGTAGATAAATGGCAGGGAATACTTCACTGAGAGGAAATCCTCATCTCCACCATCCCTGCTGGATGCTGAACTTGGAACTGGTGGTTTCAGCTCTGGAAAGATCCCTCAGACCCAGCCAGGCAATTTTTTGAAGCCACTGCTGCAGGCTGCAGTGACAGTAAAAAAAAAAAAAAAAAAAAAAAAAAAAAAAAAAAAGGCAAGGCAGTATTGGGTGTGTCAGGAGAGGCATGAAAACAAGGCAGAAGGTGTCATTTTACCTCCACATAAAATTCTGGTACACCCACAGCTGGAGGGCTGGGATGTTTTAGACCTTCCTATCTCCAGGAGGATGAGCAAAGGAGAAAATGGCAACAAAAACAACCCAGGGATGAGCCAGCTGCCTTGCAAGGAGAGAGCAAAAGGCTGGGACTTGGCAATTTGCAGAGAAGACACCTGAGGCAGGGTATGCTACTTTAAAAAAAATATTATACACACACAATGGATAGCAAACTTTTTGAGGAAGCTGTGGACATCAATAATATCAGGAGGTTCAAAAGGGAATTAAAGCATTTCAGGGATGACACAGCATTATAAAAGACCCTGGATGGAATTGGCAGGGGTGTGCTGTGGAGCAGGCCTGGTACAACAGTAGGTGCTGGGGAAGTGGGAGGGTGGCAGCTTGTGAGGCTTTCAGGCACTTTCAAAGCTATCTGCTACTGCCACCACTCTGTTTTCATTTTCAAAGGTGTAAATTCAGTTTTCACTACAAATTGTACAGGCAGCTTCTCTGCATTCAGGTGAATCCCAAGAGTCAGCGCACCTGGAATTCAAATAATATCCTTACCTAGGAAGACCACGTTATTGATCTCAGCCTTCCCTCTCGGGTAGGGAGGGCTAGGTGAACCCATTAGGGCATTTCTTTTGTTCTCAGTTTTATTCTGTGTTTCATTTTTCATTCCAAACGTTGTCCTTTATTTTGTCCCCATTCTGCCACCAGTTTCTTTTCCAAACACTCTTTATGAGGTTTAAATACCTAATTTTTCTTACTGCATTTCCCAGATCCCTATTCTATTAATGTGCAGTAATGCAATAGAAAAGCTGACAAGGTTTACAGTTGAAGGCTTCTAAGACACAGCTATGGTTTTACCACTTATCCTGTAGCCTCAGGGTAAGCTAAGCTTGCCACATTTTATAGCTTTAGGAGAGAACACTAATTCTGTAAATAATTATTTGCTAAGTATTTCATCTTCCTCTTTGTCATCCAGCTTTTTTCTTTTTCTCCTGGTTTTCTCAGCCTGCTTTTTTTCAGATGAGGTATACCTTTGCAGAAGAGTGAACACCCTCTGCCTGACCATTTAGTTACTTCCTACTTCCTTCTCCCTCTTATGCTTTCCATTTCTGGAGTATTATGCTGGCACTGCATGATTATTCACACACAAACTTCAAGATTTTTTTATACTTCAAGAGCAAAACCACCTGCAATGGAAAGAGTTGGTATTGACTTCCTGATTCAAACTGGCTAAGTTACCATCGAGAAAATTCTTGTGAACTTTTTACCTGCAGGTTTGCAGACAGATCTTTGAGATTTAGCAGGAGAAAAACTCCTGGAGGGCAAAGGTGTAAGGTTTTCCATGTCCCATGAAATTCTCTTCAGGTCTGTCAGAGGGAAAAACTGGGAAAAAAATGTCCTTTTTTTGCTATGGCTTTTGTTGGCAGCAGCACTCTGACAGCCATCCAAGGGGACTGGCCATGGGCATCCTCATCCCTGGCAGTGTCCACACTGTGCTGGGAGCCTGACACTGGCTGCAGCTGAAAAGCTGTTGTCAAAGTGAGGTTTGGAGACAGCAGAGAGAGAAAAAGACTGCCACACTTTATAACAGCTCTCTCTAAACCCAGTACATAGCATCTCTCTGATCACTCTCTTTATGGGCTCTCCCTTATTTTGAAGAAATTCAAGCCATTCTCCCTTGCTGATCACCTGTGCCCTGCACATGGTCCAAATCTCAGCAGAGACTTCTGTGAGTAGCTTGAGGCCTTTTCATTTGGAAGGGAAAAATGCTTCCACAAAGGCAATTTTCTTTTCCTTGGGAAAAGGCACTTGTGTGCTAAGTGGGAGACTATTTTTGTGATTGCTGCCCTATTTGCTCTCGCTATTGGAACGTCAGTGGAGAATATAACAGAGGGTGGGAAGAAGTGGGAGAAGGATCTTGATGTAAGGACAGGAGAGTGACACACAGGTGAGCAAATTGCTACTTATGTTGTAGTAAATTGTGGTCCCTGGTGATGCTTTGCTCAGAGTTTTTACATCAGGCCAATATGCTCAGCTTCAGGTTTTTTTGGCCATCAGTGCTCATCTGGAGGCAAGACTTGCCCTAATTTTCTCTCAGGTGTATAGCATCATCAAGCACATCTCTCTGCTCCTTCACCAACGTAAAATATGCTGTCATAGAAGGAGAGTTGTACCAAGGATCATGGAAATGTGTAAACACTTCCTGAGGAGCTGCAAATGCCTGTTGTAACCTCATCTTATTTATGATGACTCCTAATCAGAAGCTCTGTTTGATACTGGTGATGTCCTTAGCACAAGGAATACAAAAAAATCTAGCAGAATTCTGAGGATTATATTTTTACAGTAACTTAAGAAGGCAAAAACTTTAGGAATAATTAATTTTACTGTGAGGAAAATAGCCAGAAGTAACAAATGTTGCTGGCAGTCCACGCAAACCTCTGTCCTGTAAGAAGCACTGGCTCAGAAGGATCTCTGGGGCCAGCCCAGAGCAGAAATGCATGCTGGTGTCCTTCCCATGCTGTCACCACTCAGATCCCTCAGACTCCCTTGCTGTTTGAGTTCTCTTGGAGGATTTTCCAGTGCCATGGTGTCCATGTTGTGCTCCACACCCACAGATTTCAGCTGTGCCTGTGCTCAGTCATTACAGATGTCAAGAAAGGACATCTCTTAGACTTGTAGTTTGAGTTCAGTCATAATAATTGATTATTTCAAGCAAGAGTCAGACAGGGCCAAAGTGTTTTCTCCTCTTAGAAGAAAGGTGATGCTGTCTGAAAATCTTCTAACTGCTAAGTACTTATTTACAGTAATTGTCAGATCAGTGGGTAAATCCTACCATAAGTGGAAAAGCTGTGACTCACAGTCCTAAGAGGCTTGGTTGGGGTTGTGTTGTCCTTCCTTTGGTGCCTTTGGTTGGAAGTATGAAGATAATAACAGAGCAGATGTGGCTCAGAGTAGCTGTACCTGTCCAGAAACATCAGCTCGAGGATGTGAAGGAAACAAAGACCAGGAATTAATTATGTACAGGGAAAGGGGGAAAAGCACTTGGTTTGCCTCTGCTGTGCAAATACAGCCAGTGCTCAGCTGGTCAGGGAAACCAAGATTTTGATAAGTAGTGGTCAACTCTGTTTTCTCATCCTGTGGGTTCTGACAAAGAATCATTTACAAACGATCTCATTGACTTTAGGTCTCAGTGGTCTCCATCTGAGCTAATTGTCTGGGCTTCCTTTAGACAGTCAACAGATAGAGACATCTCTGAGGCATAATCATTCTGGATATTCTGGGGAGACAGTAAGGAGCTCCAGCAAGTTTCCCTTAAAAAAGAAAAGTGATTTTTTTCTTTGAACTTTGAAAAGGGGGTGCTTTAAACTCTTCTGTTAATGCAGTAATAGATGCCCTAAAAGAAAAGGAGAAGATTAGTAGCTTTTTAAAAAGTAATGAGAAAGGTATTTTTTTTCCTTGTCTGGCTTTCTCAGAAATGAAAAAATGTCTCCTCAATATTTCCATGCTCTGGAACCAGCAGGCACCACGGAGTTTGATAAGGATCTGACTTGGAGTGTGAACTCCTAACAAGAGCAGTGCAATTTGTAGCTTGTATTTAACAACTGGTTCAAGCCAGAACCTCTTAAAGACAAGGTTCTCAGCAACTTCCCTCTGCATCCTGAAATTAAACATTAACGTAATAAGGAAGTTCAGTTCCTAACTTAATCTAACTTAATGAACAAGCACATGTTCAATTAGTCTCTGAGGTACTGTGCACTGATTCATGGAATTGGAAATATCTCCCAGAGTATCAATACTCTTGCTGTCAGATGGCAGCAAGTCTGTTAGCTCCACTTGTGCCATGTCCTGAAATGAATTCATCTCAACCTGCTGGGGCTGTTGACTGTCAGGATTTCTCAGGTGAAATGGCAGTGCTAGTACTTCTTTGGAGAAAGTGTCATGCATTCCTCTGCATCTGTCCACCCAGTGTGTCAAGTTTGTCTCTGGCCACAGGACATTTCTTACAACATTATTGCTGTTTGCAGTCCTTGCTCTTCATTATAGGCATTCCCACAGTTGTTTCTTACAAAATGGTGATAGCTCCTGGTATCCCAGATGATGCTTCCCTTTTTCCTTCCCCCACCTCATGTTTTTTCCCATGTACCTGCTGGTTGCTGTGCCTTTGACATGAATTCCTGGTAAGCACTCAAGAGCAAGCACTCTTGTTTTCAGTTTTCAGTTGAATAAAATATAGGCAAGTAACAAGTCACGTTATAATGGTAGCACTCCATTATTTACAGCACAGATCAGAATGGGCATCCATTCCTGTGTATTTAACATTTTCTGCTGGCCTGTAGAGGCTGGAGATGGTGAAGGTTATGGTTATATGACTAAACTTTCATTTCAGAACAGAATGGTTAAACAGGACCCTGATAAATGTCAGACATTCCTGTATCAGGTATGCCAGGCCTAGCATAAGGGTTCCAATTTGGGATGTCATCTTTCTAAGCTGTTATCTTTTCTAGCAACACTATCCCAGGAAAATGAGAATACTCTCAATACACACCTAGAATAAGGGTCTGCTGACTGTAGATTTTCCTTTCCAGCCAGGACATGCAAGCTTGTTTCTCCTTTGCATTGGGATCAAGTACTTGCTGTATCATATGACAAGTCTTACCACTTCCTGGATGAATTCATTTGTTTAGGATCAGGACAAATCTCTATATCCTGTTCTTGGTGTTTTCAATCCCTAAATTAATTTCCTTAGTTCATTTTATAATTTTTCCATGACATCTTAAAAATGACCACTCCAGGCTCTTTAAGCATCCATCTGACATTAAGAGCACCCCCCAGTTCAAGCTTGATAAAGATTATCAGTAAAGACAGAATAATATACTAGGCACAGTATGTAAATTGTTTTAATTACACTTTGTAAAATACTTGTTTGTAAGAGCAGGTTTGACAAACAAAGTCTGTATTCTGTGTTTACTGTTGTTTTTTTTTATCTGCTTGATTCATGTAAAATCTGACTCTGGACCTTGAACCACAGCCCAGTTTTGAAGTGGGTGAGTGTGCCTGCAGCCACCAAAACTTTCCTAGGTTTGCACTTAACTTGCAAATGTTTCTGTAGCTGAATATTGTTCTTTTAAAGTACAATTTTCCAGGTCCCTGTGGCAGACAGTCAATTTCAGCTAAAACTTCTCTCTGGGCAATGAGAGCATGAACCTTCTTAGTTGTGCTGGCAATTATTGACACTCACATGCAGCTCAGAGAGAATCACAGAGGCACAGAATGGTTTGGGTTGGAAGGGACATTCAAGATCATCTCATTCCAGCTCTCCTGCCATGTCCAGGGACACCTTCCACTGTCCCTGCTGCTCAGAGCCCCATCCAACCTGGCCTTGGACACTTCTGGAGATGGGACAGCCACAACCTCTCTGGGCAGCCTGAGCCAGGGCCCCATCACCATCCCTGTGAGAGAACTGGCACCATTGTCATTCAAACCTCTCGCTCCTTGAGCTTCTCAAGAGCTGTGTCACTGGCAGTGGCACTTGTTTCTCAAGTGCTTTGCTGTGTCCTCTGCTCTGCAGAGTGCCAGGCTTAGAAAGCTGGTTCTGGCAGCTGTCAGGCACAAATTTGCATGCAACATTTGTCTCTCCAAGGAATCTTTAAACCCTTTCTTGTCTGTCAGGCTAGGTATACTAATGATAACATCAACCTCCCTCGTGTGATCATTTCCTAAACCATTCTAGAAAATGAGATGGATTAATGAAGACTTATTATTTAAATTGCTGAAGGCACCCAGCTCATTTTTGACTGAACACAGGAGCTTCTGCCACAACTGCTACAACCAGAATGGATGTCTATTGGTCCCTAAGCATCCAGCTCATCCCAGTTGTAAGATTTTATGCCTTAGTTTAAACCTCATAAACTAAAGCAGCTATGACAAAATTTCTGAGAGTGTGCTCACATGCTAAGCTAATTGTATATGAAAGCACAAAGCTGTGCATGGGTTAATTTGCTCCCCTGAAAACTCACTGATTTCAAATTGCCTCAGGTGTCTGTGCTGTCCATTGCAGTCTTCATTGAAATTGCACCCTTAATGTTGTTTTTGGTCCTGGGCTTTATTTTCTAAGCCTGCAGAGCCAAGATGTTTGAGTGATTCATTCCTGTGTGGTATCTCTGACTGCCATGGCTGAACCTGGTTCTCTGCACCAGCTCTTGGCATTTTCCAGGGCTCTGGAAAGCTCTGGTTCCCTGCCCTGGCTGCTTTACAGCTGCTACTGTCAGCTCACAGGAGCTGTGGCTCAGAAAACGTTCAGGTCTTGCACTTTGAAGTCTCTGGATGTCACTCATAACTAATCAAACTCATCTCTGAAACATTCTCCCCAATGCCGAAAGTGTTTACAGAAATAATTTACTGTGGATAGGCAAAAAACTGCTGGCAATTTAATAGTAATTAAAAATTTTCCATTTCAACACTTGAGGGTTCCCATCTTCACTGCAAAAAACATCACAGGTCTTGGCAGCTGTCACCCTCAGCATACCCTGCTTTTATTAGAATTACATTTGAAATAGATTTTCAAAAGAACTTCTGATTTTTGTTTTCTTGTAAGTTTAACCTCTCACTACAAATAAGAAGAAGCTGGTAACATTGTTAGCTCCATTTCTTAGATACTGGATTATGCATTTGTCAGATTTTTTTTTTATTTTACCTTTTCCTCTTTATTCTTTGATTTTCCATGTTATTCAAATGACACGGTAGCCCTAAATATAGCAGAAGATTGCTCATGAGACTCTCTCAAATTAATCTTATTAAAATAATTGATTAAACTTGGTTCTTGACTAAAAATTTAATCTTTTTTTTTCTCTTTGTTTGACTCAAGGTCAATTTTAAGCACCTTTGTCATTCTTCGACAGATAGGCCCAGTGTTCTGGAAAACATTTTGAGGAAAAATAGCACAGAGAAGGCTTGTTCTAAACTCCTGGAGTTCGATTCTGTAGCATGGTGAAAGATCACGTGTATAATCTGCTCCTTAAGCTTGGAACCTCTAATATGTGGGGCTAAGTGTGTGTTTAAGTATCTGAAAACTTTGTGTTGTCTGTTCACCTGAATCAGCCCTCTGGATGGTGAAATTAAATTCAAGTACCCCTGAAAGCATGCCTGGCTCATTTTCAAGGAGGGGACATACTAACTGAGGAACCCCCCACCAAATCCAGGGTATAGCCTGCCCTGGATAATTTCTTTGCTGCTTCTTGCTGCTGAATAGCAAACCTTTAGAGTGAACCTTCAGGTCATGTAGGCTGGACATAAGCATGAAGAAATTATTACTCCTGAACACAATTCTATGTATTTTTTTTCTCCTGTCTTCCTAATACACTTATGGGAGAGATACTCAGTGAAAAGTTGTCTTTACAGTATGACAAGCTGTTGCCAGGAACTCAGCATGGATGATCAAACAATTTTACTAATCTGTTTTTAACACAGCTTACAGAGTTAAGGAAGAATTGTGTCCTACACAAATATTACACAAAATCAGAATAATATTTTCTGATTCAAGTGTCAGCATGTGGAAAAGGAAAGAAAAAGTTTGCTCTGAAGTCAGCCATTTAGATGCTTTGGCAGAGAGAAAGTCAGAAGTTCTGCTGAAATAAGGGAAGAAATACGTGGAACATGGAGATCAGAGCCAGCCTACGCTGTAGGATAACCAGCTGTCATTGGCTGGTCTCTCTGTGGTGCATTTATTTAAATACATATGTATTCAAATAGTAATTACTCTACATTTCTAAGGTCTCTCTCTTCTATTTGCATATTGGTCTTGCATAATTTTGAATGGGACTAAATTGCTTCACTAATTTTGACTAATATTTTAAATGAAGCTGCCAAAAAGTTACAACCCAAATTTACCTAATAGATTTGCTTCTATGAACTTTCCTTCAAGCTACTGCCTGAGTAAATATTTTAAAAGTTCAAGTGGGTGTAATTTATCTCAGACCTTTTGCAGTTAAGGTACTGTGCATTACTTCATGTAGTCAGAAATCAATACAGTGCTAAAATGACAATACTGGAACAAACTGTCCAGATTCTTTAATTATGTTAAATATATTAAGACTAATATCTGCAGCATATCAGTGCTTTAATACTATAAAGAGCTGGATTTGAGAAGGAAGATACACATTTGACAAAAAATGTTTATATACATGATTACAAGCAGCATTTAAGGGACAGGAAACAGTGGGGGCTGTTGAGAAAGAAACCAGAAAAATGAGTTGTATAAAACATTTGTTCAGCAAGAATATTTGGTTTCTCATGTGAATTTACCCCCAGCCCAGCATTAGAATGGTTAAAGTTGAACCTGAACATTTGACAATTGTGCCCTGCTTGGAACTATTTATAGAAGGCTAATACTTAGCAGGTGGTAAAATTTTCCTACCAAGGATCTCCAAGCATTTTACAAAACATTAATAATCAGGCTTCATAAAAAATTAAAGCGCAGCTTTTCCAGATGTGCCTGCTCCTGGAGGTGGGTGGTTTGAAGCTGTGCCCTCTGCTCAGTGCTCCCTGTTCCACCCAGAAAGGAAATCCTTGGAGAGCTGTAAAGAATTCAGGGATGTGCAGAGGAGCAGGATGATGCTCTGTGCTCATGTACCCTGGCTTGTGATGCTCTGATGGAGGCATTGAAGAAACCCCAAGAATCAGCACTGAGATGCATCTGTGATGTTGCAAAGCACCACCTGCACTAGAGAAGGGAGAGAGATGTGGAGAGGTTAGAAAACTTGCTGAAGGTTACACTGCCAGGAGCTGGCAGAGCTGGAGCAAGAATCCAGTGTTGACTCTGAGCCTTGTGCCTGCATCACCGGGGTGGCATTTATTCCAGGGAGCTACAGCTCAAATGGGAAGTGAGAGACACTGCAAAGGTTTTAGACAGCTGAACAGATTGTAAGTGCTCTGGACAATCTTGTGATTACAACCCTTGTGAGCTTTGCTTAACTGCTGGGTAAATTGGATTAAACAATTGTGAATAGGTACGAGGCACCTAAGAGGATATAATGTGGTAGGAGCAAACATTTTTCCAAAACACAAGATTTTCTACAGAAATGAAATCTTAAAAAATAGTTAATTTCTGAAAAATTCTTTGTAGGAACCTGAAAAAAAGCTAGCTGTTGTGGGGGAAGAGAAAGTTGTTATAGAAACACAGAGAGACAGATAGAGAAATGTCAGACGAAGTGGCAGAATGGCCTGAGGCTGAGTACCAGTACTTGGTGATTAATGTAATTTGCAATCTGTAAAAGAATGATCAGTGAGGTGGCAACGCTTACGATACGACAGAATTGTCTGGGATAATTAAAACAAGAGAAGACCAAAGAGCACTACAGAGATAGCTAAGCTAGGTCACTGAGCATCAGATGAAAATTAATGTGGGTATTGCATTTTGGAAGAATTACCTGAACTGCTGTCAGAGGTCGAAGTTAATGGCAACCAGTAAAAAGAAAAAAAAAATTTGAGTGAAAACGTCAGTGCAAACCTAGGAGTGGCATGGAAGAACTCATGGATTTATATGGAATAAATCTGTGGTATATTTATTTGGGACTTTTCAATTCTAGATATCACATGAAAAGAATGAGCAGCAGAAAAGAAGAGTTTAGAAGAAACTGGGAGGAATTACATGGAAAAATTTCCATATAAAGGATTTCCATTTTAGGATTATCTAGATAAGAATTGAATATGTAGCTGTAGAGTGCACATTTAAAAAGTCAAGGGAAGATATTTCATGTTCTTGTATTTTTAATTGTCATACAAGAGCAAAAAGATGTTCAAACAATCCAAACATCAAACAAAAAAGATAAAACTTACCATATTTAACTGAAGACAGAATGGATAATAGGTAGCAATGAATGCAATACTGTACTATACTTCTGAGGCCAGGAGTAGAACCAGATGGAGGAATGTAAAAGATATTTGTGTCCTCAATTAGAACATACTACATGATGAGAAAGGATGGTAAAAATGAACCTTAAAATAAGGAAATGGAGTGGCTATTTCATCTTTGCATTAAAGAACTGGATTTTGGCTTCCTCATCTGAAGCACCAGGGACTGTCAACAGCTGCTGATATGATCCTGGATGAGCTGGTGTCATTGAGTCTACCCATTTGGAAGTCAGAGGTGGTAATTGGAAGAATCAATATCAGCAATACAAAAAACAGCAGATTGTACCACTTTCATATTTGGGATAGTCAGATGCTTCGTTCTTTTTAGTCGGGAGTTTACTTTCACAGAGGTTATATAAAATTGACCGTAATAATTAGTTTAGGCTGGATGTTTATACTTAGATTCAGGTATTTCTGTTTATAAGGAGTGCTTTTATGGTTATTTTCAGTCTCATGCAGCAGTTCCTTTATCAGTGTTGAGGAGCACATGACCTATATAGCCCTGCCATCTGCCCATCTCTTACGCCAAGGTAAATCTGCCTCACTAAACTACTTCATCAAAGAAAGGAAATGCAGCTAAGGCAAATTTATTAATAACCAGAAATCCTCAACTGTCTTACAAACATCAGAAAAAGGATCAGAATAAAGTAGCTTTGCTGTTGCACCATGGCCATGGCTGTAGCTATCTGAGCAAAGCAGAGGTCAGAAATATTTCCATTTAAAATAATTATTTGCAGAATAGCAGGTTATCCCACAGGGCCATGGAGACTCCTGTTTCCATCTCCTGTTTTTGTGGCTGGATTTTCCACCCTGCAGAGGAGAACAATAGAATGTGCCTCAGGTGTATCCCAGCTCATTATCTTGTCCTTTTGTACTGCTGAGTTTGTGTCTGTTCCATTTCCCTAATAGTGTGGATGTCTACAAACTAAGAAGTCTCATGAGCTGTGTCTTGTCAATTGATCTTAAATTTTGATGGGCTTGATGCAATGTGAAATAAAGGCCATAAATCTCCTGGAAGACAGCTTCCACTTTCTGATGTAATTGGAATAGAGGCAAAAATTAAGGAGCACAGATGTGATTTTTTAGCATATATTGCCTTCAGAAAGAGATTCACATGTCATGGGTGCTGGGCAGGCAGAATACATAACTAAAGGGACCTGTGTGGTGACCTGAGTCCTTTTGGTCACATAAAACTCAGCAGCACCTCAGGTCAGTGGCAGAAGTGACTGCCCTGGCTGCCAAGCTGTGAACCCATCTTTGCCTTTAGCTGAGAGTAACTGAGTATAAATAACCAAGAGTTTCCTGACCCAGGTGTTCCTGAAGCCTTTTCCCCCACCCTGCTCTTACTTAAACACCTAATTAAAAGTAGTCACCTTGCCCCCGTGAAAGAATTATGTTTCAGCAGAACCTTGAAGAGTTTACATTTTTCTCATAATGAGGAATAGTTTGTTTTTAATACATAGCTCAGTTGGCACTTAGACTTGCATTTAAGTAGCTTGCTGTAGCTCTTCAGTCCATATCTGTATCCTTTTTTCTTTTTTTCTTTCTATTTCTCCTGAAAAATAACTGGTTCCTATCTTCTGCTTTATTATCCAGTATGTAGGGACTGAGGATGTGCCATTGTTGCAGCTCCCCAGTCAGGAGCACTCAGCTGACAGCTGCACATGGCAGCTGAACTGGGACCCCTTTGCTCTCCTGCCAGAGCTGATCATGCTCCACTGCTGCTCCAAAGGCAGTGGGGTTTGCTCACACTCCACCAGGGTGAAGAAAGACAGAGATGTTAGGCAGAGGGGAAGACCATGGGTATGTGTCTGCTTAGCCATTTGCTGCTCCACAGTGTGAAGTGCACTCCATGAGTGCACTCTGCCTCTGCCAAAACACCAGGTAGTATTTCCACAGCATTCCTGGAGCCATAAAAGTGTCATTCCACACTTCCTCAGGTGTTACAGCTTATTTAGAAACACCTCCATCCCTACGGCATGTTATAGCTTGTGCTCTAGAAACCTGAAGTTGACTGGACATAAGCTGGTGAATCCTTATTTTGGCATGTTCACAGCTGAACTCCCTAAATATGAAGGGTTCTGCTCTGAGAGCTTGGTCTCCTGTTATGGAAACAAGGCTTATAGTTATACCCAGCCTTTTCTTAGTTCTGTACTTAAAACCAGTACTTACAGTTCTTCAGAGTTAATTTCAGGTTTTTAGTAGTCCTGAGCTCTCTTTGTCCTCTTCCAAAAATGCATAGCTTTGTTCTTTAGTTTTACCTATAAATAAAAGTATTTTTCTCTTAATCCTGGTGTCTGATACGCTGTCATTATCCATCTTGATCAAAGGTACAACTTTGAAACCTTTTCTAGGGAATATTCCCATATTTGTCTGTGTGCCTCAGTCTGATTTTTACCTAGTTTCTTACATTTTTCTCATCCCTCCCTACAATCCCTTCTCTCTCTGTTCAGTTTTTCCCCACAGCCTGCATGAACCTCACTCAGCCCTTGTCTTTGTCACTCTTCACTTTCACTGCCAGGACCTTCTTCTTAATGGACAGTTCAGCTTCCAGAATTTCCTCATTTCCCTTTGAGCAATCTTTTCTGAGAAATACCACCCCTTTTAACTCAGCCATTACCACCTACCCATAGTAGGGCTTTGGGGATTCTTTTTTAAGCTCTACCTTTGTTGCATTTAAACTCCATTGGTTTTAATAGCCGAGCCATTAAAAAGTCAGAGAGTGAAAGCTGTAAGAATAATACACAGAATCTTAACTTGGCTATTAAGGGAGAGTGGTTTCTAAACACGAGAAGTATTGTCAGTGAGACACTGCCTGGGGCCCTGGAAACACTCCAGCCCACAGTGTGGGAGATTTTTCAGGGTGGCAGCGGGGTGTGTGCAATTCCATCCCTACCTGTGGCTCAGCTTAGCTCACTGCTGTGGCTCAGTGCAGCTGCCTGGCAGTGCCAGGGCCAAATGCCATGAGCAAGAGGTCACAGCCCACCAGGAGTAGGCAGACACCTCATGCCAGGGTGTAATAAAGGTTTTTCAGCTCCTCTAGAGCCACTTGCATGTGCTGTTCATGCCCCTTTGCCCATCCTCTTGCTCACAGGAGAGTTTCTCATCTGGTGCCACAAAAGGTTTCTTATGACTGAGTGATGAGAAGATGAGTCTCACCTGCTCTGATTAGATCTGGTTCAGCAAGGTTAAAGCAGCTGCTTTAAAGATTGTCTGGCAGACTGGGGAAGGACCTCCTGTTTGTCTGTCTGGCTGCCTTCAGACAATCCCCTCCCAGAAATCCAGCTGGTTTGATAGGAATTCCCATGAGTCAGGCCCTGCTCCCTGTTTCTGGGTGGGCTAGCTTCATTCAGTCTGGCTCTTGTGATCCAAACCAAGGGATGTTACACTCAGAAAACCCTGGCTAGAAGTGCTTTTAGGACTCTGCAGCTCTAAACTGAGGCAAGGGTATAAAACTGGGGACTGGGGGCTCCAGAAGCCTGGCACATCTGTGCCAGATGTGTTGCTTTGTGAGACAGCAGCTCAGCAAATGATCCTGCAAATGAAAATTGAGCTGCTCTGTAGTTTGTGAATGATCACAGCAGCATTTCTGAGCTGGGGACACAGTTAATGACTTTCAGTGAGATTCTTGATGTTCTATGATTGATAAAGACACCCCAGTTTAGGCTCCCAGGAGTCTACACAGAATACTAAAAGCAAAATGTAGTAAAGACTAACATTTGTCTATAAAGATTTGGTAACTCAGTCTATAAAGGAAGCAGACAAATTCAACTGAGAATTGCAATTTCTAAAATTATTTCCTTCAATAAGTATATTACGGGTTATTTTATTGGGAGATGCTGTTTACACAGAAATAAAAACATATAATTTCAAATTTCATACCAGGCTATTTAATTTCATAATGAGCAAAGAAAAAAAAAATTGTAATATACATAAGAACAAGTTGTGTGTATCAATGTGAAATGTATCAATGTGAAAATACTGAACCCAATAAAGTCCCCTGAATAAATAACCATAGATGAAACCCTGTGCTTAAAAGTCAATTGCTTTTTGATGAGGCTGAAAAAAATGTTGTTTTTTCCTCCAGCCCAAGTACTGTCAAAAAGATATTCAAATATACATTCTGGCTGGCTGTTTGGGAGGAAGATTGCTACAAGCCTTGCTTATCTGGTATTTGTGATGTATGTGTTATGACATCATCTCAAAATGTATTGCTGGCAGTAATGGAGCTTTGTAGAAGGTATGGAAGTTCCTGTTTATATGGTTTAAATTCTTCTGATTTATCCATTCTACTTGGGGATTCTTTTGTCTACAGCCTTGGTGGTGTTTTATGTGTGTGCTATCATTGGAGATACAATGGTGAGCATTGCTAATGGGCAGAGGGAGGCAAGTGCCAGTAGTATTTACCATATATTTACAATATTGGACAACCTGCAGGTTATCTATTCACCATTAACCTGCCTAATATCCAAGTGCTAAATCAGAAGAGGGCAGTAAAGGAAAATTACATGGGAGATGTAACAATGGGGAAAATATTATTCCCTAAGGAAAAATAGCAGAGTGAGGGAAAAAACTCAAACCCATACACCTGGCTTCATCCAGTCTAGGAGTGTTTACTCTTTCCAGGACTTGAAATTGAAAATGAATGCTTTGACCTCACAATTCTCAACCCAGAAATAAGAAGTGGGTTTACAGCAAATAGAAGCTGATAACTACACAGACAAAGAGATGGGGAGGAAGAAAGGTGTGTCAGATATAACAAATTGTTAATTCAGATATGGGTAGAAGTGGATCTCCCTGAACTAAGGGTAGTGGAGTTTAAACCAGGCCAAGGAGATGCACATCTATGGACATCAGTCACTGTGTGGGTGTTCTTTCCCAAATATCACACAATCTCAAGTTGTGTCAAGGGAAAATTAGGTTGGATATTAGGAAAAAGCTTTTCACAGGAAGAGTGATAAAGTACTGGAGTGATCTGCCCAGGGAGGTGATGGATGTGTTTACAAAACAACCCATGCCCTAACACCTCAACTAAACCATGGCACTGAGTGCCACATCCAGACTTTTTAAAACACATCCAGGGATGGTGACTCCACCACCTCCCAGGCAGACCCTTCCAGTACTTTATCACTTCTTCCATAAAAAAACTTTTTTCCTAATATCCAACCAAAATTTCCTTTGATGCAGCTTGAGACTGTGTCCTCTCATTGTATCAGTGCTGCCTGGAGAAAGAGACCAACCCCACCTGAGCACAGCCACTTCTCAGGGAGTTGTAAAGAGTGATGAGGTCACCCCTGAGTCTCCTTTTCTCCAGGCTGAACAACCCCAGCTCCCTCAGTCCTTCCTCCCAGGGCTTGTGTTCCAAGTGTTGTTGTGATGATGTTATTTTGGTTTTTATATACGGGGAATTTTTTTGTTGGTTTTGTTGACATACGTGAAGGTTGTGTGATGAATGTGGATTGTAATGATAATTCTTAAATATATTATTCACAGAGGTGAGAGGTGGAAGGGGGGACAGCAGGGACACAGGAGGGTCACCCTACCACAGGCACCCAGACCCCTTGTGGTACAGTGATTTTATTACCTGATTTCACCTAGATGAGGGTGCAGAGAGCCATACCCATCACCTACCAGTCCAAAGAGACAAAAATTATTTTTTTCCACCCCAGGATATATGAAATTAAATCCTGTGAAAAATGATGTGCTTAAAGCACTGTTTATATTTCAATAGCAACTGATTCAAATTCTAACACAGTTGGTAATTTATTTTGAAAAATTAAATTGCAATCTAGACAAGAGGCTTCTTCACTGAGTTACAAATCATATTAGAGATAATTTTTACAAAACTAAAATGATAATCATGGCTATTATTACTATTAAAATGACATTGCTGCATCATAAGCCCTCATAAATGCAGTGCTGTTTGGTTTATGAAAACCTCCATGTAGTTCCCTGTACTCCTCCTAAGAAGCATTTGAAACAGAATCAGAAAGATTTTAACCTTCTATAACCAAAGTTCCACTTTTTTACTCTGCAGTTTTTAACAAAAGCCAGGTTGGTTGTTCGGGTTTTTCTGATTTGTTTTGTTTGTTTGTTTGGGGTTTTGTTTGTGTTTGGTTTTGTTTTGTTTTTGTTTTCATTTTGGTGGTGGTGTTTGGTTTTTTGCATTTTTTGTTGGGTTTTTTTTGTGGATGGTTTGGGGTTTTTTTGGGTGGGTTTTTTTTGTTTCCTTCATTGCTGTACTTCTTTCAGCAGCCTAGTGTTGTTCTAGCCCCTGTGCCTTGGGATTTGTCCAGAAGACATCCTGGAAGGACACAGGGCAGATGATTTTGTTCATCAGGAGGGGGAAGGTTCTTCTCCCCTGAGTCTCAGGCAGGACCTGAGCTTAGGTACTCAGGTTTGTGGATCCCAGGTTTCTCCTGAAAACAATTCTTAACTGAAGAAGGAGGCTTTATTCAGGTAACATCACATTCACATCCTGGCTGCCCTTGGTATTTGGGTCCTTATTTAATCTCTGAACCTCAGCACCAGGAGATCTCTGAGTTTGTAGACCCATGGGACTGTTGCATGCCTGTTCTTATCTCTGGGAAGAAACTGAAGGACCAAACCTATTCCAGCACAGCTTCCCTCCCCATGGCACACAAATCCCCCTGGAAGCACAGCAGGTGCTGCAGTGTCAATAATTATTGCTGGAGCCAAATATTTCTGACCAGTTACTGACCACAAGAATGCAGTGTTAGGGAAAGAGCAAGATTCAGCCTGACCCTGCACACTCCTGTCCTCCTGTCACCAGGGACACCAATATCACTGTATTTTCCCCTAAAATGGCTGGTGGCTTTGGACCTGGAGCATACAGGAGCTTGTAAAGACATGACTCTTGCTATCCCTGCATTTTCTATGTACCCAGCATCACTGGAAGCGTCCTGGCAGTTGGCACTTTTAGGTGCCTTAATTGCCTTTAGGAGTTATAGATTAACTTGTCTCCTTACTCTTTATACCTCATTACTAGATCACACTCCAATGAGAGTCTGCAATATGTCTCTCTAGCTTGAAAAAAAACCTAATAGTCCAGCTTAAAGTCTAGGGAAAACACAATTTACTGTAATTTTTTTTGCTGCCTAAACAATCATTTATGCTGTAAGAAGTGGCAATCATAGGCTGCTCCTGAGAGCAGTTGTCCATATTCCCTTGGCCATATCACTGCCTGCAAGGGGCACCAGTGATGAACCTGAATGTAAAAGACCCATCAAAACCATTTTCACTAACACAAGGTTACCCTAGACTACTGCTGGAAATTTCACTTTTCTTCTTTCTTTCATGTATTGTTAAATTGAATGTTCTAAAGCTTGTATTGTGTGGTGCTGAATGTTGACGCTAAATACTGAGTGCAATCCAATTTTGTTTGCTAAGTTGCAGTTTACTGTTTGAAGACACGTTGCTGTAGCTCATCTGAATAATGTTTTTGTTCTTGAGAGAGCTAACAGCAGTGCTGTCCCAAAGCACCAAATTAGGAAGCAGGAGAGCATGTAGGAGTTTAATTTGTAAGCTTATGATGGGGCACAAAACCAGCTCATCTGTTAGGAACACACAGATGAAAGACAAAACTGGTGGATCTAATAATCCTGTTCAACAGTAAAGTGTTTGGGGACTGTAATAGTTGGAAAATCACAGAAATATCTCTAGGTTTCCATGAAACCAAAGCTGCTGTGGAGAAGGAAGATATTTCCTAATAAATTCTGCAAAAAGGAAATAATATTATAGCTATGATTAACAGATGAACTTTTAGAGGGAACTAGTAAGTTAGGTTAATTTTCATTTTTCAAATAGTAATGATTTTTCCTGTGCTTAATAGCTCAATAGAAACTAGTTGCAAAAATGTCAAAAAACATTATTATGCCTTATTGAGGCAAATAAAGATAATTTATATAATTGAAGTTCATTTGGCAAAGAGTACATACTGAGATAATTGTACCAGATGTTGATTAGCTTCAGTTACCACGTTAGAGTGGAAATTCCTCCTTTTCTTCAAGACTGCTCTGCCACATGCAGGATCATGGCCTCTCGTGTGTGGCTTCATCCTGCTGCTCTCATCTTGCTGAAGCTGCATGTGTTGTTGCAAATTCTGGTTTAAGGGTAGAAGACTTTGGGGTTGTCATGGCCTCTAAATATCTTCTAGTCATCTTTTAGAAAAATCGCTTTGAAATATTGTGCTGTGTTTGTTCATTTCTTAAAATGAGGCTGTATTAAATTTTTCTTTCATTACTCCAATGTGTGTGCAAGCCTTTAAAGAGATGTCATGTATGTCCTGAGGCAGTGTCCCGCCAGGAGAGTGCACAGGGGCATGAGGAATTTCCACTGGTAGAGGAGCCCACACTGCCATATCCCACCTCCTCTTCCTTTCCTTCCCCTGTGTTTGGCTGCAGACCTGGAATGCTGGAATGCCTGAATTCCCCAGAGTCTGTTCCCTACCAGCTCCTACTCTGATTAGCTGAGACAAGAGCTGCAGAGCTCAGCACATGAACAGACACTTTCTGCCAGATCTGCTGCCTGCCACAAACTTGTTTTTTCTCCTGGTGTGGAACATCCTTCTTGAAAGATTTGGTGCAGTTTTATGTAGGTTTGTGGCAAAGTGTCACGTGTTTCTGTATGCTAAACATTTTCCAGATGAGAGGAAGAGTTTTCTATGGGATGCAAGAGTCGAGCATCTCTGAAGTTTGGGATGATCAAGGCTCTGCCTGCCCCAACCCATGGCTGGCAGTGTCTCATTACAACACAAGCAGGCTTCTAAATATAGCAGTGGCTAATTGCTTCCTGGATTTTCAAAAAATCTTTAACATTGGGAAATTCACTCATGTTGCTTTACAGCTCTGTCCAGCTGGCAGCACCTTCACTTGAACCACAACGACAGCAGGTAATTGTAACAGAACAGTCCCTGTCAAAACAAGGAAGATCTACTATGCCACTGGATAATGAAATGGAACAACTCATGCAAGCAATAAAGAAAAAGCACTGCTGGAGAGATGGAAAGTCATATTCAGGCCTTTAAAGACCATAAAACCAGTTCAAGACTGGGCTGTTGGTGTATACTGCACAACAGGAGAAGTGTGCTCACAGGCAGCATCCACAGGCTCGCTTTGCATCAGGAATTCTCCCTGAGCAGCTGTGGTGCTCATCCCCAGCACCATTAGCACTTCCTTCATGGAATCCCTTAGTGGAAACTCCCCCATTCCAATACACTGGCAGTTTCTGAGACCAGCCCACGCCAAACAATTTAGAAAATGGTGTAGAAGACAACAAAAAAATATATCATGTGTAGTCTTCCTAAATCCTCAGAGTTAAAAGGGAGTTTTTGCTGCTTGCTTTGCATTAGTGTTTTTCAATGCTTTGTGATCTGTCTCTTTCACTCTATTCTTTCAAGTTATACAAACTCCTACCCTTTTTGGAGAATTATTTTGTTCTTTTATGCCTAGCAATGTGAACTCTATCAGTAACTATGCTTCGTGTTCAAGTCTGAATGTGTTTTCTGTTTTACTGACACTGTCCTAGTGCTGGTTTATGTAAAAAAGTAATTAAGGAACATCCATCTAGCTGCTGTAGATGAATCATTATTTTATATATAATGCTATTATACTCTTTAATAGTAACTGAAGCCAGTGCTCTTGCAGCACAGTGCTGGAAGGATGCTCAGTCAGTCTCAAATCAACTCTCACAGCTGCGGCTGCAGCTCGGTGGCACCAGCTGTGAGCACAGAGCCAGACCTGCACTGCTGCACTCCCAGGAGCAATTCCAGCTCCCTCAGTCACAGGCTACAGTGGGGCTACAACTTCATCTCTCCACTGCTTCCCCCTGCACTGGGCTTGTCAGCTAGTTCAGTGACAAACCCACCTAACTCGTTTATTTGTCACCTCAGCCAGTGCTTGTTTTTCAGCAGCTGCCTTTCTTTCTGGCAGCATGTTTGCCATATGTTTATGTACACTTCCTTTTTCAAAGACTCAGTTCTTGGGTGTTCTGGAAACACCACACATCTATTATAGTATATGTGTACATGGGTAGGAAGGATTGTCCTTTCACTTCATTACTCTCAGTATCTTTTCCCTCTGGTCATCCACAGTGTTTTTTTTTCTAAAGGACCTTCCAGTGACAACATCCTTAGGATCACAGCAGGAGCAGATGAGTGTGACATTGTGAGAGGGAAGAGGTGAAGGCTGCCCAGTTCCTCACCCTCTGAGCTGTCTTGGCCCTGCTCCCCCTGGAGTTTCTATTTTTATTTCTGCTCCTGGGACTGAGAAGAAAAGGTTGTGTCTCTCTCTGCAGCTGCACAATAACACTTCCAATCAGGTCCTCTTGTGGACTGGATTTTTAGTTAAGATTTAGTGTCAGAGGCATTGTGTATTATATTATTTGCTATGTAATGACAGTAATTTTTACTACTAATTGCTTTTTCAACATGGTATTCAGGAGTCAGAAAGTACCAAAAGAAACAAAAAAGGGAGAAAAACCCCTTATTTTTCTGAAGGCAACAATCTAACTTTTAGTTAAAGTTTCATTATATATACACATACACACACATATACATATATATATGTGTCTAGAAACGTATTCTCCTGTGTTCAGCTCAGGCAACCTACATTTATTACTCAGTGTCACCACTAAAATCTTTATAATTTTGCCTTTGAGAGAACATGAGATTACCATACTATTCCTTAGGTGTTTTCTTTCCTTAACTGAGGGAATGCTTTCCTTATATTAATTACCTGGAAAACCGTTTATATGGATTTTAAATGTTGACAACTGTAATGTTGCCTATGATTAATTGCACTTTGGCAATGTGTATAGAATGGATACAAGCTGTAGTCAATAATATTTCACTCTTTGAGGCACATTTCACAAAAATAATTGCTTTTTGTATTTGTGTATTGGTCTAATGAAACGAACAATCTCAAAGCAAGCATAGGGCAAGGTCAAACAAAGCATCTTGAGCTGGGTCTGGGGGACACCATTGGGGAGAATAATTTATATTGTTTCAGTCTCCTTGGATGAGAGAGGATCTGTCTGTCCCTTACTCTCTTAATTCCACAGCCCTGCTCCCTTTCTGCACTGTCTCTTGTTGCTCCTTCTCCCCTGCTGGCCTGTGTTATGTGCCTCTGTTGGATGCATTAGAAAAGATGATATTTGCATTTATTTAGATACATACAAATTATAAATTGGTCTAAAGGTGTTTTACCTGCCATCACTTGGAAGTTTTAGTTCTGTTCCTGGTAGCTTCTCTCAGATGACACAAGAGTATGGTTTAGAGGCATAATCTTTCTTCTTCTTTCTCTAGCACTGTATGTAATTCAATAAAGCTAGGAGTTTGTTTTATTTAGTGTCAAAAAGTGCTTTATTTTAAAATGAGTTTAACTTAGACTTTGAGGAGTCTCCAATGGCAGCTCCCTGGAGCGGAAGCACATTTTAAAGAATGTTTGCAGAGTATTGGGCCGGTAGCTGTGTGCCCTCAGCACTCAGAGATTAAATGCCTACATGGCCTTTTGGTTGCTGTAGCATTATTGATGTGGAATGTGGTGCAAAAACCTGTCAGAAATGTGCAGTGCAAAGGTTGCTGGAAAAAACACGACTTTCTTCTTGTGCAGCTTGTGTACTTGCTTAGAGGTATTTTTGCAGGTATCTTTTAATGAGAAGGAAACACAACAATTAGATGAACCAGTCATCTGTCAGGCTGGCAGTATGGACAGTCAGATATTTATATAATTTTGATACTGGCTATGAATGCCTGGCAACAGTGAGTTTAGATTGACAGCGTGCATTAATTTGCCTGCAGTCTTTTCTGTGCAAGTTCCTTTTACATCATATCTGAGATTGACACCATGTAACCTTTCTCCTGGTTGTAACAGACAATATCCTCCTCTTAAAATCAAGAATTCCCTCCAAAAAAAGAAATAAAAGAAAAAAAAAAGAAGAAAAGAACGCTTTGGAGTGCACAGGAATTTCTACCTGTCAAAAAGACTTCATGCAAAGCATTTCATAGACAGCAAAAAAATGTCACAAATCAGTTCCATCATCCTCACTGAAGCAGCCTGCTGATCCCTGAGCTGTGGGAAGTGGGGAGGGAAGAGGGGACAGACCCCTTGAGCAGGCACTGCCACATGCTGCTTTGTTCTGCTTGCCTGCTGCATGCACCCCAGGTGAAGAACTCAAGTTCAGACCCTTGCTGGGTCTGCAGCCTGGTATGATTTTCTTGGGAGGGCACAAGCATCAGGCATTATGAGGGCTCTCCCTGCAAAGTACAAGTCACAAACCATGAGGTGTTCTCCCTGCCTTCCACAAGGCACCAGGAGCTGACATTCTGGAAAGAGTCTGTGTTCAAGAATGCACTTTTCCAGTCGAGCTGCCAAATGAATATGGTCTGCCTGAAAAAAAAGAAGGGGAAAAAGGAGGAACAATTAAAATGAAAAATTAAAAAATAGAACTTGCAGATACCTGGAACTAAATATGTGTCAGGGAACTTCAGACTGGACATTAGGAGAGGCTGGCTGGTCACAGGGACAGGCTCCCCAGGGAAATAATCATGGCACTAAGCCTGCCAGAGTGTCAAGAGTACAAGGAGCATCTGGATGACACCCTTAGTCATATGGTTTTGTTCTAGGCAGTTCTGAAAGGAGCAGGGTGAAAGGCTTGGTGATTGTTATGGCCCCTTCCAACTTGAGATATTCTGTGGTTGTATGAAATGGTGAGCTCAGGTGCAGAATTAATGATCCAACATGGCCTGATCCATTTTCTGAAAACAGAATTAACAGGTCCTCTCTAGTTTATATGTGAGACATGGATTAATGTATTGACAGAGGTGTGGAGAAGTCACACTCTTATTCTCCTGCATGTGTTAATATTTATATTGTCATCCATTTGTACCTTACTCTTTGCAATGCTGGAATAGCCACTTAAGCCCCCTGCCATTTGTTTTATTCTGTAGTTACTGTTTATAACTATATATATTCACGTGAACTTGCAATCATATTGTTTGCCTTTGATTTTTTTGAAATAAAACCTTTATAGGAATGTTTACAGGGACAAAAGGTGCCATGAATATCAAAGCAAATTCCTGATTTTCAGTCCAGACTTAACACTTAGAAGTACACTTCAGCATTGTTCACACAAGTCAAGTTAATATTTTAACTAGAATATCTTTGCTAAAGATGTGAAAAAAGATACATTTGTGAATCCCTGGATTGCTAGGCAAGATATGAAGGTGAAAGGAAATAAAGTACTGTTTGATGGAGGGAAATTAAAAAAAACCAAACAATAGAAGTGGTTTGGTTGTAGCTTCTACTCATGTCACACACAATGCTGGATTGACATGGTTGGCTGCTGTTTTAAAAAAGGCAGAGGGCAAAACTGTTTTCAGATCTACCAACAAGCCCAATCAGCCTGGGCTTGTCTGGATCAAGTCACAGGAGGAAAATGCCCATTCATTTCAATGGTTTCCAAAGCACTGAGATCCTCTGAGCAGTTAACAGGGACTGTACAAGGGAATTACGTGGTGGATGCTACATTCTATTCCTAAAATGAAGTCCAAAAGACCTTTTTGCTCTGAATTGCACTGATGCTTTGCAAGTTGTCTCCATTAGTCACTTGGTGTCAAGGGATGTCCACTGCTGACAGCCACTGCCAGGAAGCTGACCAGATAGTTCCAACAAGAAATTTTGTTTTCTTACAATCTGAAGACAAAAAAGGGAGGCTCAGGAGCTGTGTGTTTGGTGAGATGTGAAAACACAATTTTGCTGAAGCCAGAAGCTGTGTCAGCAATGAAGTTAATTCATTTAATCTCAAGTGTTCTGTTTTCTCAATTTCTGTCTGCTGTGACCTATCATTATACCCAATGAAGATGCTTGATTGCACTTTCTGCTCCTCTGTCTTGTCTTCTGCTCCACTGCTGCCACAGAGCATTTCCAGAGACAGGAGGAGGGGGTTTTCACCAGGCTGCTCTGGGGGGTGCTGGACTGAACTCGTGTTTCACTGGACAGTGATGAGCAGGACTTGGGTGCTGAGTGTGACTGAGATGTCCCAGGGCTGGGATTTGAGAATCTCTATTAATACCAGAGAAGCTGGATGCTGAGCACCCTAGAACCAGCTGATATTTTGTCCTGTCTATAAGCAGGACATGCCTTGAAGCCAAGGAAACTGAAGGACTCTCCCCACGTGCTTGTAAAGCAAGATCATATCTTGATCAGTTGTATTACATACTGACTTTATAAGGCACTTTGGGAATTTATTGAACAAAAACAGAAGTGAGAATTACAAGATAAAAATTAAAATGATCAGGATTTATACACACTCAACTGTAAGAAATGCTTTCCTGAAGAGTGCAGTTAAGCAATTAACAGCCCTCTCACACTCTGTTGTAAAGTGTACGTGCATTTTGGAATTTGAAGCAGGGCTTCTTGCAGCAGAAGACATTTAGCTCAGAATTGGCATACTGACAATTAGAACCTTAAAATACTGACAGAAAGCAGACACTGATCCCCTGAGCTGTGGGTCTAAGGAATGTAAGGGATGTAGGATGGACCTGCTAGCTCCATCTCCCTCTTTCTAACCTGGGCACAGTTCTTGCTCTGACTCAGATGAGGACATTGCAGCATACACCATTCTCACACTGAAAGTGAATAGTTTTAGTGCTCCAATGTTAGTTTTAACTGTATTCCAGAAATAATGGTCATTATTGCACAGTTTGTGCTGCAATAGCCCACAGAGACTTTTGCCCTGGCTGGTCACAGCTCTGTGCACTGTGTTCCCAGGGACCAAGAGCTCCTGCTTGAGAAAGGAACCAGCCAGGAGGAAAGAAACCTGGAGATCTCTGTCACTGTGTCCTTGTGTCACTGCCCAGTCATACTGGAGGTCCACACTTACAATAATTTCACCACTACAAGGCGCACCGGATTAAAAGGCGCACTTCCAGGTTGGCAAATTTCCGAACTTTGCCCATATATAAGGCGCACCGGACTATAAGGTGCACTTCCAGGTTTTGATCAAAATTTTAGTCAAAAAGGTGCGCCTTATAGTCGTGAAATTACTGTAATTTTCTGAGGCTCTGGCTGGTGTCACTGTCACAGTCTTTTGGATTAAAAAAATTCTCTCCTCCTAGTCAGGTTCTTCATCTGACTTCTGTTGAGTTTTTTTTTGTGTTTCTGCTCATGGAATGGCCCCTGTCCTGTGTTGCAAATTCTTTTCACATCACCTAATTTTTGCCATTTTCCAACCCATTCCCTGATCTCTCTTGTGATAATTCCTTCAAGTCACACAGGGACATCCTCAGTCCTGAAACTTGCAGGGGCCACACCTCATGTTCCAGACTCCTGCCAGAGTTTTGATACCTTTCCTTAAAGACTTATTTCAAACCCTACTTCGACTTTGAAAATGCTTTTAAGGTGCACAAATTATTGAATAAAATTTTAAATAAGGAGAACCTGATTATGTTCTATAAATATTAATCTCAGAGTGTAATTGCTTTACTACTGTATTATATTGCAATAAGCTTGCTGGTGTTGCAGCATTTTAAACAAGTGTTAGATGATTTAGTTTGTTCTTATGCTGTGCATGGCAACAATCTTCAGTCTGAAACAAGATTGCAATTTGCTGATTAGAGTAGTATCACCTCATCAAGTGATAGTGAGGAGGTTTTTATTTCACTTTTATCTTTTTATTTACTCTTACTAAATATTTCATTTTTTAACATCTTACGCCTTTTCTACTCTTGCTGTTTCATTTGCATTAATAAAATGTTGATGTTCCTAGTCCCATTCACCTGGAAAGTGTCACATATCCAAGGCACATGACAAAGGTTTGGTTTGGAAATGGTAGCTCTAGGAAAATATCTAGGGTGGCAGCAGATGCTCAGGATGTAATCTCAGTACAAATTTGGATGTGGTAATGTTTCATATTTGTTTTACTGATTGCTTATGGGACTAGTAGGAAGACTTTGGGAAGGGGAGCTGAGAGAAGTGGATTATATTTAGAACTATTTCTGCATCAGAATTGTCTGGAAGAGCATTATTTGGTAAAAATACCATAGTATCATTCAATTGACAGAGGGCATCTGGCTCTTCTCTCCATTCATGGAGAAGGAGCTGTCTGTGTGATGTGAAGAGAAGGACAATTGAACATAATGAATAAGGCCACAGCGGTTTTTCCTGAACTAAAACAATTGATTTTAAGCTGGTTTTTGCTACCTTCAGCCCAAATGGAGTGCTGGTGGAATCCATGCCATACCCAGAGATGTGTTCCCCATCACATCTCATTCAGTTTAACATCTTATTAGTTGCAGTCAAATATTTTCATCTCTCATGCCTGTGCTCTTAATGATCTATTCTTCACACGTAGCTGGAGTGAGAAATGAACCTACACATACAATGAAAGTGAGTTTTTACTTTTAGGTAGGCGTGATTATAAACACTCATGCACCATCCTTTGCCCTGTGGCCCATGCTGCTTTTCAGTCTCCACAGCCAAGCTCTTCTTGAAAGCTGAAAACAGATTATTTGGAAAAGATAAGTGGAATTGGCCCTGTGGAACTAACTCAGAATGAGTTGACTTCTGGCATAGTGAAATAGACCTGAGGCTTTTAATCTATCTTTTTGGTGGAGCTTCCCTTATTTTTCCTTTCCCATTTCTCTTGCTGTGCTATAAATGCCTTTTTTTATCATCAAATTGAAATTGCTTCCAGGACTGTAGAACACCTCCCTCATACACCATCATGTAGCTTTTGCACATCTTTAACAAGTGATGACTGCATGTCCACTTCCACATGGACAACCTCACTGGAGGAATTTCCCTTCATGGTGGAGTTTGACTCAAATGTGAGGCCAAGCACAGTCTAAACCAGTGGCAGGTAAATACCGTAAAGTCATGTGCATTAAGACTAAAAGTTGTCACCACTCTGGTCACTTTTCAGATTTCTTGGTTTCAGATTTCTTGGGATAAAATGTCTTTACAGTGCAGAACAAACACCTGGCCTTGCTGAGCCTTGCTGATGAGAGTGGCTCAGCATGTGGCCCACACTGAGGTAGAGGGATCAGCACAGACATCAGTGTTATAGGTGAACTGTTGATGAGTTATTTGTTATTTGTGTATGTTTACCCAGTAACTGTAATTGTTGTTAGTATTTACCATTTGCTGCTAATGTTTTGGTCCCCAGTTGTCTCACCTATATGCCCTTTCCCTTCCGGGTAATGCCCTAAAATGGTGCCTGTGAGGAGGGTGACGTCATTGAGCCATATGCAAATGAAAGGGGTGCAAAGGACACTGGGACACTATTCAGAGTTAAAAACCCCTTAAAACAAAGAGCCCAAAATAGTATCTGAAACTTAAAATAGTGTTCCCAGGTTGAGAAAACAGTGCAGAACACAAATTTATCATCTTGAGCTGCTTTGTTCCATCGCTATGATCTGAACAGAACCCTACCGACGTGACCCCTGCCTTGACTACAAGCCAGAGCAGTTTTCCTATGTACCCCATGAGGATGGAAGGCCCAGCTCTGCCTTAGGACAAAACTGCACTCATCCTTCTCCACATTGTCCAACAGGAACAGCAGTGGTGTGTGCACCCTTTGGGTTCCCCACCCAAAGCTGGCCTCTGATAAAGGCCTTACTAAAGGAGCAGGTCTCCTGGCCTGTTTATTGCATCTTGCCAAGAATCACAGAACCAGGCAATCATTAAGGTTGGAAAAAACCCCCAAAGCCATCAAGTCCAGCTATTAACCTGTCAGGTTCAGCACTAAATTGTCTCCAAGCACCCCACCTATGTGTCTTTTTGAACACTTCCAGGCGCTGATTCCACCACTTCCCTGGGCAGACTTTTCCCGTGCTTGACCACCCTTTCTGTGAAGAAATTTTTCCCAATATTCAATGTTGACCTGGCACAACTTGAGGCCATTTCCTCTCCTTCTGTTTCTGGTTACCTGGGAGAAGAGTCCAACCCCCATCCTGGCTACACCCTCCCTGTCAGGGAGATGTGGAGAGCAATAATGTTAGCCCTGAACCTCCAGTACAAAAATACCTTATCTTTTTCTTGTGGACTAGCTTCAAAAGCACTGGGTTCTGAGTATTTGGAGTACAGCCTGCATTGCAAACATGGGTGTGAATGGAGAGCAGAACAGCAGTCCACAGCCTAATTGAAAATTAACAAGATGTAGTGGTCTGGCTGTAGCAGTGCCAAACCCACTGTAATTTCTCTGATGATACTTGCCTTTTAATTTTAATAGACAGTGGTTAATCAGGGAAATTATTTTAACTGTGGAAACATTAAAGAAGGAAAACTGAAAATATCATAGCTGTTACTTTCCACTGGCTTTCCAGGACATTGCTGCTACAACTAGGAGACTTTAGCTCTGTGGTTGCAATCTGAATGTGACACAAGAGGAGAGATTGCTTCATCAGGGTCAGTTATGCTTTAAAATAATCTTTATATCATTGTAACAAGTGGGTGCAACTGTGGTATCACACATGTTTGTATTACGAGACAAAGTAAATGAATGTGTTTGGAAGTAATTCTTATGGTCTTTTGCTCAGGTATATCCAGTTGTTAACTAGTGGATGAATATCCATTTTTTCGTAAGAGCAGGTTGTAATTTTCTCTTGGAGTGAAAGATTTTCCCAAATTAAAGCACGTTTCCTTCCTGCAGTTAAAAGCTGACTGAACAGAACTGTATTTTTCAACTCATAAATCCTCTAAAAAGGAAATCTCATTAGTGTAATGAATACATTGAATGGTTGTTTGTTATAGACAATTAACCTCCATTAATTGGAGTGGTGTGCTCACAGAAGAGAGATTGTTTATTTGACAGAATGATTTTATTTTGTGGGGAGAAGAAGACATTTCAGATAACTTGCCAAAATAATTTCATTTCTGGGTGATGGCACCAAGTTACTGAGGGCAGTGAAATCTGTCTGCAGAGTTGACACTGCATGACCATGTAGTGGAACAGCAGGTGAAATTCAGTGCTGAGGGTGGAAAGCAGACCAAAAAAATTTTTTTTCTAAGCTTTACATGCACAACAACAGGTTCTGACCTAACTCTTTCTGCTTGGGAGTCTAGTTTGCCCAGTGGGGAGGTATTTTGGGAGGATTGGGATATTAACAGGTAGGAAAAGGGAAAGCAGGGTGTTCCACTGAGGGGAGTGCCAGGGAAATGTCTAATCCTACCATCCTCTGATATCCTTGGAAAAAAGTGTTACTGCTCTGTCTCCCTCTGCTTAATTTAGTGGCCTTCAGGGACAATTGCTCAGCCACAGAAAGATGAACTTTGTAGTCTGGAGCCCTGGTACCACAATCTTTACTGCTTTTGCAAGCAGCCGAGTAGGACAGATATGCAGAGAAATGAAAAAGGCAATAATTAGTATACTTTATATTGATCTTTCATTTTCTTCTGCTCCTGGATCATTTTACTTTCAGCTTTGTGATTTTATTAGTAGGTCTAGATAGTTTCTTTTTCTGCTCTTAGTTTTTCCTTGTGAGACAGAATTGATGCTGCTCTTAGGGCTCTCTGTTGTTTGTTACCATCACAAATGTAAGGGAGGCATTATTATCTTTATAAAACTTGCATTAGCATTTACTGTTGTGGTTAATTCTTAGGCATTCTGTATCCCTGTTGCTGCTTGTTGTGTAGCTGAGAAAATGTTAATGGAAAATGGTGCAATTTTAAAGTGCTGCAATCAATATGCAATCCTTCTTACATGTTAACCTTTACCATATGGATTTAATATCACATCTGATTTACACCTAATAAAACAAGAGCCTGCCTCTAAAGTTATTATTTCTCTCTCTCTTTTTTTCCCCTTGTGTGTTTGTTAAAAATTATTTTATTTTTAAAAATTTTTTTATTTTTTTAGATTTATTTTCTGCTTTGTATATTACTGTGTGCTACACTTTGCCTGAGGAGAAATCCTATTGCCTTATCCAGCTCCCCTTACCCAAATTCAGCAAAAAACTTCCTGACCTCATTTATCTGACAGCCTTGGATGAAGCTGGATCTTTTCTTCCAACCCTGTTTGCACAGAACAAACGTGGTGAAGAACAGACCATGTAAGGAGCATATCTCATGGCAGCTTCCTTGGTGCAGCCAAATAATGGAGAATGTTTGCAACCATCACATCCTATTTCAGACTCTGGGTCTTTTTTAGCAGATATTTTGTGCTTTTTCTCTTCAATTTGTCTCTTTAAGTTAGAATACTTCAAATCTTGACGGCATTAAAAAATATATGTATTGACTTTCTTCTGTTTTATTAATAAACATTTAACCCCAAGTCATTCATTCACCATCTTCACTTGCTTTCAGAATAGTACTTATTAATGATTTTCTCCCCAGCAGGCCTTACACCCTCTACAGAGGCAAACAACAAGAACCAGCTTAATTCCTCCCATACTCATCTATTCTCTTTTCTTCCAGCTTCCTCTGAGCTCAGTATCACACCTGACCACTCACACTGTTAGGAGTCAAAAAAACACAGCAAAGGCTTGGAAAGTACCAATTATTTCAGTTGTGCTACTGAATAATAGACTGGAGAGCAAGATGTCTGGAGTGCATCAAAGGCCCAGTAAGGGTTTGCAGAGACACCTGTGTTATTTTAAGGATAAATATGTGCAGCCTCAGTAATGTATAACTACTGCATTTAAAGATCCGTGGCACAAAGAGAGCACACGGTGCTTCCAGTGACAGGAGCTTGGGAGCACCCTTGGCAGAGGAATAAAGTGACTAACTACAAAGCACATGGATGTTTTCATGATGGGAGTTGATAAGCAGTCGAAGCACTAAAAAATGGGTAAGGGACAGGAAAATTGTGGATGGAGAGAAGCTGTAGGATTGGGGTGCTGGACAGTGCAGGATCCCACATTCCATGGACTCTGCCCTTGGCAGGGAGACATGGGGGAAGGTCTGAGCTGAGCTGGGCAGCAGGGCAGGGAGAAGGGTGTGTTGTCCCTGCATGAAAGGGGCTGGAAACAGGCTTGGGGCTGCTGCCCCAGGGGTGCCAGCAATCCCAGCAGTGCCCTGGGGAGAGGGGGCTGTGGGGCAGGGATCTTTGAGAAGACGGATGTGGCTCTCCTGGATGCACAGCACCAGCACCTGCTGAGCCTGCAGCTGCCTGCTGGGGGTGTCTTTAACGAGTTTTTAATTCCTCCCTGAAAAAGCAATACCTGGAGAGGCTGCAAGTTTAGATCAGTCCCTACTTGACAACCAGGAGTGGTTCATCCAAGGCCAGTGGTTCATCCAAGACAAGTGATTCTCCAAGACCAATAAATCCTCTTACAGGCTTATCTCAAGTGTGTGTAATATTGCTGTGACCTTGGGGTGTCTGATGACAAGGGTGGGCTCACTGTGAGAGGAGAAATAGGTTTGAGGTGTTCCCTTGTGTCTCTTGTTCCCCTGAAACTTCTCAGACAGGCACTGAGCACCAAGCTGCACCCTGAGACCAGAGGGGCTGGCGTTCCATGAAGCATAGCCATGTTATTTGAGGCATAGTCATACTATTTAAGCAGGTGTTAGTGGAGCCTGAGATCCTGATTATACCAGTTCAGTGATGAATTAATTCTTTATGGAATTCTTTATGAATGTGAGAAGAGCCTCCAGGAGCCAGACAAGCCCCGTGCAGCCTCTGTGGCAAGAGGCAGGAGCTGTTTTGGGGAGATAAACAGCTGCACGCTGTGCTGGTGTTAATGCAGCCACTGAGAGAGCCTCTCCCTCTTCATGTGTGGATTTCATAGCCCAACACTCCATTACTTAGTTATAGATTTATAGCTTCCCAAGCATCTGGCTGCTGCTGTGTGTGAAGCTCATGGTGGCAATTACAAAACATCTCCTGAGAAGCCATCCCCACCCATGCAGCCACTGTGGCACCTGGGGGAGCAGCAGCCAGGGCCTGGCATGATGTGTGTTGGATGGGCACCTGCTGAGCACCCAGGGCCCACCCCAAACTCTGGTTCAAGTGGAACCAGAGCTGGGACCAGTTTCTGCACCGGGATGAACAATGGGACCCATGGGCAGGGACCATTTCCTCTGGCAGCAGTACAGAGGTCTCTGTTGCACCGCATAGGTGGCTTAGTGATAAGGTCAGAACAGAAATAGATCAGTTAATCTATTTTGTGTCTGATGTACCATTTTCTCCCATGTGCAGTTCTTTTGGTCCTCATTGGAGCAATGATCCCACTCATGGCAATTTGCTCCTCTCAGGGGCTGTGCTGGGGTGGGATCACAGCGTGTGCTGTGCAGGGCTGTCTCTAAAATGACTCTGTGCATGTATTCCAAATTTTTAATCTTGCTGTGAGGTACATCTGAGCTGATGTTTCACTGGCAGCAGGAGCTAGGATCCTCTTTGGAGCCCTGAGAGAGGAAAGGCAGCTCCTGGACCATGGCCCATGCTGGAGTCTCCCTGGCCACTGGCATTCCAGATGTGTCCAGAGGAACAGGGAGCCAAAGCCCTGCTGCTGCTGTGAGAGGTGCAGCGAGGGAAGCAATCTTTTGAAGATAAATGTGTTCCATATGCAGTGGGGGGATTGGAGGGCAGCTGGCACCTCTAATAACAGCCAGAGGCAAGCAGGCAGCGAGGAGAGAGCCCAGCCACACTCATGTGCCCACAGGAGGTCACGCACGTTATGCTTTCTGCCAGGTGAGATTTCTCTGTACGTTTCAAAGGTAGCCTGGAGAAAACATGTTTTTCAGCAGGCAAAGATGTGAAGCTAAAACAGCAAAGAATAAAAACTGCACAGTCACTGGCAGAGGTCAGCATTCACTACCTGTTATCCTGTTGTGCGTCCTAACGTGTCTCTGTTATTTCCGCAGCGTGTGCTGTGCTGGAGTGCAGAGATCTTGGCTGTGGCAGCTCCTTTCCTTGCAGTGTTGATGGAGGGCTCAAGGGCCTGACATCCAGCTGATCCCTGAGCCCTCAGTGGGACTGTAGAGGCTTTAAGAGCAGCTGCCTCACAGAATTTTATTTTACCTTGCAAGTGCTTCAGCTGGGACATGTTATCCTGCAAAGCTCTTTGTCGTTTTAGCACTTCTGCTTTATCTGCACTTGTGTTCTCGTTGAATATATTTGTGGTGTCTAGGTGTTACTGCTGGCACCTTTGTGTTTTTCTAAAGCTGAAGGATATCACTTGACCTGCAGATTTATCCCATTTTATCCAATATATTTGTAATGATTCATTTTAAAAGATATCTCACTTGCATTAAAGATTATTGCAGAACTGTTCTGATGCTGCGTGTACAAAATTGGTGTAGAATATTCTTCCATAACTCTGTGATAACTCATATTACTTGAAAAAGATCATGTTCTACTTAAGTGAATGTGATTTTTTTTTCCCCATTACCTTCCCAAGTATTTTTATATAATTGTTTTACCTAGAGAATAATTAAAAGAATATTAAAAAAAAATTAATCTTTTTTTCTGGTCCAGGCATGTTTACAAGTCTTAGTAGGAAATTCAATGGCAAGAGCTGAGTAAAATCTGGAATCTTTGTTTAGCAGCTTTAATGCTGCTCTGAAAAGAACTACACAGATAAAGACCTATCAAAACCTCTGTCATAGTCATCACCTTATTTATTTACAGCATTATTCAAGTCCTTTGAATTCAAGTCTTCTGCACAGGAGAGCTGTATCTCATCATGCCATGAGCTGAGTAGGTGAGATACACTCATTTTCCTCTAAGGAGGTGTTTTAGAAAGAGAAATAATCAGTGGAGGAAGAGAATAATTTCCTAAGTTTTGATGCTTTTGTTACACGACTGTCATCTTTCAAATTCAAGAGTTCCATCTAGAGGAATCCTATTTCATGAGCTTGGTTCTGCTGGCCTCTTAAAGTGTGGCATGTTCTGTGGCTGAAAATAGATTAATTTAGACTCCTTTCTCAGTCTTCTGTGTTGAATACCTGTGAATTTCATTGTTTCTTCCTGGCAGCTTTTGAAACAGCACTTTAACATCATTACTATCTGCTTACATTTGAAATATCATTTCCATGTTTCTGTTTATTGAGGTGCTGAAGAGACAGAAAAATTTTGTTCATGTCTGACTGTCACTTATGAATTTGTAGCCCAGGAAGTTACAAGCCTCAGATTTTCCCATCAACAGATAGGAAATATATACTTGAGCAAAAAAATTTAGAGTAACCGAGCAGACTCTGGCAACACTGAAACTATGTAACAATACAGAAACTGCTGAATGCAGACAGACCCACTGAGAAATAATACTTCTGCAAATAGATATAAATCTTTGTTCAGTTTGTTTTAGGAGTCATTGTTTCCAACTCTTTTTTTTTCTTAACCTGTAGAGAAATCTGAAAAAAAAATCCATCTGAAATGCCAACAGAAGCAATTTGCTATTATCCTTTGGGGTTAGGAGTTAAATTCCTGTTGTTTTTTTATCTAATGAACCTTTTGAGACCCTCCTGTGGCTCAGATACTTCAGTTTATCTCTTTTAATATTCTTTGTTTGTCAAACAGAGATTAAATACCTCGGTAATGTTTAATAATGAAGTCTCATATCTAAAACTGTACTGCAATGATCTTTGTATTCAGATGTGTGGAATATGTCTAAGACAGAAGCCAGTCAGAAATAAAAGTTTTGGCTTTTAAAATCGTGTTAGCAGAAGTGTGGCAAGGTGCAGTGGATGGGAATTAGCTGAAGAAATTCCTCTGTTTATGCTGTGCAACTCGAACTTTGCTGTTGCAGCTTAACTTTGTCTTCGTTGGAAAGAGAGGCATGTGTGAAGGAAGGCAGAAGCCTTCCTTGAAATGGCAGATATAAACCCCCACTGTCCAAATAATTGTAATTTTGAAATTAAGGGGATTTTAGGCAAAGATATGGGAATAGGAATAACAGTTCTTTACTGGTATGCATAAATATAAAAAAACCTGAACAAACTACAGCTTAATAGAAAAATTAAAATAAAATGTACTAGTAGAAAAAAACCCCCACTGACCCAGTCAGAGTACACCCTGACACCCGTCAGGCAGGGTGTTGGCAGCAGTCCCATTCCATGGTGGCTGCATCCTCCTGCAGTGACAGATGTGGCTCAGTTGGAGCAGTGCTCCTGCAGAAGGGTCCAGTGATGATGTGGAAATGTCTGGTTTTCCTCTAGAATCCAAAGGGAAAAGGCTGCCTTGGTGTTCCAAATTTCAGATTATATCCAGGTAGGAATGTTTGGCTCCTCCCCCTGGCTGGAGCATCTCCCAATGGGATGATGTAATTTTGTCAGTCATGCAGTGGGACTCAATGGCCATTAACAGATGATATCTCCCTGGGGGAAGGATGGCTTGTCGAAAAGATAAAGAACACTTCCCCACCTGGTTTCAACAGATGGTGATAGAATACATATTTTTGGTTATATCCTGCATTGCAACCCAAGACACTTGATTAAAGCAAAGCAAAATAAATCAAAACAAAAACTCTGGTAACTTCCTGTGGGTCTACCAGACCCTCCAGATCCATGCCCGTGCTGAGAGTGCAGAAGCATCCCTGTGCTGTAGTGATACCTTGGGGTTTAGCTTTTCTATTTTTCAGAATCTCTGCTACTTAGTGTGTAACTCTGAAACTTCATATTAGGTGTTAGTAAGTTCTCTTCACAGGGTAGTCAGACAAAACAATTCCTTTCTAGTAGAGAATCAAGGACAACTGGTACCCAAAAACCATAAACAATGGTGAGGGAAAGGGTCTCAGACTCCATAGCCTGGGGCTGTGCTTGGATAATTGACCCCAATGTGTAGATGAACCAAAACTTATAAAAGTGTAAAAACCCATGACCAGGATCCATCTTGGATTTGATTTGGGTGTAGCCCTGGCCCGGCTCTTGCACTGCCCAAGGTGTATAAATAAATAATTTCCTATGTTATCCCTTTTGCTCTGTCTAGTCTCTGTTCCAGGTCAGCCTTTCCAGGCATCATAGGATCTCTGCTGGGTGGCTGAGTTAGCAAAGCCTTGCTCTGACCACTCTTTGAAAAAATCCTTTGAAGAAAACCCCTTGAAAAGCAGTGATGCAGCTTACCCTGACCATGCCTGGCTCAGTGAAAGGAGACCAAGAGGACTCTGCAGCTGGGCTCTGTGGAAAAGCCTGAATTTATAAAAATGCTAAGAATGAGTCCCTCAGCAGCAATCCTGTGTTGGAAATGCCTGGCTGGAACAGCCCAAAACAGATCTTGCAAGGCAGTGCACCAGGAGTTAACTGGGATGAATGGTCAGGAGTGATCAGTGGTTGCACTGGATCAGTGGATACCTTTTTTTAAAAGTAGATTTGCCTTTGCTGACATGGTTCACATAAAAAACATAAATACCTTTGAACAGATAAGCAACATGAATTCAGCTGAGCACAGCAGGTAAAATGCATTTCTTCTCTTAGGTATATTTTCTTTTCTTTCAAGCTCAAAGTAGCATGAATTAATTTTTACCTAGTTACATGATTTTACCCAATTTATTAGAAATCAGATCTTATTTCTGATTTTCAACCTAAGGCTTATTTCAATTTTGATTTTATACTGTCAAAAATAGGACAGTATTGTTGTCTTTAGTTTATTTCTGCCAACATTTTCTGAAAATTTTAGATGTTGTTATGAAGACAAATTAAAGTTAATTCCATAACCTCAGGCTTAAATTTGTTTGTACCTTTAATGAAGTCATGTCGTGGTATGCAATCACAAGTTATTTTATCTAATCTGACACCTGCCATCTTTTTATGTCAGTGTTGACTTCAGAATTTATTGTAGTTTTCTATGACTTTCTCCCTCTTCATTTCATAACTAGCTTTGCAATTGGGTAATTTTAGGAAGTCAGCAGATGCAAAAATGTAAGTTTTTATGATTTTTATTACCTGCTACACTGCACTTACAAGATGATAACCACATGGATGTTTCTGAACAATTGCATACTTTGGTGAGACGTTTGCTTAGAAGGCATTTCATGTTCTGCTGGAAAATGTGGATGATTTTAAAAGGTTGCCTAAGGACTGCTGGAGCCTTCTGCTCCTCAGTGTCCAGAATTGGGATGATGAAATTATTGTTCACTGTCTACAGTATGACAAATTAATGGACATGTCCAAAACCATTCAGAATTAAGTTGCTCACTGAAGAATGTCTATTTATTTGTGCATCTATTTGGTTTACTCACTAAGCTTAATTTCATCTCACAAGTAACAACATTTGCACAGTGTAATTTCAGGAAAGACTGTGATCCATAAAGAAGATCCTAAACAAGATAACAGTAAAGAAGATTTAATTGTAACAATTTATTGTTCTTCAAAATAATGAGGCTGTTTAATAAAGATGAAAAAAGCATTAGAAATCCCAGAAGCAGGCAGTGCAAAGTCTGCAATGTTCTTAGTTTTACCCCATGTCCATCATCTATCAGCTGAAGTTCCTAATTAGCTGTCACATGAAATGTCACTCCAGAGTGTGTATTTAATTTTTGCACAATGGCATTTTCTCTGAAACCTGCTGTCCATGGAAGGTTAAGTTGTGGTCTAAACTGAGAACTCCAACCTGGAGAAGGATTTAAATATACTTCAGCAATTAAATTAGGCACAGTAAAATGTTTCCTTACATTTGTTGGGACCCAGGAGCTGATCCTTGAATCTCTCATGCCTGGTGACTCATCCTATAGAAACCAAATTTTTTAAGGCAGTAAACAGCTGATTGGTGCAAAGTGAAAACTGCCCTTGTCTGAACTGCAGAGGAACCTCAGGAAGGTGGACTGATGCTTCCATAAATAGAGAATGGAAAATGGATTTCTTTTCCAGTGGGAAGTGTGTAATTTAATCAAGGTGGAAACATCACATAGGAATGTGCTGTTTTCTGGATAATTTATTTTATTTTTAGAAAATAAAACCAGCAATTCAAGTATTTTCACTACTGAGTCTTAGAGTCTCAATGTTTAAAGGGAAAGTTTTTTACATGAACATTCATAAAGAATCAGGCTATAGTTGGTATTTGAAAGAGAATGAATGAATTAGTAGATGCTACCAAATGTAATTTGTAAAGAATTCCCTTCCTGAGAAAGCAGCAGAATTTAAATGACTGCTTGAGTGTATTCATTGCCAGCACCTGTCAAGAATGTTCCTGAAAGGAGATGGGCTAGAAGTGAATTTCAGGATGATCTTTGGAGGCTGAGGCCTTCACTTTCCATTAGATAGATCCAAGGACAGAGCTAGGGGACTTTTATGGAAATTTGATTAATACAATCCCCCAGACATATATAATATATAATGTATCTCCAGCCATCAAAGTAGGATAGAATTAAATACAGGACAGGTGATGTACTTTTACCCTTTTACTAAACTTCTCATGGGGTTATACTGGGTGAGGAGATCACTTCTATACCTATTTCTCCCCCAGGTTCTTGGCAAAAAATATTCCATGTCTTCATTGCAGCATGACCAGTGGGAAAACTTCTGTTCAATTTTGCCTATTTTGAATTATGAATGCACAAAAGTTTCAGTATGGAAAGTCAGAAATTGCTGATTCTGTGTTCTGAAAGAGCAGCTCCTCCTAAAACCTGCAACTTTCAAATATTTTCCTCTGATTGGGATCTAACCATGGAGCAGTGCAGAGAGGAATGTGCTGAAGCATTCTAATGAAATGAACTTTAAAACCAAAATTGTTATGGAACCTTATTTAAGAGGTAGCTCCTGTGACTGTATTATTATTTACTTACAGGTCAGATGACTCTTTATTTTTGCTTTAGTATCGTGTGGCTAAACTTAACTGCCAAAGCAAAATGCTGATGAGTCAGGTAGCTCAAACAAGATGCAGCATGCAGGAGGCTCCAAATATTGCCAAACATCTTCTGTAAGAGCTATCCAATTAGAAGTTAGCTCCCTATTTAGCAGCAGACAACAGATGTCTCCAGAAGTAAAGTAGCTTTTCTTTCACCATTTTTATCTGCACAGGCTGGATCTGGATTCTGACCATGTAAACGTATTTTCTATAGCAGTAGTATAGTTATACATATATATATATAATATACTTGGGTGAGTTTCCCTTCTTTTAATCAAACAGGTTATGAACTCCTAATTATTTTCTTACCATTTGTCACTTCAAAATGAGAAATACAGTAACAATAGTAGTATCAGTAAGAATAAAGAGCTTCATGCTAATGATCCATACAGACTTTATAATGTGGACTAAACCCAACCACTTTCATTTTTTCTTCATTTGTCTTTGTTTTAGCTCCAGAAATTAGCTGTGGGATTACAGATGAACAAACACCATCCAGAGCTGCATTCCACCAACTGAACCTCACCTCAAATGACCCTGATGTTGTACAGTGTGTTTCAGAAGGAAACACTTCCAGGGCTGGGGGATGATGCAGACCAGCTGGGAGCTCTGTGAAGCTCTCGAGGGAAGATCTCCATCTCCAGATCTGAAGGCAGTGAGTGCTGCTGGCCTGCTGTTCGTGGAGGGAGTGGGGATCCTGTGGTTACTCTGACACATTCAATAATGCAGCCAGCTGCAATGGGCTTTTGTTTGACATCCTTGGTTCCTCACTGCCAATTTTCAATGTATAACAGTTCCTCGAAAAAATAACCAGTCCAAAGGATCTCAGGACATGTTGATAGAGATCTTTAGCTTCTTCCCCTTGTGTTTGTACAAATATCTCACAGCATGACCCTTGCTGCAACTGAAATAGTAGAAGGTGATCCTTCTGTTCTCAGCACAAGATTTAAAGGGTATCTTGCAGCCTTATTTCTCTCCCAAAACATGTGGGAATTTTTTCTTTCCCGTCTGGTAGTCATTTCTACTTTTTGTGTCATCTTCTTTGAAGTTTTTAAAAAATTAATCCCGATGATATTCAAAGCTAACAACAGTGAGAAGAATGCTGCTGAAGCTTTAAATGCTGTACACCAGAGCATTTAGGTAATGTTGTGGCATTACCTAATGAATCCCCACCTCCAGAACTGCTGCTTGCAGTAAGTATTTTGTTGTCTGGACCCCATCATAACTCGTAAAAATCAACACACAGATATTCAAAGTAACTGTGTAAGGTACAGGAGCAGCCAGCTGGTGACTGGGCACCAGGATGAAAGCTTAGGGACCAGGATCTGATTCCAGATCTGTGTGGGAATTGCTAAGGCTTTTCTGTTTCCTAGTGCCTGAAGTGCTTTCTGATTATTCATGCACATGTCAGAGCAGAACGTGGACAGGCACCAGCCCCTCTAGCATTTCTGTTCTTTGTAAAAGAGGCTGAGCAGAGTGGTGGTGGGCTGTAGATCAGCAGAGAATGAGGATTACAGGGATCATATCCTGGCTGTTAAATCAGTAGCACCTGTCCAGTAAGCCTAGACACAGCTAATTACTGTAGGGCAAGTCTTTTTTCTCTGTTTCACTTCCCCTTTTAAATCACCTCGTATATTTTATTGTGGTCTCTGGAGGACAGGGAGAACAAATGTTGCTTAACAGTGTGGACAGGAGTTTAGCATGACTTCAGGTGTTGCAAAGCCTGGAGTGACTTGGTAGAACTTCCCAAGAGACAATCACTACCACTTAAGGCAAGGCAGCTCTGTTCTGCATCCTCTATAAATCCTACTCTGCCACACTTCTCAGATATTTTAAATATGCCTTAGAGATACTCAAACAGTGTATTAGCACTGTGCTTTCCTTGTATACATCAATATGTAAGGGACTGAGGAAGTTCCTGAGTTACCATGGAGCTGAACTGCACAGATCTTGGGAGACAGTGAAAACCAATAAAGCAGAATGAGAGAATAACTCCCTGGGAACTGGATTTCCAAAGAGCAAATAACTGAACGCTGCATCAAATATACTTTTACCCCTTTCTTAAAAGACAGCAGACATGGATGAACTTTGCCAGTCAGATTCCTTTGTCAGGCATACCCATGATGTAAAGCTTAGGTGTTTTTTTCAGAGAAAGTACAGCCTAGGATTTCCCCTGAGGTGAATTGCTGATGCCTTTGTATCTCTGCTGGACTCTGCTAGGAACTCTTTACTTGAACACATGCAATTTCTTCCTCCTTTAATCCTGGCAAACACTTCCCCCAGTGCTCCCCATCAGGGGCACTGCTCTTCCAAAACAAAGTTTGAGCACCCACGCTCCTCTGGGGGAGCTGCAAGTGCAGGAGAAGGGGAAGAGTGTTCCCTCCTGAGCAGTTGAGGGAATGCAAGCAGACTCAGGAGAGGGTGGGATTTGTTTTGCTAAGTGTGGATGATTTCTTGTGAGCAAGAGGTCCAGGTCACTGGAAGGAAACACCTGCATTTAACCTTCTATTTTTGCCTAAGATACACAGCAGCAGAGACCTCCATCACTGTATGGATCACCTTGCCATTATCAGACCTTCAGATCCCACTTCTGCTCTCCCCCAGGTCTGGTTGCACTGAGCATTTTATCCTGGATGTTCACGTGGCCATGGACTTGTTCCTTGATTGACAGTATCCCCTCTTGCCACTGTCACCTTTTCTCATTAAACCATTTAATTCTGCTCCTTAAATTCTGAATCTGGGGAGAGAAGATAAAACTTGAAGGATGGGAGTGGGGACTCGAAGATCTCTAGAGACAAGAATGTCTCATTCTCTCTTCACAGAATTAAAATGTAGAAAAGCTGTTATTCTTCTGTTTTTTCTGGGCATTTTGTATATGACTAGGTGGATTAATATGTTTTCCAACCCAAGCAGCTTTGTTATCCATTTTAGCATAAATTCCTATGTGTATTGGAAGAAAACAGCTATACTCCAATGCATTTTGTCAAAATGCCTCAGAAAACCTACAAGTAAATTCCACAGAAATGTTGAAAATTTTTAACAAGGCTAGAAATGACTTAATGATCATAAGTAAATATTATGAATGTTTGTCAGTCATGTATTGCCAGAGAAATAACTAGCTAACTAGATTTTAACTACTTTTTTTCTTATGAACAATAGAACAATCTGAAATTTTGAAATATTACTACCCCAGACGACCTGACACCAAGCTTCTGGTTAAATTATTGTCTGTGTAGGAGTTCTTGATCATATACCAGGAACAAACAAAACTCCACAAGAAGGCTGTATGAAAACCCTGGAAATTCATTGATTCTACCTTGGTGTGTCCTGGCAATCACAGAGAATATTTGAAAATGGAACAGATATAATTGAATTGTTTTTTTTTACAATGACATGACAAATAGTAAACTATTTGGAAGAAAACAAACAAGAAAAACATGTGCACCTCAAGGAAGTTTTTTTCCAGGGGTCTGCATGAGAAACCTGCTCTCAGGAAGTTGGATGAGCAAGAAAAGGGAAAAAAACACCCAGGTAAAGGCTGCAGGCACTTCTCATGCACTGGCTCATCTTAACAACCCATGGAGGCTGTCTGGCTATCCTGGGAAGCATCTAACCTCATTACTCTGCAAAGTGATCCCTCTAGGCTCCCTTAAACCAGGGAACTGCAGGATTATGTCCTGTGCAGTGGGGAAGTTCTGCTTGTTGCTGATCTGTCTGGCAGCCAGCAGGACCCTGCTCCGAGAAGGAGGAGGAAGAGGAGGGAGGAAGGAACACGATGCTATTTCTGAACTTCATAAAGCTTCCCTGCAACCCATCATGAAAATTGGTGGATCATGAGGGATATCAGTAAATTTAGCTAGAGTTAAGCTGAGTTTGTTTTTCCTGGAGAAGAATTTTTACAGCATCCATTAGGGATTTTAAAGTTATTTTCAGCGAAGGAGATCACAGAGGTTCCCGTTCCCTTCTCGAGAGCCAGCAAAACAAACAAACAGCAAAATTCACTTCGCCTCAAACAATTTCCAAACTATAAACAAGTGCAGAAATCAGCAAACAGATTCAGCAAACAGGCTGGGGAAGCATAAAGTAACAGCCAGACAGTTATGGCCAGCATGAGATTATTATGATCAACAATCTAAATTATTATTGTACATCCCTAAGTAGCCTATTCTGGCAGCCCCATAATGTATGTAACACACTGTACCTTCTGCTGCTCCATATCTTCATAATTGGTTGCCAGTAATTTCTGTTTTCATCACAGTATTTGGTGCATTTTTAATTGTTTCTTCTGCTGAATGCAGGCAACAGATAAAATTTACATTCACAGCACTTGCAGTTGCCTGGCTTCTGCAGAATTTTTACATTCCAGCAGTTGAAAAATAAGTTTAAAATAAGTAAGATACAATTAAAATAATTTAATTGACCATCAAAAAAGCTTAACTTCAAAGGAATTAAAACCCTCTCTAAGATATAATGTCACCTCACAGTCCATTTGCTATAATTTGAGCACTTTTATCAATGGAGAATCTTACCAAAGGCTTCATGGACGTGAGAGATGATTAAAAATAGAAGATCAAAGCACGCAAACAAATCCTGTTAACATACTGTAGCGAACAGGGATTGTTTTATAACTAAATACGAAGCCAACTCAAACAAATATTTGGAAACACTGAAGATGGATCCCATTGTAGCTGTTGGCAGGGTGTGCTTTATGTATTATGAAGACATTTTTGTCCTGTTGCCACTGCTCTGACCAGAAGCCACATGTGTGGACCATCATTGCACCTCCCTTCTCTCCCACCAGCCTTTTCCTCTCTCAGTGCTCTGCTTCAAGACAATCAGGAGCTAAATTCAATAAAGAAGCAGCGAGCTTCTTTGAAAATATTGCATTAAACTCCTCAGGTCAGCATCAATACATGGAATGCCTGCTGGCAAGAGGGACAACTTGATCATCTCCATATTCCACAGTGGAGCTCCAGGCGTCTGGGGCATTTAACAAAGTTTCTCATGCCTTCCAGAAAAGGTTAGAGAAGCAGAATTTGCACTATGGGGTTTTGTAAATCCTTTTGCCACTAATGGTACTAGTATTAAACAAACCTTTTGAGGTAGCATGTGAAGGCTGTGACTAATTTGCCTTTGCCCATGGTTAAGCAATACAAACTGCTTCCCTGGACTCAAAATAATAGACTGAAATGTTCCCATTTCCTGCAGATGAGTGAAAATAAACAGATCCAATCTGAGTTGAAAGAATGTAAGTAGAACAGGCCTTCATTTGTAGGGGAAAATAAACTTTGCTGATCCCGTAGGCCTGGAACTATAAACAGCATCCTCTTTCTCCCAGGGCAGTGTATAATGTGAGAGCATGGTTTGAACATCCTCAAAATAAACAGCTAATCACCCTCTCTGGCCTAATTAGGTTATGTTCTGGCCGCTGGCTCTGGGTCTCATGTGAAGTGCATTGAGGGAAGCCCTGCTCCTCTCCCAAGAAAGAGAGCCTGTCCAACTCTCTCTTTGTTAGTTAACAATGGCTCCTTGAAGATATCCAGCTCGGGGATCTTCCTTGAAAGCTTGGCAGATCCAAGGGCAAGAATATTCTCATCATTTTCCACCAAGAGCAAGGGTAACTTTTTCTTCCTCTCTCTGCTCATTGCACAGTTGCAATGGGAGGATGATCAAATAATATTTTTTATTCTTGTAGTTTTTTTTTGCTGGATTTGGACTGTCTGCCTGTTCAGTGTGTATCAGCAAGTTGTAACTGCTGGATTTTTTGCATGGGCATTTAATTCACTGTTTGCAGAAAGGTGATTTGTCCTCAGTACAGCTGTGAGTGTCCACTGCAAAAGGTCACTAAACAATCCATGGGGATGGCACAGGGCCACTGTCACTATTACTGCAATACTGCAGACAAAGGACAGGAGCACAGATGTGTTGTAAGGCCTGCCCAAGCTGACACTTTGCAAGGAAAGACCTAAGAGCTCAGAAGTTGCTGGCTGAGGCTCACAGGCTGGAGCCTGAACTGCTGAGAATGCTGGTGCTCTCCAGGTGCTGCCTCTGATTAGCAGCAGACAATTAATACTGGGAGAAATCTGTAGCAAAGGCCAAGTGGACTTTTAGGCTCTGGTTTATCAAGGCTTTCTGGGCTGCAGCATAGGACCTGTAAGAGGAGAAAGATCTGAGCAGATTCAGAACATTTCATATTTGTACTTTTCTAGATTTCCCTGAGCGTATGCTTAGATCTTGAAATACGTTCCCATTTTTCATTGCTCTTGTAAAATAATTGTTCTTCTGTACCAAAATCAGACCATCCTACCTTTAATCCCTCTTTCAAAGTTTCCTTTCATCTTCAGAAGAGCTGAAGGTGCTCTGAGCACTGTTTAAACTGTAGTTCTCGAGGTTCTGATTTCCTCTCTCCTCCTTTCTGATGAGGCTTGCAGGGCGGCTGAGGGTACCACAGTGTTAGGAACAGTTTTCATGTTTAATTGTTAATGTTAAATTCTAAGCTTTACCCTGTTCTGTTACCTAATTAATGTTAATTGTTAATGTTAAATTATTGGCTCTATTCTGTTTCAGTCCCCAATTGTCTCACCTGTGTGCCCTTTCCCTTCCATCGGGTGAGCTGCTGCTGCTCCCCTGAAATGGCGTCTGTGGGGAGGGTGACATCATGGATCCGTATGCAAATGAAAGGAGTGCAAAGGACATTGGGACACTATTTGGAGCTAAAACCTCTTAAGACAATGAGCCCAAATGGTGTCTGGAACTGAGGATAGTGTTCCCAGGCTGGGAAAACATTGCAAGACATGAATTTATTATCTTGAGCTGCTTTGATTCTGTCTTCATGACCTGAACAGCACGCTACCAACATGACACCCCCTAGACTAAGAGCCAAACTTGGCTTCCTTGGGATTCTTATGAGGATAGCAGCCCCAGCTCTGCCTGAGCAGACAAAGCTGTGCTCCTTCTCCTCCGGATCCACCATTGGGAGCAGTGGTGGTGTGCGCACCTCCTCGGGCTCCCCACCTAAACTGATTTTCTAATAAAGGCCTTTCAAGAGAGCAAGTCTGCTGGCCCATTTATTTCAACAGGATCTTTCCCAGGCTGCCCATAGGTGGCTGCCAGCCTGGCCATGGCCAGTTTCCTTTCTTGACCCCACTTCAATGATGCCCGGTGAGTGCAGGAAGCATTTACTGCCTCCAGTGCTGGTTCTAAAGGCACAGACCCGTTTTCAGTGCCCTTTCTCCAAACTGAGAAGTGCCTAGCACAAACTGCTCTTTTCAGCCTCTCAGATCTATATCCTCTCACAGCTCTTATTGCCTCTGACTCCCTTTTAGGAAGTGCAAACCAAGGAAGATAGAAACAGCTGAGCAAAGGCATTTCTGAGCCACAGGCACTGAATTCTCTAGGATTGCCAGGTGAGACATTGCTGCTGTCCAGGCTGCTACCCCCAGGCAGCCAAACCATCCCTTTCCTCCCTCCCAAAATGCATTTCCCCACTCTCACCAAGGAGCTGTGCCCCCACCTGCAGCTGGACCTGCTGCAGGATGCTGTTTGTGTCTGAGGCAGTGGTGGAAAGGGAGATGAGGTGTGACAAGCCCATGGTGAGGGCTCTGGTGGGAGGGGACACTTGTGCTCAGTGCTGAGAGACAAGGATGCAGCAGCACCAAGAGTGTTCACAGTTTAATAGACATATTTCACACTGTCACAGCATCTTCACAGGAGCTCAGCTCCCAGCTTAGGTATCTGAGCAAGTGGCAGACTGCAGGCAGGGGCTGTGACAGGGACCTCTCCCCTCCAGCCGCGCTCTCAGAAATGTTGATGACGGATGCAAATCACTTAGAACCAAATTAAGAAAAGTATATTTAGGCACCTAGAGCAGTAAAGAGGCACTTAATAGGATTTTCAAAAGTGTATAAGCAGATTAGGCATCCAGTCCTGTTGAAATCAGTGTGGATGGAGCCTTTAAAAAAAATAAAAATATCTTGAGGTATCTCAGCACTGTTACAGCCTGGGTGCATTGCAGGGGGTGCTGAGTGGGCTGAGAGATAAGCCTTACAAATAACAGGGCTCTCTGGTTGTACCAAGTCTCCAAAACCTTGGGAGCAAGTTCTTAAGATCCCACAAAGGATGAATTACACAGGCCTGTGGAAATAAAAGAGCAAGGCCTGGAGGGAGAGGTAATGATCTCTGTGTGCCTGCCAGAGGAGGAGCAGGGCTTCTGCAGAGACAGAGGCAAAAAGTAACAAAAAACCGAGGAGACAGAGCAATCACTGGATCTTTGCTCGAGAAAAGGCCTCTCAACAGCTTTTTTTTTGTTACAGAATTGGCCAAGAGGGGCTAGGTGAAGAGCATGCTGGTTGTTTGATTTTGACAGGGAAGCAGCACTTTTGCAGTCCTCGTAAATAAATGTATTTGACCCAAAGAAACATCTTCTGTAGCCAGTTTCTCCCTTGGGTAGAAAGTACTTGTCAGGACCTGGATTTTGCCTCGTCCTGTGATTTATACACGGAGTATAATACTGTAAAGTCAGTTCCCTGCCTTCAGTGAAATGCAGCTCCCAGTCTGTGGAGCTGAAATCAGTCCTTTTTTGCTGTACTGAGCAGGAGTGATGATACACGCATTAAGGGCTGCGAGGCACTGTGGTGACTGGGGCCAATTAGCTGCTACCCAAGGGCAGTAGCTCCCAGATGTGGGATATCAGACAACTGCAAACCTACAGAACTGCTAACAGATCACTCATTATTCTCCTCCAGAGGCTTTTAATTGGGGGATTAACACATGGTATTTTTAGTGAGTGTCCTCAGAACATTTATTTTGTTCTATGGCATGTCAGTCCCTCGGGGAGCACTATTTGGGAAGCAAGCATTGCTAGAGGTGACAGGCAGGAGTTATCTCCTCTGAAATCCCTGCTGACACGAGTGGCTGATACAGACAGTAGGCAAAAGACAGGCTTGCCATAGCTGCATTCCCAAACATATGAATACCACTGAATAAATGCAGTGATCTCAGGTACCTCATGGGCTGCTGGCTCCAGCCTCCTGCCAGTGGTTTCTAAACTGGTTTGGCCACAAACCTCTGCTGCAAAGAAAACTAAAGGAAATGAGAAGCTGGAGAATTCAGAATGGTCATTAATGTGAAACATACCACAAGAATCAGGTGAGAGAAAGAGATGATGTGTGGGTCAGCAGACAAGATTCAGCTGGGAAAGTCCCAGTTGCGGCCAAGAAACCTGAAGGAAGGGGAAGAATTCTCTGTGCTGCATCTCACCTGATCAACACCAATTAAAAGCAGTTGGGAGAGGTTGCTAGAGGCTGCTGGGAAAAAGGAATTTCTCAGGGCTGCCGTCCCTTTGGCTTCCTAACCCCTTTTCTGTAAAAGTTAGACCCTTCTGACGTGACTGTAGTGGTGAAATGTCTGAAGTATTGCAGTTCTTTGCCCACCTGGAAAGAAAGCAGAAAGGAGCCTTAGTAGGCACTGCATGCCTATATTTACTTTTAATATTTTCTCTGGGTTTTAAGTGCTGAATTATTAGTGTTATGCTAATAAAATCCATTTAAGCTCTTAGAATAGTTTTTCATTTAAAGAGAAGTGATTCTGGCAATTTGCCAGCAGGCTAGCAGGATATTAATCAGACAATACCTAGGGACCAACACAACTATATTGCTTTTAATCTTTTGACCAGCAAGGAAAACAGGAAGAAATCCATTTCCCTCCTTTCTTTGCTCAATGGGATAACCAGCTGGTACAGATGAGCTGCAACTCGGCTCAATTTGGGAGTAAATATTTGGGTTTTAGCTGGGTAAATGGGAGAGCAGTGCTGCTTTCGTGCAGCCAGGTGCCTTTCATGGTCATGGTGGGGCCCTGCAGGGTTCTGGCTCCCAGAGCCACACATTAATAACAGAATGCATCAGAAAAGTCCAGAGCTTTGCTCAGATGTGTCTGGAAAGGAAAAGTTTGTTTGAGTGTGCCAGACAGTCATTTAAGGTGATTGTGGGGGGTGTTCAGGGCTGGATTTTCAGCCTCTACCCTGGCTGTGAGAGCAGAGGGAGGAGGGGAGGAGGTTTCCAAAGCAGGGACCACACCGTGGCAGGGGACTTGGCACTGCACTGTGAGGGTTGTATTTTGTTTGTCTCCAGCTGCCAATAAATAGAGCAAGAAATGTGTCATATTTTACTGTCCTCACAGAACTACCCTTTAAAGAAGGTGGAGATGTCCTCCCTGAACCTGCAGCCATTCCTCCAGCGTGTGTGCCCTGTGGAAACCTTTGGGGATTTTTGGTGGGGTTTAGATCTGAGCTGGTCTTGACTTGTTTCCCTTCAGACCAGCAGCAGAAGACTGAAGAGTGAAAGCATTTTAACATCCTGGGGCACTTGCATGGTGAGGAGTGGATCTGTTCTCCTGCCTGAGAGCCCTCCTCTGTGACTCCTGGTGGGGAGAATCCATCCCAGGGGTGCTCCTTCATTTCCCACAGGGACATAGCCCATCAAATCAGCACTGCCAGCTTGCTGCAAAAAGTGGGGCCAGGGGTCCAGAGCAAACTCCTCCTCCTGAAGCCCTGGAAAAAGAGCAAACCATCTAAAAAGAAAAGGCATAATTTGATTTCTACGTGGCTGATTAAGAAGCTTCTACCTGGGGAAGAAAGGAAAAGTGTTTGGTTTTGTTTTTTTTTTTTTTTTTTTGTTTTTTTTTTTTTTTTTTTCTGTTAGCTTCATCCACAGAGGAAAAAAAAAATCTTTGAGCAATTTTTTTGGCACATGGCTCCTGTTAGGTTTCAGCCAGCTGAGCTGTTTTCAGAAGCACTGGAATGGAATTTCAGCAATAATTGATCAACAGAAACAAAGGTAGTGAGGGTGTCCTGGGTGAAAATCCATACATTGTGTCTAGAAACACAGATTTAACCAATGTGAATCTGGAGAGCTGAATTCCTGGAATTCTGCTCTGCCCTGAAGGATGGAAAATTGGAGCCATTGCTGGATGGGGGATGGTGCTTTTCAACTCCAATTTCAGTCAATTGACTCAAACTCATCTGTAAACCTTTGGCACTGCTGATGAAAAAAATTTAATTTCCCATGATTTTTAAATTTATTGCTCAGAATGCCTAAGTCCTAAATTAGACATAGAGCTTTAGGTGTAAGCCAGCATAATCCTTTTACCATGGAGTCATTCTGTTCTATAGTATTTTGACTGCTCTGTGAGTGTGTGAAATCGTTGTCTAAAATGCATTGCTTAATACTGGTATTTGCCTGGTTTAGACAATCTGTTAAAAACTTTGAGAAAAAATTATGCAAAACAAAGCAACTTACCCTTTAGTCCCTTGGGTGGGAAATGCTGGAGTTCTGCAGAGTTTCAAAGTGCTTTTGAAAAGCACTGAAATTGTTCAGTGTCATGCTACAATGGTGTAATATTTTTTGAAGGGCTAGTTAAACTTTTCTTACGGGACAAAGAAGTCCCTTACACAGTGCTATATCTGCAAAAGAACACAAAAAAGTGTGCTCAGTCCTACTGGGCAGATGGAATCACCCTGCTGTCAATGGGCTGAGCTCTTCATTCTGATCAGGACATTCCTGTTGCCTTTCAGGCTTTGGACCGGTCCATGGATGAAAGAATTACTTGTTCCTGTCTCTGGTAGGAAATGCATGGAGAATACTGTCTGAGGGAACTTGGAGCCATTCTGCTGGTACTCATGGCTGTGCAGTTCTGGAAAGAGAAATCACTTTTCTGTCTCCTAAGAGCACAAATCCTTAAAAGATCTGTCCCTCCATGCATTTTGCTTATGCAATAATTTCCTTCTCCTGAATGAAGCCAGGAAAGAGTTTCCCCTTACATTTCAGGGGAGTTAAGTGATGTGCAGAACAGATATGTCAAATAACAGAGTTCTAGTGTGTAGAAACCAAGTCAACATTAATACAAGTTTGCTGTCTTTCTAAAATGATCTTATACATTAGAGTGTCAAAGAATCTAGGACTTACAATGCAAGAAGATGGGAGGAATCCAAGGCAATGAAATGAAACTAATTAAAATGTCAGATGACACAAGTTTGGGTTGTTTGAAACAGACTTTTATGAAAGATAGTGAGATCTTCATTAGAGAGCCACAAACATAACTTTTTAATAAGAAATAATGTTAATTTTTTTTTTTTTTAACATCAAGTCTGCCTCTGCTGCCTACAAATTTGGATTGATATATCAAAGTACATATTGCCTTTAATGTTCCTGTCAAACCTAAGCTGTGATGCATGGAGTTATTCCCTACTTGGAGGGATGATTCTGTGAAACTTAGCTAATAAAAACGTGACACAGCCGGTGACTGATGTCTGTTCTCTCAGGGTGTGTTAGCGTGGGACAAACACTGCATACACATTCTCTTCTTGACACTGAAAAATGAGACACATCTAGTCAAAAACATAATATATGCTCTAATGGTCTTGCAGTGACCTTCTCCTTGTCTTTCTGCCTCCTCACACACCTTTCTCACCTCTCAACTCTTTCCTTCCCTTCCCTTGCAGGCTCTGACACCACAATTTATCTTGCTGGTCTCTGCTGCCTCTGAATGCCTGTGCACAGGCCCTGGCAGGCTCTGGGCTTCCTCTGTGGGAGATCCCAGGCTGCTTTTTTGCCAGCTTGGACCAAGAGCAGACAAAGAGAAAAGCTTTTCCTGCTAAAATAAAGATACACCAAAAAAAAATCAAAACAAACCTCAGCAGCCAATCCAAATCCCAGTTCTAGCAACCTGGTAATTTGTCAGTGCCAGGAATCAGCCCACTATTAGTCTTTTTCTGGATAGAGATGACAGAGCACTGTTGACAAGCTGCAGGACTTATTTTGGGAGCTGGCACCTGGCTCCTGGCACGTCCCCCTGTGGCTGTGTCACGCTCCCCAGAGCTGCCTTTGGCTCTGGGAGCTGGGGATGGAGTGGACCTGGCACCCCCAGCCTGCCTGGGTGGGATCCTGGCTCTTTGTTCCCATATTACATGTCCCTGCTGTCCCCAGGGCTGGCAGGAGGGCTGTCCCAGGGGCTGGAAGATGCTTTGGCCTCTCTGTCTCAGCCTCCCTCTCCTCCTGCATCCCTCTGCTCCCTTCCCTGAGCTGCTCCCTTGTCCCTGCTCATCCCACTGGGTGTGTGTGCTTCTCCATCCCTCCCTGCAAAAGGCCACAGCATCTGATCTGGGGCCTTCCTGCTCCCACTGCAAGAAAATATTTGGCATTTTAACATCTTTTTCCCATTTTTAGAAGTAATTTATGTATGAACGTACACAGTGCTTAGTAATCATTTCTCAGATGAATGTGGAATTTTTCTAAAATTAAACTATCATTCTTTCCACACTTGGCTGTCATATCTTTCTTAATGCAAATCAGTCATTGACTAGAGACACCTACTGTAAGAAGCTATTTTAGCTGTCTGATCGGTTATAAATTGATTTTAGAAGTGAAGACCGTTATGGGGAGATAAGCTGGGATTGGTAGGGAATGGAAAAAATAATTCAAATGGGAAGTTTTTATTTGAATGTAAGTGACTATTTACCTCTATGTCAGAGCAAAGGCTGTAATCCAGGGGTCCTATCTCTCTTTCCTGCTGCTTTAACTCTTAGACCACAAATCCTTTACTGGCCTCAGCCTTATACAATGCAGGGCCCTTGAGGACCAGAGACTGGCACCTCAAGGAAAAAATATTTCCCCTTTCAGTCTCCATTTGATAGAGGGAACATTATCTCTGAGGGAGCCAGGCTACTCTTCTGCTCTGAAGCAAGTCCCTTAGCTCAGGAATGAAAAGGAATCCATTATGCTTAGTTTCAGAGAAGCCTCTCTTCCCTGCAGTATTTCCTCCTGCTATGCTTCAAGTGCTCTTCAGAGGGAATATTCACATTTTCCAGGCAAAGAAAATGGCTCCAGTATCACAGTAGTGGTCTGCACAAAGGGAGAGCAAAGCAAAGGAAGTTCGCTGGATGCAACTTGGGAAGTTGGGAAAAATGAGAACTGTTTTCTGGTTTTCTTTTTTTCTGTTCTTTATTCTTCAGGGCCTGCTCTGATGTTGACTACTGAGGCTTGAACAAGGAGCTTAATTTTTAAGGCATGGCTTTTCTCTTTGCATTTTTCCCTGTTACTTGCACTGCCAGTTCTTTGTATGTAATTAAAAGTATGCAAACAGTGGCTGAGTTTTTAAATGAATTCGGTTTGAGGCAACATGTTTACCAGCTTCAAGGTTTGCATGCTGTGTCTATAGGAACAATTGTTATCCTGGCAGGAGTTTTGAGAGTCAGTTTTTAAACCACAAAAAACAAACATTGAAAGCAACTTCTACTACCTACAAGTACTTCTGTGCTTTCTAGGTTTGTCAAAACATTTCATTTTTGCAAATTACTGTGCAACACTATTCAGGTTTGGATTACTTATGATCAATCCGCTTTGTCAAAGCCTCTGAACACTGTTAGTCAAATGTATTTGAATAAGAAAATGCATGTAACAGTTGTAGCAGGTTTATAGATATTCACAGAGCAGAAAACCTACCTAATAAATCACATCAATTATACATTTCCCATTTCCTTGCACAGCCCTATTGTCCCCTGAATGCTTGTAATTGAGAGCCCAAAGGTGAACACTCTTACTTTTGTAAGTTTTAAGGAAGCATGGTTTTTTTAATGCCTGGGCTTGTGGTTTCTCAGATGTGTACAGGATTTTCTAACATGCTCCATTTAATACAAAATTCAGGGCAGTTAAAATCCTCCTCTACTCCTGAGCTAGAGACAGAGCTCTGGATCAGATTGTGGTTCTGGAGTGAGGCCAGTTGCTAAAGGAAGCGAATCTTCTGCCCCTCACCTTCCATGCATTACAAGATGCCCTTTGCTGGCTTGGCAGGAAGCTCCCTGGGAGCCCAGGGCTGCAGATGCACCAGTGGGAAGGTGTGATGCCTTTGGCGAGGATGTGTGGCATCGCCTGGAGCCACCCCATCCCACCACCCTGAAAAGGGAAAGCACTTCCCAGCTCCTCCTGACAGCTCTTCACATCAGCTGAGCTCAAAGCCTTCTGCCATCTGTTTGCATCTTAGCTGCAACCTATCAGGGTCTGTTTTATTAAGAATTCACCTCTGCTGCCCCAGCTACAAGTGAATGCAAGCACAAAGCTTTGCCATAATGGCACAGGAGCAGCTGCAGCAGGGAGCCTGGGGCTGTGTCCCCACTGCCCTGTTGTGTACCAGAACCTGTGGGGTGAGGAGGGCTGGCCCTGCTGGTACCCTGAATCAGGAGACAGAGGTGCCACTAGGGCAGAGATGGGAGGACAGCCTTGGTTCATAGCTGTGCACTGTCCTGAGAGGCAGGAGCTGAAACACTGCAACCCAGACCCTTGGGACACAGCAGGGACACAGCAGGGACACAGCAGGGACACCTGGGAGCCGCTGTGCCACTTCCAGACTTCCCCCCAGACTGCCTGACAGGCAGGTTCTGGCTGTCCCATGGGTGCTCTGTGGGCACAGGCTGTCTCTGGGCAGTGCAAAGCAAAGCACTTGAGCTCCCACACACATCTTCCACCAAAGGGCTGCTCTTCCATGGCCATCTCTGCTTCAGGACCTTGCTCCTCCTGTCTTGGGAGAGCAAGAATTGCACAGGCAGCAGCTGTGTTCCTTGTGAGCTGTTCCTGCAGCCCCTTCTGCCCAGCCCTGCAGGGTGGCTGGAGCTGATGGTTGGGAATGGGTGGGTGTCAGTCCTTGGCTCACACACGGCACTGTGCCATGCTCTGCCTCCCTGCCATTGATTTATTCTTGGTGATCTTCTGGAGGCCAGGACGTTCATGTGATTGCAGGGATGGGTCTGCAGCTCCAGGCTGGCTGCTGCAGCCAGACACAGAGACAGACAGACACACCTATAAACATACACACACTAGTCTCTCTGTACTTGTGCAGACCTATTGCCATGCCAGGTGTAGGTGTAGAAAAAGGGATTACAGGCAACCTCTCCCCTGATAAGTCACAGTTAGTTGTAGTAATTACCAAAGAGGAACAGCCTTGCCCTTATTGGGTTGCAGCTGTGACTAATAAAGATAAGTGTGAGAAAAGGGGTGGGTTGGCTGCCTAGGGGAGGACTGGATGGATGGATGGATGGATGGATGGATGGATGGATGGATGGATGGATGGATGGATACATACATACATACATACATACATACATACATACATACATACAAACAAACAAACAAAACAAGGAAGACAGTTGCTGTAGTAAAAGTTCTGCTATGAGGTCAGTCTGGGTCTGATGGAGCCTGCAGCCACAGCTGAGCTGGGTTAAAGCCTATGGTCAGAGTTTGCAAACCAATCCTTGCAGTCATAGCCCAGCAGGAAACAGCCAGGCGTCAGTCTGCAGTGGAACCCTGCAGTAGGAGCTTGCTGTAGTCAGTCAGGATGGCAAAGCTGTAAAGAAGAATAAACTGGGACCCTTTTCACGTTTTAAAATGAGAATCTGCATCTTGGCTCATCTCTACCCCTAACAAGGGGCCTGCTGCACCAATGCCAGGATCTGACTGTCAGACCTCTGGTGGCTCTCTGCTATCCAGCCTCCCCCATAGCTGCTTCCCATACCCCTTATCCTACATGGACACTCCCTGGAGTGATGCTCCCTAGGGAAAAGCACACAAACACACACTGTTTTCTCAGATACTGGTGCCCAGACACATGGGCCCTCTGCTCCATGGCTTGACACATGGACATAACATGGTCCCTCACCCAGGAAAGTAATAAGAAATGCAATTTAACAAGAAAATCAAGGCATAACCAGACAAGCATAATGACCAGCAGCCTATTCATGTACAACTGGTTTTCTTTTTTATCCACTTATAGAGATAAGATCCACTTATAGATATTTTCCATGCTTGTTCCTTCACAAGCAGCCTTCACCCTCCTGTTCTTGCTTTTGGTCTTTACCCTTAAAAACCTGTAAGTCTCACCCATTCCCACTAACTCCTTTAGGACATCCTGTAGTACATTTTACACCATTTCCCAATGCCCATCCCACAGTGAGTCCTGAACCCTTGGATGCAGTAACCCTGCTCAATCTGCAAGGCTGCCTGGTGCCAGCAGCTCCTGCAGCCTTGTCCAACACCCAAACCGTGGTTGGGCTGTGGTGTGCTGAGGTCCCTGGAAGTACCAGCACCAGCTGCTCTGGGGCTCCCTCTGCTTGGTACTGTGCTCTGCCCATCTCCAGGCCTTTGTGCTTGTGGTGGTCAGCTCTTCATCACATCAGCTAACAGTTCCTACCACTGTAAATGTGGATGGCTCTCAGAAGAGTAATCCCTGAATTCACACTATTGTCAGCAGATCTGAAGTTTGGTCTTCAGAAACTGTGTGACTCCTGAGTGTTCTGAGCTCATTTTATAGATTAGGACTTCTTCAGCCACTACAGTTTTTACAGCAACACCTGGAAAAAGTAATCTCCTAAAGTACATTTACAGCTGCTTTTTTGGGAAGTCACATTATGATGTTAATGAGAAATGAGAACAGCACTTAAACACTAAACAGACTGGCCATGGTGTGCCTCACTCAGTAACAGGAGAGGAAGGCAACTTCTGCCATTGACTTTTCAGTAAGGCATTGTGCTGCTGCTTCCTTCTGTGCCAGAACAGTGTGTGAGCGTTCTGCAGCCTCCAGGAGGTGACTGGGACAATGCCTGATACTGTCTAAGGGGAGTTGGTTTTTTGTTGCTCTTCAAAAGTCAAGACTGTATCCAGAAAATTTAAGACTCTATGAAGAAATGTTGCAATTTATTGCTGTAAGATGTAAACAGGGGACACTCAAGGTCAGAGACAACCTGCAGGGTCAGGGATGGGATGGGATGGGATGGGATCCATGGGATGGGATGGGATCCATGGGATGGGATGGGATGGGTTGGGTCCTCTCAGATTACAGACCAGCAGAGCACAGCAGGGATGTAGTGCATGCAGGAGAGGACCTGGGAAAGACATTAATTTCTTGTCATATTAAAAACCACCCAGCAATAAATCACCATTTTGCAGACCACCTGCCCTCTGCCATCTCCTCTGGAACAGGCAGGATGTTAAGTACCAACATCTCTAAAAATACTGAGTGTGCCAATTTAAATGTTTTTGATTAAACTCTGTGCAAAGGCCACGTGCATAACCTAATGGGATACATGAAAACATTACTGGGGTGGTGACTTCAAAACCATTTGCAATCTTCTCTTTACTATCGGCAAATATTTCCAGGAGACACATTTGTGAAGAGTATGTGTAGAATTTGGCACAATAGCATGAGGCTTTATCCAGGAGCTGCTGAAGGGATGGCATGATACCTGTGTTGCCAGGCTTGACACAGTTACAGATGAAGCATTTCTTTGGATTAGTATGGAATTAATTCCTTTCTTGGCTACAAAACAGTTATATTTGATGTTGCCCGCTTGGAAGTGATGCTTGAATGGATCAACAATGTTTTTGATAATATCTGCCAAGACCATTTTAACTGAGTCTTTTACTCATTTTTTTACTCATTTTTACAAATCCTGCATCAGGTTAGAGTATAATGCACATAATGAAAAGGTGTTGAAAACCAAAACCCAATAGTGTTTTGCATTTCTTACATTCATGTCATAGACTTTATGTTGGAACAAATTAAGTTGTCTGGAGAAGCAGGCCAGATGTGATTTTAAAATTCCATCCCTACTTTGATTATCTGGACTCTTTTGTATGATAAACTATTTTGGAAGACAGATCTACTCGTTAGCCAGGCAGTTACCAAAGCCATTTAAAAAATGACTGATAGTGTGAGGAGCACAGAGGCTGCTGAGGAATACCTTGATGCATCCACGACAAACACACAGTCTGTGGTGGCTGATTGGGGTTGCAAGGCTCAATAGTGGAGAAAAATTGAATCAGTCACTCCTCATCCAATTCTTTTTCAAAGACAGAGGAAAATGCATTTGGAAGATAAGAGAGGTGACATCACTCTCTAGAGCTCAGGCACATGTCTCTGCTCCCAGCCAAGCAGCAATCACTGTGACGAACTCAACTTCTCAAAATTTGCAGTGAGGAGGCAGGTGAGAAAATTACTGTGCTTGTCCTCCAGCTCTGGATGGTGGGTTAAAACAGTTACAGTCACTGCTGAAAACAGTGATCTTTTTTGGGCTTCAGCGAATCTATTTCTTGCCAGTGCACTGGGAAACTGGAATGTAGACCTGGGAAAGATTGACTTAGAATAATAAAGTGTATTTTGGCTTGGTACTTGCACATAGACAAGCCACCAGTTGTCTGTGTGCCTTTTAGAGCGGCAACACTGTTGATATTTTTGAAGACAGAGGAATCTGGGAATTTAAAACCTATGCAAAGGGATTATATTTAATAGAATTTTGCTGATCTCAAGCAAACACAGGAGCTTTTGCCACAGCTTTCAAAATCTGCAGGGATTCTTGAGTCATCTGTGCACCCTGAAGCTGCACCAGCAGATACCAATGACTGCTGTTTGTGACTCTGCTGTGACAAATGGGGTGAAACAGGCTCTGATTACCTTCTGCCATATGAAGGATATTTACTGCAGCTTGCACTGATAATGCTCTACCAAGCACGAGGTTGGAAATGGGTATTGCAACAGGTGAGGTGCCACTCTCACCTGTCCTAGCACTGAATGGCTGGATAAGTGATGCCAGAGGGATTTGCAGCCAGGGAATGCCTGGGCTGCAGCATCCACAGCTACTGTGACTCTTAACAAATGCAGGTGCACCCTTGGCTGCCAAGGCAAGGACTTTTTGTACCTTCATTATGAACTGAAGTGAAAAAAAGCACAGAAGCTGCAAACTGGAGGATGCAGCTGAAATACAAATTATCAAGAGGGAGATGGAGCTCAGAATAACTTCACTGAAGAAGTAGCAGGAAAAAAAATAGAGTGGAAATTAAATGAAATAATTTTTTTCTTGTATATGTTAACAATTATTTTATGGGGTACTTACATCTTCTAAGAATTTCTTTTTGAGCAATACATTTGAAAACCAAAGCAAAGATTTAATCAAAGGAAGGGCTGCTGCCATTAGCTATGTTCTCATCATGAGTAAGCCATCCCTTAGAAAAGGTTATATTTAGATGAAATCTACTAAGAAACCTGCCACCAAATAATATATTTCCTATTTTTCATGACAAGCAGTGACAATGGCTAAAGTTTCTCACCTTACTTCCCAAGTAAATAGTGCATCCTTTCTGTCACTGAAAGTTGAGTTTGCTGGCCTTTGAGGGAGGCCTGAACACATGCTCTTAAGCCATTAGTTTCTGGGGTTTTTTGTGGGCCTGTTTGAAGGTTTTGATACTTATTTGTGTTGTTGGGGTTGTGTTATTTGCCTCACTTTTGCTAGGCTGTTGCATGACATTTCTGTTATAACTCTTTGCAAATATGCCCACATTATATATAATTATAACATGTGAAATAGATGCAGAGTTAGTAAAAGTAACAGAAATGTCAGCAGCAATTGTGTAAAAAGACAGCTACTACTGATTCACACTTCTAAAGAGTAATTGCATTTCCCAAATAATTGGCCAAATAAAATTGTGGTTATACCTAGAAATATTTTTAAATATAAATTTTATCTGTACTTTCCTGCTTCCAGCTGAAATAGTGCAACATGGAAGTTGATTAGAATTCTCTAACAGTGAACCTGTGGTTTGGATCCTGTTGTTACATTCTCTTTTATTGAATAGTAAGATGATGAACAGTGCAGGTAATGCCAGATAGAGCAATATTCCTTTATTTAACTTTGCAATTTAAAGTTAAGAACATTTTGGTTAATGGAAAGTGAAGATAGTGTTAAGGAGGTTATTATTTATTGGTGATTTATATGGCAATGGGATTGTATTGCAAAGCACTGAGTTAGAAAAACTGACATGTTAAGTTTCCTTAACTCTCAGACACTGGAGAATTGCCCTTGGTTCTAGTTGAATAATGCATATTGGCTGATAAAAACAAGGTACAAACTGTGTCTAGATTCATTTAGAACTCCCAGGTGGGAAAATTTGAGTAGGTTTTCAATGAAGAGTCTATTATCCCTTGGTAACTAAGAACATTACATATGAAAACTGCAGCCTCTAAAATGAGAAATCTTAAATCCAGCCAGTGCTGGCTGCCAATGCCATACTCAGCTTGTTGAGCTAATCATTGCCTTTAATTACCAGAAATCTTTCTGTAATGGTAGCTATTTCTCAGGTGCTCTGGTGAGGTGTTTGCCTGATAGTTATGAAAATTTAGCAAATTCCTGTTAGTGTTATGGTGATGTTTTAGTGCTAAAAAACAAGAATAAGAAAAAAAAAACCCAAAACAACCTTCTGCTTGCTGGTTGTGTTATTTTATCATTTCTAAAAGTCCTCATCCAGTAGACTGCAAATTCCCTGGGACAAAAACTTCATGTTTATATTTGTAATCTGCCACTCACACCAATGGTACAATCTAGACCACAAACAATAGCAGAATGCCAGTTAATTTCAGATTATAGGATGCACGAGAAATTCAGTCTGTAATTTTTCTTTCTAGGCACAATTTTCTGAGATTTTATGTGGTGATTATCATTAGAGCAGCAAAAATTTTCGTGTGATCTCATGCCAGCAGAATATCCACAGTCTAAACTAAATGCCTGTGAGGATTTGCTGGATCTTTCTATGTAAGCAAGTGATTTTTTTTATTCTGACAAACTTGATCAATGTATTAATCCAATGACTAAAAAAAATTCTTTTTCCTAAAATCATATATAAAAGAATAAGTGCTTATGAGGATGCATCAACAACATATATTATCTGGCATGGAGGCAATGCTGTTTTATCAGAAACTAAAGGCATATTGGTGTGATAGTAATTTCATCTACTGCTAAAACATATAAATATAAAGGATAGTGAAACTCTAAAGATGAAGATAACTCAGAATGCCAGAACTTCAGTGCTGAAAGATGAGCAACAGCATCTTACTCTTCAGGTGTGTCACATGAGGCTGCCTGCCAGAATGAAACCAGTGAAAAGTCATATTTTCAATACTGTTTTCTAATTTTTATGACTGTTTCAAATACTACTCTCATTAATTATGGCAACAGCTGTTGGCAGCACCGTACAATGTGTCTGCACAGTATGTGTTCTCTCACATTTTGTTCTGCAGAGAGTGGGGCTTGGATTTATTTTTATTTAAAGCTAAGGAAAGGATTTTATAGGCTGTTCAAAAACTGGAATCCTTAAAAATTCACCTTACAAGGCATAAGGAAGGCCCACAGTTCAAATGGACCACAAGGGAAGTGTGGATTCCTCCTTCTCCTTTCTCTCTTCTTGGTGATATAGGGAAGGTTTTCAACAAAGAAAATGTGACAATCTCATGTATTTATAGCTTGCTCAAACATTAGGCAAACATCTGCCATACAGTAATACTGTGATGTGAACTACAGTCAACTAAGGATTGTCCCCACAAGAAAAATTGATATATTTATTGAAGAAATGCACAGAAGATGCAAACTTTAGTCTGATCTTGTCTGTTTTCTACCTTCATTGCTCATTTTGTACATGTATATATATATATGTATATATATAAAATATATTTGTATATGTATGTATGTATGCACGTATATGCATGTACGTATGTATATAAATACATTCTATGTGCTCCCAAGCCAAAAGCTGAAATGAAATGACAATAATGTAGGGATATGGACTCTGGGTGATATTAAAGGAAAAATCTGTGTGCCTGTGAAATCCAGATCCCCTTTTCCAGTGCTATCTGGAGAATGCCAAGTGACTTAAAGATAACATTTAGGCTTTGCTGGCCTGTATGCCCCTGTCTGAGCATGATGCCATTTAAGCACCATTTTCCCTCTTCCCTGCTGACTCTCCTTTTTCCCTTCTGTCTCCCTGTCACCCTCTGTCTGGCTGCCAACAAAAATGTCTAATGATCTGAAAAATGATGTGCACTAGCTGTTTCCATCTGGGTGTGCTCCGTGCCGTGTCTCAGTGTGAGCACACACAGCTGTGCCACCGTGGGCGTAGCAGTGGGGATGATTCTGGGTGGGTGAAGTCGATCTGTCACCACCACCACGGCCTCAGCCTTTTCCCTCCTTATCTCACTCCAGAAATTAACTCATCAGCTGCTGGCACAGCATCTCCTGTCATTCTTGAGCTGTTTTTGGTACCCACACGCTGCTGGGAGCTGGGGAGCAGGAGGAAAAGCAGAACCTGGCTGTCCCTTCCAGGGAAGGGCTGTCCTGTGCAGGGAGTTCCTCATGCTGCAGTGGCACAAAGATGCTGATGGTCACTCTGCAAGCTTGGCTGCTGCACTGGAGCTGCCCACTGAGCCCAGCCTGCATTTCACCTCCCAGAAGCCCAAGTGCAGAAGGAGCCCTGACTGATCTGTCAGTCTTGAGTCACTGCTGAGTCTGAGGTGACCCAAGGAAACTTCAGAACCCATTTGGGGACTCTCTGGCAGCTGAATGGCAGCCTTGGACATTCTGTTAGCATATAAACGATAGTCTTAGGTGAGCAAAATGATCAATTGGTGTCAAAGTGTCTTTCAGGATGTGTTCTCACTTGTTCCTGCTGAAAGCCAAGGCTTGAAGGTGAAACTTGAGTCATGGAAGAAAGGACAGGGCCAGAGAGTGCCCACAGGACAGCTATTGACAGAGGGGCATAAAGTGTATTTTTCCCACCCTCTCAGTTTCCTCCAAGTAAATGAAATTATAATCTAACCCTTTTATTCTGATAATCTTTGAAAAGGAATTAGGCTTGCCAAAAACCTCTGCTAATGCACCAAAGGGAAAGGAAGCAAGTCATAACACATGTTTTGGATCAAACAGTAACATTCTGTTGCACACATTTAAAACACAGTGGAGGGAACACAGTGTGGCTTTGCAGTGTGCCTGGGGACATGAATCACATATTAGTTCAATATTTGCCCAAAGTGTATAAATCACCAGGATTCAGGCAGCTCAACTTTGTTTATAAGAGCTGCACAAGTAAATGTGCATACTGCAGCCTTGTTTGTCTTAGCTGTGCATTTTGAGGCTTTACCAATACACCAAGTCATATTTAGTGGTTTTTTCCCTTCTTTTTGAACAAGGAGACTGTGTAAATAACACAAGAATGAAAGAACTGCTCCAGCTCAGAGAGAGCAAAACATGGGCAGCATAACCAAGTTTGACACTCTTATGAATTTGGGTCAGCAACATTGACAATAATAACCAGCAGATATATTTATGTAAATTTAGTAAAAAAAAAAAGGGTGGTTGGTGTCATTGAAAACTGCCTCAAGAAGAGTTTGGTCAGGCTAGTGTAGATCATGTGCAGTTGTGTCAGTTGACTACTGACTGAAAAGCAGAGCGTGGGGTGGGTCAGTAAGTTTTTGGCTTTGTGGTACTGGGAGAAGAAGGTGAGGATTTTCTGTCACCTGTCTGATGCTCCTCTGGGAACTTGTGACCCTCCAGGGCACTTCAAACAAAACTTGAGAAGGAGGAGTTTTTCCAGCCATCCTAATTTATCAATCCCACCTGGCAGGAGGGTGAAGGACAGAGGTTTTCTTCATGCCTTGTCTGACAAATTAGTGCTCTGTGCTGGGTTTGGCAGCTCCACAGCTGGCCAGGTGGCAGACCAAATCTCCAACCTGGAAAACCTAGTGGTTTTCCACCCCAGTCCCACTGACTCCTGCCCAAGTGTCAAGACAGAAAAGAGCAGCAAGGGCATGAAGGAGAAATGATTGGAGACACCAGAAAGCCTGGGAGATGTGAAGGCAGCTGGAGATAACTAAGGCAAAATATTCCAGGGACACATACAGGACATGTGTTGAACTTCCAGTGCTGGAAGCAGAGAGGTGTTGTTTGGGGTTAAAAGGGAAAGCTCTAGGACATTGAACTGCAGGAAATCAAGGTTCAGTAGTTCTGCTCCTCAGGGAACAACTTGTCTTCAGAGCTTGACAGTATTGCATTGTGGTTAAATGTGTCTGGAAGAATTGGTTTATTGCTATCATGATATATGGATCCCTCCAGATACTTATCTCAGAGGTTGTGGAGGGGTTCAGTAAGCAATGGCAGGCTATAAATGGGGGAGGAGAAGGATGTCAAGCTTAACATCAGGGAGGAAGGAAAGCTAAAATAATAAATATTGATTTGGAATATGTCTCTTATTATCTCTGAGTGAACAGGAAAATGTTCTGATAATGTGATATTTACATGAACCATAAATTATCCACGTGGAGCTCTTGCATTGGTGTTGACTGATCAAGGAGCCATCCTGGGGAGTGGCTGGCCATGCTGCTCACTCAACAGCTTGAGTTCATTGCTGTATTTCTTTGCATTCCTGCAGGCTGTACATTTTTATTAGTTTATGGCCATTTGTGGGATGCACATCCTGGACTCAAGGCAGTCACTTTTGCCAGGTGGTTTGAGTCAGTGAGAGACTGTCCTGACTTTGGTGATCCTTCGATCTGTTCCCTGCTTTACAGCTGAAGATAGCTGAGTAAATCCTGATGACAACAGATGTTTGACTGAGCTAAAATCTTCCATGTGGAGTTTGACCATGCACTGAAAGGGAGTTGTAAAGCCAAGCCAAGCACTAGCCATGCAAATTGAGTGTTGCATTAACCCACTGGCAAGAGATGCTGTCAGAATAGGAGATGTAATTTTTGTGTCTGAATTTTATTTGGACTTTAACCTGGAGTCTCCACTCTGCTGGACATTTCTTCACCTTCAGATTGAGGTGCTAAAGTTTCAGGACACAGGGATTACATGTGCAGACACTTCATTGCTCCAGATTAATTTAAAGAATCCACATAGTTTTTGCTTAGAAAGAGTTCTTCATGTGGAGCAACATGAAAGGGAAAGTAAGATTTATTGTCCAAAAAACAATCCCCAAGGAAAAAAATTAATAACATGGCAACTTGTGATGCCTCAATACATAGATCAGATGGAAGAAATTTTAATGATGGGATGAATATCAAGTTCTCCCTGTGCCAAAGTCAAGGTGGAAAAGTCATCCAAAGAGCCAGTGCAGATGTTCACCATGTGGTCACATGTCCTTTTTTTGTGGTCTGGTGAGCAGATCAATAAATGCAACAAAGGCACTGACATCTCATTAAGTCTGAAAGTACTGATATGGTGTCACTGCTTTAGTTACATATATTGAAGGGGATATATGAAGGTTATTTGTGTCTCTTAGAGTGTTCTTTTGTGATACTTGCAGAAATACATGGTAGGTTTAGGGTAGATTTATGCTGGTATTTACTTATGTGTAAACTTCCCAGTTACACTTTTGTCCAATTTCCATTTTTTTAAAAAAAGCTTTGTTTAGATTCAAAATAATAGTGTTATTCTGAGATGAACCAGATCTGCTTAAATCTGGGATATTTTCTGACTTTGGTAACCTCTCTGTCCTACAGGCTTTGAGCTACAGGCTGACTGAAGAATGCACCTTCCCCTGTGCACGTGTGACACAAAGGAGGATTTTCTTTTACATTCTCCACTCTAAAATTTCACTCTTCTGCTTATTCAGCATAGCTTGTGAGGCTCAGGCCATCTCTTGGCTGTGTACAGAGGATGTGGAAGCTGAGAAAGCACATTCAGTTCTACCTGAGTTCTCTGAATTGTGCAGGTACAGTCCTTGTGCAGGGGCTGTGTGTGACTCCTGCAGACCCTTTCCCAGGCAGAGCCTGGCAGCAGATCCATGACCAGGCACCAACCCAAGCCATGAATCCTTCCCTCTCCCTCTGCTGCCACAGCAGAAATCAGCTTTTGCATTTGTCTGCACAGGAGGGTAACACAGACAAAGATCAAAGCCTATTTACTGGTGCAAAATCAGATTGCATCATTAGCAATAAAAAAGAGGATGCTTTGGTTTTAGACATTTTTTTTATATATCTGTGACATTCCATTTGTTATAATTTCTTCTCTCAGTTTATGAATCCTTGTATTTTTTTTTTTTTAATTCTGTATACTGGTTTGTGGAATAGTGTGCAGATGTGTCTGTATCATGGTGTAATTTGCATCTACTGTGTTGCATGGGCCAAGAAATGTGCTCTGTTCAAGGCTTTGAACTTGAAACACATTTGAAGGGCCTGATTTTGCATGATGTGTGAAAATCAGATGCCTGTAAAGTTCCACATGTCGATGTCTAAAGATGAGTTCATGCAGAATCAGTGACCACTTTCAAATGTATTTCTCTTTACCAAACCTCCTCAATTAGGAGGAGACACTATGAGACACAAATTATGGGGTTTGTTATTTTCTTTATTAGAGCACTGCTGCTCTGAGTATTTGGGAAGGGTTTTTTTCTCCTGATGCTCTTTGGTATTGGGACTCCAATGCAAAACACCAGAATCTGCCACCATCAGGGCTTTTCTCTGAACATTGTTCTGTCTGACTCGACACAGTTTTTCAAAAGGGATTCTTGTAAACCTTTGAAACACCAGAGTCTGATTGCTTTGAAATTTTAACAGTGTCAAATATTTCTTCAAAACTGGGGACAGCAAAATGAAAGCTGAACAGGCACCTCTGCCCACTCAAACAAATTTTCTTTTGCATTTTCAAATGTTCCTGCTGCTGGTTGCTGTTGGAATTTTGAAAAGTCTTTCTAGTGCTTGAAGTGTGACACAAGCAAGGGACTCTTCCATTTTTATTTTTCAAAGATGAGGAAATTTCAAAATTATTGAAGGCAATAAAAAGGAAAACGAAAAGCAAAACCAGAACAATTTTGATGTTATCGATTTTACAGTGTCAGTGTGAAAAGGAAACAGGAAAAAAAGGACAAAGTCTCTCAAGTTTCTCTCTGTGTATGTATCTTGATTTTGTCAGGTTTCACATTTGAAGTGTGGAGTTTTTGATGGGTTTTTGTTGGGGTTTTTTGGCTCTTTTTTTTTTTTTGTGAAAGATACTGATTTACAATAATAGCATTTTTTCTTTGAAATAATAATTTAAATTTTCAGTTAGTTCTGAGGATAAGTCTGCCTTGTTTTTAGGAATAAAGCATCCCTTCTAGATATCTACTGAAATGGCTTTTGATGTCTAAAGAATTCTACATTTGGACAGTTAGGTTAGAAATAACTAATAATATGTTCATTGATTATAAGTCTTTGATTCCAACAATCCTCCTTCCCTGAATTATGAGAAAAAATTAATTGAACCTCTTGATAGAAAGAACTATCTTGTGCCTCTTCCTCTAAGCTGTCTTCTGCAAATATGAAAAAAGACTATTAATGTTGAACACATTGAATTTCAGGGAAGTTTCTTGCAATACGTAAAAGTAATCATGTGCAAATGTGTTTGCAGACTGGGATTGTATTCTCACCCAAATACATAATGCAGTTTCCAGGTGGTAGCTATCTGATATTATGTCTATTTTTGTTTTAACACAATGAATACTCAGCAGCAGAGTAATACTGCTCACTGCCTTTTCCTTCTAATATTGTTCATGGCAGAAATCCAATTTATACAGTGCAAATAATCATTATTTCCAATAGGTTGAGGATCCTTCCTGGCAAAAGCATAACCAATGCCTTCTACTCCTACTTGTGTAATTCATGGTATTTCAGTGATGTGAGTTAGCATATAAAATCCATTACCCATAGAAGGATTGTGGGAGGGGGAAAAAAATAGAGAAAAGAAAACAGGGAGTATTCCCAGTGCTGCCAGGCACAGGGAATTAAAGCAAATAGCAAAGCAGGTGGAAAAAAATACAACAAGGAAGTTGAATACCCTGAAGAAGTACAAAGATCTGGTGTCCTGGGGATGGTTCAGTGCCCTCACATCACACAGGGAGGTTGGCTGCTCCTAGGCAGGTTTTTACCAGGGGCTTTCACAGTCCCCAAGCCCTTTCCTGGATTGCTTTGCATGCACAAGGAAAGGACTTGAGCAGCAATCCCTCTGTCACCTGGAAGGCTGTGGGGACTCAGTGCCAAGCACAGCTCCCCAGTTGTCTTTTGCAAGAAGCCTCCAGCAGGATGCTAAAGCAGGAGCATGTTTTCATCCCGACTTTGCGAATGGGAGTGACTCATGTGCCATCTGTTCCGTCCCTCCACCCCATCATATGGGCTCCTGTTTGTGCTGGGTAATGCAATTGCCATCTATTAAAGGGAGAGGAAACTTTGGAACAGCCAAAACAAACACGCCTGAGAAAGGCTGAAGTTTTTGAAAGGTTGGAAAGCCACTGCCACTCTCACTTTCCAGTGAGAAAACGTGGTTCTGGGCCAGGGACACGCCAGGTGACAGCCCAGAGAAACCTGACAGAGAGCCAGGGGTTCCTCAGTGGGGCACAGAGGGAGAAATCTGGGAACCCAAGACATCCCTCTGGCTTCCCTGGATGGTTCCAGACCCAGACAGGGGGCTCAGGAGTCTTGGCACAGTGCCCAGAACCCCTGTGCCTTTGATTTCTCTCCCTGGGAAAAACTACCACCCTTACCTGAAGAATTACAAGTCACAAAAAATAAGTAGAGTGTAAGTTAGATTATTATAAGGTGAAAAAGTAGATTTTTAAGATTGTTTATAATAAGGGTCTGGAGTCAAGATGGAGGAACTTGGATGTGTTCTGTCCTTCTTTCTCCTTCTTCCTAGCATCCATCTTTTAGGTGATGTTGGCACTTTTAGATTGGTCTAGAGCAGAACCAGACTGTACAATATAAGTGATAGGTATTGGAAGATAATTGTAAATAATGTTTACCTAGTTTTTAGTATAAAAAGATAATCCCACCCCAGGGGTGGGCAGTGTGCCTGGGGCTGAGCTGCTGAACAGACCTGGGCTGGTCAGGGAAAGAACTTTTAGATTAGATAAAATAAACACCTCTGGAAACAACAGAAGACATCTCCTGACTCTCTCTGGTGCTTGGGCTGGACACAGAGACTCTAAAACACACAGAGGTGGTTGGCTCAGGCTCCAGAGACACACTGACCACAGAGCAATACAGGAAAAGGGACAGCTGGCAGGTCCAGAAAGGCTGAGGAGATATTCAGCACCTCTCTGAGTGGTGGGATTGCTGCAGGATGCTGAAAACTTATCTGGTGCTTGAAAGGTGCTTGAATAAATGAATGGGGAAAAAAATGGATGGAAAAAAATTTCCATCAAGGGCAGTAAAACACAAAGAGAGCACCTCCGGCTCATTCTGCGGTGTAAACTCTGCATGTTGCTGGCACTAAAACTGGGACTCTGAAATCACTAAGCCTTGTAACAGACTCGAGACACTAATGCCAGAATAAACTGGAAAACTGGATTACTGGTGCCTTGGCCATTCATGGGCTGAAATGTTCCCAGACTTTTGGCCTCTGGGGTTGCAGTGTTCAGATGGAGAGACCACCAAGGTGGCAACAGCCCCGTCTGAGGGGAAGGATTCTGCTGAGGGGTAACCAGAGCATGGCACACTGCACCCATTTCCTAAAACACTCTCTGATCCCACCACAATATACTGCTGACAGGACATTCATAGATGGCATCACTGGAGGAAAATCAGTGAAAACCTGGGTTCTCTTTAAGTGTTACATCATGGCAGTAAGCAAAAAGCATAAGCAGGGCCAAGGAATGACTTGCAGCCCAAAGATCAGCCTTTCCTCAGCAAACACTATCTTTGCCTTGATGCCTTTCTGTTACATGCTTGTACACCATCCCTCCCAGGTTTAAAGATGTTATATTGATACAGAAGTGCTGTAAAAGCAAGTTAAAAATATATCTTGGTTTTCCTGTCATTTCAGGTCCTCCTCAGTGGGCAGCCTGACCCCATCACATCCTCACCCCACAAAGAGCTCACAGGTTTGCTGATATATTTTCAGCCTCCCAGTTCAAGCCTGGACACGAGCCAGGATGTGTCACAGCCTTGCTCTAACTGGTTTGTGTTTCTCCCTAATGAGCAAAAATGTTACCTAGCTAAATGAGTATGAGGAACAAACTGTACCTATCACCAGAAAAGCTCCCTAGAAAACAGTTTCCAAACATATGCATGAGGTAATGAGTTGTTTCCCTGCCTATGTGTCACAGCACTCTGTGCTATTCTGGTTGTTTCTCAAGCTGGCATTGCTTTTCTGACGCTCTCGCTCCTGGTCTGCTCTGAGTCAGTCTCTGTAAATCTCAGGCTGCTTTGTGAGGAGCTCCTCTGCCATCCCCAGCTCTCCTCCTCAGCTCTCACCTCTCCCATCTCCAGCTCTTTTTCCAGTGTGGTGTGAGTGTTGGCACATCCCAGTGGTTCTCCCTCCTCTCCCTTGCCAGGAACAACAGCAGCAAACACACGATGGTGGAATTCAGTGCACTCAGAAAATAGGTGTGAGGTGTTCAGAAAGCTCAGCCTTTTGCTTAGGAGATCTCTGAGAGCTTCTTGTGCATTACGTCAGTTTTCTCAGCAGTTTGCAAGTTGTTTATTCCCCCCTCTGGAAATATTTGTCACAGTAGATTATTTTACCTTGTGCTGCTGTATGTAAAATGCAGAATGTTAATACTTTATTTGGCTAAACATGTATAATTTGGGAAGACAGGTGAAGTGATGGATTAATCATCAGGCTTTTAAGTCTTGTTAGCTGCAGTTTTAAATGTTGTTTATTTGAAATTACAGTGTGGGTATGATGTCTAAGTGAAAGCTCTTTACATACATAAAATAAAGCTGCTTTTGCTCTTGGTAATAAGTGAGAGGATTTATTTAAATCTGCCATTTTCCATCATACCTGAATGTTCCTATAGACTTATCACAAATAACTCAGTAGCAAAGCTACAGCTACTAAAGTGGGAATAACATTTTCCTTCTTCTTTCTATGAATATCTCTAAGCCTTGACCTACAGGACCTTTCCTACTTATTGTGGGAAGGTAATTTTACAGACAAAAAAAATTACAGACATCTGGATAAGTGGCTATGAGTTGAATCCAATTCTGCTGCTCTCATTGAGTAGGGAAATTGTCCTTTATCCAACTCACAACTGCCCCAAGTCACCTTCCCCACTATTTATAGGATTTTTGCTCAAGACGTCTCAACTTCAAAAGAAATCTTTCTTAGGAAAGCAGGCAGTATTGTCTGGGAAGATAGGGGTACTCCTCCTTTGAATTTGTGAAGTGCAAGAGAGAGGTGAATATTAGTTTTCTCAGAATGGCAATTGAAGCAAAAGAATGGAAAAACGTTCATCTGATGCTGAGCCAAGAATGGTATTTTAAAGGATTCTTTATTTAAACTCAAATGCTTTATTTAAACTAAAAAGAGATTTTTCATTTTGGGACTATTTAATCCTTTTAACCTTTTTCTGCTTTCGATTTTATTTAGATAAATAGTGTTCTTGCAGAGAAATTGTTTGCTTTGTTGTCAGACAGAACATGTTGGTATTTCTGAGATGAAAGATTGATTAAGCAGCATCCAAACACTATGTTTTGCTGTAATATTCCCAGCTCTGTTTCACAACAAACTTTTTAGTTTTGCCCATTTGAGGCAAAGAAATGAACAGAAAATCTTCCTAAAAGACAGACAAAAGAGTATTTTGAGAAGCAGATTCTTCTTCCTTGACCAGTGCTGGAGGGAAGCAGTTGATCATCTTTAGTGATGCTGGGAGATGCTCTTCAGGAACTGGTATTTCTTATCTTTCAGATCTGAGGAAAGGCACAAAACACCTGTGTTGCCTATTGGTATAGCAGCTAGTATATAGTAAATTGTTACCACAGACACACACTTTGCATTTAAGGGTTCTAACATTTCAATTTCATCTGCCTGCCCTGTCTGGAGGTGAAAGCTGTGATGTCTGTGTTCAAGCCCAGCCTGTTCACCACACTGGAGATACACTTTGGCTGCCAGAGTGTATTTTCCCATCCTTGGGAAATAGAATTACAGTAATTTCACGATTATAAGCCGCACTGAGTATAAGCCGCACTTCTGGGTTTCAGCAACTTTTTGTTTTTTTGTCCATACATAAGCCGCACCTGATTATAAGCCGCACATTACAATACAGAGTGTGATAAAAGGTATCTGTTCTATCACCATCTGTTGAGGGTGGGGGCAGTGATCCTCATCTCAATGGCAGATAATCTGCTAATGGGCCATCCATTGAAACCAGGCAGGGCATTGTTCTTTATCTTTTCACACCCCATCCTTCCTCCAGGGAGTCATTTTCTGCTAATGGCCCATTGAGTCTCACTGTGTGACTGATAAAATCACTGCATCCATCCCATTGAAATTTGCTCCAGCCAGGGGGAAGAGCCCAACATTTCTTACCAAGATAAAAACAGAGGTTTTGGGACACTAAGGTAGCCCCTTTCTCCACTGGACTCCAGAGGAAAACCGGATTTCTCCACATCCCCACTGGAGCTCCGGAGGGAAACTGCACCTTGTACAGGAGCACTGCTCCAACTGAGCCACATCTGTCACTGCAGGAGGATGCAGCCACCATGGAATGGGACTGCTACCAACACCCTGCCTGACTTATGGGGTGTCAGGTTGTACTCTGACTTTGTCAGGGTTTGGAGTTTGTTTCTTTGTAGTGCTGTATTTCTATTTTAATTTCCCTAGTAAAGAACTGTCATTCCTAATTTCCATATTTTTGCCTGAAAGCCCCTTGATTTCCAAATTATAATAATTTGGAGAGAGGGGATTTACATTCTCCATTTCAAAGAGAAGTTCCTGCCTTTCTCAGCAGACACCTGTCCTCCAAACTAAAACAGCAACTTTTTGTTCTTTGTCCATATATAAGCCGCACCTGATTATAAGCCGCACTTTGGGTTCGGACCAAAATTTTAGTCAAAATGGTGCGGCTTATAATCGTGAAATTACTGTACCCCGAACAAGAAAGGCAAGTGTGGGGAAATCATGCTGAGCTTCAGGGTGGGCTGGGGCCATGGTGCTGGAGCAGCCCTGCCACCTCTAGCAGTGCACAGCTTGGCTTTGTGCTTCCTCCCTAGCTGATGTCCACCTTAGCAAGGCTTTGACAGGAGAAACTGTGGAAAACAGCATTTTGAAGGGTAAAACTGGAGATGAGGACTTGCCAGCATTTATCATCTGACAATAAGTAAACAGGCTGGCAGCAACATCTAAGATTATCTCCTCTCTGCTTGGGACTGTGTTATGCTTCACTTGAGCTTAGGATGGAAAAGAAGGACTTGTGCTTATTTTTATCCTCAGCTTTCACATTCATGGCTGTCTGTGTTCCAAGACACTGTGGTGCTGGTCCAGGCTGAAAGGTGTTGGGGTCCAACAGAGGAATTTAGGGGAGTCACACTGCTATGAGGCCACAGGGACACTGCCACAAGGTGAGATCATCACCTCCAAGGCAGCTCAGAAACACCCTTTTCCCAGAACATGTGGTTAGATCCTGTCATTTGCCTTCCTGGCAGGAATTTCTTCTAAACTGCCTGTTATCTGCTTTCCTCCTTTTAAATCACTGTTCATAGCTGGCTCTGTATAGTTCATATTTTTACAGCTTTTCTGCACTGAATATCCACCATTTTATTTTAATTATTGGGACACAATAAGAAAAAGAGTTGGGAGAAAAGGAATCAGCTGTGGAATGATCTATTCACAGCATTGGTTTCCTGTATTTACCAACCAGTTTTTCACTGGTATTTTATCCTACTCATTCTTCTTTGTTTTCTTGCATCAGAATGAATCCCTCCCTCCCTTTCTTCCTTCCTCCCTCCCTTCTCCCCATTGCCTTGACTCTAGGAACCTTAATTAAGCAAATGAGCAGACCTCTGCTTTAGCACAGTCAGTCTTTTACCCATGTTAAATGAGAGTTTCTTGCATCCAGTGTCATCACAATTCTGAAATTCCACATGGAGCACTTTTCACTGAGCTGCATTCAATTATTTATTCAGGCTCTGGTTCTGTCCCCACTGAATGCAAGAGCACTGACTTCAACACGAGTATCAGGCATACAGCTGGAAAGAAAAAAAATGTGAATTAAAAGTCATTTAATCTCATTTAATCACATTTCCTCTCCTCCTTGACCAAAAGATTTAGAAAATAAACAAACTCTCTGAAAAGGAAAACTATTAAGTAAGTTTCAAAGTCAAGTTCATGCCAGCTAATATTATCTATTTCAGGACTTCCTGCCCTGCTTATCTCCTTTTAATTAACCTATTTCTGACCTGGAGCATGTGTTTGCCTGGCAGACACAGTCCCATTCCTGCAATTGCTCTTGGCTCAATAGAGGAGTCTGGAGCAGTGTTTGTGATCAGCACTGCTGCTATGTATTTCCTGTAGCAGAGCTAAGGGCAGCACAAAAGGGAGGCTGGGAAGCAGATGTGGAACAGGAGTGTTGCAGAAGGAAGACAGGGTTTTACTGTAAATGCTGCACATTTGATAAAACAACGTGGTCGATCTGCTCTGTCTGCCTTTTCCTACAGCTCAGATGTCTGGACACAATCCTGGAGCCAAGGGGAGCACGATCAGCAGAATTTCTATTCATTCTTATCTTCTAAAGTGCAGATTTAACATCCTCCTGTGCACAGTGATGAACAGGCCATTGAGGGTGATAATAAACTTGCTTCCCAAATAGAATCCATCCCTTTATTTAAAATCTGAAAATAAACCTGATAAAATTCTCAGACTCCAGATAACACCTAGAGGTCTCAAATGTGTGTCATGCAGAAGGCAACAGCCCTGGAAATATGTAGCTTTAAGTGCCAAAGATTCTATCTTTTGATTTTAGCAGCAATTTGATGCAGCCCTGGACAGCACAAAGAAAGACATTAATCCACTTACTCAACAAATCCTGTCCTCCAAAATGTACAGAGGCTCAGACTTGGGAGAAACTGAGCTTGAGCAGCTCTTCTTCCAGGGCAGTAAATTGCAATAAGGTTACATAAATAGGAGGGAAAGGAAAGGAAAAAGGAAAAAGGAAAAAGGAAGAAAGGAAGCAGCATCAAATCTCCCCCAAGTCCTGTCACCTTTTTCACGGGCAGGATTTATTTGTGTAAATCCACAACCAGAGCTACCTCATAACTTATGCAGGCACTCACATGCAAGTGTCAGGTCTGGTTTACCTTGTGCACACTTAAACTTTTTATTACAGTGAAAACAAGCCCTTTTCACCTCTCTCATTGTGCAGAGAGAATATTTTTGTTCTTCTCCAAGGAGGAAATACCCTCTGATGACACAGATAACTGCTTGGAGGTGTACATGGCCTATAGAGGTGGCTCAAAAATCATTAGAGAAATCTATTAATGAAAATATTTTTCAAAGTGTACTTCCAGGGGGATGCAAACCACAAAGCAAGAGGTGCACCTGCACCAGGGTGTCAGGACAGCAGCCCACAGCCTTGTCAGACCTGAGAGAGCCTTGTCAGGGTGTAGCCATCCTGGCTGGGATGTCAATACTTTCTGAATTGCACAGGCTGAGTTAGTTCCCCCTGAGACATTGCCTGGCTGGCAAATTCCACGTTCCCTGCATTGTAGGTATCTCAGAGCTGAAGTTCAGACTGGAAAGCTGTAATTCCTTCAGTCACACACAAATGAGGAAAAGAATTTATTTTCTCTAAAAGTCAGATACTCCATGAAATGAACTTCCCAGGGCTTTTTTGGCAGCAAGAAGTGTGTTTTTCTCAGAGCTGCATTCTTCACATATTGACTGCGCTTCCCGTGAAATTACAAATACATTTAACAAGCAATTGGCCAAATTCCTGTATCAATTTTCTGATTTTCACCTTTGGAGAAGGATCTTACAATGCTTAGTGATTGGGCAATAATACAATGATAGAAGAAATTCAATGTCGATAGATGCAAATTGATGCATATGAGGGGAAAAAAGCCATTCCAGTGTGATACAGAATGACACTTTCTAAATTAGCTTCTGATGTTCAGGAAAGAGCTTTGGGAGTCATTACTGACAGGTTCCTGTGAAAATCAGCTCATTGCTCAGCGGTGGTCAAAAAGATTGTTAGGAATTGTTAAGGAAAGAATAGAGAACAAACAGAAAAAAGTTACACTACCACATAAATTCATGATGTAGCTTTATCCTGAATATTATGCAGTGAACTCATCACCACAGCTTGGAATGGAGAGCTGAAAGTGCCCCAGAAAAATGAAGAAGCAGGCTTAGTGAATGGAGTGATTTTTGTGTGAGGAAAAGCAAAATATACTGGGTATTTTCAGCTTGGGGAAGAGATGAAGCCTGATAACGTCATGAATGGTAATGGGTAGTTGAGGAAAGAGATTAATTATCATTCCTGACAATATAAGAACAAGGGCTGTGGAAATCAGCTGGGCTTTTAAAAAGGGAACACTTCACCACCCAGCATGTGGTGAAGTTGTGCAAGTCATGGCCACGGGATATTATGGAGACCAAAATAACAAATGGGTTCAAAAGCTGGTGGGGCAATTTGGCAGAGGACAGGGCCATCAGTTTCTGCTCAAAATTGTGTCCAGGATGAAACCCCAGATGTTCCTTTGTCAGCAGAAGCTGTGAGAGAGGGGAGGTCCCTCAGTGCCTGCATTTCTTTGGGTTTTCTTCACCTGAGCATCCCTTTCCAACCACAGGACATGGAGCCAGGTGAAGCTTTGCTTTTTGGTGTGACAACTGTGCTCATCTGTTATGCTTTTGAAATTTATGACTGACATTTATTTTTATGCTTTTCCACATCTTCCATCACTGCCTCAAGTGGGAGGCCTAAATGTGTTCATGTGTTTGTCCCTCACAGCTCTTCCAGATAGCAGAGACTCAGCCCAGTCCCCACTCACAATGGGATTGTTGACCCAGGCAGAGTCTGCTGGGATGGGAAAGGTCCTGAGGGGCTGACAGCCACCTTCCTTCTCCTCCTCACACTCATGGTGCCCTGGAGCAAGGGCCATGCAGACCCTGCCATGCCAGCACTTCTCCTGCCAGCCCTCCAGGGCTTGCTGCCCCTGGGCTGCATCCAGCTCTTATGAGTAAGGCACAGAGAGAGAGGAAAATAAAACCCCTCAGTGCAGCAAAGCCCTCAAGTCCTTAGTCAACACTGAAGCAAAGCCTACGTGGTTTGGTCAAAATCCAGCAGTACATCTGTGGAAGAGGTGGAAGCTGGATCCAACCATTTCTGGCTTGGATAGTAACCTGTAATTAGACTTGTCAGACTGTAAGACACCTAATATATCCTTCTGCAATATGTTTTTCTCCCGGTGTAGCTTTTTCTTGCATGCAGTGTGCTGTAATTCTGGGTTTTTCCCTTTATAGCAGTTAGTTTCTCAGCATAGTCCCTGACCACAAATACTTTTGAGTGGAACATCTGGTTCTAATGTGTGCTCTAGAAATGTTACTTTCTGCAATATTCCATTTGTCTCCCAAACAATATTTTCCCTCTTGTGTTTGCCCAGAGAATCTTGTAAGCTGATCAATATCTGAAGCAGCAAAGGATCCATTTGAGAACAAAGGCTCCAAAAGCCACATAAACAATTTCCCAGAACTCGAGGCAATTGAGGAGAGGTAGTTTGCAGAGCAGCCAGGCACACAGGAGCTCTGCAGGGCTGCCTTTCCCCACTGCTCCTACCAGTTACCACAACTGCAGGGGCAATCCCAGCTCATTTTCATGCTGGTGATCCTATAGAACTTTTTGGTTTTTAGTTGTCCTTCACGTCTAGCCAAAGCCTTTCAAATGTTCAGAGGAGGAAATATTGCATTGCCTGGTTCCTTCTGTTGTTTCTCACTGTCATTACAGCTGCATTATGTGAGTAAACAAACCTTCACCTACATAGAGGGGGAGCACTGCCCTGCATAAAACAGGCTGTGGAGTCAGGAAAGCAGAAGCACAAGAAGAAGGAATTTTTAATATACTTCCAGGCATGGGGAACATGAAAAGGCTGCTGAACTCCAGAGAAAACTCCACTGCTCTTCTGGCATGTTTGCAATACAGATGATGTAAATAATATATAACTCCTGGAAGGAGTGTAGGACTAAATAAAGTTTTATTTAGGGGAGCACTGCATGCATGTGGGAGATTCAGATGCGTCTGCAGATCACAGGCTGGATGCCAAGCATTGCATGCCCACTGTAAAAGCAGCTTGGGGACTGAATTACTTAAGTAATTAAAGTGGATTGTGACTCACATGCTGAAAGGGTAAACTGTGCACTGCCACAATCCACCAAGTTATTTAACTTTGGAAAACTGAAGCTCCTCAGTGACAGGGAGGAGGATTTATTATTACATTATTTTATCTCTGCAAGCCAAACACGATCATGGATTTTAAGAGTTTGACTGGACTGGGTTGTTGGCCAGCCACCTCATCATTAACATAAGTCATGGAGACAGAGCATGATTCAAACATGTGAAAAAATGCAGTTTAACCATTTTTAAATCCTTTAGGGCTTTTGCTGTAGGTGAATAAAGCTAAGCATGCTTTGAGGAGCCTGCTGCCCAGATGTGCTGCAGCTGTGCAAGGTGGAGCTTCCTCTGCTGAGGTGCTCTCACCCAACTCAGTATGGGCACAGAAGCACTGGAGAGAGGAGCTGGGGGTTTCAGCCTTCAAGGAGCTGAGTCTGGAACCCCACTCAGCTCCCAAGAGCCTGACTCATCAACTTCTGTGGCCTGGAAATACTAGTTTGCTTTCTGGAGCTGCAGACTTGCTTTTCCAACTCTGGTTTGGGGCACAGATGTGATTCAGCTGCCCTACCTCTTTGCACAGCCCATCTCTCAGATCCCCCTTCTGTTGTAGTTATGTCAAGACAACTGGCACCACCACCAGTCCCTTATTTAGAAAACTTTTCATGCCTTTTTTCCAGTAAACTTCTTTCCAAGAACTCTGATTCCTTCCCTCATAGGCAACTCCACACAGCTCTGACTCCTTCTCTCATTTCTGCATAACTGCTAAACCCAACCTGTCCCATTCCCAGCTGCCTTACCCTGTCCCTCACACAACACCTTCTTACCTTACCTGTTTCTTGCACAGCCCTTACCTCCTCACAGCTCAGCCAGCAGATTCTGGATCCAGAACTGCTGGACAGCTAGTCCCCTCTTTTATAACGCCCAAACTCATTGGGCAGGCACGGATGTTCCCACTCCTCAGTAATCAGCACAGCTGTAATTCATCAGGAGAGATTGCCTCCTGTGTTATCCTTTGAACCTCTCTTCCCACACCCTTCTTCTTCATTAAAAACCAGAAGGTAGAAGAGAAAGTTCCAGCTCAGCTCCTGCCTCCCGTTCCAAAGGAAGTTGACCCTGGCCATGGCAGGGAAGTTGGAAGTAGATGACCTTGGATGTCCCTTCCAACCCAGGCCATGCTGTGATTCCCAATTCACCCTTTTCATCATGTTCCTCCCTCCTCTCAACCCAGAGAATATGGCCAATGTCCTTTTCAGTGTTAGAATCTGCAGCTCTTCTCCTCTGCTCATCCACCCATTTAATGCTTAGCATAACCATGGATGTTTGCCATATGGGCCTGTCTCCTGATATTTTCATCTGCCCTGAGTTTTGGGTCAGTAACAAGCAGTAGGAACAATTATAAAAAAAAAGATGGTCACACTTGAAATAAAATAGAATTATGAATTTTATTCCTCTGAGGCTGTATTCCTAATACAGCTTTTTGGACACCTGAGCAAATGCTTACATTGAGATTTTGTTGTGACTCTGTTGAAGTGATGCCAATAAGACAGAAATTCCTGTTATGATCTGTTTATTAAAAGGTGCCTCTGCTCAAATCAAGGTGCAAATGAGACCATATGCTGAAGTCAATATTAGAGATTTTATTTAACAGTAAATATGAGGTAGAGAGAGGGAACAGAGTAGGAAAGGGGTCAAAGAAAGTGAGAGCGAGACAAATGAAGCAGAAAATTGTCACCACCCTGTGGTGTTCCACTGGTCCTTTTCACTCTGGTTTTTGGTTGTGGGGGTCCCAGAGTTGTTCTTCTGGGCTATCATCTTTACAGAGCCCAAATTCTGAGTATCTACAGGGCATAGGAGCCATTCCCATAGCTTGGGATGGCATGAGTGTAAGCAGTTGTTTTCTTTCCCACAGTTTGCCATAGGGAATTTTTGTCCAGGTGCAATAACTGGGACGTTACCCAGATTTGCCTCACCAGGCCTGGAATTAGTGCCCTCCTGTTCCAAATTCCTTTTTCCTGTGCTTATCTCAGGTTCTTGCTGTGGTAGCTTAGACTCAGTTAAGTTTCCTGAGAGGCCAAGAGGAGTGGAAGGAGGCACTGAGGATACAGCTCAATCCAAAGCAGCAAGGACAGGAGGGAGAAAAATGAAAGGAATTTCAGATACAAAATTCAAAGTGTAAGGTTGTTAGGTACTAACTGTCACCTAATGGGCCCTATAATTTCTTCTGTGATTATCTCAGGTTCTTGCTGTGGTGGCTTGTCTTATGGGAAGTCTCTTCTGTGGCCTTGACAGTGTTTTGAGACAGAAAACTGCATTCCTTAAGTTCTTAAAACTCCCTCTTTAATCATTTGCATGTTGTTCATGCCATCCAGCACACAGTAAATATGATAAAACAGAACAAAATTATTTGTGTTGCTGGAGGACAAAAGAAATTTCAGTGATTTTTACAAAACATGTCTGGGAAAACAGCTGGCTGAGATGGTTGCACCAGAAACACCTTGGTCACTTGGCAGAGCAGCCAGCAGCATCTTTGAAACCTCCCCTGAAATATCTCAGTTTGGAGCCTGGGCTTTGATGGCTGCAGCACAGGTATTGCAGCTGCTGTGCAGCAAAACTGCTGCTGTGTGCTTCCCCCAGCAGCTCCAGGAGCTCGGTGCCTGGGGGAAAAGCCTCCACTGTGATGGAGGAAAAATGAGGGGAATTGGCTGAGAGAGCTCTGAAGGGGCAAGGGTGCCCCATTTTGGTGTTTTCTGAAGCTGCAAGACCTTTGGTACCAATAATTCAACAGGTAGAAGGCAGGCACTGACTTCATCTGCTGCTCTTCCAGGTGATCACAGCCCTGGGTCAGCCCCTTAGTGCTGTGATGGGATCTGGGGTTCCCTGGGGTAAACCTGGGGTCCCTGCACAGCAGAGAAACCCCACGAGGGGTGGGCTCCTGCCAGCACCTGCCCAGAAAATGCTTCCCACAAGCCAGAGGGATCAGGATGGAAACTGAAGCAATTTAATCACTGTCTTTAGTAAGAAATGCTTCCACAGATTATTAAAACTATTCTTTGATCTGAAAAAAAAAAATCTAATTTTATAGGAATAGTGATTTCTGGAAAAGGTATTTTGAGCTCGTTTAGGCATAGCCGGCAAATTTTAATTATAGATGAAGGCTTTAGCACTTTTTTAGTCGTATTTTACTCCTCTGAAAATGTGGTGGGTCTGAGTCAGCAGGATGCTCAGCTGGCTCCAGCCTGGGGAGGAGAAGGGGCAGAGCAGGGGCAGAGCAGGCTCAGCAGCCTCCAGATGCTGTGCACTATTTTCTTTTCAGTGGTCTTTTCCATCCTTCTCAGAGAACTAGGTGATATGCAGATGAAGAGTATTATTTTTTTGAGAGAGACACTAGATTGAAAAAAATTACTAGGAAGAGTCATTTCTGCTTGTCTGACTCAACAGCATCTGCTTCACTGAAAGCACTGAGAGATTATTGAAATAAGGCAGGTGTCCAGGTTTCATTGAGGAAAATATTTTAAGCTGTTTTCATAAGGAGGACTGTCTGGAACAGCAAAGTTGGCTTATTTTGAGGGAAATTGAACAAGTCAAAACAAACAGAAAAATGGAAGGAAGTGGGATTTTGATGAAAGCTTTTAACTCTCCTTTTCCTGAGCAGATTAGATGCTTGATGCTTTGGACACTTACCTAAAAGACTGACATTTTGGAAGGAAAGGAAATGAAAGAAAAGGAAACCTGCATCCTGGGTACAGAAACAGGATTTCACTATGCTTTGGAGGGGTGGAAGTGAATTTGTTTGTCCCCAGACCCTCTCCTGAATAAAACCAAAATGTATCCACACTATATCCACATGCTCCTCAAAGACTGGAGGTGCATCTGTTTTTGACAGAAATTCAGTTATTTTACCTGTCATTTTGATACATGTTTCTTTGGAAACATAGGGCTGCAGTTGGGAGAAAAGAGAAAATCCATATGGCAGACAATTGCCAAATAAACAAACAAACAAACAAACAAAACACATAAAGGTGCCAAACAGCTTTTGTACAAACAAAAAGAGCAGAAAAGCAGCTTTGTCCCCCTTTGATGCATCTACATATTTCTATGAAAGAATATGCACCCGGCTTTTGACCCCCCTTCTGGAGAGACAGGCTCTTTTACCATGTGTGCTCAAACTATTTCCTAACACAGTCAGGTTTTAATAAGATCTCAATTTACAGAAATAAATATGTCTAACCCTGTGAATAACTCTGGAACTGGCATTGATTGCAAGCGTTATCACATATTTGGCGTAGCTGCAATTCTGTGGGATGGAAAGCAGCTGGCTGGGCAGGGACTGTCGTGGCTCAGAAATGGCCCTTTGTGAAGTTAATCAGGACTGAAACCCCACATCTTGCTCATGCAGGGCTCCTCAGTCCTGTGAGGAAACCTCTGGAGTAACCCCTGCTCAGGCAAGCAGGACCTTGCTCATTTGGGGTCTGCTGGGTGCTGGATGTGAGGAGGCTCCTCAGGAACTTGCAATTACAGTAAATCTTACTTATTTAAGGTGCTAACTGTCATATAATTTTAACAGCCCTAGAGCACCACCTCTGTGTCTTTTTGAAAGAGCAGATGAGGTGAGAAATAAAATTCTCTAGGTTTTGTCAGAGGGGGAGGGATTGATTTTGTCTGTTTTGGAATAATTTGATCTAGTGCAGGCTGCTGCAGTGCACAGCAGGCACAGCTGGGGCATGGTGTGGGCACATGGGCACTCACACATTCACACTCACACGCTCACACTCACACTCACTCACTGCTGGGCACTACAGGCAGCACAGGAGCAGCTGGAATGGATGGATGAGAACAAGAGGACAACCAAGACTGGGAAGAGAGGAGCAGAATTGGAGCTTTGGGGGAACAGACTGGAAGGAAGGATGGAACAATGGGGAAGTGCAAGGGGCCAGAGCTGGGAGCAGCCAGGAAGGTGTCTGGGGCTGCTTCTTGTCATTCCTAAATTCCTCTGCTGTCATGTTTCCCCATGCCAGAGAAGGTTGTGAGTGGCTTATCAAAGTGGTTTTTTTAGACCTCTCTAGAACACATGGAAGTTGAAGAAAACAATATTTGCTGTCCCTGCAGGCCACCCCTGGAGGCAGAACTCCATCCCAAGGATGGCTCTGGGTGCTCCACACTCAGTGTTTGCTGGACCAGCTCCCCATGCTGGGACTGAGCTGTATTTCAAACAGAAGCTGGCATTGTTTCTGGCTCCCCATCCTACCTTTTCCCTCCTCACAAACATGCAGGATGCTCAGTCTGCACAGACAGACTTCTCCAGGTCTGGGAATGTGAGCACCTGAGCTCAGCTGGTCCTGTCACAGGATAAACCAGCTCTCTTGTCTGCCAGAGCACTTGGCTCAGCGTGGCTGTGCACATCTTCACTGGTGTCATGTGAACATCTGCTGCAAAAAGGGACTGAGATGGGTTATCTCCATGTTCATCCATGATAAAATTAGTAACTTAATGAGAATTTACCATGGATGTGGTAGGTCTCATTCCACACAGGAGAACTTGGGTTAATTGATTGTGTTAATCACATCCTCCTCTAGTCATCTTAATCCCTACATTTAATTTTATTTGGGTTGCACAGTTCCCTGGGGGAGCTGTGCTTGATCCGAGCACAGTCAGACTCAGTTAAGTTTCTTGACAAGCCAAGAGGAGTGGAAGGAGGCACTGAGGATACAGCTCAATCCAAAGCAGAAAGGACAGGAGGGAGAAAAATGAAAGGAATTTCAGATACAAAATTCAAATTATAAGGTGCTGTCACCTAATGGGCTCTATCACTCTTATAATTATAAAATTACTAAATAGATATGACTGCTTAAAGAAAGAAAACAGAGAGGAGCAAGCCATTTCTCACACCTGCTCACACTCTGATGTGTTCTCTTCTCCCAGGGAGGGGGACTCCTCACCCATTTAGCCAAACGAGGGCAGCCAGGGTTGAGGCTGCTCCTGGACCATGCACAGATGCTCTGTGGCAGAATCATGAATTTAACCAATACCAAGGTGCACTAAGGTGTAAACTCCGTGGGTACTCACAGGTGGTGCTTGAGCCCAGCCCACAGTCCAGTTTGGTTTCCCAGGACTGACAGAGCCCATCAGTCTCCAATCTGCAGGCAGTACACTCCTATTTGTGAAGTCTCCATGCTTAAGGATGCAGAAAGCAGAGGCTGCTCAGTGGGAGTTTCAGCTTCATCTTTGAAATTCATCACTATTGCAACTTCAATTCAGGTTCTTAATGTTACTTTAATATAGGTTTTTGTGATCTAATTTTCCTTAGCCTCAATTAGGGGTTGAGGACATTAGCCCAGTAAAATCCTGGAGGAACAAAAAAAACCCACCTAGTTTTTTTCTTCATCATTTTTTGTAAGTGAAGTAGTTAGCAGGGATTTAGAGGAAGCAATTTTAGCCTTGACAATAAATCGGCAATCATTTGTGATGAGGCAAATAGACATTCAAGCTGGGCAGAGAACAGCTGAAGTAGAACCTCAAGAGATTATAAAAGAAACCTGCTGATGTGCAGGTTTCTGACTTTCTGGTGTCAGCATTAAGCGACACTATTCAGGTTAAACAAACCTTTTCTTTCTGTATGAATAAAGCTTTTTTACACTTGGTGAGCCAGGCATGAGTATTTGAGTGGATGAATACAAAGCCACGTGGCTCATCAGCATGCTTGAAAATTAGCCATCCCCAGCATCCCAGGTTTAGCTGGTTGCAAGAATCAATCAATTTATAGTGCACTTATAACAGCACAAAATGCAGAGTATATAGACCAGGCACGCATTATTGTCACAGATAAACAGGGGGTAAAAAGTGCAGCTTAAGGAAATGTTAATTACAGCCATGGCCCTGGGATCTGGGGTCCAAAGAAGGGTGGTCACTGGTGCTCATGGAGGTGTGGTCACAAGAGGCCAAGCAATGTCTTGGGGGGTCAGAGCACAGAAGACTTAAGACAATTTTTAAGCCATGGAGATCTTTATATCCACGAGACTCCAGTGGAAATTCCCCTGCAGGACCTTCACAGGGCAGTCCTGTTTGATTTCTTGCCACCAAACCCCAGGAGCAGCCCAGAGATGAGCAGACTCTGGCCCTGCACACCAGGCTGGGCTCTCTGCTGTCCCTGTCAGCTCCCTCTCACACCCTCCAAGGAGGGGGATGCTCCAGCCCTGCTCCCCATGGGCTCCCCAGGGAGCAGGTTTACTGCGGGTGCCCTGTGCTCTCATCCCACAGAGAATTCCACTTGGGGAGCCACATTTGTTGAGCTTCATTTTCTCTCTTCAGAGAGATGCTGAGAACCAATGTACTCTACATACTCTGCAACAGATTATAGAAACTCAACGATTTTCAACTTCAGCAAGGTTGCCTTTGTTGATGATGCATTTACCCTTGTTCTCTCCAGGCAAGTCTATTAATGCACTGATAACACTTAATCCTTGACCCGTTCACAGACAGATAAGCAGGCTGGTACCAGGTCTAGTCTCTCTAACATAAATTACAGCACAATACAAGAAATTCCTAAGGACCTCAGCAGTTCATATAATCCCAGTGGAATTAATAAATATGCTTCGAGATATTCCTTGTACTGTAGCAGATTAATTTGTTTTTATTAATGTATCACATCTTTGAATGTTGTAATCTCATCCTAGCTCCAGGAAATTGCTGTGATCCCTGCTCCAAAGCTCTTAAAATGTTATATTAGTCACAAGTCTATTGCTGAGATTAAAGAACTAGGAGCGTAAAGGGCACAACGTCAGTGTGGTGAGGAGGAAGTTTAAAGCTACAAGATTGCTTCTTTTCCCAGGGGAATCACAATTGCATCATGAGATTTAGGATCATTGCTTTTTTCTCCTGCTAGCATTAGATTAGAAGACACTCCCGTGCTGGCATGCAATGTGTGAACTTCAAAGGGAAAGTGTTCTGAGCAAGGAAAGAGTGGCAAGGTTTTTCCAAGAGAAGTGCCCATCCCATGAGCATCATAGGCACTTTTTTGGAAAGAGGCATTTACACATTTCATCTATTTTAGGCAACACTTGGGCACTTGCCAGTTTCCAACAGGTTGCCCAGGGAAGTGGCTGAGGTATTTTTAAAAAAGTGAAGATGTGGTGTTTGGGGACATGGTTTAGTGGTGGACTGGGCAATGTTGGGTTAATGGTTGGACTTGATCTTAGAGGGTTTTTCCAGCCTAAATGATTCTGTGATTCTCTAGGCTGTGGCTTGGAGTAAGAGACAAACAGCAGTGCTCCTCAGTGTGGTACCTCACTCTCCCCTGCTCCTGCAGGCTCCCTGGGACAGCAATCCTTGCTGCCTTCCCACCCTGAGGCCACAGCCCTGGAACTGCCAGGAAACAGGTTTATTACCCAAAATCCATTCATCTCTGCCAGTGGTGCAGCTTCTGGCTTTGGGCTGTACCTGTCCTGACCACACATTCTTCCTACTAAGGACTGGATGAAGAATTATTCATAATTTTAAATGCTTTCTTACAGGTTTCCTCAGCACCTCCCTTTCGCACAGTGAATTTTGGTCACTGCTCGGAGCTGACCTACAGCTCATGCTCGTGTTGTGAAGAGGTCTAGGAATGGTCAAGGCTCTGCATTCATGGCCTCCACAAAAACCCAAAACACTGCTTTGCTGAGGTGGCTTTAGAAATACTGGGGTTAGTGTGATGAGGAGCAGGAAGGGGAGGTTATTGCTAGAAATCTGTTTGGCCAACTGAAATGAGAATATTTTGGGAGAGTCAGAAGAAAATAGTTGTTAAAACAGACATGTTTTTCTGGATCTTCTCTCTGAGTTTTTGGCTTCTGCAAAGCAGTCTGATAATTACATGAAAAAATTTAAGAAGAGAGGGAAGTTCTAATCCTATTGTTGACTGTGGAAGTGTTGGCTGTCTGTAATAACACACCTTGTCTCCTTCCCAGTCTGCCTCCCCTATTCCCCCCTTGTTCCTCTTTCCCTCCATCCTGAGCACTGATATACCCACAGCTTTTGTAACTGTGCAAATTCTCGTCCAGCAACAGCTTCAAACAAACCCAACCAGATCACACATTAATGTTAAAACACTGGTCTCTGAATTTTAGCTGAGCTGGTTAAAAGAAAATTACTTAAAAAGTACTTAAAAAACATTAGCGGATTCAGCCTAGCCAACAACACAACAAACAGCATTTTTTATTTACTTAGTCCTTTTCTTTTTTAACGATTTTTCCATTGAAATGGTTGCTAATTTCAAGCAGGAAATTCACCAGCTATGTCAGTATAATTTGCATCAATTAGTAACCCAGAAGTGGGTGCAATTCTATTTTGATAATACAAAAAAGCAGTAGCCTAAGGGTCTCTCTTTGGAGGGACTAGCACACAGCCATAATGTATTGATGAGAAAATCTCATAGGTGATACATCTGCATAGGCCACAGAGTGCTCCTTCTCCCTGAGGAGGAGAAGAGTAAAAAGATATCTCAATGAGTAAAATTTTTTGGCAGTGGGGATAGGAGACAGGAAATATTTCATTGCTTATTTTAATAGAAACCAAAGAAGCATTTAAATATGGTGATATTCCTGTCTAAAATATAAAAGAGAGAAGGACAACAAGAAGAAAAATAATAATCAAGTATAAGCAAACATTACAATTATCAATTTTTCTGCCTAGCATTTCCCCAGTTACAAATGAAGATGTTGTTCCAATAGGGACACAGTGGCATCTATTCAAAGCAAATTTCAGGACTATAAGAGGCACTCTCTGTAGCTCATGGGAGGAAAGAAAGCAGAGTGCGTCTCCTTGTTCCTTGGGAACATTTTGCCCTTCTCTTGAGTATTTGCCATGGGGAGAAGGAACCAGCAGTTTTCTGCTACAGACATAATTGCAATTTCAGTTCTGATTTGTATTACCTGGAAATCAAACTGGAGCCTCCAAAGGGCAGGAGGGCCTACACAGCAGCTCTCTGGAGTCTCAGCGGCTACGGTGTGTCTGTCCATATGGAAAATATTTTTTAAAACATGCTTGCTATGAGGAGTAAATGGCAACATGGGCTGTCTGCCAATAACCTCAAATCTGTAGTGAGAAATAATTCAGTCTGCTTGCAAACTGAGTTCTAGTCTTCCTCTCCTGTATAGACTGTCGATTTTGCTCTGATTTACTAAGAGTAGGTACAAAACATATTTTATTAAGGCTATATCTTCCACTCTAATCATGGTTCTTAAAGTAAAATGCCAACATTTTACTCACTGTCTCTGCAGCACTTTCAGGCTCACCTCTAAACTTAATACACTGTGCTGAGTGTGGGTCTTCACCACTGATGGTGGCTTTTGGCATCAGTCACTGCTAGATTTAGCTGCTGCTCTCCAAATTTCATCAAGTAGCTTGAAACTAATTCATTACCAGAAGGCTGGTGTGTGTCTTTGATGCATTTTTCCAGCTTATCTAAATTGTTGAAACACTCAAGCAGCAAACACTTAAAAAAGGAAACCCACAAGTATCAAACTGAGTTTCAGCCGTCTGGTAGGTGACATTCAAGTGACATTTGCCCCTACCCCAGAGATGACAGAACAGCTCCTCAAGAAAGCCCTCACTGTTTTCACCAAACCAAACATGAAATTACAAAAGCCAGGCATGAATGTGTTCACAGCCTGCTGTAACAATGCCAGCTGTGAGTTTACAAACCTGTAGTCTGAAATACTTTTGAGTGTTGCTTCTGACTGGGTGTGGAGGAGAGCCTTGGAGGCTGCAACTTTGAGATGCATTGAATGGTGATGTAGCATCGTGGTGTGATGGAAAGATGAGCTTCAGATGAGGTGCAGAATTTCCCAACTCAACATCTAGTGTGGGAAATGAATAAATGTCCAACCTATGCACAGGCTAAAGGTTTGCATTGCTAAAGGTTTAGTGCTGGCATGCCAAATGTCCTTGGACTCAGCAATGAAGGTGGCCATCAGCACTTGCTCAGCCAAATCAGAAACTTGTCCTCCCCTCTCCACCTGTTAGTCCTCATTGCCACCTGTGTCTCTGATCACATCCTTTGTACAGCACATGGCAGTGATTTTATGTGTTTGTACAAAAAGCAGCTTGAGATGAAGTAGGTGGTTAAGCTGACTTGGCCATGGGCTGCTCCTGAATCAGTGGTCCCACTGCCCTTCCCCTTGTCCACAGAGACCTCTGGCTCCAGCTGCTTCCTTAGCACAGGCACTGCTGTGTGTTCAACCCCTCCATGTGCTGGCTCAGGGACTTCAGCAAGCAAAGCCCAGACTGCAGAGCAGCTTGGCCTGAGCTGGCTGCTCACAGGGTCAGAGCTGTGCTGGTTGTAGGGATAGGGGTGGACAAGTCTTGCTGGGGAGAGTGAGGGTAAGCACACCTTTTTTTTGGCAGGAGAGATGTTTCATCACAGTGGATTTAGGATTAAATGTCACCCTGCTGGGGTGCAGATAGCATCTCATCCACAGACAGTACATGGGCTGTTTGCAGGGAAAATTGCTCACCCAGTCGTTATTCCCTATGTTTATGTTTGGGAAAGGCTGGAGTTCACTGGCCACACAGAGATTTCAGGGGATAGCCCCACTCCTAAAGGCAGGCTGTAAGAGATAACAGTCCCACAGTTTGCATGGCAAAAATGCATGTCTTGATTACAGATTGAGTTTACCAGCTGCAGGTAACACTCTGATGTCTGCATCTGTACAGCCTGCAGAGAGAAGGGATCTGCGGGAATGGGAGCATCTCCAGGGCAGCATCCCTGCTCTGTGCCTTGCCTAAGGAGCTGGACAATAATGAAGGTGTTTGAGTTCAACATTAACTGCTCAGGCTTTCCAGGCTCTGACTGTGGCTCTTGGAGCTGAGACAGGCCCCGACAGCACTTCAGCTGGATGAAATAAAGAGAGCAGCAACTGGAGCACAGCCAGCATGCAGTTAGCTGAGAGAGAGAGCACTTCCTTTTCATTTTTATAAATTTGTTCCAAGACTGTTTCATTAAGCTTATTCTTTCTTTGCAGAGCGCTGGTCTAGTTTTCAAAAGAGTTTCAGGCTGACTGGCGAACCCTTCCACTTGTGAGGAAATGCTGATGCCAAATTCCTGCCTGCTCCCATGAAGTCCAGCAGCTATGTAAGGCTGAGGAGATGGGGGATGTCACCTTTGAGAGGCACAGAGACCAGCTCATCCCCTGGAGACCAGGTCCAGGCAGCACCCCTGTGATTTGGTAGGGCACAGGTGGGATTTCCACAGGCTTCTCCTCAAAAATCTAACAGCTGGGAACAAGGCAGGATGTGTAGTAAAGGCCAAGCAGACTTAGACCTGGGGTACTAAGGCAGCAGCATTGCTGCAGAGGTTGAGATCCCTGAAATTTCAAAAAGGAAGGCTCCCTTGAAACCCTGGAAATAGCCTTTCTTATGTGCTCCTGTGGCTGATGTGGGCTGCAGAAACACTTCTCCAGGCACACCTGAATGCAGGGAATACCCAGGAAGTTTTAGGTCATCAGCACAGACAGAAATTGTGGGGCTGGAGAACACCTGCAGCCTCCCAACAGCCAGACTGAGGGAGGAAGGAATATCCTGGTGGAATAGCAGCAGCTGTTCCTAGAGTGCGCTGCACAGAAAATAAAGTTGCTGTGACAAAAAATCAGAGGCTGGAGTGAGGCTGCAAAACAATGTTGGTGTCAAGGTGCTGCACTCTGAAAAAAGAAGAGTTTGAATAAAAATGTCACAGATCCAACTGGAGGGATATTCAGAGGAGGAATAACAAGACATTCCTGTGTGCTGGATCCCAGCAAGTTTGATTGTAGGCATGTAGCAAGGCAAAAGTGTAACTCTAGGGAATGAGTTGTAGGCACACACTGAAAATATGAAGAATATTTTTTTAGAGGTCTTCCCTCTGAGGGCAGGAGAAGCACTGCTCAGCATGGCACTGTGGTGCTGCTGATGGGAGTGTGGGTCTCTCTGTATCCACCACAATCAGGGCTCTGGAGGCTGATTCTTCAAGCTGCTCTTCTCCCAAGCACAGGCAGCACAGCCATGAGATCCAAGAGAAATGCATAGCAGGTCTGGGATCAGGCACAGCAAAAGCAGGGATAAGGATTTCTGGGAGCCTCACTGTGTGGCACAGAACATTTATATTGGTTAACAAGAGGTTGTTTAAATCTGTATTGAGATCACGGGCAAAATATCCAAGTTTAGGATATGGAGTATGGTACAAGTGAGGAAACTGAAGTAAATTGTATTGATGCAACTTGAATCCATTTGCATTTGATCTGGTCAACAAGCCCAAAGCTTGTAGAGGTATTTGTATTTCAGAGGGATAATGGATTATTTGGGGTTAGGTCGAATGAGGAAGGAATTGACTCCAGCTAGGATCAGGCAGGTGCTCCCATTTGGGCTGGACTTGTTTGTGGAGCTGCTGCCCCTTTGTGCTCGAAGGACTGAGTGTGGGCTCTGAGTTAATTCTGCACCTCAGCTGGTGGGCTGTGACCTCAAGCTGAGGACAAACCTTGTAACAGGTGTGCAAGCTCCTTTTTCCTCTCAGGCTAAATCAGTGTGAACTACTCTTAACCCAGAAATACCTCCTTGGAAAGAAGTTTCAAAATATCTTCTATTTTCCTATTGCTCGATTGCATCAGCTTAAAACTCACCTTTCAATCAAACTGGTGGGAATTTGCCTGCAGCCTGCTCTTCAAGAAATATGGTTCTTGAAAATTAAACTGGCCTCAGACTGTGGAGAAATGAACAGGAGAGGAAAAAAGCTAGACAGGAATCTTAAGAGTGACTCTGATCTTCATGTTTAAGCTAATACAGTGCCACTGATATCAAAGCAGACATTCTTCCTTTACACAGAAATAAATTTGATCAGTGGTTGGGCTGTTAAATCAGTATTATTCAACTAGATGTAAGATTTGATTTTTATAACATTACCAGTTTATTAATAGTCAGAACACGAAGCTTTACATTAGTGTCAGGGATGTGGGGGAGAAGCAGAATGAGGAATGGAAAAAGATGATATTATTTGCCCAGGGCAGACAATTAAAGAACAATCTACTTTAACAGTGTCACCTTTATATAATTTCTCTGTCTACCATTGCCACAGTTTTCCACACCTCAGGGAAAGAGCTGGCATTCTTAGCAAAGCTCCTAAATGGGTTCTTGTTTCTGTGAGATACTTTTATTAATATATTTTTTTTTAATTTTTCTTTTTCTTCTTTGAGAAAAACAATCAGGGAAACTGCTCCCAGACTTTTCAGAGCTACACAATGAAGTTATTCCTGTTGCTGGCATAGGGGAGCTGAATGTTGGGACACAGCCACAGCCTTTATGCTCTTGGGCAGCAGAGTGGGTACTCTGCCAAATAAAAACTCTTGCTTTGATTTTTCATTTATCCTGATGTATTACATGCGTTTCCTTAAAGATATCATCAGCTTCTCTTTCCTGCTTATTTATTCAGTAAATGTTTCTGCATCTGAGAGGAAAAGAACTTTCAATTCTCAGGAATCTGTGCACTCTAAGTTAATGTCTGTTACAATATTTTTTTACGTTAAAAAGCCTAAGCTCCTCACAGTTGTTTGTACAATCTCTTCCTATAAAGCTATGCCTGAAATTAAATGCTCTTGGGAGTTCAATTTCTTCTGTCTTTCAGTGTTAGCCCCTGGTTTCTGGTATTCAACATGACTGTGCTCTCCTGCCAGCCTTGCTGAACTTTGACAAGATTCCCTCACATTATTAACATCATCTGCCACTGCAGTGACAGTGAAGGTGTATTTCATGGACATTTTGGCCTTAACTTCTGTTACCACATAAATTACATCATCCATGTTATGGAAAATATTTGAAATAGTAACCCTTGTAACTGGGGATAAAAATTTAGGTGCAACAATTTATTTAAGGACTGAGCTTCTCCAAAGCCGTTCTCACTTTGTGTATTTAGGATTTTATGATCCCAGCCTGTGGCAGGTGCCTGTCTGTCAAAGGCACTGCAGAGCTGGGGCTGGATGCAGGACAGAATTTCAGATTTCCTGTACCCATAAAACAGCATCACTTAATGTGATCACTTGAAGTGTCTCACTTAAAACATACAGAACAGATAACTTCATGGGCATTTTTTAGAAATGTGGCCTTAAAACTGCTGTGTTTCATTTCTAAATTTTGTTTTGCATTTTGTAACCAGTGAAAAGTAATGATATTTTCACTCCTGCAGGTTGTTGTGAACAGGATAAATGATGTCCCAAAGATTCATCTTGACACATTTCTGTTTTTAGCTTCTCCTTCTTTTGTCTGCCCAACTAGGCATTTTGCAAGAGTGCCCATTGCCTTTAAACTGCTCTCTTTTGCCTCTGGTATTAACCTTTGGGCTAGAGACACCTCTTTGGATAAATACAAAGCTATTTTACCATCTTCCTCTTTCTGAGGCTTAGACAGAGGTGTCATTTATATGGGATGAATCCATCTGGCAGTTGTTAATGTTGATTTGACCATTTCTTGCTTTTTTTTTTTAATTGCACAAAAATTAATTGTGTAGCCTTTATTTGTCTTGCAGAAAATTATTTTCAAGAATATCCATGATACTGCTCCTATATCTAATCTGTGAAACTTAGACCTGAACTGTAAGACTAAACATTTACAACATAAGCTCTAGATAGGAAATTCTGAGTTATTAATAAAAACTCAAAGATGAAATGCTGCCTTTAGCCCACCTTCTAATGTCAATAAGTTTTCAAACCAGCCTTATGGTTTTGGTAATGGAAAATGGTCTTTCTGTTCTCAAGTCTGCCTTAAGGCCTTAAATTCAGACCAGGCTGATGTGACTAAAAGTCATCACCCATTCGACTGCTCTGTGATCAGCTACATAATTTAGAGCTGTGGAGGTCAAGTGTCTGGCTGTCTGTCATAATTGGCATCTGTGTTGGAAGTCTTAACAACCCTTCCAGAGCAGGAGCTGTGAGTGCTGAATACCAAAGCTCCCTCAGCTCCAGAGTCATCACTCACGCCTGTACAGCTGCCTGTCAGGCTCTGTGACATATATCAATATTTTACAGTGGTTGTAGGACATCTGGCTGCCTAATTCGGGATTAGGCAGCAGCATTATTCTTTCTAATCCCTGAAGAGACAGAGGTTGGGGAGATGAGGGTTTGAGACTCAAACCCTCCACATTGCCCCGAAGATCTCCCAGGAGGTCCAGAAGAGCCACAAATAGCACATGATAAACAGTTTGGGAAAGATAAACTTCTTATAGGTCACCTGAAATTGTGCAAAAAATGGCCAAAATATTCTATAAGGCTATGAAAATGATTTCTTAGAAGGTCTCATGGAAAAACAAAGACTCATTTTACAGATTTTTTTTGGAAACAGAGTATGGGATAAAGTCAAATCCTTTAGTGTCTCCTACTGCACTAGAAAAAAAAAGAAGGACCTGTCAAGAGTTACTCTCTATTTTCTCTGTTCCCAGTACTATTGGTCATAAGCAAATTTTGAAAACCAGTATGTTGACAGAATGGGGAGGAGCAGATTTTGAACATCATTATTGGGAACTTTTTCCTTGAATGCTTCTCTTGCAAGCAAAAGAAAATAATCAAGAGGTATAAAAGTTTTCAAAATGTGATAGATATATAAGTTAGTAGATGAAATGTAGAAGAATATTTTCATGCTTTGAAGACCAGGAATTTCTCTTTGACAAAAGAATAAATAATACTTTAAAAAAATATTTTCTTCAACTTGTTTCAGTATGAGATTTAGAAAAATATGCCTAGAAAAGCTATAATGTTAGAAAAGTGATGCTTGAAGTGTTTAATTGTATCTCACCCTGGAATTCTCTTTTGATGTGTAGGAGATCTGAACAGAAATTCTTTTATTAAAATACTCCTGGTATCCAAAATGCAGCCTGCTGAGTAAAAAGACCCTTCTGACATGTACAGAACTTCTGAAGATCCTTTTGCTTGTAGTTTGGGCATGTTTAGACCTTTCCTCTGAGCTCAGTGAACTCAGGTAACACTGTAAGTGAGGGGAAGTAGAATACTTAAATACCTAAATACTTAAAATGAATTCTGTGGACCTACCACAGTTACTTCTTACCTTCTTAAGATATATGGGAAGTTGTGTCTCTGAAGCAGTATTCACCAAGGGAAGGAAAAGTGGCAGAGTTTGTGATATTTGATGGCACCACTTTAAAAATGAAACTTACTTTTTTTTTTTCATTGCCATTGAATCCCTTTCATACTCTGCCAATTAACAATATCTTTGTGGCAAAAGGAAAATTCTATCCAAGGAACGACAAAAGGTGATCCTTTTCCAAAATATTTCAGGTGATTTTGACACATATGAAAGCCAGTGAAGAAACAAGCTCTATTACTGGATTAATGCTCTGGACTATAATAACCTCTAGCTGGAAAAAGCTGGCTTACCTTTTAGATTTCCAAGCATATTTGTCTTAGAAATACAACCTGTTGCATTTGCTTTGTCTAAACATTCATGTAGAATGGCCAGAAGAGATGGCAAAGAAAGCCACAAGACAGGACAACCTTGTCCCTTTTCCCCAGAGGGGATATCACAGCTCAGTCACAAAATCAAGGCTAATGTCAAGAAATAACTCAGTTCAATAAAAAATCCTCAGCTCTGAGTTTCTAATTCAAAAAGTGTCCAAGGCAATAGAGGAATAAACCCCTTCCTTGGCTGCTTCTCTACCACTGCACTCCCTGGCACTGGTTCCTTGTTAACCTCTGTGTAGCTGAGTTATTGTCAGCATGTGTTTTCTAAAGGGAGATCAGAGACTGCGCCTTTCTGCTGTCCTAATTTGTTATTTTAAGATAGGATTGGGCTAACCCCTGCTTCTGTGCAAGGCCAGGCTGGGGAAGATGCTGGAATTTCCTCCCATTTTCCCTGGAGTAGATAAAACCCTTGCTCTGACAGGGACAACAAAAGATCAAGCAATTTCAGGACTGCCTTCTGCTCTCTGGCCTGCAGTGAGTGCCCCTGATGGTTCATCTGGCGGTGATAGTTCATGTCCTTCTTCACAACAGGTGCCCCCACCCAGTAGCAAAGGTGTTTATGACCTCTGTGGGCATGCACTGACTTCTTGAAATAAATAAAATTTTGTTTTCTTTGGCTTGCAGAGGATTTGCCAGCAAGCAAAGCCTGGTGAAGATTCTGCCAATTTGACCTAGGTTACAGTGTAAAGATATGCCCAAAACTATGAACCAGGTGGGGCAGTGATCCTTATCTCTGTGGAAGATATCCTCTGCTAATGGGCCAGCTGGTAAAAAACAGGTGGGGAAGTGTTCTTTATCTTTTCCACAACCCATCCTTCCTCCAGGGAGATATCTCCTGTTAATTGGCCATTGAGTCTCACTGCATGACTGATAAAATTACTGCATCCCATTGGGAGATGCTCCACCCAGGGGGAGGAGACAAGCATTTCCTACCTAGATAAAAGCTGAGATTTGGACCATCAGTGCAGCCTTTACCCACTTGTTTCCAGAGGAGAAGAGCTACCAGACCTTTCTACAGGGTCACTACTTCAACAAGACCACTTCATCTGGACTGCTACCACCACTCTAACTAACGAGGTGTCAGGTGTATTCTGACTCTGTCAGTGACTTTTGTACTATTGCATGTATTTTATTTTTTCTCTTTTTTTTTCCTCTTAAATTGTATTTCTGACTTAGAGTCTCTCATTGTTTTTGCTTTCAAAACCATTACACCATTGGAGTAGGAAGTCTGATTTCTCTTAGCAGAAATGGTTGGAAGTGTGCAGCTGTTTTTAACAGGGAGAAAGGAGGGAAGAATAATATTTTTCTTTCAGGAATTGAACCAGAGTTTTGATTTTTCCTAATGGAGAAACACATTGCTTCTCTGCTGGCAACTGGGATATTCTCCACAATAATTCAGCAAAACAAAATGCGTTTGTGACAAGGACAGGGCAGCTGGGAGTGTTTAGTTCTGCTTGTGAGGGCACACCCCACGTAGGCTCTGCCATTCTCTCCCAAACGTGGGTGCACCATAGGGGAGAGCAGGGCGTGGGCTGAGCTGCAGCTCTTGCTCTGCCTCATTGTTCCTCTGAGGGGGTAAAGAAAAGGCTCAGCTGGCGGCTTGCTAAGCTCAGGAGCAATGGACTAAGTGCTTCTGTGTTTAATAAAGAGCAGAAGTCAATTATAGCACCACGCAGGAGTGAGGTTAATTGGGGCAGGAGATTCAGGGGCAGAGCTTTGCCAGGTCTGCCCTTTGTTTAGCACTGCTCTATACCCAGCTGTATATGTAGTTATATATTCAATATCCTGAATGTAGGCCATGCTGTGGAAGAAAACTACCTCGAGCTTGAAGCTTAAATGCAAACTCCCATTTGAATAATTCAGAGACAAAAGACCTCCTAATTTTTATTGGGGATGTATTTTTGTTTCTTTCCATGGTCGTATAACACACAGAAATGTGAGGGAGCTCTTTGTTCTCTCCCTCTCGGGTGCTGTACTCCTGCGCAATGCAGAGCTACCTTGGCTCGCTGTTCTGACATTAAGGAAACCAAGCTTTGTCTGCAGACTATGAGGAGTGCTGTCTGCCAAGAACCATCAGAGCCATGAGGGCAGAAAAGTAAAGTTTTAAGGTGGGCTATTGGTTATTCTGACTGAATTAGTTATAACTCTAACTGGCAAAGAAACCAGAGCAGCACAACAAATATCCCAGGCTTATAATGATCAATACTGCAAAGTGACAAAGCAAATCCTGAAGCTGGGAGATGGAAGCACTCAAGTTTTTCAGCCTTGCTCCTTGTAGGAAGACACTGATATCTCTGTCACTATGAACCTCCTTTGGAAAGATATCAATCCTTATTATTACCAACATTGCCCTGTCAGGTGCTGCAGAAATCTAGCAGAAAGAGTTGCCTGCTTTCTCAGGTAATGTTGGGTATCAGAATCAGAGGAAGCTGTCAGAGGCAGTCAGGAGTTAAAGAAACGCAGAGGAAAAGACTATTTATCAACAGGAGAAATGGTGATCTCAGCATATTGAGAATTTTTGAACCATTGACTTTCATAGCTGGTAATGAAAAAGATGATTTTTCACTGCTAGGTTACAAAACCCTATCGACTGCAGAAGGAGATAACTTGTGCTGTATGATCAGGTGCAGAACTGCTACAGAGAGCTCCTGAAAGCCCACTGAAGGTGCTACTTGCTTTGTTTATTGCTTATTTACTTATGTTATGACAACAGTCAGTTTCAGAAGTCTCAGATACAGTCACACATCACACATTAGGCCAATGAAGAAAACCAGCTGAGAGTGTGTGTGCACTTACTGGCTGTGGCGGAAGGTTGTGTCAAACCAAAAGATGGTTGACCCTTGCAGTGTGAATCTGAGGCTCTGCCAGCCTGTGCTCCCACTGGTAGCTTGCAGAGTCAACATTAACACGTGTGTTCCAGACAGAAGCCCAGAGTATAATTGATTACTGCAGTGAATCCATGTGGTCCATTTGTAGCCAAGCACATTCCCACACCTGGAAGAGGCAACCAGGGCAGCTGCAAGGTGCCAGGCATGAACCTTAGGGTACAGTGAGCCCACATTTGTGGGTCAGACAAGGAACATATTCTGATTGCTGTGCTGGGTGTCACACTGTTGTTATTGGCCTCAGGCACCCTCACTATAAAGCAACTTGAAGGCACAGGCAGTTCTTGGTGACAAAACCTCTGAAGTTTTTAGAAGTCACCTCTGCACAAGGCAAAGCTGTTACTTGTCTCAGTAGAAGGTGAAGAAATCTCAGTAACAAGCTCCAGTGTGGATATCAGCAATGCACATGTACATTTACATACTTGGTTTGATCATTTCCACGTTAGATCTTGCCCGTGTGCTCAGAAAAGCCTTGGTGAACAGCCTGAGTGAGGAGAGCTGGCCAAAGTCATCCAGCACAAGTGGTGAGCTCTCTCACAGAGAAAACTTGTGTGCATGACTGGGACATTGATTCTCCAGCTTGTTATGATAGTGGAGGTCAGGAAGGAAGAGACATCTGAGTCTCTTGTGATGACTTTTGTCATGGATAAAATTTATTTCTTGTTGCTTTTTAGTTTTTCCTGCTATGGTCATGAACTGTAATTGACTGAGGTTAAAAAAACACTGAACTTGCTGGGAGATGCTGACTTCTACAAAGAGGAGAAATTGTCATATCCAAAGGGCACAGTTTGGGTACTCTCCAGGACCCCAGCCAGGTCTAAAACATTCCAGAGATGGAGCACCCACAACTTCTGTGGGCAACATGTGCCGCCACCCTCACAGTAAAGAATTTCTTCTAATATCTGAAATTAATTTCCTCTCTTTCAGTTCTCAGACAGTCCTCAGCAGGAGTGATGAGGAGTGGCACGGGGAGCCTCTGCACATCCTCTGTGCTCTCCATCCCTGCAGCCCTGTCTCCTTGAAGCTGTCAAGCTGAGGCTTGGCTGGTTTGTGTGCTGCTCCACTGCTCTTTGCTGAAGGGTGGCCTCCTCCAACGAGCTATCACTCACTGGTAAATGATAAGGGAAGGCTGCTGAGGCTTCACTAACTGCGTTCATTACAAACGTTGTAATTGTAAAGATTTGCTATAATTCAGTTAGCTGCCCTAAAACCCTTGGCAAGCCACATTATTGAAATGATTATTGTTACAAGATTGTTGTAAATTGAAGTCAATCATCCAGTCATGAAATTGTCTTTTTTATATCTGTGTGGCAGGGAACAGTCTTCCTCCTTTTATTTCTTTAAATTAAAATCTCCTGGTTATTGTACCTCGAGTACCTTATTGGACAATGGGATCCCTTCCCAAAAAATGCAATTTAATCTTCTCATCTCAACAGAGATGCCTGAGTCCTTCTAGTTTGACAGCTCATGGTGACTCCCAGCAGGATTTTGGTGCTGCAGCTGTCAAGGATCACACAGGTACAGGGGACTCTCCTTTCCTGTCCAGCTGCATTGGACCTGAGCTTCTCCGCCTGTGCCCTGTGGGAATGGCTGCAAACTGGACAACAGAAGACATACATGGACATTTCCACACACATGCCAAATGAACACATCACAGAGGGGTAATTAACAAATATTCAAAATTTCAGCAGATCTTTACTGGCTATAAATTGATGAGTTGCTGTGACAGCCCTGTTAATTATTTTCAGAAGAGAATTCCCAGGTTTGAAGTGATGAAGAAGTACTGGACTAGGCAACCTGTTGAACCTCTGAAAACCTTGATTCCTGCTGGATGTTCAGAGCTGGTGTTTGTTGCAGTCTGAGGAAATACGTGATTCTTGCTGCTGCTGCTCCCCCTGTGTCCTGCCCTGATTGAGCAGGGAATCTTCCACATATTCAGGATGTCACCTCTCATGGACAAAGGCAGTTGGATGGCTGGAGATTATCCTGGCCATTACAAATGCCAGTACAAGGATAGGAGTTGCTGTGCCTCCTAAAGTGATAATAATTTCTATACTATGTAGTATAGCCAATAGTTTGAACTTTTTCTGACGACTGGGTCAAAAGCTGTGGCAAGCTTGGTATGGGTATTCCATGGAAGGGGCTTTCCTTACTTGATCCAAGGTGCAGATGTGGCAGGTAAAATATAGTCCAGCACAGTTGCTGGCAATAGGTAATTTGGAATTTAGGAGCCTTCCCTGAGGTGGACTTCCAGCTCAGCCTAAGACAAAGGCCTTGTCTATGCTCTGGTTGAGCTGTACCCTTCATAGGAGCACGGGAGGGGGAAGGAAATGGGACTTCATATCAGTGACTACTTCTTTACATTGCATGACTAGTTTCCTGTCCAAGCAGGAATAGGTGTCTTTAGATTAGAAAAAAGATTAGAATCAGTCCTTGTGTCCCTTGTGAACCTCTTGATAGCACCTGGGGCTCTTGTAGAAGCTATGGAAACACGCACTTCAGTTATTCTTTGCACAAGCCTTAAAATTATTCATCTGATGAATGAAAGCTCTTGTTTTGGAGCTGAAAACACAGATCCCAGCAACTGTGAAGAAAAAAAGTGGGAAAAGAGGCCAAACAGGACTGTATTCTGCTTGCAGAAGCAGGGGGATGTTCTTGCTGTTTCCTGTTCCTCTGTGGAAGCAAAACTGCCTCAGAGTCTCCTTATCTCTCTGCCTTGTGCAGAGAAACCATGAAGGCTGGGGTGGGAGAAGGGAAAACTCCAGTGCTTCTGCTGTGGGCATAAGTGGTGTGCCATCCTTGCACTGCAGGATGTCTCCTCTGCTCTTTCCAAGTAGATCTCTAGGTGGAGTGGCACCAGGGAAACAGGCTTTGCACATTCCCCTGTGGAGCAAAGGGAAAATATTTTGAGGGACAGAAAACACAGATTGCCCATGAAACCTCTTTCCACACACCACCAGATAAAGCATGAGTAGCTGTGACAGACACACCAGGGACTGGTTTTGGCTATTTTAATTTTTCTTTATTTCCTTTATTGTCCCTGGCTGTCACCATGCAGTGTGCTGTGCTGGTTATGAGCACACAACATACCAATCTTAATTGTTTGTCTTTGACTCTTCCCTGCTCTCAGGGTCACTCAGAAAATCTTGGTGTGTCTGTCATGGGTTCTTCATACCACTGCAGCTTTCATGAGCATCCCTCTAGCACTGCCTGCCACACCTCTCCTATGTCACACAGAAAAAGCAGGTGGCTCAGTTGTGGGAGCAATAAAAGATATTGAAAGGAAATACACTGGGAAATAAATTATTTTCTACCTAAATAGAAAAAAATGTCATAACTTCAGGCAGCAAATACCAGATCAGGTCTATGGAAGTTACTCCTGCCTAGAACCCAGGAATTTTAATCATATGAGCCCACACAATAACAACTGCATTTTTCTTTATTCCCCCCCCCAGTTTATGTATTCAGCTGAAAACTAAAGCTATTACTGTATCAGTGATCAAACACCTTATGTCCAACCCACTACCTCCCCCGGGGAGAAGGAAACATCAAATGCCTTAGGAAGAATCTGGGGTAAAGTTGAAAATGAAAAGTTGCTGATTTCAAAGAGGGAAGTTATAATGCTGGTCAAATTGAGAGCTTAATGCATTACTGAGGTGAATATAAAGTTCTTCTTTTGTTGTGGTTTGGTTTTTTTTTCCCCTTCTGAATCAAAATGTTTCAAAGGCATTTAAATAAAACTGAATTGATATAATTAGTACAAGCCCATGAGAAGTGATTGAATTACTAAGTATGGCCACTGCTATGGCTACATAATGGAAGCCTTCAGTTTTTATTAATTCCATGTTTGAAACTCTGGATTAAACACCCAAACTAATAAGTCAAAACACTGATGTAGGATCCAAAGGACAACAGCATTGTCACTCTGTATAGCAGGGCACCAATTCAGTGCTTAATTGGTACAAGAGCTGTAATAATATGGCTCATGTTTAATTAATAAGAGTTCTAACTAGTCATGAAACTTTTAAGAGCTCTTGGTGCTGTGAAATTGTTGTTGTTTACATCCAGTGGGCTGCAAAGCTTTTCCTCTCTGACATCTTACTCTGATGGGGCAGCTTCACTGGATACAGGCAGCACATGTTTATCAGCATACCACAAAAACAAAAATTGTATTTGAAGGAGATTTACCATCCACTGCATTAAAAAGACTGGAATTCACCTTGGGTTTTGCTTTCCCCTAAGAGGAGTGAGGAAGAACGTGGCAAACGTGGGCAGTTAAAATAAAGTGGTCAAAATACTTGGTGAAGAGTTGATTATCTCCCACTGTCCTCCTTCTTGCTGACTCCTATAAGCACCCATAGACTGTCTTGAGAAGGGCCACTCTTGGCATTTTATAGATTTTCCAGGCAGAATTTTTCTATATTAAAGGAACAGTGTTTAGTTTAATGTTCCAGCCATATGCCAGAATTTATAATCCTTCCCATTTAAAGCAGTTCATCTAATTTGATCCCAGTCCTGTGCAATAAAAAAAATATAATTAAAGGTGAATGTAAAAATCATTGAACAAATATAATAAAAGGGCAATTAAAGTGTTCAGATATAAAAATGCAAGAAACTAAGGTAAGCCCTAACCTCTTAAATTATTCTTAAAGCAAATATACTTAATCATGTAGAGTCCATTCTTTTTTTTTTACATTTTGCCCAGACCTGCATGAAATACTGTTAAATCAGGAATACATTCTATTTTTTCCACCCTAATACCTACTAAGATTCATGGGAAGCATAGCTTTCTATTAAAATAGGCTTCTCTTCTTTTATTTTCTTAGAATTAGCATACTCATGGTACCAGTGCACTCTGTGAAAAGAACATCTTGTTTGACATTTCTTCATGGATTTTTTTCCCAATGAATATATCTAATCCCTTTTTTTAAAGCTCATGTAAGTTTTAGCCACTCTCAATGTCCCATAAAAAAGTACTCCAAAGCTTAAATCTGTGAACTACCAGCTCTGGTTTCTTGTATGAACCTGTTATCTGCAAGTTTCACTTGGTGCCCTTGCAGGTTTTAGAGGAGACAGTGGCAATCATTCTCTTTTCCCTTTCTTTTTCCTGCCTGTTCACAAAAAATGTTTGCAAAAGAGCTGTCAAGTCAAATTGAGCACTCTGCAGGAGATGGCCCTTCGCCATAAGATTAATGGGAATAATGTTTTAGGGGAAATGCCTGATTATATATAGGGCTAATCCTATAGCCAGGTATTGTATGGTGATCAGGAGACTTCAGAGAAGTGGGAGTAGGGCACCTTGTTCTTGGAAAAGAGTTAACCTGCAAAGACACTGAAAGGAGAAGTGAGGAGAAGGCTTCTATAATGTTAGTAAAGTTTGAAACCATACTGATCATAAAGTAGTTTAGCAATTAATTTGACAGATTAAAATATCTGTTTTCAATATTTCATGAACTTTAAAATACCACATCCATTATGTTGCGAATCTTGAGAGCAACTTTAAATTCAAGGTACATTTTTCTTCACACCAGATTGCTAATGTGAAACGCAATGTCATTGGCAGGCGTGTCATAGTGAATCTTCCCAGTCTTGTGGCTGTGATCAAAGGTGGAGTGGGCTGTTGATGGTGATTAATGAAGATATTGACCCTCTTTTTTCAGTCAGCTAAAGTGAGAATTTGTTTTTAATCCTTTATAAAAACAAAACCAAGCAGAATCTAAGCCAGGCAACAAATAAGCAGACACTTATTCATGTGCGTGAGATACAGCAAAGAGGATGAAAGCTATTTGTGGATTTAGAGATGCTCGTTGTTTAACATGTACACATTCTCTAATGGCACTTGCTGCTGCTCCTAAGTTAATGCACTTGACTGATTTGGTTCTCTGGCTCATGGCTTTACTTTGTGGGAACATTCAAAAGCTTGTTGAGTGAAGCTGAGCATGGTTTTGAAGCCAAATCAAACATCTCCTAAAGTCTAAAGTCTCTATTTTTTTGTTTTTTGAGAGTTTGATTCTGCCTCACTGCACAGGTGCTTAGTAGTTTAAAGCCCTTTGGGTGGTATGTGACAGTCAGTGGTTACATCCAGGATGAAAACCTGCTCTGTCTTCATGGTGAGGGCCATGAGGAGGATTGTGCTCATGTGCAGTGGCTCCTGGGATTTATAGATATTCCGGCTGCTGTGATCCCTCAGAGCCAGAGCCATGGGGTCAGTTTTGCCCTGCAAGAAGAGGGCCAGGGGTGGTGGCTGGAGGCTGCCAGGGACGGGGAAGGCTGCAGAGCTGTCCCTGTCCCAGGCTCTGAAACAGCTCCTGGTGACCCCACCACTGATCAGTGTTGATAACTGCTTTTCTGAGCTGTACTTCAGTCAGCTCTGGGGTCAGGGATGACAACCTTGGATAACCAGGAATTTCCCTTCTGTCATTTGTTCAAGAAGGGACCATTCCTGAGAGAAGAGCAGGTCCCTCCTTTTGATTCTTCTCTGTAATGCCCATGTTAAAGATGTGACACAAATGCTGATTTTGAAGAAAGGTCTAGCTAAAATGTTGGCCCCACTGAAGTCAGTGGCATTATTCCCACAGACTTTAAAGGTGCCAGAGTCTTGTCCTTTATCCTTCTATTCTGAGCCTCTTCATCCTGAAGAAGATGTTTGTTCAACCAACAAAGGAGAGATATGTATGACCCTAATGGGGGAAAAAACTCCCCAGTGTTAAGAAAGATTGCAGTGGCTTGGGAGTGCTTGGAGATGTGAGGGATGTGTCTCCTCTCAGGAGCAGAGCCAGCTGGCTTCCAGACAAAGGTTATTGGGGCAACTCTGCTGATAGTGTGATGACAAATGCAGAGAAATAGCAAAGATAAATGTCCCAAAGCTTGGAATATTACAAAATGCAATAACAAACTCGACTTTTGTCTGCCAGAAATCAAACTGACACAGTTTAGGAGGAAATATGCTGGCATCCTGTCCCTCTGCTCCCTCTCCTGACTCCCAACCTCACTTTTTTATCTTCTTCGATTTTTCTATCTGGCGCATCTAGTTGAAATTTGAACTGAGTCTCAATTCAAGTTCCTTTCAAGATTTTGTGGGATATTTTGCAGGGTAATCTGTCTGTCTGACATCACTGCAAGATTGTGAAATCACTAAACCATGGTTTCTCCTTGCTGCCACAATGAAAACATGTACCCCATTTACCCTTTTGGTGGTTACAGCACAACTCCCACTTATGGTCTCCATGACTTGGGAAAGAATTATGCACTAGCTGAATTTCTTAGCAGATATAACAGCAAACCATATTTGGGAATTTGGGGGAAGGGAAGTATCATACAAAACCAAACAGGACTAACAACTAAAAAATGCACTGTGCTTGCAAATTTTAATAAGCTCTTAGGAGAGATAGACTTGAACTAAAACCTTGACTTCAATACAGCATGAAGTATGGTGGGAGTTGGGAGTTCAGGCCCATATCAGACATCATGTCAACATGTCTCTCTGTAAAAGATTGAACCAAACCCAAAAAGCTCAAGGTCCATCAGTTAAGAGACCAACCCGACATAGAGACCAAAATAGTGTAAACTGCATGAAAAAAGATTCCTTTGTTTTGAAGCATGTACAGACAAAGTCAAGAAAATAAATGTATTGCAGAGGTGTTTTATTGCCTTTTCAGATGATTTCTGTGGAGTGTATTTTATGAGCTTTGGCCACATTTTCACATTACTGGTGAATAAAGCTCTCATTGTTCAAAGGGTGTCACCTGGTGACTCATGAATTTCTTTAAATGCTGCTTAAAAAACCCCTCACGTGAAATTGAGAGTGCTGCTCTATATGTACCTATGGGCCTACAGAAAAATGAGCCACTTCTGAGCCTGATCAATTCCTGGACTGGGGAGTCTCAGGCAATTTGAGATTGACAGATACAGAGAAGAAGTGAAAATACAGCATCATCTTTGCTCCTCATGGAAAATAAATCTCCTTGATTTTGTGTCACAAGTGCTGATTCTGTATTTCCAACTCAAGACTTCACTCTGGAAGTATGAGTTGAATTTAAAGTGAGTCTAAGTTATTTTTTAATGAATGTCTGTCTTTTTCCTCCTTGAGTCAATGCCAGTGCAGACATGGCTTACATGTCTTACACAGAGCTAACAGATAGTAGGGAGGTCAAAAGGATGCTCAGCTGGGCAAACAACTGGTGTACAAGATTTCCCTAATTTTCTAGGTCAGTCTAGATGAAGCAAATCTTTCAAACCCATCTCCAGAAAGTTCATAGTGGTGTGCTCAGGTTCTGTGTGTGCTGTGTGCTCAGAACTCTGCTGTTGAGGGAAATGTCCTTCCCAGCCAGATGAGTGCCTATAGTCTGTAGAGCTGCAGCTGGAGTTATTTTCAGAAAGTTGATCCTAATACAGAATCCCACCAAAACACTTTATAAACCAACTGTGTCTTAATTGGCATTCTTTTGATATTTCCTGAAATATCACTGAACCTATGTTTTGGCAAAACCATTAAAACAGCCCAAACAGTCTTAGCCCTCTTCAGTGTGTTTGGTCATCTTGGAGATCAGATTTTGCTGTATAACTGTGGCTAGTACACCTGTGGCAGAATTAGCTGTATGTAAGCTCTGGTATCTCTCTGTTTTTCTTCCTCTACCTTGCTGTTTCATCCTCTACTATTGGATGATCATTTTAGAGATACAGCACATAATTCTCTGATTAAAACTAATTGAAGCAAGAGGAGTAGAGATCCATGTCAATATCTACAAAAAGAGGTGGGTAAAGACATGTTCATAAAATGTTTTCTGCTCTTAAGGAATACCTTTACACTCAATATCAACAGCTGAGAAATGCACCCTGCCTGGGGAAGCAAAGAACAGACCCCTTTGGGGCAATTAGAATGCATGTGTGTAATTGAGATCTTGAGAATGGGTTTTATAGCCATTTTATACATGAGGATACAAGGGGACAAATGACACTGGATACTATGACAGACTGTCACTAGGGAGAAGGCCTTTTACTCCCAGCTCTGGGAGGCTTTGCTGCATTTCCACTTTGCATTGTTCAGGTTTGCTGCTGCAGGGCTGCACTTGGGCAGATGGTTATTGCATGCCTGGGAGCACAAGTGAGGAACTGGAAAGGAGAATTTATCCTATCTCAGAGAAAAAAAAAGCATCCTCTCTGGCAGCAGGGCCTTCAGGAAAACTTGGCATTGAAGATCTTTCCCCTTTTCTGCAAAACACTGAAGTATTAGGAGGACAAAGTGAGGGTGGGCAATCTCTTTGTAATCCCTCTTTGCCTCAGAGATAGGGAGTCAGGAGAGACTTCTAAGTGGTTCCCCTGGGAGAGGGATAAGATGGTGAGTGCACTGACCATAAAGGCCTAAGTAGCTGATTAAAATGTAGTTGCAAACATCCAGGATGAACAGATTTTCAGAGGAGCTGAGAACTCATAAAAGCCTTTGAAGCCATTGTGAGATTGTAGTACCTTTGGAAGTTCAGCATTATAAAACTGAGCCATGCCTTAATATACAGAACAAAAAAAATATGCAAAAAATGCCCTCTTCATAACCTCAAGTACTGAGCAATTTTAAATGCAATATACTAAAAAAAGATAAAAATTATCACAATGCACAGTAACTTATCTTACAGTTTTTAGTGAACATATTGATATTTTTGTTCTAAATACTGCAACTCTAATAAGGACACCAAACTATGAGCAATTTACCTCCAAATCAATGCATCGACCAGGCAGCGAATCTCCAAATTACTTAACAACTCAAAGTTAGTGCATTTTTCCATGTTACCATCCATATTATTAGCAGCAAACAGAGTCCTAGTTACTCATGAGAATGCAACAACTAACCAGTCAATAGCTAAATATCCCTATAGGTCTGCCTATGCTCTATTACAATATGTCTGATTGATAACCCTGCAAAGTTTTTTTAGTTTAAAAGGGCAACATCTTACTAGTTTCCAGAATTCCTTTTTTAAGGTGTGAAAATGGAGTGTTCTCTTAAAATTTGACTTTCCCCCTATTGTGTACACTAGAGGCGACTGAAATGCAGCCTTTACCATTTTATTTCAGAGAAATCACAGGAAGCATCAGGTGGCAGTGACCTTCCATGACTGAAGATATGAGCTGCATTTTTCATTAATGTAGCTCTTGGCCCCAAATGCTGGAGAGGAAACAACAGACTACAGAGAGTACAGGGGATTACACAGTGGTAACACGGGAAAATCAAAACAAACTAACTCTTTATGCAGCTAAAATCCTGCTGCAGTTCAGCTACAGATTTCATCGTTCTGCCTAATGGGATTAAGGCACACAACAAGGGGCTCCATTCTCCAGGGTTGCTGCCTTATTCCTTTTAGTGCTGCCCAATTTCAGAGCCAGGAAGATTCATGAAAGACTGCAAATACCAAACGACAAATATTTTCTGGTTTCGATGATTGCCTCTGGAGAAGCTTGACATGGACACTTTTGCTAACAAGGTGAAGTCATCTACTCTGGAAGCCTGTGCTCTGGGAAGCTTGCAGATGAGTTCCATTCTTGGCAGCATTCTCCTTTTAAGTTCCAGTTTGTGGCTTTTTTTTTCACTCTCCTTATTTTAGGCTTCTGCGTGACTTCATTCATCCACAAAAGTAATTCTGCTTTTTATTTACTAGGCAAGGAAATACTGGTACACTGCTTCAGAAAGGGATGATGTTCATGTGCAGCAAGGGCCAGCAGCTCCCTGGAAGCAGAGAACCACAGGGGTCTCCTCAGGGGTCCACAGGGTCTCACCAGCCAGGGCCCCTCTCATCACCCCCTGCAAGGGAGCAGAGGAGGTCATGAGATCACAGGTTCAACCAAGTTTCCAGATCACCGTGCAAGGCTGTGGTGATAGGGCAGGGTGGAGGTCAAACCAGGAGATAATCCACAGGTCAGATCCAGTGAATGTCAGGCAGGGCCACAAAGACAGAGGAGGGCCAAGGTCAACATGGAAAGAGTTCTTGGGGCAGGGCTGGCAGGCAAAGACATATTCAAGGCTACATATTAGAGCTTTTATGAATTGTAGATTTTAAAATAATACAATGAAACAGCCAGTACTGCTTGAAAAGTTAGTGCTGTATTTCTTCCGCATTGGTGTATCCAGCTTTCACCATGGCATTGCTTGAGAGTCCTGGGTTAAGCTTTGCTGTGCTAGTCACAATGATAGCATGGGCTAAAGAGATCCTCTGCCCCAGAGACCTCAGGTGGGGAACAGTGTTCATATTTCCAGTTTCATGGGGCAGGTACAAGGCTACCAGAGCTCTGATTTCCCTGAGATGCTCAGCAGTGCATGATACTGCCAGAGACAGAAAATTGCACTATCTAATTTAGCTGGGCCATGTACAATCTCTTCAAGGAAGAGATTGAGTCTATTAGATTCATCTGTAGTTTTGCTCCAGCCACTCAATTGTAAGGGGGTTAAGTTGGAGACAAACAGTGATTCAATTTTATGACCAGACTGAAAATACAAATAAATCTGCTGCTCCTGTGTGCTGACTGTACTGTGTGCCCAAGGGCAGGATGCTTTAATTGGGTGTAATAGCTCCAGGTCTGAACTTACGTATGTGCACATCAAACACTCCTTTTACACCATGAACAAGTGCTATTGAAATAATTATTGTATTAGCCTCATCATCTTTCTACATGGAAATGTAGAGCATATGACAAGCTCAACAGATGCCTATAACCAGCATCCAGATAACATTATTAAAAACAAAAAAAAAACAAACCAAAAAAAAAAAGAAAAAAGCCAAAAAAAAAAGGAAACAAGGAGAAGCCATTATATTTTTGGCAAATTGGCTGAGAACACTTAGGAGGCTGAACTGGAGACTGCTGTCATATTTGTCATCCTGCTGATTGCCTAATGTAAAACACAGAAGGCCAGTGAAGTGTGAGAAAAGCAAGTCATTGTGGAGGACCAAAGCCTGAGCACTGGGAAATTACAAGCAGTGACCTACAGTGAATATGCAACAAAAGTGCAGAAACCCAGCTTCTCGCTGCCAGAGGACAGGCTGTTGACTGGGAACAAAGCTTCAGATTTCTCTGAGTGATTAGAAATTTGCAGAGCTGTGGATGCCATGTCCTAAAAGTCCTGGAGGAAGAATATGGGCACTGTGGTTGCCAGATGATTCAGGGGGAGCAGCTGCAAAGAAAATGCCTCTTCCTGCCCTCCCAGATGGATGAAAACTGTCATGAAAGGTCGCCTATGAGGGAGGGTTGGACTTCAGCCTTCAACAGATTTGTGTAAGTCCCCAGATGGGAAAAAATACCACTTCTCAAACTTCCTGAATATCCTGTTCAAAGGAAAGGCCACTTGTCCTCCATGTGAGAATTTTTCAGGGTAATGTAGGCACAGGGAAGAAAGACTCTGCTCTCCTAGACCAGGAGCTGGTGCCTGCATCTGCTGGTTTCAAATGGCTGTGGGATAAGGTTTTTCTGAGTGAGAAAGTTTCCTCCTGTTCCAAAGGTAGAGAGAGGGCTGAGAAAAGGAGCTGCAAAGAGGAGCTGAAGATGGGGAAACCTGTGTGAATGGACGTCCTTGAAAAAGCAGAGCAGATACTTGACCTGGATGCTTTTATATTTATTTTTTTAATGGACATTCTAGAATAAGGACATTCTTGATTAGTTTTATTGTTCCTTAATATCACTTAGAAGTGCTTTCTGACAAATGGAGGAACTACAGGGAAATACCTTTCTTGCTATGGAAACACCACAGTGATTTACATCAGCTTAAGGAGTTCTGCAGGTTCTTTGCAGCAGTAAGGTAACTTTCTTGGTTATTTTTGAAAAAGGAGATGCTCCTTGTATATAACACGGTGCTTCAGAAATTGCCCTCCCTTTCCAGGATTTCTGTGTAATCTGCTGGACATTCAATGACAAAGGACAGGTAGCTGGGACAGAGATGGGGCAGGTGACTTCAGATTTGAAATGTGACTGGATTTTGTGCATTCAATTCAATTTGGGTTGCAAACAAAATTAAGAAGAGTTATGAAGGGAGTCTTAATTTCTCGTTCTCAGGAAAGACATGTGAGTAAGAGGAAGGATTATGTGTGAGAGAGAACATGGTAACTATTATGGTAAGTGACTGGTGGAAGAGATTTATTCATTGTTAATTTACCTTTCCTCTGTTTCATTGCCCATATAACGCGCAGTTTAAAAATATACACGAGCTAATTAGGAGACATTTTCTGGAAGGGAGTCACAGCTGCATGATGTGAAATTTCTGCAATCAGTGAAAAAATGTAAGGGGCTTGTTTACACAGTTCAGACATCCAGCTTCAGCTACACTGCCACGAATGGCTGAACTTGTGATATTCCTTTCTTCCTTCATAGTTAAGTATTTCTCTGAGAACTTGTAATGCTGTCTGTAATAGTAGTCATTAGGCTGCTCTTGAAGTATGGTTTGTGTACACAAAAGCTTGGCCATTTTTTCTGACAGTAGCTGTTGTTTGAATAAAACATGTTTTTACACATTCTCTGCAAAATTTGTTTCTTGTCCTTAATATTTTCTCCCAGGGATATTGCCAGTATAATTTCTAGAGCTCCTTTAGGTTTCCATAGGTTTTCACACCCTTAGATGAGGAGTGATTTGTTTTCCTCTGCCTCAAATCTGTCATTATTTTTGGTGCATGTTCCATTCCTACCTTGCAATACTTAAATGATTTGAAGAATATTTAAGGAGTTGTCTAGTTGTTTGTGCCTATGTTATTCATTATCTGCAATTTATCACCGTATGGTACCTTCTTCCCACATCTAGATGTGTATAAACCACAAATAACTAGTATTATTTTAAGTGTACAATAAAGTCATATTACACATGACAAATAGAATCATAGAATTATTTATGGCATCTATTCATTACTGCAATATATATAATGTTAGTGTGCAATAATATATAGAATATACATTACGCAGCTGACTATGTTCGGTGCAGCACATGGGACTTGCAATCCAACAAAGCCAGAAAAACAACTTCAATGAACTGTATGAAAACCATACTTTCAACATAATTTTTCCTTTTTGATGGTTGCATTTGTGAAATTGAGATCCTGGAAAGCCATGAAGATGTCTTCATCATGAAAGGTGACCTTTTTCAAGATACCACATCCTGTGTGGTTAAATGGCTTATGCATTTATTAGCACCTTTCGATTCAGAGCCTGCCTACTTGGTGCTAGTAGAGGAATATTTTGCATTCTCTGATGTCAGTGTGTGCTATAACACATTCCAGAAAATTCCAGAAAACCTGTGAAGAAAATGTATCATAGGCTTTAGACTCATGAACCTTAAATGGTTTGGAAAGCCTTTAGATAAAGTTTGAGAAGGGCAGGCTTACACCTTACAAATATTGACTACTTAAAGGACAGGGCTCAGCAAATAAGTCTTGATAGAGTCAATTGAACACTTCCTATTATGTGTAGATTGCGTGCTGCTTCCCACTTTAAAGGGTTTTATTTTGTTACTACTGTTTTCTTCAAGAATGTTCCTGAGATCCTCTGGGATACAGGAGAGGAATTTCATTGTGGCAGGGAGATGATAATTTTTAGGCTGTCACAGAAAACCATTCTCTGGTGGGACAGAGATTAGGAACAAAGGATATAATAAACCTCCACAAACAAATCAGAAGCTGGCCTGGAAATCTGAAGGGCCACATTGAACTTCTTTACTTGAATTCCCAAGGAACTAAGTATAGTCTGAAGACAGACTTCACCAAGGCTGGTGCAAAACTAAGCTCCGAAACAGATGTGCCTGAAGAATTGCGTGAGTTCTTAAAGCTATTTAAGAAACAGAAGGTGGATCTTAATATCCATATTTAAGGATTAATCATCTGCAGCTGGTGTGAAAGATTCACAAGTGAGAATAGAAGTAAGCCTTCAGGCCTTCTGGTGAGGAGATAATCGGGTGGTTATGACACAGCAGTGACAGCCCTGACGTTTCCTGCTCTTTAGGGCCTCTGTAAATGGCACAGCCGTGCCAGCAGGACAGTCCTGTGCATGTTGTGTACGGGGTTGTGCCTCTTCCAGGATATTTTGTGCTACTGATCTTTCCCAGACAGTTTTCACTGAGATGGTTTCCAAGATAGTAGCTCCTTTTTTTTTGCCTACCAAGAGAAGTCAGAAGATCATTGGTGCACAATACAATTTAGCTAGCTATTAAAAAAGCCCCCAGTAAGAGCAAAGCAGCAAACAAAACTCAGTAGACCAGTGATTCCACAAAATATAAATATGGACAGGAAAATATGTTCTAATACCACTGCGATCACAAGAAAACACAGGAGAACAGCATCTATAAAGTTTCTTTCTCAAGCCTGGCCCAGTCACTAATCTACCCTGATTTACACCATCTGCCTGGCCCATGATATATAATTGTAGATATTGCTACTTGTTTTTTGAGTGAAGATGAAATTCAGTTTAAGGTGACCAGGAAAAACTTGTACATGTCAGTAAAACAACAAAAAAATTGTAGAAAAAATCAATGTAATTTTAGAAATAATGGAACTATTCTGCAAATATAAATATCTTCTTCATCTCTTTCCATTACCTTTTTACTGTGATGAAATGAACTCTGGAAATTCTGCTTTGGCTCATCTTGACTTTTTGAAGACCATTAACTTATTTTATACTCTGCACCAGAAGTACATGATGTACATGGACACTTGCACCCTTCTTGGGGTTATTTTATGGTGTGTGTTTGTGTGTGTGTGTGTGTATGTAGAGGATATAAATACCTTTTAGCCTGGATGGGAGTACACTTTGCTGGGTAAAAAACTGGGTGGATGACTGGGCCAAAGAACAGTGGTGCAGGAAGTGAACTCCAGTTGGTGGCCAGTTACCAGTGGGTTTTCCAAGGCTCAGTATTGGCACCAGTTTTGTTTAATATCTTTATCAACAATCTGGAAAAGGGGATCAAGTGCACCCTCAGTCAGTCTGCAGATGACACCAAGTTGGGCAGGAGTGTTGATCTTCTCAGGGCAGGAATGTTCTGCAGGGTGGTCTGGATAGGCTGGATTGATGGGTTGAGGTCGATGAACATAAGCAAGACATGCCCAGATGGCCAAGAAGGCCAATGGCACCTGGCCTGTATCTGCAATGGTGTGGCCAGCAGGACCAGGGCAGTGACTGTCCCCCTGTACTGGGCACACAGCTGGAGTTCTGTGTCCAGTTCTGGGCCCCTCACTACAAGAAGGACATTGAGGGGCTGGAGAATGTCAATGGAGCTGGGGAAGGGTCTGGAACACAAGTCTGGTGAGGAGCAGCTGAGGAAGCTGGGGGTGTTCAGCCCAGAGAAAAGGAGGCTCAGGGGTGACCTTATTGCTCTCCACAGCCACCTGAAAGGCGGTTGGAGCCAGGTGGGTCACTTTCTTCTCCCAAGTAACAAGTGGTAGGACAAGAGATAATCACCTGAAGTTGTTCCAGGAGAGGTTTTATATTGGATGTTAGGAGACCTTTTTTTCACCAAAAAAGGTTGTTAAAAACATTTGGACAGGCTTCCCAGGGAAGTGGTGGAGCCAGCTTCCCTGGAGCTATTTAAAATAAGTGTAGATGTGGAGCTTAGGGACACGGTTAGGGGTGGACTTGGAAGTGCTGGGATAATGGTTGGACTTGGCAACCTTAAAGTTCTTTTCCATCCTGAACAATTCTGTAATTCTATGATTTTCACTTGTGAAATTGCGACATGTTCTTCACCAGAAAAGGTGACTGTAATACCCTTAAAATCTTCTGCTCTTTGTAAAAACAGGTATGTGCTTGTAAATAAGTAAGACTCAGACCTGAGCTCACTGTGGATTCTCTGATGCGCAATAAAGGTTGAATTCATCTTGTTTCCCCTCTTGGCCCACCTGTTCTTAAAAGTTTTTGGGAACTTTGTATCAGTGAGATATACCTGGTTCTGTCATGGTGACTATGAAACAAAGGATCTAAAAGGAGTTGGGGATAGAGGGAGCAGACACTCAGGCAGCAAGCATGGTTACACAAAAATGAGGCTGAAAATAATTAGCTGCTACAACAGTGTATGATTTCTCAACATCCCAGAGCCGTGTTTTACACAGTGGTGAGATCCTAGAGAAAGACAAGTATGAGAACCAAAAGGAGTTACAAAATCTCTCTGAAGTGCTAATGAGATAAGGCAAAATTTATCTAATGCCTGGAGAGCTTCTCTCTTCCTTCCCCTTCACATCTTGTTTTGGTTTTGCAGGAGTTTTGAGAAAAATTAGTTTTTAACAAATCAAGTTATTTGAAAAAGCAGCTAATATTGTAGGAACATAGTACATACAGGCAGCAGGCTCTAAAACTCAAGTTAATAAATTGCCAAGTAGTAGAAGTAGAGTTTTGTTGAAAAATCCCAGTCATCTGATATGTAGGTGTATAGAATATGATAGTTTGTTGGCTTTCCCTGCTCACAAACCATGTGTTTTAAGTAGGAAAAAAAAAGAATTATTTATTCCTGGGTGACTTTTGACAGTTGATCTGACAATAGAGTACTCTGATGACTTTGTACCAACCACATTTTGGTGACAAAATACACTGCATACACTAAGGAAGTACAATTTTCTGTGTTACTTGCACATGGTGTTGTTAAAAAAAAACTGAAGAAATCTCACATTTCAATTGCACTTAGAATCAGAGGAGGAGAGTAGCCCACAGTGGACTTGCTAAGTTTGTTTTATGGAACATTCCCATTCCTCTTCTCTTTTGGTTTCCATGGTTCCAAAGGAATACTCTCTTAGTGTACTGCACTATGGGAAGCACTTTGACCTTGCTCATGTTAGTTGGTTGCAGTTATAAACTTTAAATCAAGTTTTTGCACCTTGGTTAGACATCTAATATCTAGCATGGGTTGGATTGTGGCTGTTGATTGACAAGAAGTGATTGAACTACTTTTAATAGGCATTCTGCAATTCCATTTTGGTAGTTTCAAAACAGATATCCCATTTGGCAACAGCTTATTTTTCAGCATAATGTGCCATAGAATCATAAATATTTTGGTTTGACCCTGGAGATAAGGATGAGAATTTCAGGTCAAAAGTGTAAATTCTGGGGCTGCTCTGCTGCTGATCTGCTTCCTAGATAAAGGTGTGACAGCCATTGGACATTGTCCACCTCTTTCTTTTCATAGAGTTACAGAATGGTTTGGGTTGGAAGAGACCTTAAAGACCATCCGGTTCCAAACTCCTGCCAAGGGAAAGGACACCTTCCACTAGACCAGACTGCTCAGAGCCTGGCCTTGAACACTTCCAGGGATGGAGCATCCACGGCTTTGGAAACCTGTGCCAGTGCTTCACAACTCTCACAGTAAAGTTCCTTCCATACACCATGTAAATTTCTGCTCTTCCAGTTTGAAGCCATTACTACTTGTCCTACCACTACAGCTCCTACTTGCTTTTATCTGATAATGTCCTACAGTTGTTGCTCATCTTCAATAGCAGATTTTCCTTTTTGAAATACCCTGGGTTCCCATGTGGTCTGTACTCACAGAGAACCAGATTTTCTTTCCAAAATTTAGTAGCCACACAGCATATCTCTAAATGTTGATGCTTGTGGCTTCTTTTGCCAGATACAAATTGCAGTGTGTTGTTAAAATGAAGAATGTTTGGCTCTGAAGTGACAGAGCTGTGGCAAAATTTTTGCACAGGCGCCTGCAGATCCCTAAAGGCATTGTGACACCCACTATATTTATTTCCATTGCCGTGCTCTACTTAAATATATACTAAAGACCAGCTGGGAATGATTCTCACAGTTCCTGAAGAAGGACTCTGTAATGGCAAGGTTAGCAATGCCTATGGTTATGTAACCTGTCCGGGAGCTGGTCCCTCTTCTCTCTTAGCTCACTTCAGGTTTTAAGTTTCCCTTGCAATTTATTAGGTTGAGTTTCTTAGAATTTTAAGGATCTAAACTTAAACCAGCTTATGTTATCCAAATAGTTCACTGACTTGGTGTGGCTGCTATGGCTTTATGCAAAGGGCAGGGCTGTCTCACTGCTGTCTCTTTTAAAGTGATCAGCAGTCCTTGATCTGTTCTACACTTGCAGTATGAATATTTAGGAACAGCTGAAAAGAGATGTGAAAGTATAAGCATGCAGAACAAACTGATGGAGCAGTCCCACCACTGTGTCTTTTCAGTATAGCTGAGCAGTCTGCAGGTAATTCAAGCCTTTACAGAATGTCTCCTGCCTTGAATAAAGTGATTGCAAGGGGTCTTGATGTACTTCCCAAGTCCTGCTGGCTCCACTATTCCTGATATAAGCCAGGATGCCATTGGCTTTTGGACAGCTGGGTACACACTGGCCCTTGTTCAGCCTTTGTTGACCACCACTCTCAGGTCCTTTTCCACCAGGCAGCATTCCAGCCACACTGCCCCAAACCTGGTGTTTTGCTTAAAGTTTCTGTGTCCCCAAGTGTAGGACATGGCACTTGATCTCATTGATCTCATACCTTTCTCCTCAGCCCATCAATCCAGTCTGTCCCCTGTAGAACCTTCCTGAAGCAGACCAAGACTCCTGCCAGATTGGTGTCATCTACAAACTGACAGATTATACCTGACCCATTTTTCCAGATTGCTGATACAGATATCAAACAGAACAGGCCCCAGTGCTGACATGTGGGGAGCCTGGCACCCATGGCTGCCTGCCAGCTGGATGTAACTCCACTCTCCATCACTCTCTGGGCCCAGCCCCACAGCCAGGTCTGTACCCAAAGAGTGCCACGTCCATGAGCAGCCACTTTCTCCAGGAGAGTGCTGTGGGAAATAGCGTCAAAGGCTTTCCTAAACCCCTGGGAAACAAGAGGCACAGCCTCTCCCTCATGTGCTGAGTGGGCCATCTTGCCTGGGAGGAGGTTGTGTCTGTCAAACAGGACTTGCATCAAGTACCTCAGCCTCTTCCTCAACTTTGTCACTGTGTTACCCCCCTGCAATCCAGTAAAGGCTGGAGATTGTCCTGAGCCCTCTTTTCATTGCTAATGTGCTTATGGAAATGTTTTTTATTGTCTTTTACAGCACTGGGTAAATTAACTTCCAGTCAGGCTTTGGCCTTTCTGATTTTCCCCCTGCACAACCCCTTGAAAGCTGTGCAGGCCTCCTGCCCCTTCTTGCACACGTTTCTCTGGTGTCATGAGAGTTCCGTGTGAGTTCCATGAGAGTTCCACCCGAGTTCCATGCACGGCCAGTTGGCTGGGCGGGGTGTGCCCATGGAACCCTGGTGCCTCTGTGACATGGAGGGGACCCGTCCCCAGGTACCAGCGCTGCGCTGCCAGCGCTGCACTGCGGCTCCGGCGGCGGTGAGTGCGGCAGGCAGGGCCAGGCCGGGCTGGGCGAGGGCCGGGCCGGGCCACCAGCACCTGGGGAGCTCCCGGGGCTGGGGACAGGGGACATGGCTGGGGAGAGCACTCGGGCAGGGCAGTGCCACCATTGGGGCTGGGGACAGGGGCATGGCTGTGGAGAGCACTCGGGCAGGGCAGTGCCACCATTGGGGCTGGGGACAGGGGACATGGCTGGGGAGAGCACTCGGGCAGGGCAGTGCCACCATTGGGGCTGGGGACAGGGGACATGGCTGGGGAGAGCACTCAGACAGGGCAGTGCCACCACTGGGGCTGGGGACAGGGGGCATGGCTGGGGAGAGCACTCGGGCAGGGCAGTGCCACCATTGGGGCTGGGGACAGGGGCGTGGCTGTGGAGAACACTTGGGCAGGGCAGTGCCACCATTGGGGCTGGGGACAGGGGCATGGCTGTGGAGAGCACACAGGCAGGGCAGTGCCACCATTGGGGCTGGGGACAGGAGCATGGCTGTGGAGAGCACTCGGGCAGGGCAGTGCCACCATTGAGCCTGGGCCCTGTCCCTGGTCCCTGCCTTTCCTGCACCCACTGCCCCAGCCACCCTCTCCCTGCTATCCGACCCCACTGAGCCCCTTCTCTCCCTCCTCCAGGCCATGGCTGGAAAGATCACCAAAATCCTGCTGGTGCTGGCCATCCTCCAGTACGGGCTCAGGGCAGATGCCCAGGCAACGCAGACTAAGGCAGAAGTTCTGACGCAGCGTGAGGAACAGCACAGTGGAATGATTTGGCTGGTGAGACAGATTGTGAATTGCTCAAGTGGCTGGGCAGCTGGGAATAACTCCTGATTATCTGTGTGAACAGCAGGGCAGTGATCCTCTAGCATGGGCTGGGTTTAACAGATCCTGCATCCCACTTGGGTGTCTCTGCCCAGGTGTTGTTTCCTGCCTGCTCCTCATCTCTGTTTTCCAGTTCAGGGGCCTGGGTACGCAGAGTACAACTGGCCTTACTCTAAAGACTGAGGTGAAGAAGGCATTAAATACCTCAGTCTCTTCCTCATTCTATCTCACTGTATTTCACCCCCATCCAGTAAACGATGGAGCTTCTCCTTAGCCCTCCTTTTTGTTACCAATGAACTTATAGAAACATTTTTTATTCTCTTTTATGGCAGTTAATATAAAACCAAATTCAGTTCTAGTTGGGCTTTGGCCCTTCTGATTTTCTCCCTGCACAGCTGCACGACGGCCATGCAGTCCTCCCGAAAAGCTGACCCTTCTTCCAAAGGTCATAAACTCTGCTTCCATCTGAATCCATGTGGCTTCTTTCCAAAGCCTGGCTAGGCAGGGTGTTGCTGTGGGGCTCCGATGTCTCTGGCATGAGAGGGGACAGGTTCCCAGATGCCCTGTGTGGCAGTGTCACTGCTGCAGTGAGGCTTGAGGCAGCACTGAGAGGGGCAGGCTGGGGGAAGGATGAGGGACAGACAAGAAGCACCAGCACCCAGGGGAGCTTCTATGACTGGGGAGAGGGTGCAGAGGCTGTGGGGAGTGTCTTGGGCAGGGCAGATTCCATTCTTGGGGCAGGTGCCCTCAGGGCTGTGGGGATGGCTGTCCCCATCCCTAGGCTCCACATTTCCTACCCCAGCTGCCCCAGCCTCCATCTCCCCACCACCCAGCCCTGCTGAGCTTCTTTCTCCCTCCTCCAGGCTAGAGCTGGAAGGATCACCCAAATCCTGGTGCTGCTGGGCATCCTCCAGTACACAGTGAGGGTGGATCATCCATCAGTGAATGTCACAGAGGAGCTCATGAAGCAACATGAGAATGAGCGCATCATGGAGATGGCCAAGCTGCTGGTGATGGAGCAGAAGATGCAAAAGCAGGGTGGATTCACCCCAGGAAGAATGCTCCTCTTGGCTTGCCAGGAGTGGTGGTTCTGGGTCGGTGCTGAAGTCGCCCTCGTGCTCTTTGGGATCTACTGGCTGCCCAGGCAGAGCAGCTCTCACTGTGACGATGGCAGCCAGGGGGAAACCTCCACCAGTGCCCAGGAGCAAACAGAGGAGGAAGAGGAGGACTGCGAGGATAACCCTGACACTTATGACATGCCAGAGAAGCCCCCTGATAAGGTAGGGACCCTTGGAGCATCTGCCAAGCCCTTCCCAAGAGCAACTTTCTGAGGGCTGCATCCAGCCATGAGAGCTGGCAGTGCCTACAAGGACATGACTGACCCCCTGGTCCTCCTGCCCCTGAGACCACTCATTGTGCACTTTCTCCACTAGAGCTGGGCACTGTGGAGGATCTGGAGGCGAGACACCCCTGTGGATGTGGGGACTGGTGACCAGAAAATGTGCTGTGCTACCTCCCCTCCCGGCTGAAGAGGCAAACAAGAGTTCAGATCCCTGCTTCCTGTGCAGCCCCTGCAAATAGTCCCAGTTGTGATGCTACCCCTGCAAGGAAGTGTGGAGTGTTTTGTAAATACATTAGTAAAATTGTTTGTTTGGTTTAATAAATCCTGTTTGAGCAAGAGAGTGTTGGGGGATGGTGCTCCTTGTCTTCTGAACTACAAAGTGAGTCACTTGTCATAGGGGAGACAGGTTGGTCTTCCACAAACCCATCCTGGCTGGGCCTGATGCCCTGGGTGTCCTGTGTGTGCCACGTGATGGCTCTTGAGCTGCTCTGTGACCTTCCCTGGCACCAAATTCAAGCTGGCAGGGCTGTATTTCTTCTCAATGTCCAGTTTTGAATAGCAGAGACTCTTGAATGTCCTCCTCCTGGGTCAGCTCTGAGCAGTGCCTGCAGAGGTGCAGGGGGTTGCTCTGCACTTTGTGCTGTGACAGGTGGTTTCCATTTCCTGCCTCTCACATGGTTATTTCAGTAAGATATTTTGTTTTCTGTATATTGACAGAAGACCTGGGTTGCATACCCAGCACCCAATTTGTACTTCAGCTGGAGGGATGGTATAGACCTTTATTTCAAAATAGGCAGTAGTGTTTTGGGGCAGAAGACCATATGGGCCACCAAAGCCTGAACCTGTAAAGCTTTAAAAATATTCAGGCACTTTTTTTTTGTTCTAATGTAATTACTGACAACGCCTTTCCAACTTCTTCCCTTGAAAAATTGTATCCAGTCACCTTGCAGGGCCTCTTTTTACACACCCAGTGCTGACTTTGAATATTTGTTTTGCACTACAAGCACTTTTTAAAATAGGTAGTCTGTCTAAATTCAAAGTGTTTGATGTAAGGACAGGGGGTGTATTGCATCAATCTGTTATTCTTTTATTGTCAGGGCATCTTTGCCTGTTGCAGTCTTTTTATTCACTATGCCAGAGGCCACATTAGGAAAATAATTTTCCTTGAATCATGGTCACTGAACCCAACATTAGGTGTGGTTTCCACACTACCAATCCTTTCCCAATGTGTAAAGGTGGAGAGATAAACACCTCTTATGCTTTGTGATCTTGTCAATTCTTGTGACAAGATAAATGACACTGTGCAATTTTGCACATCTATATTATATATTACATGTCAAATAAAGCTAAAATAGCTTGAAAAATCTAATTTGAATGTCCCAGCATCAGAAAATTCAGCATGAAGACTGAATGCTATCTTTTCAAGAGTACACTGGATTTTACTTGGCATCCCTATTCAAAATATGTGAAGCAACATCCAGTAGATCTCATCACACTGGCAATGAAAACGTGAAATTGTGGCCCACCTGACAGGCTTGGTGGATCTAAAATCACAGAGTTTTTATCATATATGGCAGACTGCTAATAATTCTTGGGAATCAGAGAATTAAAAATTATTAGAAAGATTGGAAGGTTTTTGTTGTTGTTGTTTTAACTAATTTAAATTCACAGTATTATACAAAAGAGATTTGAGTGCCTTCATGTCATTAATTAAAAATGTTAGCAACTTCACAGAGACTGAACTTCAGAATGCTCACTGCTTTGAAAGATTCTATCAGTGTAAAAACAAATTTTTTGTACTCAAAATGGAGAGCATAATAAAATCCAAAAGGATATTGCCTTGCCTAAAGGCAATTGTGAGTGGTAATCTGTTGATTCTGTCAGTGCCAGTATTTCACCTGGAGACTCAGTGATAGGGAGTGGGAAGGAAATTATTTGCTTTATCCCAGAGAGGTTTTGAGATATTTATTTTTTTAACTTGTGCAACATAGAGAGAGAGAAAACTGATATCCTGAAAGGACTGGTAATCTGAAAATTATGGATCATTTAATTTTCAAGTATCTTATTAGAGGAAATTAGTAGGAATGATTGAATGAGAGGTATGGCAAACTTGAAAAGCTCCCAAAGTCCACATTTTTATTTTTTGTTTTTGAAAACCTGTGAAAGGGAGATCTCCTATTGAAAAAAGTGATTTGCAAAGTTTAGGCTCACAAAATTTATCACAGAATGATCATGGTTAGAAGGGACCTTTGGGTCCAGCCTCTCTGTTTAAGAAAGGCACTTACAGCATGTTGTCCAGAGCCACATCTAGATATTTCTTTAGTTACCTCAAAGGATGAAGACTCCACCACCTTCTTGGGCAACCTGTGGCAGTTCCTTCACAGTGGAAAGATGTTTGCTGATATTCAGAGAACCTCCTGTGTTTCAGTTTGTGGTCACTGTCTCTCTGTCATTGAGCACCACTGAGAAGAACCTGGCCCTATTCTCTTTGCACCCTCCCTTCAGGTATCTGTGTACATCAGTGAGATCCCTCCTGAGCCTTTTCCTGTCTGGCTGAGCAGTGTCAAAAGCCTGACTGAAATCTAGACACACAATATCCACTGTTCTCCCCTCATCTACCAAGGCACCCAATTTGGATTTTGGAAAGCAAAGATGAGACAAGGGTGAAAGGACTATAAAGGCTGAAATTGCATAATGAAAATTGAGAGATGTGTGGAAGGTATTTCTGAATTGTAGCTTTTAATATGCTTCTATGCACATAAGATATATTGTGTAAATATATATGTGAAGGTTATATGCTAATCTTGTCTTAGCAATCTTGTCTGAATATAAAATAAAAAAGTACATTAGATCAATGAAATAAATTTCAGACTGACTGGACAACATGTTTTCAGGCTGTTCCTCACTGGGTTTCTGCTCCTTTCCAATTTTACCCTTTTCCTATCCTATCTAAGCCTTCAGATCAATTATTCCAGTTGTGTTACAGTTGGATATCTGTAAAGCAGAGGTGATGCTTCTTCCTTTGCCTGTCCTGCTGTTGGGATTACGAATTACCCCATGTGGAATCCAAGTTCTTCTGCTTCACTTCTGCAAGCTCGATGTTTAGTCCAAATGTGTCTCCATCGAATGCCAGATCCCTGCCCCATGTTTGGAAGTGAAGAACTCCAAGATTTAAAAGGGTGGTTGAAGCATAAAACTGAGTTGAATGGCGTGAAATGAGAGGCAACAAACACAGCAGCTTCTGGGTGTGCTTTGAGACCTTCTAGATGCTCAGGTAGCTGCTTCTGGGGTTCTGGGGGGCTCCCAGAAATGCTCTGAGGAATGTCAGGGTGGCAGCTGGCTCTGCATAGGGAGAGCTGGAGGAATCATGGGCTCCTGGCAAGCCCTGGCAGCCTCTCATGAGCTCTGCCATCTGCTCCTGATAAGGGGATGCATTAAGGTTTTGGATTGAGCTGACTTCTGACAAAGCAGAGGAAAGAACCCCGGAGCAGCTAAGGGAAAGCCTATGTAAAGGGGCACCCCAGGGCACAACTCTGCCCATCATTGTCTTTCACTGAGCCGGTAATGGCCATTGCTTGTTATGCAACCTGAAATATTTTGCTCCGTTTTTGGCCTTCACAATGACGCAAGAAAACTGCTTGCAAAACATATCTTTGAGTTAACATTGCAAAGAGATAACTTTGTTCTTTTTGTTAGTAAATATGATTTATATTTGTATTTGGTATTAGTAATTACTGACTCCTCCATGTAATAGTTCAACAGATTTTGTTTATTTGTCACAAAAATACTTCTTCCAGTGTTGTTCTGTGCTACCCCTCTCAAGGAGTTGAGATGTGTAAAGGTAAGATGCTTTCTCCCATGAAAGCAAGAGTAGATTTTTTTGTCTACACACCTTCCTAGCAGACCACTGTCCTCCACTCCTGCTGGATAATGCCCTTATTTATTTTTTCCCCCTTTCCCTGCCTGTATTACTCTTCTGAAGGGTTTTAGCAGTTAAGGTAAGTCAGCAAGAAGTTCCCAAGTTCATGGAGGAGAACTGAATGTTAACCTACGCCCCATGAAAATGTACATCTTGGTGCTTTTTAAGGATGTACAGTTCTGTCTGTTGGTGACACAGAGGGTTTTATACCCAACACTGCCTACCACAGGAACCCCTTTGTCCCTTCAGATATGTCTGCTAACATGGATCTGGTTTGGAATGTCCTTCTACCTTTGTGTTTAGATGCAGAACTCAACAGCAGATCAAACGTGAGAGAATGAAAACAGCCAAAGAGCTTCTAACCTGATATCACAGCTGCTGTGGTTGCAATGAGTTCATTAATTTCTTTTTCTTTAGTTAAGTAATTTGTGTTTGATGGGGATCTAGCCATATCCGACTACATGATCTCATGACAGATGAGAAGCAATCCCTTGCTTCCTTAGCTTCTGTTAACACCCTCAGGTTTCAAATATTTGCCATCCAGCAATAATGCCTCCCCAAGAAGGAAAGGGACTGTGGATCACTGCACCCCAGCCCATATTCTGCACAGACTGCTGTTATCAGATTCTTATTCCTGTTCTGGGTCCTAATCCCTACTCTCTAAACCACAGGCTGGCTGTGACCGTAATCTTCCAGACAGCTCCACCTGAAGCAGCTGAAAACCAAGGAGTCTTGGTGAATATCCCTGTACAAGGTCATTCTTCAAGATTGGGAAGAGCAGTGTAAAGTGAAAAATAACTTTGTCAATCACAGCATAATTTGTTTGCCTAAATATAAGCATGTAAGGTCACTTCAGACACCCCATGTCTGCAGATGTTTGCAGAGGGCTGGGAGACATGCTACAGGGCTTCTTCCAAGCCATCCCTTCTGGACATGCAGCTAATGGACAGATGGGGTATCCAAATAGCAAATACAATCTCAGACACAATTGTGCAGCTGACTCCTTCCCTCAGAAGAAAAGAGGAACCAGAGTAGGAGAAAAGCCCCAGCTCTGATGTGCTAAGTAGCAGCAGCAAATCATTCCAGGGCATAGCAGAGGGTGGCTGCATCTGACAGGCTGGCAGGAGAAATGGCTGAGGTGCTGCACCTTCCCAGACCTTGCTCAATTCCAGAAAGACAATAAAATCTAATGTTCACTCCAATTGTCAGTCTGACCAATAAGAAATAATGGTGATGAGAAAAAGTGCTGGTTTAGGTATGTCAATTGTTTTAATAGGATTTGTCATACAAGTATTCACCAGTGAGAACAGAGACTGGATTATGTGTTCCTACATTTGTTCTTGTGCCCATGTAGAGAAATGGCTCTGTGGAAAAGATCACATTGGAAATTGCTTGTGGTTTGGGTTTCAGCAGCATGAGCCCAATTTTTTCTTATCAAAGTGAGGCCTGAGGAGATGGCAAAACTCCCAGAGACCTCAATAAAAAGCAGTAACAAACCCCTCAACTATGCTACAAGAATAAAATAAAGTGAAAGCAGAGGGGGCAGAGACATCAGTCACTGTCTGAACAGATGTCACTCTAGAAATCACCAGACGTACTGAAAAATATTAACATTACTATGGGACTGCATGCAGGATGAATAGATTTTATATAATACCATTTTTTTGGTATAGATTTTCTATGTATTTGCTTAACTTTCTTTTTATACAGTGTTTACACACGTATTTCAACCCCTAGGTGAACAAGGATAATTTTTTTAAGTCCACAAGCTTATTAACCCGATAAAAAGTTTCCCAAAAGAAAAAAACAGACTTCTAAACCTATTTTTTGTTGTTTTTTTCTTTCCTTTTTATGTTTTTGCTGAATTAAAGACATGTTCTGAGAATGTTGACACTTCTTCCAAAAAGAAGCTTTTATGTTTGGTTCTCTTTTAATATCATTTGATCCTCTGTTGTGTTTTTAACAATGCAAGAGGAACCACTAATCCATTATTTATTTCCTTTGCTGTGTTTTGTTTTGTTCTTTTCAGTCACACTGTTTTAACATATTTTTTCCAGGTATTTCCATTTTTATTTCTCATTTGTCTCAGTGTAGTAAATGGGGTTCTTATAAATATTTAAATATTTTTTGTTTTGTTTTATGCAATACTCAAAAATCTCATATTATATGTAATAATATCATAAATTCTTCATCATGCATGAAGTCCTGCTGAAGTGTCTTGGGAGCTTGGGATCACACCTTTACACCCTGAAGTTTTATTGCAGGTTCCACTGTACACCTGTTTGCCCTTTCTGGCATATGTTAATCAAAATTACATTTGAAATGCCAGATCATGGAACAAAACATGCTAAGAATCAGGGAAAAAAAAGTTTGCATGTATCCAAGTCAGTCTTTGGTTTGAATACAATCCTCATCTTCTGACCAAATCCTGTTCTGTGCCTGGGTCTAACTTATGAAAGTGTTTAATATCTAAGTTCCACTTTCAAAAGGTATTTAGAAACTTTATTTTCTTCAGAAAATTAGGAGTCAAACCTATAAAGAAGTTTCTAAGAACTGTTTATGTCTATGTCTATGTCTATGTCTACGTCTGTCTATGTCTATGTCTATGTCTATCTATATCCATATTCATATCCATATCCATATTCATATCCAAACTACATCTAATCTATTTTGTGAGAACAAATTATATCAACAGAGTTTAAATTTAAAAATAAAATTTAGTATCTTAATAGTGAAATACAAAATTACTGTTTTGAGCTTCCCCAAAAGAAATATTCTGATTAAATGAAGAATTTAGAAAACGCTTAAGAAAAATTAAACATATCCTAATGTGTCTGGTCCATGTGCCATATAAATAGCCTTAACTCTGCCCTGCAATTTTGCTTTGACTTTAAGTATGTGTTTACTCCAATTTTTAACTAAAAACACTAGTTGTGTGTATATCACACAACTGGAACACTATATACTTAAAATAAAGCAGTCCAGAAAGCAGCCCAGAAAAACGTCTATGTGCTACTTATAATAAATAATCCATCAGCTGCATGCCCATGAACAGCAACAAGGCAAATAAGATTTTGCAAAGAACTTTATTCCAGCAGTTACTGCAAGCTCAGTTCTAGTTTACAGTGCACTTATTTCAAAGTATTAAAGGGTTACATTTTCTGAAATTTATTTTGAAAAGAATTACTATTTCCAGTTATGACTGTATAAAACAAGTACTTCAAATGAGCTAATGAGCACTCATACTTCACATTTATATTGTTTAAAAATATAAAATATGAAAATAATTCCTGTGGTGCTGCAGGAACGTGAATTAATTGATGTATGTCTGTCCAGATGAATGGAGAAATTAATTTACCACCACTCTCACACAGAAATATATGTCCACTGATGAATAACACATATTAAATCATGTTTTATCATTGCAAAATACATGCACTTTTCTGTTCTTGGGTTTAATACAACACCAAATTCTTTCTGTGGCACGAGCATCTTCCACAGTGGGATGGAGAGAGAATTGAAAAAGGGCAAAACCTTTGGCTTCAGATACAAACAGGTCAATAATTGAAATACAGTAAAATATTATATCACTAATAGTAATTGCAGAGAAAAGAGACATAATAAAAAAGAGAATCAAAATGTAAGAAAAAACCAAGCAAGTAAGGCACAATAGAGTTGTTCACCACCTTCTGATGTGTCTGCAAACTTGCTGAGGGAGCACTCCCATTGTCTGGATCATTAATGCAGATGAGAAACAGTTTGCCCTACTGTAGATCCTGGGGCACACAACTAGTGACTCAACTGCTGTGGAATTCATGGTGCTGATTATAACCCTTTGGGCCTGGCAGTGTGGCCAGTTTTCAGTCTAGCTCCTTGTCCACTTCCCTAGTCCACACATAATCAGTTTGGAAAAGGGGATGTTACAGAAATCAGTGTTGAATCCTTACTCAGCTCAAGATACCCAATATCCAGAGCTCTCCCTGTATCCCCTGAGCCATTCAAGGCTCTCAGGTTGGTCAGTCATTATTTTCTCTTTGGAAATCTTTGCTGAGTACTTCTGATCACCTTATTTTTCATGATGTTTGGAAACAGGTACCACATTTCCTCAGCAGCCATGCCAGTCACCAGTCTCCCTGACTCAGCTTCCTTTGGATCAGGACCAATAAAATGTCTCTACAGCATCTGGAAATACTATTTTCCATAAAGATCAATGAATATATATATTTTACTAATTAAGAGTGTCTTAATTTTATCAACCATGTTGCCAGCCAGCAGTCCTGCATCTAGGGACAAAAGGGAGGCTTTGGCCCAATTAACTGTAGATTGTGATTTTTCCAGGCAGCTATCCAACCTTTTGGATGTTGTTTGTTTCTCAAGATAGAGATGAGCCCTTTAGATACATGTGCCACCCGTTACCAAGTGCTATCCTTTGTCCTTTTAGCAACCCACATCAATAAGATGCTGTTTGTCATTTAAAAATTAATGCTGCATTGCCAATTAGTCAGTCACACCTCTGGTAATCTTATTCAATGCTATGGGGCTAATTACTCCTGGAAGGCCTTGACATGTTTTATAATGGAACTGTCAGGTTTGCATTTGGCTGCAGTTCATTCAAATCTAAGTGTGACTTGTTAGCCACATTAAGTTGATTTCTTTTGAAGGCTGGTGGGAAGCATGGAGTCTAAATTCCCATTTTGGTATGTGATTATGGTACTCCTGCAGAGTATTGGTAGGGAAAAGGATGTTGCTTTCATTTTGTGAGCTAGTGCTGTGCTAGCAGGCTGACTGGTATTTACTGCCTTTTTCCTTTTGCTTTCATGGAATCATGGATTCATGGGATGGTTGGGTTGGGAAGCACCTTTAGAGGCCTCTTCAAGTAAATCAGGTTAGCAGAGCCCTGCCCAACCTGGCCTTGAATGTTTCCAGGGATGGGGCAGTTGCCACCTTTTTGGCCAACCTGTTCCACTGTTTCACCACTCTCATCACAAAAATAATTCTCCTTTCTGTCTATAACTATGTCTGTCTTCCCTCTTGTCTAAAGCTGTGGTTTTGCCTTTTGCAGGAAGGGATCCTGTTCAATGTCATTTACGAGCCTTTAACTCTGAGTTCTAAGTCAGATAGTGAATAAATCAGTGCCCTCGTGTCTTCCCCTTCATTCTCCTTCCCCACTCATTAGTTTAACAGCCTGAGCAGGTACAAGAATGGGATGTAATTCCTCATGTAGATTACTGGGTGACATGAAACCTGCTTCAACAAACCTTCTTTGCATCAGCAGCATGGTATTGACAGCATATCCCTGTGAAGTGAAATTTTCATGTGGAATTGCTTGCCACTAGAACAGGCTTATATCAAAATGCAAAGAGAACTATCCTCACTTTTGGCAGCTCTCTGCCATGCTTGCCTGGACTTACTTTCTAAAATGAGATTAAACTGTTTGAATTGAAATCCATGTGTCATGTGTGGAACTGAATAGGGTGAGAAAGAAGGTCTAAATGCAACTGAGACAAAACAGTTTATGGAAATACTGTTTCCATGGGGCTTTATATCCAAAACTCTGTACCTAAAGCAGCATTGTCTGTAAGCTTTGCCGGGGATTAAGAGAGGGGGAAACCTCACCTAATTCAATTGTGTGACCCTTTCAGTTCTGCCATCAGGCTGGGAGGTTCCTGTCCTTCATGTATTGCTCTCTGCTTCCAGCTCTCAGTAGAAACAATCTGTTGTTTATTCTTGCTGGACACATTTGAAATCTGCCACATTTGGAATTTTAATGCTTTGAATTTCAAGGAACCAGGTAGCATTAAGTGCTTCCATTTCTCTGTGCAGATTGTGTGAGCCATGAATAAACAGTAAACCCTGCAGCCAGTCTGCAGCTTATTCCCATCAATTTCAGTACAGCAAGCCAAATTTGCACTGAGCTAGGAGGGTCAGAGGAGAGGCACTTAGTTTGAATTTGACCTGCTGCACATTTGCACCATACAGTATTGACACTCTACTTCCTTCTATAGACCTATTTAAATTTAAACTTCTGCTGTTTAGTAGCTACTTTAAATTAGGTTGGACTCGATGATCTCAGAGGTCTTTTCCAACTTAATTTACTCTGTGATTCTGTAAATGAAGATGGTCAGCAGTTCTCTGCTGTGAACAGAGTATGTTCTTATTCCAGCCCACTGGAATAAGTGTCCACTTCATGAAGAGAAAATTGGCTACTCTTGCTGGTGGATTAGAACACAAACCCAGAATTTATTGTCCAAAATGAATTCTCAGAGTTCATCTTTGGAAGAACAAGATTAATCTCCAAGTATTGATAATTTCATGTTTATCCTCAGTCAGGGACCTGCCTTTCAAAAGGGCCATGACATCACTGGGGTCTAAAATAGTCTCTTACCCATTTGAATCCTGTTCTTCAGAAGCCACCTAGAAATGATTTTTTTTCCCCCATCAGATGTCCCAGACAGGTAACTGTTCATTAAAATGACAGTGCTCTTTTTCAACTTTCAGAACATCTGTCATGTATTTCATTTTCCACTTTTGCAGGGTGCAAATAACAGCAGGCACACAGACAGAGCTATTAAAAATGTAAGAGGTATTCCAGTAAATCAGTTACTTTGCAGTAAATCAGTTAGTTTACCATTATTGAAGTTCTGTATGAAGCGAGTCTTGCTGTTGGCAGAAGAGGATTTTGTAATAAATAATACAAAATATTCTCTGTTTTTTAAAAGGGATTTTGTAGAGAGACTTCAACAATAAATGATTTAATGGGTTATGTGATGATCAATGGAGATGTCTCGCTGCATCTCCGAACACTAAAACAGAATTCTGCACACAGAATCCTTGGAGGACCTCTGCCTTTTAAAAGCTTGTTACTAGCAGCTGACACTGTTTTTTGGTTGGTTTTTTTTTAATTTACAGTAATTTCACGATTATAAGCCGCACCATTTTGACTAAAATTTTGGTCCGAACCCAAAGTGCGGCTTATAATCAGGTGCGGCTTATATATGGACAAAGAACAAAAAGTTGCTGTTTTAGTTTGGAGGACAGGTGTCTGCTGAGAAAGGCAGGAGTTTCTCTTTGAAATGGAGAATGCAAACCCCCTCTCTCCAAATCATTATAATTTTGAAATCAAGGGGCTCTCAGGCAAAAATATGGGAATTAGGAATAACAGTTCTTTTCTAGGGAAATTAAAATAGAAATACAGTACTACAAAGAAACAAACTCCAAACCCTGACAAAGTCAGAGTACAGCCTGACACCCCGTCAGGCAGGGTGTTGGTAGCAGTCCCATTAAATGGTGGCTGCATCCTCCTGCAGTGACAGATGTGGCTCAGTTGGAGCAGTGCTCCTGCAGAAGGTGCAGTTTCCCTCCGGAGGTCCAGTGGTGATGTGGAGAAATCCAGTTTTCCTCTGGAGTCCAGTGGAGAAAGGGGTTACCTTATTGTCCCAAAACCTCTGTTTTTATCTTGGTAAGAAATGTTGGGCTCTTCCCCCTGGCTGGAGCAACTTTCAATGGGATGCAGTAATTTTATCAGTCCCACAGTGGGACTCAATGGCCATTAGCAGAAAATGACTGGCTGGAGGAAGGATGGGTTGTGAAAAGATAAAGAACAATGCCCTGCCTGGTTTCAATGGATGGCCCATTAGCAGATTATCTGCCCATTGAGATAAGGATCACTGTCCCCACCCTCAACAGATGGTGATAGAACAGATACCTTTGATCACACTCTGTATTGTAACATGCGGCTTATAATCAGGTGCGGCTTATATATGGACAAAAACCAAAAAATTGCTGAAACCCAGAAGTGCGGCTTATAATCAGTGCGGCTTATAATCGTGAAATTACTGTAATTTTTTTTTCAAGAGTAAAAATCTGGGCTTCTAAAGCTTGTAAAGAGTTCAGGATGGTGAATTTTCCCTCCATGCAGCAGGCTGCAGTAGCATCAATTGAGACACATTATGGTCAGCAGAGGCACCTACCAAAATGGGCTGAGATCCACTGGAGATCAGACAGGAAATGATTCTCCTCTGGAAAGGGAGAGCACTGCAGAGAGGGAAGTGGGCACACAGGAGACAGGATCTCACAAACAGATGGGCTCAACAGAATTCCAAACAGAATTCTTGCTTTACAGACAAGGACAGAGGCAAATGTGCATAAAGACTTGAGAAAGCTGGGCAAGGTAGAAAGAGGAAAGAGAAGTGTTACTCCCTGCCCAAACACCCCCTCTGTCATAGCCTGGTGGCTCCAGCAGACATGGTATGCCAAAATCTCAGAGCTGTGGCTCTGCATTCCTCTCAAATACTGAAGCTATGTGTCCCACATCGTGGCTGTACCCTGAATCAGTCACAAAAATGAAAAAACTCACAGTGCTGTATAATTCTTGAAATTATCAGATTTTCCTACATTCATATACTTCCATTATATTGTCTGACACAACTAGATTCAGTAGCAATTTCATAGTGCCAAATATAAATTTAAAATCCTTACATTTATTCTGCTTTTACATCTAAGGACTACAGCAATTCTATCAGGTTATTTCCTCTTCCTTTTTTACTAGGATTTCACTTTCCCTTGAGCTACAGGTTTTGAAGATCAAGGTGTTCTTTCATTCCAGACTGAAAAAAGCTACACAAACCTCTGAGTCCTGGGACCAGTCCTCGCAGTAACTCTTTAGAAACACCTCTACTGTATTCTCCTGTTTACAGAAATGAAAAAAAAAAAATTAAAATTGCAACTTGTATGCAAAGTAAGGGCAAAAAAAAAAGTTGTTATTGGAAGTCCATGGTTGGAAAATAACTAAAGAAAGATTTGTAGAAAAAGAAAATCCTGCAGGAATAGAGGAAGGTAATGATCTCCAAAGGAAACTGCATCTCAGCGATCAGTGTCAGAATAGCCAAACAGCATCTGGGATTATGAAAACCAATTAAGGGTAAAACAAATGGGGCCATTTTCCCAGGAGGATGTTGTGGTCCTACACCTAAATAAATACATTTTCTTTCAGAAATAAAATGGCTTCCATTTCAGTAAGTCTGGGCACAGATGCAGTTGGTGGAGCCACAGATTGGTGGAATGAGTGTAAGGAAATGAAACTTGCTCTTCTCACAGTGAAATTAAAACTCATGGAGGCTGATGAACCTGGTTCAAATGGCCTGACCATTATTCATCATAGAATGGAAGCTGAGGAAATTTTCAAAAGAAACCAGCAATTTTAGAGCTTGTGGTATATAAGCATCAAATAGTAAATATATTACCAAAATGTCTACATTGCCAGAAGGGGAAAAAGTGACTTAAGCAACTGCAGGCCCATTAGTCTGAACCCAGTGGCATAAAACTGTGAGGAACAAATTTTACAGGAATAGAATCTTAGAATCATTTAGTTTAGAAAGGTGCTCAAGTCCAACAGGTAACCCAGCACAGTCAATTCCACCTCTAAATCACGTCCCTATGTGCTACACCTGCAAATCTTTTAAATACCTCAAGGAGTGGTGACTCCACCACTTCCCTGGGAACCTGCTTCAGTGCTTGACAACTCTTTGGGTGAAGAAATTTTTCAAATATCCAATCTAAACCTCCTCTGGCATGACCTGAGGCCATTTTCTCTTGTTCTATCTCTTGTTATCTGGGAGAAGAGACCAACCCCATGTGGCTGCACCCTCCCTGTCAGGGAGTTGGAGAGAGCAACAAGGTCACCCCCAAGCCTCCTTTCCTCCAGGCTAAACACCCCCAGTTCCTTCAGCTGCTCCTCACCAATGTGTGCCCCAGACCCTTCCCAGCTCAGTTCCCCTTCTCTGGGCTCACTCCAGCCCCTCAATGTCCTTACTGAATTAAAGAACCCAGAACTGGACACAGCACTCAAGGTGTGTGCCCAGGACAGGGGGATGTCACTGCCCTGCTCCTGCTGGCCACTGTTCCTGATCCAGGCCAGATGCCACTGACCTTGTTGGCCAATACTTAAAGATTAAATGAAAAAATTCAATTTACTTTCGTTGAAAATAGTTCACATCTGACTTGACTCACTTTTTGCTTTGATCAAATAATTGAACTTTTAGACAACTAAAAAAGTAGATGTAATTTGTCTTTTTTTTTTCTTCATATGGTACCACATCAGAAGTTATTATTTGTGCTGACAGTTATGTGCAACACTTGCAAGAATAAGGTAGATGCTGGAAGGCGTATAACAGCCTTGTAATTGAAGGAGAATCACCCAGATTGACTGGGATTATTACTCCATAGTTCAAAAGCTACTCTTGTGATGGGTACACAACTTTCTCAGAATAATTCATCCCATATTCCTTGCATTTTGATGCTGTATAGTAGTGCCAGTGGGGATTTCCTTTATCTGTTCAAATAAATTCTTGGAAATTTGGAAATTTCCTCCTTGGAAATCAGTCCTCAAGGTATCTTCTGGGAAGAAAAGTTCAATGTCTTATATATGTTATCTTGGTACCACCAGATGGATATTTGTTAAGGAAATTAGGAGGCTTTGCTGATGCAGAGATAAAGATATGCCATAGAAGAACAAGGTAACATGATAGACTAGAGTGATGGAAATACAGAAAAATGTGATAGTACACATTAAACAGCCCTGCCTTTAGGGTTTCATATGTATCTGCTTCCTGTACAAAGGAATCTCATCCAGAAAGAACAGACGAGAAGGAGAAAACCCCAGGTGACAACCTCAATATAAATCTGGTTGACTGTATTCAACCTAGAGTGATCTGAGGAAAAAAATGTGAGTCTTTAACCTGAGTTGACTTGTTTTTTCAGATTATCCTCTTAGGTCAACATCTTTGAATTACAGTTCCTGTCCTTTTGTGGGGACATTAATCTTTTGCTGAGATCCTCCACTCTGACCCAAGGTTCTGTCACGGCAAGGTCAGCAAACCCAGCTGCTCTGAGGCGAGCATCCCACACCTGACAGCCCCAGAGCAGAGGATTGCAGCATATTCCACTGTGGATTACTCAGAGGAGTGATAAACTGCCATTGAATTATAAAACACAGGAGATCGCAAAAACTGCATCTCTGAGGAGTTTACTCAGACAGCAGGAAACTGTGCTGGAGGCAAAAAGAAAAATCTCAGTATTCAGGAAATATTAGTGAAAATCCCTGGTGCACACCATGCCTCTGAATGTTCAGAGTATTGGCAAATATTGACTCCAGCTCTAGCTGCTTATTACCACTGCATTGCCAGCTCATAATGATGGAGGGGATAATTTACTTTCCTTTTTTTTTTTCTTTTTTTTTTTTTTCATTTTTCCTTGTTATGGATGGTTAATTTTCTGTGGGAAAAAAAATAATAATAAAAAAATAAGCAGCAAGTTCTAGGAATACAGCTCAGCTATTCTCTAGGCTACAGAGAATAATCTGGGGGTAAATTTTCTTTAGCAAGACTCCTGCTAAGGACTGATTGGTAAGAAATGAGCACTATATCATACTTTCCAGACTATTCACAGGATTAAACCAACTGTGCACACAGTAAGCTCTCTTTACAGATCTGAGAGCAGCACAGGCTCTGAGACCCATTTATTTTGGATGGTTTTCAAGACACAGCTATTGTTTATATTGTGCAGTGGCCCAGGGCAGCGGAAGAGGAAACTGTAAATTGTAAGGAGCAAGCTGGAGTGTGCACAGTGCTGTGCTTCAGGAAACATCAGCTCTCCAGCTGGAAAAGGAGGCTCTGGGAGCAACTGCGACAACTGGGATGTTGATGTTGGAAGTGGGGTTTTAATGTTAAAAGGAAAATACCCAAATGATTCAAAGTGAAGCTGAGTCTGAATAAAACACATGTGCCACATCTGGCACCATGGCAGGGTTGGAGGCTGGAGATGGAGGCAAAGGCTGGCATTGCTGCCACCCTCTCCCAAGGGAGCCACCAAGGCTGGGAGCCTGGAAAAGGATGGTGACAGCCTGGGTCTCAGCTCTGCTTGCTCGTCTTACAGGAGGTAATATAATTTTCTAAAATACTTTCCATTATTTAAAAAAAACCACCAAAAAACCAAATCCAGAAAGAGTAAAGGAGTGGTTGAGCCCACTTGTCTGGGCACAAAGGTGGTCAACAATGAGTTCAGCCTGCCCACCTGGCCTGGACCCAAGCCTCCCAAAACCCCAACCCTGCCTAACCCTCCCAAACTCCAAAACTCCTCTCTGTCAAAATGTGTCAAGCAGTGGGATGGTTTCCTGCTAGGAACCATTTATAACAGAGACCAAATGTAGGACACTAGATTGAGATAGCTGAGCTGTATTTCAGTCACATTTGTGTCTTGCAGGCAGAGTTGTGCTAAATCTCCCCTCCTCCCAGTCCCTGTTGGGCAGGATTTGCATCTGAACATTGCCTTGCAATACTTCAACAGGAAAAAAATCTGAAGAAACCTAAAAAGGGGGTGTGAGTGTTGTGAACAGTTGTTAAGCTGTTGCTCTTGGGAATAGAGGTTTAGAGACTCTTGGGAATAGAGGTTTAGAGACTGTCACCTGATGTTGTTACAGTGATTTCAGTTTGGATTGGGAAATTGAAAGCTGAAAAATTAACATAAAGCAGTATGAAGGAACAATGGTGTGACTGGACCCAGACAGGCAGCTGAAGGAAGAGCTGGCTTTTGCAGCAGAATTTGAGCGGAGAGATTTCAGGTCTGCATGGATATTGCTCCTTCTGCTGTGTGAAACATCACTGGTTTTAGCCAGCTTAGAAGATGGAAGTAGTAGGGACCATGTTCCATCTGGCTGTTTGGAAAGACATTTAACTGCACTTCTGACCAAGCCTCAATGAAAGTTAACTGGGCTGTGAGGAATAAGACTTTTCATATTCTCCAACAAGAAATTAGTGTTCAGGAGATGAAGTAGCATGAATTGCTGCATCTTTGTGGTTTCTAATGCAGCAGCTTCCCTGCTCACAGCTGATGTGTCTGGCCTCTCACCCTCTGAGACCTGGAGGGCAGAGATTGTTTATACCTTAAGTGCTGACCTTCACCTCTGCTTATGTTCTCAGTCTACTCTGAAGAAAACAAATGGGAGTATGTGAGTGACTGGTTACTGCACAGATCTGGCAAGTCTCAGATTTGAGTGTGAGAGTTTCTTTTGTGCTCTTATTTCATGCTCTGCCGCCTTTTCCCTGCTCTGATATCCCACATCCCTGCCAAGCTCTTTCTGTGTCTTCTCCCAGAGAGAGATGCCCCCAGTGCCTGCCCCTGACCCATGTGGGCCTTTGCCTCCATCACAGCTTGGTGTGGGAATTGCTCGTGCTGGGAGCTGGAGCAGCCTGGGCAGCTCCCATGTGAGTTTTTTAATAGCAAACACAGAGAATATCATTGCTGGATTCACACACAGACTGCTAATAAACACCCACACTCCTCTCCTCCCAGAAAGGATGTCATCACTCCTTCCATCGTTTTCACTGTTGAATGTTGCCTGTTTATGGGGAAAAGCTCAGGTTGGCACAGTGAAGGCACCAGTCTGAACACTCTTTACTTTAAGCACAATGAAATTATTGTCATATTAAAATCAGGGCTGGCTGAACATCTTTCTTTTTTAACACTTTCCTACAGTGAATAGATTTTTTTAAACATATATACAAACAGTTGATCTTCTTGCAAAAGCATTCATGAATTGCAAAGAATTATGAGAGAATATGCTTGGAAATTCATATTTCAAAATGGTAATTTCTACCCAAAACCAGATACAGATTGCTGTAACAACTAGAGAATTATAGAGTGCTCATTGTACCTTCAGAGCTGTGAGGGCAGTTTATCTCCCATCAGGTCATTCTAGAATCGTTAGAATCATCAACTCACTTTGCCTCATCTCCAAAAAGTTGGGGTCTGGTACACTGATGGAAACCCAGACTCAGCCCCCAGAGCTGAATGAGGTCAAAGTCCTGATTGCACAGCTCCTACAGGATATGATGGAAACTCTTTTCATTGCACATTTTGAGTGCATGAAGAGAGAAATATTTGGATTTCTACTTGATAGACTTTGAAATCCCTAAAATATCCATGAAAAGTCAGTAGGATTTTACAGTCTTCAATTACTTTTTAATTACTTACGAAAATCAATGTTTTTTGCTATAGCCAAAATCCTCCTGTTGCTGAGTGAGCGCCACAGGATGTATATAGATCAAACCCAGGGCTCTTTTTAAGGAAAAGCAACTTCAAGTCTGTAGCTTTTGCTGTTTCCTGTGTAGCAGAGATTCTGCACAACTTCACTGTTCAGCACCCAGCTGAAAAAATAACGAATGCCTATGAAAACAGAAGTTTTTCCAATAACTTATTGGAAACAATAACTTTCAACTAAAAACACTGTAGATAATAAAATTAAGGGTTAAGGGCTAAAATTCTTGACTGCTGCAGGGAGAGCCTCCTGTGTCGTTCTGTGCTGACAGTCACTAAAACTTTTTGTTAGGTTGATTGATGGGGATTTTCCAGTTTGTCCTTTTGCTGTAAAAGAAAAAAAGATTTTACAGAAATGTGAAAGTATCAAAAGGGAATTTTCTACTTAGACCAAAACATTTGCTCTTTAAGCCATCAAAGTGAAATATTGCATCTCTACTCATACCAAATCAATGTGTTTCACTTTTCTTTTAAAGAGAGGGAACCATTTCATTTTGTGCTTGGCACTGAAGCCCAGGTGCCTCACAAGAGATGTAATTCATGTTCCCAGCTTTCCTTATGGGTGTACTACAACTTCCCTGGGACCCCTGGCTCCCTCCTAATATTACACCACCTGATATTTCCCCAAAACTGAATAACTCAGCTGCACTTCCTGAAATTATAGTAGAATTTAGATGCATTTTTTATCCCACAGAAAGTTCTGTTATTTAACATGTCTGTTGACTGGAAATTAGAAAACCCCAAAATACTGGAATGTCCCACAGAAACAGAAATTGGGATTTTTTTAAATTTTTTTTTTTGGCTTAGCTCAGCAGCCTCTCTGGCCATTGCTTACTCACTCTTGTGAAAAGAGAAGAGGAATTGCTCCAAACAAAAGCAAAAGTGCTTTAGTGTGGTCACTGCTTCAATCTGACTTCAATTGCATTTAAGAGTTAGCCTGGGAGAGAGTTGGCAGATATGTAGTGTGTTAAATGACTCAAAAATGTGATTATTACGATATGGCATGCATTAACTGAGAATATCTGATGTAGGTAAAGAAAGCAGGAATCCTGAGAAATGGATGCTCTCCAAGAGTAAATGGTAGGCAAGTGCCAGGAAAGTGAGATATATCTTTTAAATGGTTAACTTTGGCTCTAAAAATAAAAATGCTGATTAATTACCTTTCTAAAGCACTTTAATAATGACACTATTTAACCTTTACAGCAACCTGGTGGAGCAGATGACTTTTAGTACTGCCAATTGAGAGATAATTAAGTAGCAAACCTGTTAAAATGTCTTCATTTTTGATGCCTTCTGCTCTTTTAATGCCCACCTCGAGACATCCAGTGGCTGAGGAGCTTCTGCACCTTCTGTTGGTCTCTGCTTGAGCTGTGGCACCTGAAATCATTTTAACCCTGTGGGAACCTGCATCCACAGGCATTCCCAGGGACAAGCTGCTCCCCAACCCCCTTGTGCCCCTGCTGCTCCACACAGAGTTGTCAGAGCATTAAGATGCAGGGTACAGCCACTTATCCCAGCTTTCCACCCAAAATTATCCAAGTGTTTCCAGTGGCAAGTTTAAATTAGTATTGTCAGGCAGTGATTGGAGCCAGGACAGTTCCTGGTTCCAAAGAAGAAAAAGAAGAGGTGAGGAAGGACACAAAGCAGCCAAAGAGACAAAGAGAATATCAGGGTTTAAAAATGCTTTATCAGGGCTTCTATTCTTACAGAACAGCCAGCAGGGTTGGAGAAAGCTTGAAAACATACAGAAAGAGGAGAAAGCATGGGAAGAGATGTGCACTTCACTGTCAGAGAAAAATAAGAGAAGAAACATACTTTAAGTCAATGGGTAAAGGATTTCCTTGTCTGAATGGCAGAAGTTTAGCTCTGGAAGGAAACCAACCGTTTGTGGTCGTATTTCTTCACCTAATTAATAAATAAAACAAACTGTTTAAACAGGAACACAAAACCTTTCCTGTTTAAGCCTATGCAATCTGGATACTGCCTCTGATGGAGACCAAATAAATCTGCAAGAGGCAGGTCACTGCTGGATTATGGAATAAAGTGCAAATCCAGTTTCCTTCTAAACTTCACTGGTCAGAAGTTGCCCTAAGCCTTGATGTAAAAGGTTTATTGCCTGTTTCTCTGGTGTTTCCAGTTCTCACAGTACATGGAGTCCTTGAAGCCCTGACTATGGATTTCTCTTATTACATCTCGACTTTCCTTAAAACAATTGAGCACATAAACAAAACAAAAAGGAGAAAAAAGAAGAAAAAGAAAAAAAGAGAAAGCCTTCCTATTTGTTTGGGATAACTTGACAAGATCTTTTGAAGAGGTTCAAGGCAAGACTGGACAAATACATATGAAATAAATTTGTTGTGTGTAACTAATTAAACAGAAACCACTTCAACACAGCAACTGTTTCTACTTGAAAACAGTTGGAGACTGGAAGAATATGAGAGGAGAATATCACATGTCCTTGTCCTGCTCTTCCACTTCCCTTGGGAAAAGCAGCTGTTGGAGGCAGAGCTAAATGGACTTCTGGTTTGATGCAGAATGGCCTTTTGTACAGCAGACATCATTTACACTTTGAAAAATCCTACCCAAATTCATATTGTTAAAGCAACAATCTGAAATTATTAAGTTTCACCCACAAGCTGATTTCACTATATTATCTGGATAAACTGGGGATCTTTTCCCCTAAAGTTTAGGACTGAGCACATCTTATGATATCCATGTATCACAATAGTGTTGAAACACTGGATACTTTAGGTTTTGAATGGTGGCATATATTATTTATAATATTTTCTTTAACAATAGTAAGAACATGCTACACCTTCATAGAAAATTACCATACAGGGTTCTTTTTAAATGTGAGAACTTAGGAGGACAGTTTTATTTTAGCAGCAGTTCTAAATAGCAGTTCTGGTGCCTTTTTTTTTTAATAGAGGTGGGGAAAAACCCCTCAAGTGTTATCAGTGATTGCTTTTACTGCAAAACTGACTCTGCAGCATTAAGTTACATTCTCCCCCAGGAAACCACTTCCTTACTTCATTGGAAGAAGAAAGTTGAGTGGGTGTTCAGTGCTCTGCTGCAGCAAGGTCCTGGCTGAGGGGAGCCAGGGTGTTTTAATCCCTGCAGGGATGCAAATCTGGAGCAAGGAGAGAGCTGTGAGAGAGGAAATGAGCCCGGTGGCTACTCTTAATAAAAAAGGGAGAATTTGTGCATGCCAGCACAAATAGTGTTTTTAAGGGCATAGATAGCATCTTTGGGGATGTTTTATTTTTAGCTTGAAAACTTTAATACGGTTAATTAACTTCAAATGGGATGTATGGCATAAACAGGCAGGAGCCTGCTGGTGAAATTAATTATTCACCCTAGGAAGGGACAAGGTACATATGAGGATGCTCAAAATGGGAAAGGAGAATTTGCTGTGTGGGAAAAAAAATGTAAAAGAAAGGCATAACCTGAGTTCAGTGTGTAAAGTCAGAGGGGTTTTTTTGTGTGGTTATTATGTGGAACTGAAGTGAAGAAAGCTTGTGAGGTCTTAATTGAATTTCTGTGTGAAGGTGCAGAAATTTCAGCACCTCAGAAGGTCTCAGTTCATGGAGTCTGCACTGGAGGAAGAAGTTTGTGTGTGGTGTTATCTGGTGCAGCATTTTTCAGCAGGAGCAGAGTCCAGCTGCATCATGGTAGAAACAACACTAAAAAATGTTAACTAGGAAGGAGAGAGAAAACACTTTAAAATCATCTGCAGGATCTGATTAGCCTAAACTTGCTGTTGTGGAGGCATAAGAAAAATTCTGAGCCTGGTACACTTTCATTGGGAAAGTGATTTTCCTTGTCTGGAAGTTAGAGAAAAATCTCAGCCCTTTAGTGACAACACCTATAGTCACTTCCAGACACACACTGAGCACCTTGCAAGTGAACCAACGGGAAATTTAAAGGGTAAGGATGCTGAATTTACAGTTTGGTGTACCCTTGTTGCCAAAACTCGATTTGATATGTCCTGTGGAAATGCAGTCCTTACTGGGGAAGGGAGAATCACATGTGAGGCTGCCCACAGGTACATTCTCCCTCCTGGAGCTGATGTATCCTTCAGGGCAGGAGAAGTGCTGCATCATCCCTTTCTGGGCTTTCTCTGTGTGTGTGTGTGCATAGGAAAGAGTGGGAAGGAGAGACTGCTCACTTTTTGTGTCCCTTAATTAGGAGCGTTGTTACCATGGCTCTGAGAAGAACTCAACTATCGTGACGATGGCTGTCATCACTCCCCCGTGATGCAGCTTGCAGGAGGCTGATACAGTCAGCTTTCTGACTCAGTTATGGACCAGAGTGGGAGGCAGAGGACCTGCAGATCATCTCTGCCATTAGAGGAGACAAAGCAAATTACTCGTGAGTCATTGCTCCACGTGTGCCTGTGCACTCCTCTGGGTTCTCCAGCCCAGAGTGAATCCAGCCAGTATTCAGGGCCACTGCTGCTGGCTGTGCTGGCCTCCCAGGGCTGCATCCTTCTCCTGGGCAATCAGGTGTGCAGAGCTTCATTTCATGGCTGGGCTGTTTCTTGACTGAGATAAAAGAGGGGGAGATGGTCTTCTCCCAGCTACACCTGCCACCTGTGTGAGCCCTACGTGGTGCTCACACCCAGGTGAGGAGTGCAGGCATCATTGAGGATGAGCCACAGCTTTGTGACATGGCCAGGGATGCTCTGGCTGCACAGGTGTGTCTGTGCCTGTGCTGCTGCAGAGGTGTCCATCCCTGCAATCCATCATCCACTGGTCACCTCCACCCAGTTTTCTCTGCGTGCACCTTGGGATTCACAAGCGATGCAGAGGGATGGGCAGATGGCAAGCAAAGATAAGTTGCCACGAAGGTACAGCCTCTATGAAACTCATTCAGGAATTAGTCTTGAATAAACAAAGAGAAAGATGAAGAGACAGCAGGGAGGAAGAGACAGCAGGAACTCGCTGACACCTCTATGAGCCAGCATCCTTCCCCAGTGAATGTGTGTGTGAGCACTCGTGATGGCAATTTATTAACTTTAAAAAAAAATTTTAAAAAAATTTATTAAAAAAAAATTCCTTAATCTTGAACTGGACCACTGAGCCATTGTCCCTTCCCTGTAGGTGACTGAATTCTGCAAGGGGCTGCTTGCGTGTTCTGGATGGATCCCCATCTCAGCAAACACAGGAGGCACAGCCTGTTCATGTGCTGCTGCCTCTCTCACCATCTGTGAGGATGCTCTTTGTCCACAGCCTGATCCCACCTCCTCCTCATTACAGACTGGATATCACCAAAGGACCCCATTGCAACTGATGTTAGGCAAGAAAAAAGCTCATAATTGGCTTTGTTTTGCATAGTTTTGTTAATAAGCCAGCTGCACTGGGAGATGCTATTTAGGCCCCATATTTGAGACAAAGAATACATTCCTGTCTAATTTAAAGCCTTAAAATCTGCCAAAACTAGCCATTAAAACTCTACATGTAAATTTAAGCTGTGTAGTTACTCAAACACTTAAAAATTTAGGTAAATTTGCAGTAAGATGTGCACAGATTTATTTCACATATGCCTCCCCTATGGGAGCCTCACGGGTAAATCCCTGTGCATCTTTTATCTTATTGTAAATATGTACACTAACAATGCATAGAAATGGCTTTCACAACCTTGATTCACTGGGAATTTTTGTTTGCATTACTTTTTATATTGCATTATAAAAAATCAGCCGTGATTTAACATTGAGGAATTCCTACCACTTTGTTACAGCCCTCTACCGAGGAGAAAGCAGCACAGAGATCTGCAAACAATGATTTAATTTGTGCAGCCACTGTATCTCACCTACTTGCATATCAGTAATAGTCCATCTGCTGCTGACAGCCTGTTCCAAACACAGTAATATAACAAGTAATGGTGCTACAGTAATGCAACACACCACAGCAAATCATCCCATAAAGGACACAAAGTGTTTGCCAGGGTAGATTTGAAAATACTTGGTTTGTGTGTTATCTATTTCTTGCCAGTGTCATTATGTTAGAAATGAGGCTTATGTGAATAGCTGGTTGATGCTTGAGCAGAAAAGTTAATATTTATTCAGGGGAATGGTCTGTATGGAGAGCTATTGATGCAACTGGACACAAGTCTGTCATCAAAAGAGGTTTTTAGTATTTTGATGGTGGTAAATGTTTCCTGAGTGCTATGAATGAATTTGCTCTGTTTTTTCTTCTGAAATCAAGGATGAAAATCAGTATTATAAATCTGGATTTAGGAGTGGGATACTTATCAGTGTGATGAGAAGGGACATTACTGTGCTTTCCTAAACCACTACTGAACTTCTCACTCCAACATGTACAGAGAAACTTTTGTTGTCAGTCATGTTTGAGACGTTTCCTCTAACAGGGAGTGAGCCAGAAGGGGCAGTGGCAGCTGGAGAGAGGAAAACACCAATGCCACCAACGAGGAGAAGAACTGCAGAACTCCTAAAGAATACAAGGAGATCTGTTGAATCCTCTTCAGTTCTGTATTTTCTCTCTGATTTAATAATTCATCAGGAACACTAAACCTAAAGTGCAGAGTTATGTGTCCATGTTAGTGCTCAAGGGTTTTTTATTGTACAAGAGTTGCATCTGAAGAACTATGCATATCTTATGATTTGTTTAGGGTTTGACTTTTTTTTTCCTTTATTTAGTGTTAGTGGGTTTATTCCTTCAGGAAATTATACTAATGTTATTCTGGATATAAGACAATTTTGTCTCTAAAATGAAAGCACTGAACTATGTGCTCGTGGTTACTGTCATTTACGTGTAGCAGTCAAAAACCTTAATGTGAGTGATAAATCTTTAAATGTCCTCCAGTTACTATACCATTGCAGTGATCCTCAGGTTTGTGTTTTAGTCCAAGTGAACATGATCAGAAATGTTTGATTTCACTTCTTTCTCATGGATGCCCTTCAGGCTGTGTGAGAGGTGGCCAGGGAGGCAGCAGTGTTAGACCATCTCATGGGGAAAGAGGGGCTTGTGTTCATTAAATAAATACAGGGAGACAGAAACAAAAGGAGGGGAAATGGAGAGGAGAGGAGAGGAGAGGAGAGGAGAGGAGAGGAGAGGAGAGGAGAGGAGAGGAGAGGAGAGGAGAGGAGAGGAGAGGAGAGGAGAGGAGAGGAGAGGAGAGGAGAGGAGAGGAGAGGAGAGGAGAGGAGAGGAGAGGAGAGGAGAGGAGAGGAGAGGAGAGGAGAGGAGAGGAGAGGAGAGGAGAGGAGAGGAGAGGAGAGGAGAGGAGAGGAGAGGAGAGGAGAGGAGAGGAGAGGAGAGGAGAGGAGAGGAGAGGAGAGGGTCTGTGCTGGTTTCCTGCTGGCTCTGGCAGGACTGATGAGATGCATTCAGGAGCACAGAGTGGTGTGAATACATGGTATGGAATGAAGCCTGCCTGTATGAACATAACCTCTTGATATTGTTTCAGCAGATTTGAGCTGGCAGAGTGAATTTAGATTGGATCAATGCTTGGTGTTATGTGGACAGAGCATTTCTGCTCCTGTGTTAGCAGCTCTGAAGCCAGATTTGCAGTACAGTCAAACCATGGCTTGAACTGGCATAGGAAGAAAAGCTATTTAAGGTCATGGCTGTGGCAGACTGCTGGCTCTGCCTCGAGCAGCTTGTGTAGCTGCTCCACGAGCTCTGCTGGCTCTGAGCACTGTGGTGTCTGTCTGTCACAGTATTTATTGCTGAGAAGGGGAAAAGAGCTGGAGAAGTACAAAGGGAACATTTGCACAGGTCGTCCTTGCTGTACCAAATCCTCATCCAGCCAAAGCCTGTGGTGAGCTTGTGGTTCAAGAGGGTTCTGCTCTCCAAGGCCACATTTTACAGAGCCAAGAGCTCTCTTGCAGACACACATCACTCTTTAAAAAGAAAGCATTATTCCTTAAAATCAAACTCTCTGCTGGTGAGATGGAGCTTTCCTGGCACTTAATTATGTCAGGTTTAGAAGAACAACAGGCAAGGCTTCCTCTCCCATGAGGAGAAGTTCCATTTTCATAATTTTAATTCCCTTTAAAAATAAGGGCTGGGAGAAAGACTTCTTTCTAATAATTCTTTCTCTGCTTGGGTATTAGAAATTAGTAGATCTGAATACCTGTATGAATACAGGTGTAAAATGGATCAAAGTTCCATAAATTGCTCTACTGTCCTTACTAGAGGACAGCAGCTTTTCAGATTTTATCTTTTTGCTTAAGAGCAGAGGTGGTTCACTCTAGACAGACACTATTGCTTCTGTGCAGAATGGAAAACTTCATGGCAACAAGGGAGAATAATTACTCAAATATGTAAAGTTAATTAATGAAATATTTAAGGTTAGACTAATATATTGGACATGCTATCATAGGTATGATTTTGATTACATCTTTTTCACTCAGAGATTTTATTCCAGTTCATAGCAGTGGCTTCACTGTTCCCCCTCTGTCTGGACATTGCATCTATCAAAGATCCAAGGCTCAAATAGAGTTGCCTGACATCCTTTCTCCTCCACCCAGCATGTGAGGAGGGCCCTATTTGGAAAAGTAGCTTGCATGTGTACAATTGTAGAATAGTTGCATATTTAGTGTAAAAAATACCCTGAAGTATCAAAAAAGTACAGATTCTTATTATTATGGAAGAAAGAATGAATTTTCAGGATGGTGGGACCAGTCTAGCAGATGTCTTCAAGCCATGCTCAGTGTTGGAGGTCAGACCCTTGTACCACATGGAAGAAGCATCTGGGAGGTGCTGGGGGCAGAAAGAAAAGGCTGGGACAGCACAATAAGGCAGAGCTTCTCCGCTTTGGAGCTGCAACGGAGGCTGGAGATCCTCTGACCAAACTGGACATTTATCACCTATAAGGATCAAACACAAGAGCCATTGTCTTACTTTGGTGAAAGGCCACATGCACTGGGAATTCTTTCAGGATGGAATGAATGTCCTCATCCTACAGCTAAAAACCAACCAGTCTAATGCCATTTCAAAATGCAGCAGGGTCTTAGGACTAGGGAATACTAGTTGAAGACTCATGAATTATAGCAGGCAAGGACACTTTTAGTATCATTCTCTGAATGTCCGTTTCAAAAAGAACTGACTTAAAAAAATCTACATACAAAAAAAAGTGCAGCACTCCCTTGTCACTTTGTGGAATAAAATGACAGCAAAATCCCAGTCTTTTGATTTAAAATGCAAATAAGAAATATGTTCTGCAGGACTTATGACCTCCTCTGTGTAGTCACAGTTAGAACTTAGAGATTTCCTTCACTTATAAGTTGACACTTAAAAAACTACTTTAATTTCTCACTTGATAAATCTTTGTCACAAGATAAAGTCTTGATGGTTATTGTTTTTTTTTCTTCAAAGAGGAAAGGAAATGAAAAAAAAGTGCCACCAAACACATTTTTAATAAATAACGAATTTCAGTAATATCTGGAAAATAATGTTTTACTCCCATGTTTTTCTCCCTGGAAATACATGTTCACTCAGTAACAGCACTCTGAAATGAGAAGGAAACAATTGCTCTTCTGTAGCACAGTGTTGTGCTTTGACATGAGGACATTTCTGAACACTTTTTCCCTTTGTCTGTGGACAGACACTCTTCCATGCTGAACCCTGCTGGCCAAGTGTCACAACCCAGGACATCCCTCTGGCTGCCCTGGATGGCTTGAGCCCCTGGCAGAGGGCTCAGAGACCTTGGTACAGAGCCCAAGACCCCTGTGCCTTTGATTTCAATCCATGGGAAAAATTAACACCTTTAATTGAAGAGTTACAAGTCACAAAAATTAAGTAGAGTATAAGTTAGTTTATCACAGGGTGAAAAAGTAAGATTTTAAAGATTTTTTTAGAATAGGGGTTTGGGGTCAAGATGAAGGAATTTGGATGTGTTCTGTCCTTCTTTCTCCTTCTAGCATCCATCTTCTGGGTGATGATGGCACGTTTGGATTGGTTTAGAGTAGAACTGGACTGTACAGCACAGGTGATAGGTATTGGAAGATAATTGTAAATAATGTTCATGTAGTTTGTAGTATAAAAAGACAATACCTCCCTGAAGGCAGGCAGTGTGCCTTGGACTGACCTGCTGAACGGACCTCAGCTGGTCAAGGAAAGAATTTGTTAGATAAGATAAAATAAACAACCTCTAGAAATTACAGAAGATGACTCCTGACTCCTTCTCCGGTTCTTGGGCTAGGCTACAGAGACTTCTAAACACACCCAGGTGGTCACCTCGAGCTCCTGAGACACCACTGACAGCCAAGGATGCTCCCCCAGGCTGCCCTCAGTTTCTTGATGCTGGAGGCATCAGCTCTGCTCTGTGCCTGTCAGCACAGGAGCTCACTGAGCACTCCCCAGCTCCCTGCAGTCCAAACGGGAAGGGCCAGCCCAAAGAAACCCAGTGGCAGGTGTGTGTTCACAGAGGTCATTTTAACTCAATTGCTTAGGGAGCAATCACAAAAGCAGTCTGGTTTTTGCTAACAGGTAGCAAAAAATGGGCCAGGAGCCGGGGTGGTAACCTTACCACCAGCACAGCTGCTTGAAAACAAATGTTTGTCTGTCCTGTGTGGGCAGATGGCAAGTCACATTACCTGACTGCAATATAAATTGGATGTGAAACTGTGCTCACAGGAGCAGGAGAAATGCTTGTTGTTATGGGCTAACTAATATAAATCATCCACTAGTACTCACTCAAGTGTTTCTTCCTGGAACATTTAGAGATCTGTCTTTTTTTTTTTACAGAATACCTTTGATTAAGCAATCAGTCATGATAAAACACATTTCAGTGTTTTCTAACAGGTGTCATTTAGTATATCTTCCCACCTATAAATGGCAAATGCTTTCCTGATAAATAATATTTGTGATTAGACATAGTGGAGAAACTTCCCATTGACCAAAACCCCCTTCAATGAAACTTCAGTGATGCTTGGGATCACATCTGTTTGGGTGATAAAATTATATAAGCAAAATCTAGAATTGAGGGATGGGCATAATGTTACCTGGAAGAGAGACTGGGCTGGTTTTCAGAGCTATAGCCATAAATTATTATTATGTGTGCCTTGTTATTTGCTGTTTGGAATCTCAGCACAACACAAACTGTTTAAAGGAAAAATTTTGCATCCTTTCTCCTTTCCTCTAGCAGAAGGGTCAGAAAGCCCCTAGGGCTGTAATGTGATATCAGAGTACTTCTTTGTATTGTCCTTTTGTTGTTGGTACTTTGAAGGACTTAGGAACTCTAATCCAACTTCAACTTTCTTTTGAAATAAATATTATTGAGGTATTTTAGTTATTAAGGACCCTAAGCACCTCAGTGACCCCTGCCAAACTTCCTCTGTGCCACTGCACATCACAAAGATTTCGATTTCCCCAAATGGAGAGGCAACTGGTAAATGCCAGCACTGGAGAAGCCTCAGAGTGGTAAGTGCTGCCAGAGGACCCACATGGGGTGGTCTACACAGTACTGCCAGGGTTCAACCTCCTGATAACACAGAAATACTTCAGGAACTGGCATGGATCAATTCTGCCATCATTTGTCTTCTTTTTTGAAGCCGTGATTTCTGTTATCTCAAACATGCTGCAGGAGATAGAAAATTCTCAGTTCCATTTTATCCCTCAGTTTGGAAAATCAAAAGATAAAGAAGATGTAGATCTGATGCTTAAATAGGATCAGGTACTTCAAAGACAAAACCATTTTTTTCCTCAGATGTTCCAGAAATTTCTTCTCAAAAAACCCTCTTCTTTGTTCCTGTGTTTTAGAAAAGAAAATATGTGGTGCTAAGGCTTCCCCCCCTTTTATTCACACAATTTTTGTCGTGCCAGAAATCAAAGTACTACAGAGGAGGTGGAAGTATAAAACTGTCTATTCTCCTACCATTAAAAGATGCCTTTTGTATTCAGTTTCAGCAGCTTTAAATGTGAAAAACAAAAGAATCTATTTCTAAAATAATATTCCCTATCAAATTAATAATAAAAGAATTAAATATTCCAGAAGCTTTCTTTCTACCTGATGAGCATACACATGATTTTGTGGTCATGTCACCTTTTGATTCAGAAAACTTCTCCAACTGGTATTTTCTACAGTTAAATAAAATCTGGCTTTCATGAGGGTAGGGTGATGTTGTCGCCCATCAGATACTTATTTACCTGTTTATTTGTGTCCAGCCACTGCAAAAAAGGATTAAGGCTATTCCCAAATTCCCTGGATGTTTCCATCCTGTCCATACCAGGTGCCACCACAGCTGCTCTCAGCCTTCCAGCTACCAAAGCCTTTCTCATGGGCACAGCAGAGTTTTCCAGCTGATTTTGATGGGACTTGCATGGGCACATTCCAGAGGCGTTGGGATGACATCTCAGAGATCCAATCTTCACTTCCTGCCTGAGCTTGTCAAGGGCTAAGCCCTGTGACAGGTTATAAAGGAGACACTGACAACAGGGAAGGGTTTCCATGCAGTGGCTCCTTCCATGTGCAGAACACATCACAGGGGCAATCAGATTAAAGGAGGGAGGTGTTGCAAGTGCCAGGTGGGTTTAGACCGTGCCCATTTCACCCTTGCACTGTTGATGCAGCAATGGCAAACAGCTGCTGCCTCCGTGCTCGTTATTTCTGTTGTTTGTCGAAGTTCTCCTCCTCTGTGCGGCTGGGTGGGTGGGGAAGGGTTTGGGAGGTGACCTCCTCCACAGCCAACATCAAACCCAGCCGATGATTCACTTTGACAAATAGGTTGGAGGATTTCCCCAACTGCTGGCTTCCTTTGGGAGATAATGTGCTAAAAAGCCCTGGAGGAATTTTTTAATAGACTATCATTTGGGAATTATTATTGTTCACATCTGCTCTTTTTGCTGCTTCTGGGGATTCTCTTCATTGCTGGAAATATAGTCAGAGGGGCAATTCAAGACATAATACATTTTTTTTTAATTTTTCTGCGTAATGCTCCTGGTTCTTCTTGGGTATTGGGAGACTGTATGGCATGCTGTTTGTTCCTAAGGGATTTCTTCCACATCCTGTGCATTATGGCTTTATCTTTCTCTTGATTTGGCAATTCCTTTTAATCCTCTGGGGAATATTTTTTTTGTTTTTCACCCTGGTATAGATGCACTTTTGGCTAAATTTTTTCTTTTATCAGAGCAGAAACCAATCCTGCTCCTCCACACCCACCTGATACTGGGTGAGATCACAGTTCCACAGATCCATATTAGGTGCAAGCATTTTCCCAAAGATTACACAGCAGATAAATCTCTCCATTTCAGCACATGGTTTATTACTGAATATATTGTCTGCCTACACATGCAGGAACAGATAACCAGTGATTTATATTTTCATAATGGCTGCTGCAGTGATTCATTTACTCTGTGGTATATTGGTGTCAGGGCAAATCATTTATGTAAAAGGGGAAAGACATCGAAGAATGAATGGCAATATAAAATAGCACAGAAAAGAAAAGAGGGTAAAAAAAAGCGTGGACAAATTAAAATGCTTTCAATGGACTGAGGAAAGTTGTGGCAAAGGAGTGTTTGTGTTCCTGCTGCTTTTTTTCCAGGGATGGGGCATCCACAACTTCTCTGGGCAGCCTGTGTCAGTGCCTCACCTGCCTCATGGTAAAAATTTTTTTCCTATTATCTAACCTAAATTTCCCCTCTTTTAGTTTGAACCCTTTATTCCTCATCCTATCCTTACTGTTCCTGATAAAGGGATTAAACACATGATAAATTTAGTCTTTTCATGTCTTACTTGAAGGTAATCCTGTATCTAGTTATGCTGAAATACCTTTAAAAAATCTCTGCCAGAAAGGCACCATTAAAATGTTGAAGACATTACACAAAGAGCCAGATCACCATCATCTGTACCACAAAAATCTCTCTGAAGCTGGTAAGAGCTGCTCTAGCCAAATCTGTCAGAAATGCTGTTTGCAGGAGTGCCTGATTTGGTGCTGATCAGCTGTTGGCTGATCATTTCCTATCTCTGAATCTTCCTTCACCAGTTCACACAAGGAAATGGTGTCATAAATTCTTGTGCAAGGGGAAGTGCTGCATGGGTTAAGAAGTCAGAGACTTACCCAAATGAAGAAAATGACATAACAAAAGCTCAAAATTTAAATCCTGTGAATACTTGCTACACACACTGAAGGATTAATTGAAAAATTCTTGGCAATAACCACATTTGTGAATACTAAATGCATTCACCGGTACTTTGCAAATAAAAAATGAGGCTAAGGTTATGAATAAATTGTTCAGGATTTCTGCTTTTAACTCTGGAATATTTGCTGACAGCATTGTTGAAATCAGAGAGGCAATTTATGTGGTAATACTGAATAGGTTAAGGAAGAGATAACATCAAGACAAAATATATTCTGAAAGAACCTTCTATCATTAGGAGGTGGCTTTGTCCCCATAACTTTGAGCAGTGCCAAGCAAATCAGGTTTTTTTATTGGTTACAAATGAGCTGAGACTTGCTATATCTACTGATTTAGAAATATTTAGTAGCAGAAAACACGTCACAGCCAGACTTCAGCAATTTTTATTTCAAACAAAACCACAGCTTTTAGTTAACACAAAGTCATTAATGGCAAAACTTGGCGTGTTATTTCAGGTCAAAGTGAAATATTTCACTAAAACCTTTTCATTTCCTTGCATTTTCTCATTTTGTGTGGCCATTTGAAACCTGCCTTGCCTACATCCTCTTAAACCATTGCAAAGCTTAATTCCCCTGCAGCTGCCCAGTCTCCCCTCACATTGACCAAACCCAGTAACATTTATTTTGACTTGGAAAGCACCTGGTGTGTTACTGGTCCCTGTTTAATCACCCCAGTGAGGAGGAGGCTGCTCTTTGCCTTTCAGATTGCTGGGGTGGTTTCACTCCACTGCCAGGTGCTAGGGACAGGTTTTGTTCTGCCCTTGCTGCAGAGGCATTCCAGGTGGGGAAAGCTTTTTGGGGGAAGCTGGGCAGGTTCTGCAGCACCACCTGCTCAGAGGATAAACCAGACATAGCTCACGAGTTCAGGCCACTGTGTGTTAATGTAGGTGACTGTGAGCTCTTTCTGCTGCTCCTGGACAACCTCTCATTTTCTGCACTAAATCTGGAAAGCTTTCCTTATCTTTATCCCATCGGATGTGCTACAGGATACAGGTAAGAGATAGGAGGGTTTCCAGTGAAACGGTGCAGGAGGTGTCATTTGTCAGCTGTCAGAGCAGGAAGCCACAAGAAAGAAGAGAGCAGTGGGAAGAGCTGAGCAATGACTTTTGGCCTTCCAGGAAAAAAAAAACACAAAAAACCCCCCAAAAAACAAAAAATCCCACCAAAAACCAGACCAAACCAAACAAAAAAACCCCACCAAAACCCCAAACAAAAACAGACAAACAACCCCCCCCCCAAAAAAGCAACAAAAAAAAAACCCCACCAAAAAACAAACCAAAGAGAAAATAACCCCCAAAACCAAAACCCTAAACAAAAACAAACAAACCAACAAAAAAAAAAAAAAAACCACAAAAAACAAAATACAAAAAACCTCCCAAAAACCCACCAAAAAACAACGAAAAAACCCAACCCAAAATGGAAACAAAACCAAGACAAAACAGTAATTGCTCAGCCCAAACTAAAACACTGGGAATAGTATGGATACTTTTAAAACCTGAATATTTTCTTCAAAATCCCAAGTACACTTTCAGTTGAGGGTGAGAATTAAGAATGGTATTGTCTCTGTCAGAAAGTGGTTAAATGTCTCACAGATAAGAGCAAATAAAGTCAGGGCTTCCCGAGGAACTGCTGATGCATGGAATTGGGGTCCCTTTAATCACCCCCTGCTCTCTCCTCACCTTCAGCAGTGGGGGAGCAGGGAGGGGAAGGCACAGAGGAGTCTGGTTCAGCTCTGAACCTCTGTGTGCAAGGAGAAATGAGTTGGTGGAGCTGGGTAATGCTGTGAGCAAACCCAAATCCCAAAGCACGAAATCTCCACTGTGCTGGTTTCTCAAGCATTGCCTCCTTCCCCTCCAATCAGCAGCTGATGAGGACCAATAAATGCCAGTGTAACAGCTCTTTGGAGAGATGGATTGGCATCATTTTGCCAGTGGGAACGAGATGGAATTGCAGCATATCTAGACTGTTTATTTTCCCCACTTTTAAATATTCATATGAATATTTCTGAAGTTTTCTATTTCCCGTTGCCTTGAATGAAAAATAGGAAAAGGTGTTTGGTGTTAATATTTTTGCCAAGGAAAGAAAGAGGTTTCATTTTAGCCAGGAAGCTGTTGTTTGCAAAGTGCCTGGTGGAGGAGCAGAACCACCTGTGTAATGTAGATAATGGCCATTCTTAAGGATATTTTCACCTCTCTGAAATAAGTGCTGTACTGCATGCAGGAAAACAGCAGCTGCAGGCAAAACAAGGGAGATCTAAGTCAAAACACTGCTATCCCCTTCACCTCTCCTGAAACAAAGAAGATGCCATTTGTAGGCACTGAGGATCTTAGTTTTGTGTGTTTGCAATGCTTTCTAACCCCAGCTTTCACTACTCTCTTCTTTGTTTCATGGAATTCTTCTCCCTCCTCCTTCCTCTCCCTTGTATCCCTACAGTGTCTGCATTTGCACCCTCTTCATGTCCTTACAATTCACACACCTGGAGAGTTTTTCATGAGACCTGTCTGTTCATTTAACCTTCCATTCTCTTCCCTTCTTCCACCAGATAAGCCATGGTTCATATCCACCTTTTTAGTGTGTGCCTGGTTTTGGCCATTTCTCCCATCTTTGGGCTCCATCCTCTGCACATCTCCTCTTCCTCTGCTGTGTCACTGCATCCCCCTCTGACTGACACTGCTCTTGGCACCTTGCCTAAGTGTCTGAGTGGTTTGCTTGACTTCTCTTCCATAGGGACTCATATCCCTTTGCCTGAAGTTTTCTCTGCAGAAGTCCTTATCTTCCTTCCCATTCCCCTCCTTGGTGCTGTGTTGTGGCCTGATGCTCCTCTCTCCATTCTTTTTTACAACACAGTGGCTCCTCTTCTGCTCTCCTGCCATACTGATGCTCCCTATCCCTGTCCTTTGATCTGTCTCCTCCAGTTTAGCCTTATTGCCAAAATGTAAATCTGGCTCTGGCCCTTCCCCTTGTGATCTTCTTTCATGCACAGCTTATGTAACTTCAGTGGAGAACTTGAGCACCCTTCTGACCCTTTATCTGTGCTCTGCTGACTTCTGCTGGGGGTTTGAATCTCTTTTCAAAGCAAAAATAAATCTCTTTGCAAAGAGAGGACTTCACCCACTGCTATCTATTTCTGATCACACTGCTCATAGCTTCTCCTTTTTTCTAACCCTGTAAAATTCATGCTGGGTTCATACTAGTGCAGTTATGACTTTTACAGTCCTGCCTCCAAAGCCCAACCCTCATTTGGAGTCACAAAGTCAAATTTACATGCCAGCTACACTGCTGTGCCAGGCTTTGTTGTCCTCCTGACTCCTTTTTTCTGTATTGTCCACTTCCCCTGGGAGAAGTTCCCAGCAAGTTCAGCTGTGGTTGAAATTCTCCTTGGCTGTGGGTGCTTGTAAGACAGGACAACATTGGAGCTGCACTGTTTATTAGTGTTTCATTGCTATTTCCTCTTGGCTCATCTATTTGCATCTGACCACTCCTGTTGAGTTTCTCCTGGTAAAGAGCATCCCTGGAAGTGTTCAAGGCCAGGTTGGATGTGGCTCTGAGCAACCTGGTCTAGTGGAAATTGTCCTTGCCCACGGCAGAGGGTTGGAACTACATGATCTTGAAGGCCCCTTCCAAGCCAAGCCATTCTATGCTTCTGGTTTTGAACAGGTTTGAAACATCAGGAATTATCAACAGAAATTTCTTCCATGAATACTGCTAAAGTCAGATTAAATTCAGTTATGACCAGGGAGAAGAAAACTCATTTTAATTGGTTGCTTGAATTGAGAGCACTCTAAAGAACTAAATATTAATCAACACTATAGAGAAATATGATCATTTTTTTCTCTTTAAACACTGATATGGTAAAATGCATAGTTCTGTAATGACTGCCACCACCCCCATTCTAAAAATTAAGCTCTTCATATTTTTTCTGGAGTGTTTATATACCTCAGATTTTTTATTTTCTCCTAATCAGAAGTGTTTTCAGTGAGCTCTATATTGATTTAAAAATAACTGAAAACAATTAAGAAGAAATTCTGATTTTGATCAGCTTTGGAAAGAACACTCTGAAGATCTAATTACTTTCACACACCCTTCTATTCCTTACTTCCTATAGCAGGGAGATCATGGCTTTGAATGTGGCATCAGCAGGAGGAATGGAAGGACCCTTTCAAAAAAGCAACTTGTCTAAATGACTGCACAGTGGAGAACATAATACAGAACGACAGAAAATATGGAAAAGCCTCATTGTGTCTCCCAAATGCCTCCTTTTAACTTCAAGAGGCCCAGCAGGTTTGGTAGCCTTTGGAAGCCTTTTAGCTGAGCCCCATCTGCCTGACAAGCATGAGTGCTACGAGCCTCTTGTGGAAAGCTGCTCCCAGAAGATGGTTCTTGAAGCATGTGGAACAAGCACCCCTCAGATTTCACTTCTGTGCAAGAGCCTCACGTGGCAAAAAATGCCATGGTGACAAATATTTCCTGAAGTGCAATCAGTGAGCAGCACTGGGACTGTTTTATCTGTTCTTTTCTTCACCTTGCAAGGACTTAATCCTACCTTGTCTGAAGTTTCAGGGAGATCATGTATCTTAATGATTATTGAGGTCATGTTAAAGCATTTACAGAAGGAATCTACAGTGCAATATGCACTCTCTCTGTTAATCCATATGGTTAACCATGCTTGGTTTCCAAACCTGTGTTAGTACCCAAGGAAATGTCTGAATAATCCATTCAGAATTGAATACTGGTGGGTGTTTCTTCAGTTTGCCAACTGAATGCATGCACTGGATCTCCATTTATCCTGCTCAGAGGTGTCTTTGTCTACAGCTAAGAGTGAGCTCAGAAACCTGCCTGCTCACTTTCCTGCCGTGTTGTGAAAGTCAGAGCTGGGTGATGTAAATGTCTAAAGGATACTCAGGGCTCAGACAGCCAGCTCTGAACTCCAGCTGTGCAGAGGAACAGGAGCTCAGCTCACCTGGCCAGCGCTGGCTTTGGCACTTGAAGGGAAATGCAAAACGCTCAGAGAGCTCACAAAACGAGGTAGATGGGAGGACTTGGTGATCTCTTTCTCTTCTCTTCTCTTCTCTTCTCTTCTCTTCTCTTCTCTTCTCTTCTCTTCTCTTCTCTTCTCTTCTCTTCTCTTCTCTTCTCTTCTCTTCTCTTCTCTTCTCTTCTCTTCTCTTCTCTTCTCTTCTCTTCTCTTCTCTTCTCTTCTCTTCTCTTCTCTTCTCTTCTCTTCTCTTCTCTTCTCTTCTCTTCTCTTCTCTTCTCTTCACTCTCCTCTCCTCTCCTCTCCTCTCCTCTCCTCTCCTCTCCTCTCCTCTCCTCTCCTCTCCTCTCCTCTCCTCTCCTCTCCTCTCCTCTCCTCTCCTCTCCTCTCCTCTCCTCTCCTCTCCTCTCCTCTCCTCTCCTCTCCTCTCCTCTCCTCTCCTCTCCTCTCCTCTCCTCTCCTCTCCTCTCCTCTCCTCTCCTCTCCTCTCCTCTCCTCTCCTCTCCTCTCCTCTCCTCTCCTCTCCTCTCCTCTCCTCTCCTCTCCTCTCCTCTCCTCTCCTCTCCTCTCCTCTCCTCTCCTCTCCTCTCCTCTCCTCTCCTCTCCTCTCCTCTCCTCTCCTCTCCTCTCCTCTCCTCTCCTCTCCTCTCCTCTCCTCTCCTCTCCTCTCCTCTCTTGCCTTCTTCAGGGTAGCCAACTTAAGAGACTAAGGAAGGTGTATGAGGAACTGCTGTAGAGGAAAAAGTTAAATGAGAAAACCCATTTTTATTATGTGTATCTATACTGTTTTTCCTTTCTTGGGATAGTCTCTATCAATATCCTGCAACTGAAAAGCTCTCTGGCAGTTTCCACATCTGTCAGATGGGAGCTGATCCTCGGGAAGGATCTCTCCAAAGAATGGCTTTTCCTTAGAAGGATACTGAGTTGGAGAAAGTCTCTTGTCCCACACTCTTCTTCTCCCTCAGCTTCCTCCAGACTCAAATGCCCCCTGGAGGATTTGTTGCAATTCATACACTTGATAGTTAATGAAGACCTCAAGTTTTAACACTTGCCACAAATAATCCCTGATTTCTAAAGATGCTCTGGAAATGCTCACATCCCTCAGGCACATTGATACAGGCTGCTACCTGGTCAGACAGAAAACAGTGCAAGGTCACCTTTACCAAGGTGAAAGATCTGATACCTGACTGTAGCACAAAGATACCCCCCCATCCATTATGAATAAAGTTCTCCTTGCAAATAGAGAATATTTTAGATTTGCACAGCAGTTTCTGCTCCTTTATAACACATATAATGAAAACACAGACCCACAGAAGAGAACTGGAAATGCAGCTTCTTGCCAAGTCCTGGTGGAGATGGGACATGGCATTAAATATGTAAAACCTTGTGTGAAAGTCTGTCTGAGTCAAGTGACTTCTGAAACAGCTCCTCGTGTAGAAGAACACCAAGCTGAACTGCATTATCATATCCTGAATGTTTCCTCACAAAAGCAACAACCTCAAACGATTTAAATTGATTTGAAACTAAGGAGTTAGGAGAGCTTTTAAAATAATAGTATTGTTTTAGTTGTTTAGTAGCCCTTCAGAACAAGTGTAGCTTTTTTAATGGACAGCAGTAGTAGCTGTGTTGCTTAGAAGTCCCCGAGATGCTGAGATCAATCAGCAAAACCAGTCTGCAACCCTAGTGCTTATTGATTCTGCTTTTCCCCATCTAAACCAATTACAAACTGTTACTCTGTTACAAACCCCATTTTCTGCTCTTCTGCACGTTTTTTTACTATTCACGAAATAGTTTCTTTGATAAAGAATTTTAATCTCCTTTCCTCACTTTGGGTATCACTTTTTCAAATAATGTGTGTAGCTGTACCTTCTCATCACTTTTGGGCAAATGATCAGGGATGGAGTTCCTGGGATTAGGTTATAGTAAAAGACCACATTTAAAGAAAAGCATGGGGAAGATTAAATGAATGCTGATATTAAATGGTAGTGGAAAATCTGGAAATCTATGCAAACAGCTAGAAATGTCTGCTTAAAGAGAGACCTTCCACCCCACCTGGCCTGCAGAGGATATTTCTTGCACTCTATACTCAGGTTTTATTTCAGTTTTATGTGCAGCACATTGAGGGTCTAAAACCTTTGAACTGTCTCCAGGATGAAGAATGAAAAGGGAGACACACTCCAAAGCCCCAAAATTAAACTGGTGTAGCTATGTATGAAAGCAAAATTACTGCTCCCCTGAGCAGCATGGCAGAGTAGAGAAGCCAACTCTGCTGGTGCAACTCGCCAAAACCATAAATCAATGAATAAGAATTTGAGTGAAAAACAAAAACAAAACAAAAAAACCAAATCAAAAAACCAAACCAAAGCAAAGCAAAACAAAAAAAACCCCCAAAAACAAAACAAAAACTAAACAAACAAAAAAACCACCCCAAATAAACTAAACAACAAAAAATATATGGCTAAGTCAGTTCTTTGAGGTTCTAGATGAGGAAAGATTTCTGTAGAATCCTAGGATAGTCTGGGTTGGAAGGGACTTTAAAGATTATCTGTTTCCATCCTCCTGCCAGGAACATCCCTCACTAGACCAGGTTTCTCAGAGCCCCATCCAGCCTGGCCTTGAACTCTTCAGGAATGCTCTTTATCATGCTTTATACCTCTTCATACCACTTGTACTCATCCCTCTTGATTGGTACAAGAAAAGACAAATTAAAGTTAGAATACTATTGCAAGCATGCCAGCAGGGTTTTGGTTTTTTTTTTCCCAGCTCATTGAATAGATCCAGGCATTTTTTTTTTACTCTTTCCCAGCCAGTTTGTATAGAGAAGTAATATGAAAGGATTAAGCCTTTATTCAAAACATGGGGACAAGAGAATTCCAGCTACATTTCTACAGAACCGCATCATTCACTCATCAAAATCAGGGCTAGCAAGCAGGTTTTGTAAATTATGGAACAAATAGGTCAGTTGAGTTTTTGAGGCCTGATTAATATATTATGTCACAAGTAAGTCTGATTTTTTTTTTCAGTTTTCATGAACTTAACTGGGGAAGGAAGAAGAGTTTTAATTTACCTACAGTTTTTGTGCTTCAGAAAAAAAATGTTTATTTTATTCCAAGTCGATGTAGATATTTGCTTTTGAATCAGAAAAATCGATTTTGTTTCTTTGCCCTACTTTTTTTTCTTCACCTTTTGAGTGCTATTTTGGAGCAAATTTCAAAATAAAATGTCATTGCAAAATACTGGATCAATATTAAACAAGTATTTCAATATTTCCCATGAAAATAAAAAAGCCACAATGATTTTAGCCAAAGCATTTTGAGAAATTTGACAACTCACATATGTATATTTTGGGTCAAGAAAGTTGTACCATTCTGATGTCTTAATAGGTTGATGGAAAGGCATGGTAAGAAAATTTTCTTGTTTCAAATTCTTTAAGCTTTGTTGTTTATTATTACTGTTGACTTTCAAAATTAGAGTGAGGTGCTTTGTGAATCAATGCCCTTCCCTACTAGAAGTATTCCCAGTTTGTTCTTTGCCATCCTGTCTTCCCCCAAACAATTCCTGCTTAAACATTTCAAGGGAGAAATAAATGTCCACCAGGGCTGTGGGTAGGGCTCCCTCTGCTAAGCAAGCAGTGTGATTGCTGGAGAAAAAATAATACAGGCCCAGCTGAAGACATTGTAGTTGATACAAATAAGTTTGTCCCTGCACAGCCTCCCAGATTTTTTGATATCATATCTATAAATCAGTCTAAGAATCAATTTGAGCTTGACTGCATAGATGGACATGAAGATGGAGTGGATTGCTTGTTCTTCAGCTATTAACACAGAAGGACACAACTTCTGTAATAGTCAAGTCTGTATGTTTTATTTGATGTACAGCTTTTTCATATATTGAACTTCCAAAAGGCTGCCTGGCAAGTGGTGAATGTGATAGTCCTGCACTTGAGACTAATAAAAAGGGATTTTCAGGCCTCTTAGTTTATTTCCATCACTCCAAAGAAAAATCTTTTCATAAGGCAGTAAGTACATCAGCAGCCAGTTCTTTTCTAAGAATGCTAATTATATTCTCTCTGTATGAATTAATTATAATTCCTTTTGACTGCAGTGATATTGTTTAGAGGAATTATCTCTCAGGTCAGACAAAAAGGTTTGACTTTGTGTGACACAATGGAGTGATTTATTCTCCATCGTGGTATCTGGTATTCCTTAGCAGGAACTTTGTGAAGAATTAAAAACCAAATTAAACTGAGAAAGGGGGCCCCTCCACTGATTTCCTCATTGAAAACATTATATGGAGCAGCTCCTCCATGGACTGTCATGCACAGCAGACAATGGAACAGACATTTTCTCCTCCACAGAGCACCTTTGGAGCAGCATCACGACTCGTGTCCCCAAGTGTACTTTGCTGTGACATGGTTCCAGCAGAGACAAGTGGAGATTAGGGCGCAGGTGGAAGTTATCAGTAGCTTCACACCTGCTTAGCCTGGTTCTGAAATCCCCTCTGATGTGTGAGAGTCTGAAACACAGCCTTCTTGTGCAGAGGTATTTATGGAAACTGTGTGTAATCGGCAGGAAAAAGCGTGGGGTGCAAAGCTCTCCTGAGTTCTTCACTGCTGCCTCGGGTGAGAGATTTCTGGGAGCTGAGACACAGGATTCATATGGTCTGCACTTTGCAGGAAGCAGCAGAATGTCCCAGGCTACACCTCCCTTGCTCCCGAGCTTCCCAGGACATGGAGCACTCTGAAGCTGGAGGAGCATCTTAAATCCTTTTCCTGTGGGCTGGATCCAGGGCTTAGGCTGCTCATAAAGGCTCTGTGGCTTTGTGGTGTTTGGCTTTAGATCCTTGAGGAAAGGCCCTGAGCCACCTGGCATGAGGGATGTTGGTTGTGTGGCCTCATGGAAAAGCAGGTGGGACACAGGGAGGAAACAGGGCTGGACAAAGAGGCCCAGCTCCTAAATTATTCTATGATTCAGAGCAAGTTCATCCACAAGAGCTTCTTGAGGCTTTCAGGAAGACTCTGACAACCAGGGAGGTCAAAAAGAGGTGCTCTGGTACTTCATTCATATGACAGTTTAGTAAATTTAGCCTTAAAACTACTTTTGCTCACCTGGCAGCTGATGTGGAGGGCAATAAACACTTCACTCTGAGTTATTTCTTTGTCCACCCACCATTATTTCAGGAATTAGTAAATAGAAGCTAAACTGCCAATAACACACAAGATCTGTTAGTGGGCTCTGCATTAACCCAACACAGCCAGTGAATTTGAACTTCTTTAGGACACAGCATCCCACTGGTTCTCATGGCACTGGCTCTGGCCACCAAACCCCCACCTCCACTGCCCCTCCACAGGCTGCTTTCAACAGCTCAGCCACTGACAAGCTGAAAAGAAGTGCAAGACTCATGATGAATCTACAGGGATGCAAAGCAAGAAGTTTTTCTGCACATACCCAGAGTTTGGAAGTCCGGGGAAGGCTTCAGGACAACAATGAATTCATCAACTTCAAACCAAAATGCAAAGCTCATTTGATCTGATTCAACTTCCCTGTGAAAAAGTATTCAAAGTAAAATTAGGTGGAAGATAGAAGGAAAAACTGAGACCAAAAATGCTAGTAGAAAATAATTGCTTTGTAAGTTGGAAGGTACTGAGAGTGAGCTGGGAAATACAGTTGTGTGCATCTCTGCCAGGAAACAAGAGAAGGAAACAGAGCCCCAAAGCTTTGAGCACAGTGAGTCTGGCTGGGAGATACTGCACATAAAATGCAGCCTTGCATGATTGCAGCACTCAGAGGAATCAGCTGGTTTGCTCTCCTTCAGCTACGACATTGTTTAAATCAAAGAAATAAGAGGAAGGAAAAATCCACTCCTGTGGCATCCTTTCTCTCTCAGATGTAGGAGGAGATGTGCCTGGGGCAGAGATAAAGGCTGCAGTGTCTCCTTTCAGCTACAACATCCCCGTGAATGGCAGCACAACCCTTCCTCAGCAGCACTCAGAGATATTTGGAGTGTATTTTCCCCTTCTCCAGCAGGAGAGTGCTCCATGACACAGCAATTATTGTGCTCTTCCTCTGCTGAGCAGTGAGCTGGGTGTGATGGTGGCCAAAGGAAGAAGGGTGAGAGTGCCCATTGTGCCCCTCAACAATCCTCAGTCACACTCTGCACAGCTGCCAGTCCTCCAAAGGAAAGAAAATGCGCTCATTAAACTCGTGTTCTGGCCCCCTCTTTTTTTATTTCTTGCCATATTAAAAGCAGTCTCTGTTCTCCTCAGTCTGAAACCCAGGGTTTTTGTTTTGATGATTTCCAGTCTTAATAGTTCAATTTTAGTTTCACCTTCTAATTTGTATTCCTGGTATCAGCTGCTAAAGGAGCAAGTCAAATGATTTGAATTCACACTGATTTAGCATTACTAAATGCACTTTCCAACCTTGCTGGTTTTTTTGTTTTTTTTTTTTTTTTCAAGAGACATCAAAATCTCTGGTAGGTTTAATATCCTCCATACTTAAGGAGAGGAAGGAAGAGCAAATAAGGCAAAAAACCTGAGTGGGGCAAATTATCAATTACAACCAGTTATCTAACCCTGTGCCTGCCACAAAGAAGAAAATCAGCCTTTTCCCTCTCTGTAGGTGGCTACACACGTACTGCAAGGGAAGTATTTATGCTGCTGTCTCCACCAGCTCAAGGAACAAGGAGCAGCCCTGCACTGAGCACAGGCAAAGGCAAAACCTGGGGGAGAGGGGAAAGCCCTTGTTCCCATAGTTACAGCAAGCCATTAGGAAGATACACACCTCCAAAGGCTGCATTAGAAAAGTGCTTTTAACTCAACATATTCTATTTAATTTCAGCAATTTTCCCCTAACTATTATACTGCTGTGTGGGTTGTGTTGACAGCTGCTGGAGCTCTGCAGTCCTCACCTCCAGCAGCTGCCACAAAGAAGCCAAGCACACACTTTGGAGTTAAACCACTAATAAACAGCTTATCAGTACAACCAAATCTCTCTCCCGGGGCTGGGCTGACCACCCTGCAACCTTATGACAATTTAAGGGCTCAGAAGAGAAAGAAACTTAAAATAAGGGGGGTGTGGAGGGAAGATAGCATTGCTCTACATCTGCTGCTTGTACCAGTTTGAATGCATGTGTGAGGAGTGCAAGTGTCTGAGATTAATTATTATTTCTATTGCTATATCATTATTATTACTGTTAACAACAACAGTAACAACAACAACAATAATAATATAATATCATGGATATATGTCCCATCACATCTTTTTCCTCTGTCTGTAATAAAGCAAGCTATGCCCATACAAGCACTGGTATAATTGTATTTACTCTGTGCATTGGTATGTGTGTGGGGGGTTTATACTTCTGTAATTATATCACTGTGTGTAGCAGTCTGTGGAAAGATAAGTTCTTAAAATTATTTTCAGGAGTCACATTTTCCCCTTGAAGCCTCCTGCCTTTGTTTGCTGTTATATAACCACATTTTGCTTTGCTTTGAAATATTTTCCCCTCTCTGTTGCTGTTGGAAATACCCACGCAAACCAAGAGGAGAAATGGGCTATAAAGGGAACAAACAAAGCTGAGTATTGACTTAAATTTGTTTTGGTCTGCCTCCAAATGTTGCCAAACTCAGAAGATAAATATATGGAGAGTGGAGAAAAACTGTCCCCCTCTCTCACTTGCTTATGGTGCCACTTGGAAATACCATAAATAAAAAAAAAGGCTAGCAAGGATACAGATAATATTAAAACATGCAGACTCCTTATGGGCAAGACCCAGATTCTCAAAAAGTTTTAAAATAAACATCCTTGAGGACCCTATGAGAGTCAAAAGTACAAGTAGATAAAGAGAAGTCAATGCTGTCTTCATTATATTTCTCTATTTTAGATAGATATTCTCTATTTTTCTATTTTTGTAATCTATTTTTTCCATTTTACTGTTGACAGTCTTATAATTTTCATGTCTTTTAGGCCTACAATTTTACAATCATGCTTTATTGATAAACTGAAGCTTGGTTTGCCGTATTTTCTAGAGGCTCAGCTAAAAACTGGACTCTTATAACAACCTGCATCCACATGTACACATGCACATGTCTAAAGGCAAATTTACAGCTGGGCACTTAAAACCAAGACAAGCATTAGAAATGAAATATGTCTAGCACTTCATAAATGGAGCACTGGGAGAGAGAAATTGTGTCACATCCAAAATGATGAGATCCTCCTCCCTCATCTTGGGCCCTGCCTTCTTGGCACTGCAGCTACATGGAAGCTTTCCCATTTTCTTTCAGAGTCATTTATTTCATGGTGTTTTGGGCATCCCACCTCTAAATTCCACCCCAAACTCTTGGAGTAACACAGACCTTGGCTGTGCCTCTCCTTGCCCCAAATTATCCTTCTGCTCCTCTCTGCCCACAGGAACCCCTGGTGGTAATAAATTAATAAAATTTCCCCTTTATCATTAACACTCTTTAAATTTAAATGTCCTAACCCCCAGTGTCACCACATTGTGTCCTGCCTCTTCTGCCTTGCTAGGAGTGACTTCCTGGGTGCCTCCTTTATCCCAGGCTGTCTGTGCTGCTGCTGTGAAGAGATTTAGGAGAGAAAGGAGCAAATCCTGGTGCCAGCATTGCTCCCAGACTTCACAATTACTGCAGAAAAGGGGCTAAAATGAGTAAATGACATTTATGGCAATCTCAAGACAGCCATTTATGCTGTCTTCAACCTTGGCTCTGTGGGTGGATTGTCTGAGAAAAACTGAGTCACAAGGTCATTTCCTCCTTGGTGATCCTTCTGAAGAACCATTTTTACTGGGGTATCTGAAGTAAATTAGCCATTACACATAGCAGTGCCCAAGCTCAGTCTGAAGGGAGAATTTCCATGAACCCTCCCAACCTTGTCTGTAAATGGAGAGATCTCAAGGTAGGGTATGTCCACACTCCCTGTGACTGCTACTGGCATAATACCATTCCAAAAAAATAACAGCAGTAATATTTGGGCTTTCATTAAAAAAATCCATATGGATGATGTTTATCAAACAGGCAATTAATACCATCCTGTGCCATGAGGGTCTCATGAAGGGTTTTAAATGCCCAGGATTGCCTGAATGCATTGGTGAGTTTGGACTCCAGTCTACATTTTTGTACTTAATGTGCATTCTAGAACAATTTCCCCACAATGTTTAATGAATCTGGGAGAAAATTAATTTAGAAAAATAAATTCAAACAGACTTTTCTGAATCAATATTGCAGCATTTCACATTCTTGATAACTTGAATCAGAGTGCTGAAGCAATATTCAGCTGCTGTAAATTGCCACAGCTCCACTGAAGCCAATAAAGTTACAGTAATTTATTTCATCTGAGGATGTGATTTTTTACAGAATAGTTCTGACCTTATTTAATTGTGTGGTTTGTTCATTTATTTGTTTTAATAAATGGAGGAAAAAGGGCAGACTCCTGCATTTGCAGGCAGAATGAAGTGATTACTTCTGCAAATAAATTGAGGGGTACCAGTGGCAAAACTAGGATTATCAGCAACTGCTGTTTTGTAAGGAAAAGAGCTCAACCCAAGAACAGAAACAGGGAAGTTGTGCCTCCTCTTTTTCTTTATTTCTATGAGAGAAAAATCTGAGTTATGGAAACACACTGGAGACATTTCAAGATTTTGTATGATGTGATTTCATCAAAGTGCTCTAAAACTGCAAATACATGTGTGTCCCAGTGAGGTTTTCTGGTGGCCTCTAGAACCTGGTTAGAAAGAGAATTTCAGAGAGGGAACAAATACACAGGGATTTTTCTTACAGCATAAACTGGCAACTCTGGGAGCTGCACTTTGAGGAATTTTGACCTGGATTGGATGTTTCTAGGCCAGAGGTGTGAGTAGCCCTGCATTCAGTGACTCCCACTGGCTCTTGGCAGCAAATTTATTCTGTAGTTTCCACAGGATCCTGTGAGAATTAATTCCCTGGCCTTGTGTGAAAAGATCCTTTATTCTCTCTGCTCTGGAATTGATGGTTGATAATTTCATTATCAGTCTACCTGCTGTTGTATTGTGAGAAACAGTGAATAAATCACTTCCCATTCTTCATATCTGCCTCAGCCATATTCCATCTCTGTCCTCTATTATCTAGTCTATTATTATGTATTATCTGTCACCTAGTCTATCCACTCTCCATGTAACAAAACTGTGGAGTAAATTTGGTCTTCCCATCTCTGTCTTAGTTCCAGTACATCCCTTTGAGATGGGGAGAAATTAATAATAAGTACATAATGTAGAGCAATAATATACAGTAGCATAATGCTACTTGATTTTTCATCTCTTTGCCTTTCCTAATCATTCTTAATATTCTTTATTTCCAAGTTCCTGAGCACTGATGTGTCAGGAATTCAAAGTGTTCAGTGAATCCTGAAGGACTTAAATGACAAGAAGTAAATTACCACCTAAGCGACTGTATATAATGTTATAAGGTTATAATCATTGTATATATTTATTTATATATATAAATATATATGTATCTATAAAGGCTGTACATCTCTGCATGCATGTAGATGCAGATATATGTCAGCACTGCCTGTTTCTGATCACCCTTCACACTGCAGTTATTAATATGGATTTGAATACAAACACTCATCATCATCTGAAATACTTCACAGTCAGCTTTAGAACAGCCTTTTACAAATAATTTTGTAGGAGCCAATGTTATCAGGGCCCCTCTTCTCTGCTTCCTGCAATGTTTATGAATATGCTGAGGAGCCCTGGACCCTCAATCCATTAGTAGCACCATAAGTGACAGTATTATACTGTGAAGAATCTAATTATTCTTGTCTTTTATTTTCTTTCCTTTTTTTTTTTTTTTTAATCTTGCTATTTTAAACATCTACTAATTGATCACTGTCATTTGTGCTGTGAATATTCAGTTTTTGTAAGGGCTGTTGACTCATGGCAGTGGTAATGACTCATTGTCATTTTTTGGGCAATGCACAAAGACTGTATTAGCTCCAATGTTTTGTTGCTCCTCACCTCTTCTGAAAGCTGTGTGATATGTGAGGTTGTGTGATAGATGACTGCCCTTTGCAAAAGCCTTGCTGTCTTTTCCTTGGTATTTCTTACACATTTTTTTTCTTAATTACTATAGTTTCTAATGTTTGCAGTCCAGAAATCAAATTATTGGTCACTAGTACCCATGATAGCTCTTCAAAAATTTGTTGCTACTACTTCATCCTCTTGCTCTAACACCTTATTTCAGGACACTTTAATTTGAAGCAGTGTGTCTTCCAGGGCCTCCATGCAGAAGGTGGTGAGTCCTCTGTTCTGTCAGCTGCTGCCTGGTGAAAGAACCAGAGGACACAGTCTCAAGCTGTGCCAAGGGAGATAGAGGTTGGATATAGGAAGAAGTTTTTCACAGAAAGAATAATAAAGTATTGGAATGCTTTGCCTGGGGAGGTGATGGAGTCACCATCCCTGGATGTGTTTAAAAAAGTCTGGATGTGGCACTCAGTGCCATGGTCTAGTTGAGGTGTTAGGGATGGGTTGGACTTGATGATCTTGGAGGTCTCTTCCAACCCAGTGATTCTGTGATTCTGTGAGTAAAGCTGATGATAAGCATGTACATAAAAGATCTTCCCTTTTCTGAGACCTCAAGTTTTTGACCATATTTTCCTTCCTTTAAAAATGTTTTTCTCCTTGTGATGCAGTTCTCTGGGGAAAAAAAAACCAAAACAAAATGCCTTTTCCAAATGGATTGTTTATTCCCTACCTTCTCACTTGTCATTCCATCTCTTGCTTTGTGTGCAGAGCACTAATGTCCTCTGGTAATGACAGCACTGCCATGCACTGCTGCCTTTAGCCTTTATTGAAGCTGCATCCATTTTCTACCTTGCCCTGGCTTGCCCTGACAACTACCTTTAGATTTTTCTATTGTGCTTCATATTGTGAATGTTATGCATTAGTTCCAAATTGTTTTCAGTGTGATATTCCCAATTCTGCCTCATTTCCCTCCTACCCCACCTCCATGATAATGCACACAGCCCTGACTCCTCAATGGTGGATAAAATCACTGTTTTCCCTGTGAAAGCAAAGGAACAGGGACACATCTTGAGCTGGAAGAAATTGATTTCTTCAAGGACTACCTTGGAAGATACATGGCTTATTTTGCACAACAAGTGGGAGTGTAATCATCTGACTTGCTGATGACACATCCCAGGTACAGACAGGGCACTCAGAATATTTCACAGGCAGGATTTGAGGTCTGTTTAAACTGAGGGCATTTTAAACTGGGTAAGTCTCACAGTACAGAGTGAAAAATCACATATGGACCTACGAGTTACAAGAATTCTTGCTGCTATTAGATGCTTGCTATTAAAAGCCCTTCTGCTGGGATGGCAGAGCAAAGACAAGATAAAGACACGTAACCTTGCACAGAGGCTGTCAACATGACAGAAAACTCAAAGACCCTGGGAGCCCAAGATGGATTAGGTGAGTTATTTCCTGCAGAGATAGGGGTGTGCACATCCACACTGGCAGGTGCAGCATAATTTGGTCACCTGGGATCAAAATGGATTGCTTTAAAGTGGAATGCATGATTGACAAGGGCTATTAGGATGGTCAGAAAAATGAAGAGCATAATATATGAAGGGGTACTAGAAGAGCCTGGCTTGGTTAATTTACTGGAATGGGGGTAATAGGGAGTGTGGTTCCTGCTGATAGACACCTCAGTGGGGTGAATGCTAAACAGGCAGAAGGGAATAAAGCTGGCAGGAGAACAAACAAGGCACCCAACGTGTGGGAGAAATGAAGGCTGAATCTCTGGAGAAGTCCCTGAGCTGATGGGCAGGGGAGCTTTTGGAGGCTTGGAGCAACCTGGCAAAGAAATAAATCCTGTCTGGAAGGATGCACAGCGTCCTCACCACCTGCAGGTGAAGACTTGGAGTTCCTCCTGCTTTTCCTACCAGATCACTGCACATCCTCAGACACAACTTGCTGTTCACTGCCCTGGTCTCCACACTGGTAAAATCCAGGTAATTATGCTGATGGCTTCTGCAAAAAAGGTTGAGACCTGCCAGCAAGGAGGGCTGAGCAGCATGAAGGTGTTGTTATTCTCATTTCCACCTACTTCAAAGGAAAGCAGAATCTGCCTTTGCAGCCATCAGGTGTGTGAGGGGGTGAGAACAAGGGCTGGGAGAATAATGGCTGTTACCTGCACAGCTGCAGGCAAACCCCCAAGTGCTTTATACAGAGAATATAACCTAAAGAGAATCTTTATTTACTTTTTAATAATTCACCTTTCCATGTACCACCAATGATGCTTTGAAATTAATAAATTTCCTGACAGCAGGGACTGTAACTCTCTGCATTTTTCCCACCAACACTTTCTTTTGATCATTGCCTTTTCCACAATAAGCATCTATACTGAAAGTAGCTGCCTCTTGCTCATAAATGAATAGCTGCCTTCATGGTGTGTGCCACATTTATTTTAACTTGGTCAGACTAGCTAAAATTAGATGACTGCTACTGAAATCTAAAATTCAAAGGAGGTCAAAGTTAGCCAGATTAGTGTGTTGTCAGCTGCATTTTAAAATCTTAAAAGAAAGTCCTAAAATATTGGTGGGTGTACTCCCCACCAACTAGGGAACATTAATCATACATGAGGTGAAAAAATGCAGCTGATCCCACAAATATTTCCAAAGCTAAATTTATGGAACCACTGCTCACCCACAGACACATTCCTTCATCTGTGTTGTCAACAGTATCTATTTTAATAGGGATCCTTTAGTAATCTCTTTTCTCTGGCCATACCTCCATCCCCTGCAGGCTTTCTAAAGCTGAGAAGCACCAACAGACTGACACTGAAATTGTCTGCTGGGATTTCACCTGGGGCACAAGGGTGGCAGCCTGGGGTCCATGTGGTTTGTTCAAAGCACCTTCAGCTCCAGTTTCACTGATGTGGGAAATTCTTGGCTATGTACTGGAACTTCTACAGCACTGGGAGATCTCCTTTTCCTTAGTGAAAAATGTTCCTTTCTCACTCTGTCATGAGATGTTTAAATAAACAAGTGATACTAATGTAGTTTTGTAGCAATATTTCTTCTGTGTAGGCTCAGAGAAATGCATGTGCAGCCTAGGGTTTAGTCACTCTGTTCCATACAAAGGTGGATTATATCAGTTTTCTGATGGAAAGATAGAAGTTACTGCATATGGCAGAAAAAACTCTCTGTTTAAGGGTAGATGCCTCCAAATGCAACAGGACATGATTCTCCATTACTTGCACTATTAAATTTCTCAGGCTATTCAGATGCACACTTGACTACACTGACAAATCCTAATAAAATCAGATTGCCAAACAGAAAAAGGAAATAAAGTTACACAAGATAAAAGGGCTGTAAGCTCAAAAGTTCGTTGACACTGTTACAGAGCATGATCAGATTTACACTTTGAAGTACTAAAAGGATGATGGGTGCTTGACAGTGCCAAATGTGGTCTTTAGCTTTTAGTCTGGAGGTAGCTCCCCCTGGTAAGTACAAACATCTATCTCTATCAGGAAAATCACTGATCCAAGCAGCACAAAACTTTTGCCTTCAACATGACTTTCATGGCTTCCCTCTCAGTTTGCTTCATCCTGAGGTACTTTCTCCCTGGTGCCTTCAGTCCAAAATATGCCAGTGATACTTCACTGGTACCCCTTGTTTACTCAGAACAGCAGTGAAAATAATAAGGCCTTTTAAAATTTTTTTGAAAATTTTTGTTTAATTTTTTTGATTTTTTTTTTTTTAGTTTAAAATTGAAGGCAGCACTGTGCACCCATGGATATTCAAAAACATAAAGGTGGGCTCATCATAACAATGGCAATCAGGGATGTCCTCAGTTCTTTTGCAAACACTGAAACTGGATTTATGCTGCTTCATGTAACTTAAGCATTTAGGGCAAGTCACTGATGTCCCCTCCATAGCCAAAGGAGAGGGAAATACACTTCTAGAGGAAAAGCCCTTCCAGTTTACATTGCCTATGTCCACAGTCAGATAAAAGTAAAAAAGCTTTTATTAGTGACTGAACCATTAGGCAATGCCACCTTCACTGCCAGTTTTATTTTAACTGGGCAACAGGCATCCCTGCTTTGCAATTTTTTACCTTGAGGAAGGTATTTTCATTATGGCTTACAAAAAAAAAATCTGTTTGAAGTAAAAAAAGGTTTTTTGGCCAGACCTTGTCACATATGTTGCCTCTTTGCCAAACCACATACCAGTGCTCACCAGTTACTCCTGATTCCATGCAATAAAATACTTCTGACATGTTGAACAACAAAGCAAAGCAGTGTTACCTGTGGAGGGTGGCATTTCCATCACTGGTGGGTGTTAGACAGAACCTGGTGCCTGACTTACTGCACTTCCTTCCAGTCCCTTTCCTATACATCTCTGGAATCACTAAAACACTAAAACCATAAATAATCTGAAATGACTCTGAGATGGGGAAGAGGGTTACAGTGTGCAAACAGTGAATGTTTAGTGAAAAAAAGGAAAAAATAGGAAACCATGCATTTTTTGTGCCAGTTCCCCAGCCCTCCTGAAAAGCTTATTTCAAGATGTTAGTACTGCATTACTTGGCAGCCTGCTGCTTCCAAACTCAGAATTCCTGGTGAGCTGCAGTCTGCAGTTAAGATTTGAGCATTCAGAAAGGACTGTAACTGAATTTAGATGCATGTAACTCTTAAATTACATAGTGCTGTAAAGTATTGATGTTTATACTTGATAGCTTTAATATTACTATTTATGTCTCAATAAATTATTCTTGCAGAAGTAAAAATGGAAAAGCAGGCTGCATTAATATCTACACTAAACATAAATCTCAAAATATAATTGATATGGATATTAATGGTACAATTTCAATAATATTAAACATGCCTATGGCTTGTGATAGGATCTTCTAAATGCAATATAAAAGGGATAAAGGGAATCAGGTAAGAAATATTTTTTGCAGAAGAGCTGGTTTGAATGGAAGATTAAACCCCAGGTATTGGATACCAGACCCTGATTTGAAGCTTAAGACTTTTGATAAACCAAAGCAAGCTAAAAATAAATTCTTTTTAATATGACACTTAAATGTGCCTCAAATTTGAGGTCTGCAAGTTATTCCTGTAATTATTGTGGGGTTTGCAGTGGAGCATATTTACATTATTTTCTCTGGAGAGAAGACAACTTTTTACTTGCCAGTCATGCTCCACAAAAATTGGAGATGGAAAACATCTCCCTAAAGTAAAAGTGTGTCTATTAAATACTTAAAAACAGGCACCCTATAGCAGAAGTTATCTGGCAAGTCAACTGCAGGCTTGTTGATGCCTCAGACTGTATTTCTGAAACAGCAGGGCACTGCATATCACCCTGGACAGGGCTGTGTTTCTACAGCAATAAATCAGTATTCAGCTCCTCTTCACGATCTGACTTCCAAGACTGTTGTTCACATTATATATTGGTGCTTATTATGGGCTGGAGGAAGCTGAGAAACTCATAAAACGAGCTTATCTTTTGTGTTAGGGTGAGAAGTGCTTTAAATTGTTTCAACCATGAACTCCATAGATAGTGTAGCTACCCATATGTGAAATTACATTCCATAAAACGGCAATTTCACTCAAATCCATTAATGAATTTTCTAGCCTCCATGGGTTCCAGCATGGTTTTAATTTGGGCAGGGCATCTGCAGAGAAGAAGAGGATTGTTATTTGAAAAACATCATTTTATAGGGACAGACCTTCCTGCTCTGGTGAGGCATCTGAGGAAATCTCTGGAAAAGTTGAAGAATTGATCCTCCCATCTCCTGGTGAACCTTCATGTGTGAAGGAATGGGGTGGAGGAGGGTGGGGTGGGGCTCCTGCCTCTCTGGGTGCAGGAAAAATAGGACCAGGAAGTGCAAACAAATTTATTTCACTGTTATATTCAGCCTACAGATTGCTTAAAAAATGTCATTGATTTACCACAGTAATCTGATAGTGTCAACACAATTAATTCTCTTTTCTCCAGGTTGTTTAAAGATGCTTCAATGTCTGAGTTGCCTTTCTGACCTTCTATGAATGCCGTGCAACAAAAATTTGGAAAAAAAAAAAAAGTCACAAGGACTACATGGCTTAACAAAAAATGTGTGTATACATCCAGAAAACAAACTGGGACTCTGGAGGAAGTGGTATTAGTGGGGCTTGATGCTATCAGGAGTCTGGGCACGATTTTAAACTTGGTTCATGAAACAGAAGTCCTGCACTGTAAGTGGAAAAGAATGTTTTGGGCTTGATAAGGTAAGCACATGTTTTTGTTTGGATGACATACTTATTCATCACTTGTAGATTGGACCACCAGTATTTTCCATGTGACTCTATATTCCAGGAAACTTGTTCAGGATGATTCATTCCATTTACTAGTGTAGTTTTGTGCTGGCATTACATAATACCAGAGGGCTACAGACTGCACAAGTTAGCAGCTGACTTCTGAGTAGAGTTTAAAAATGATTTCATGTGCAAAGAGCCACTCTAGAGCCAGCCAAAACAAACTGGAAGCAACTCATTTTGTCAGAATTAGAGTTAAATCCCTAACTGATTTTGGTCTAGGTTGCCTGGAGGCACTTGATCTTTTTCTATCAAACACTCACAATCGAGATTAGCAGCATGACATGGCTTTTTTGATGTAAAAGACAGACATCAATAAGGATTTTCTAAGAAATGTTTCTTATTCTGGACTGTTTTTCCTGCTGCCATGAACATCAGAGCTAATCTCTCCATAAATGCTGCAAATGCTATTTTACAGAATCGAGAAATTTGAGAAGAATCTGGAGCAAGTTGAGATGGGGCTGTTGTTTGCAAGCTGCAATGAAGTAATGGTGTCAGGCCAAGGTGTGACTCTACAGGCAGTGACCTCACCAGAGATTCATCTCCTTTTACTGCAGATGTATCCAAGTATAACATCTCACCCAGACTGGTTTCTTTGGAGTGAACCTGTGTCTGTGGTAGTTGGGAAAAAATTCCTCGAATGAGAATACCCAGCTCACACTTAACATCTTGCATAAATTTTTGCTATCTTTAAAATTTATATATTGGAAATGTTTATTAATGGAAACATTTGCACCTACTAATTTCCTGTTCTTTTATTGATAATTGAAAAACAATAATTAACAATTTGCCATGTATAAGGGAAAAAAATGAAGTTCCTCATAAAAACTGAATTTTGGGTTTTACCTCCAGGTCTCCTTTTTATCTTGCTTTTGTGTATCTTAAAGGAGAGAAGTAAAACATGACAGACAGAAATACTCCAGATCTCAGACCACCATCTGCACCCTTAGATCACTGGTGGTTTTTTTCCTTTTCCCTTTTCTTGCCTTCTGTTATCCTTACTTGCCAGATCTGGGGTCTTATTATCCCTTTCCTCTCCTAGCCAGACTCTGAGCAGGAACACAGAGCGTGGATCAGTGTCTGAATATTTCCTCACAGCTCAGCAGCCTGGCTGGTTCCCATGCATGGGGAACTTTGGATTTCCCAGCAGTTTAGTGCTGTGATTTTTCACATTTGTCTTCCAGGCAGTTCCTCATCTCAGGTCTAATGTGCCCAGCCAGGCATGGAGCTGAGGCCAGGCACAGCAGGATGAGCAGGATCCTGGTGCCAGTGGGAGAAAACCTTCAAGGCTTTGTTCTCCAGGGCTCTGCCTGCTGGGGAGATGCTGTAAAAAACCAACACCAACAAATCTGAGGGTGCTGCCCTGTCCCTACACCCAGCTCCCTGAGGCTGGTGGGCAGCAGTGTGATTTTTGAATGCTGGCGGGAAAAAGCAACACAGAACTTGCTTGATAACAAGAAGAAATTCACAGGAATTAACCAAGAAATAAAATGCTCAAGACATTTTTGTCACACACATCTAGCCTGCTTCCTATTTCCTGTCAGTCTATTTTTTTTCTTCCACAAAGTCATATTTTCTGGCATACTCCTCAGTCTGATGGTGCTACAATGACTTTTTTTAAGGACATCTCCCTTTGGAATATTTTTGTGTGTGGTTTCTTTGTTCTGTGAGCAGAATATGCCTGCCAGCGAGACAGAATCTCATTTAGTTACAAAATACACTGATTCTCTTAATGAAGTTGTGGATCTGCTCTGCAGATGAGGATCTCCTCAGCTTCTCTCAGTAGGACAATTATGGTTTGTTTTAAAAGTACAGAAATTCTCTGAGGCACCAGCTCCTTCAGTTTTTTAGCAAGTTTTGTTGAATTATATATATATTTTTAATGCAGTGCCACAAACTGGCCCTGCATTCTGTCCTAAGAGAAAGGCTTTAGTTTTTTTGGGGGATATTTTGGTCTTCATTTATCACATTACTATTCTGCAGGGGTTTGCTTGAGCAGTCAGAATTGAGTTGTGTCACTTGAGCATTTTAAATTAAGATGGGGTCATTATCTTCTGTGTTTGATAATTATCAGTCGCTTGAAGCGTACAAGAAGATGTGTTCAGACAGGTAGGTTTGAGCATTGTGGTGATGAAAATTGCACAAATCTTAAAACTTATTAGGCCATGCAATTAAACACTTGTTCATTTTTGTTTATGCCCTGTAGGTGTATTTTTTATGCTGTATGACTCTTCCTATATAAAAAATCTGATGATCATTCACAGAGGCATTTATTCTTGCTTTCTCATATGAATTCAGCTCCTCTTCCTGAGTTCCAGCTTAAAATTTTTTTAAACTACTTAACTGCTTCTGCTGCTCATTCTGGCCACACCACTTCTTCCTGTGCACATATTCCATCAGGCATTTGCACAGCTGAAGGTGCTCTGGAGTGGCAGAACTTCCCATCTCATTACATCCATGTCACATATGCACCCCACCAGTTTGAAAATCTATCCCTCTTTGGCCCTTTCAATGTATTTGCATTAGAGTTAGAGCTGATGTTTTCTCTCTGAGCAGGAGTGCCATAGGCAGAGTGCTGAGCTAAGCACTGGGTTTACATAATATGTCAATCCCTGCCCTCAAAAGCTTGTGAGCCAAAAAAACAGGACCAGGAGCAGGAGGAAACAACAGAGGTGAAGTGACTGGTCAAGGTCACCCAGTAGAAATCTGTGAGAGCAGTGGGACCAGAGCAGAGCTTTCTGAGCCCTAGGAAAGCCCCTGGTGCACCAAGTGTGGGGTATTTTAGGGAGAGGATCCATAGGCTCTGAGGATTCCATTATTTTTTTGTGCCCTCACATGTGACCAGCGGCAGCTGTGGTGCTGGCTACTGCCAAAGTAGTAAATAGAGTCTTTTATCCCCACTGAAAGGAGAGAGAATGATGTAATTTGGCGTCCCTCCCCTCCTTCTGACTGCCAAGACATTATTTCTGTATCAGTGCACATGGCCATTTGGCACCAAACAGGACCCTCTCTTTGTGGAAGGGGGGCAGGATGTGAATTCTTTCTGATGTACCAGGAGCGCATCTGGAGCTGTGCAGCCGCGCTGCTTTCAGGAGGCACCTGACCCCCAGTGCTCCCCAACAAAACAGGAGTGTGGGCTCCTTTCCCTGCATGTGCAGAGCCCCAGGAGTGACCACACACCTCCTCAGTGCCACCCTGCTGAGCACAGCTCGGTTGTGTTGTGGCTTTCAGTTCCAATGGGACACCGAGGCTGTTTGTGCTGCTCACTGGGGTGGTTCTGCTCCAGAGCACCTCTGCATTCATTCATTCAACTTCTTTGTTCTACAGCCTGTGGTATTCCTTTTGAAGGCTGGAAGGAGGATTCAGATGCTGTGTAACACAGGAAGTCATATGGTACCCACAAGGTTGTATTTCTGCCTAGTCTGCCTCTGTCTTCCAACCATATGAAAATATTCTTACTCCAGTGGCTTTACATCAGGTCATTAACTTTGGTTTATTGCTTGTGAAGACAGTTCTGTGAACTTTCCTTCTGGATTTTTGTGAACAGGAACAATTTGCTGAAAAGGGTGGGGAAAGAGAGCAATTGTCTTCTGATGCCAGTCCAGATTTTTATGTTTGGCTTGTCTAGGACCTGGAATGACTCTGTTTCCCCCTTGAGACCTCCTGCACCTCACACTCAATGAGGTGAGCGTATCAGATAATATTTTTTTTTCTCTCTTAGGAAAACATATCAAAGTCCTGGACAAAAGAATATCAGCAAACCTGCTAAAAACAGCAGGCAAGTGATAGTGGGTGCACTATTCTGTCTCAGTTTGAACTGGCTAAAAAAGTACTTGCTTAATGCTCACCACAACACAAATGGAAATTCACAGAGGGAGGGAACAAGCTGGTCCAGAGCCTCTTCCCAGCCCTGTTCCTCTAGCCAGGACAGAATCAACAAGGCATGATTTTTAACTGCACATTAATTATAAGCTTGACAGTTCTCTCTTTCATTTTCACTGCATTTTCAGCTTACCTAAGTTGCCAGAGGCAGCTCACATGTCTGCTCACAGGAGTGCTGTGAATGAATGGTTGAAGGTTTTCATGGGCTCTGTGAGCTGACAGAGGCTCATCCCTTCCTCTGGTGTTTGGCAGTCAGAGCAAAGAGACAGATTGGACATGCCTGCATCTGTAGCATCCAGACTCTCCAGAGTTGTGTTCATTGCTCTGCACTCAAGGGTAAATCCAGTGAATACTTGAGCATCCAGAAGCAAGTCTGGCACTGGAGAGCAGGGGTGGCTGAGAGGGCCCCAGTTTCAGTCTTTGCATGTTGATAATTCTGGTCAAAATAACCTGGGGCTGATGCCCAGGGGTAGCCCAGCCACCAAAATGGACCCTTTGGGGTGTGACTGCACTTTGTGTCACCCTGCCATGGTATTGCTCCTGTCCCACCTCTTCACTACACCAGTGCCATGGGACTGAAGTGCAGAGGTGCAGGTGAGCAGCACAGAGAGCAATGCAGAGAGCCTCAGTCTTTTCTTATCCTGCAGGATGAAACCTGTTCAGGCAGAGGGCTGGATTTGTCCCTTCAAGCACAGAGACAAACACACTTTCCTACTCCTCTCCCCACTTACCCAGCCCTGCCCCCAAATCCCTTGGTTGTACCATCTATATCCACATCTTACACAAGTCTTTTATTCCCTGAGTGGCTTCTTTTGCCTTCTCCCGTTTCCATTGAGAAAATGCTTCATTAAAGAATTTTTCTCAAGAGGAGAAGTGTTTGGCTAGAAGACAGGTGTGTGTGTGTTTATTTTTCCAGTAGTAGGATCACTGCAGCCAGTCAGAGCTGATCTGATACAGGAGGGCTCCAACTCAGACTTCCTTATTCCACCTTGGGAAAAGTGCTTGGCCCACAGTGGCTGTAGAGTTTTGTCACTTAGAGGTGAAGCTACTCCTCTGAGAAAAGGAACTGAGTTCAGGGGAGAGCCACAGAGGATCAGGCTTTTGCTTCTGCAGTTTCCAAAGGAAGGAGTGCTGTGGATGTGAGGGCTGTCCCATCATGTTTTGCTGCCACCCTGGCCATTAATATCCTCTTTGGGAGTAGTCTGGCTATCAGTGGGAAAAAATGGTGGTATTGATGCCTTCAGTCACTGCCTGCTTTGTGGGTGCCTATATCTCAGCATGTGTAGGCAGCAAAACAGCTGAGGAAAGGGTGGCCCCAGAATTGCTCCCTGCTTCCATCAGAATTGCTCTTGGCCAGTGTGGCAGCACCAGCCTGTGAATGCCCATCTCTGGCTGCATGGGCACAGAGCTCAGCAATTCAGCCCCACCGGCCTCTCAGTCCTGACTGTCAGCTCTGGCTGTGTCCCTGTCTCATGGAGCTGCCCATGTAATCACTCAGCCAAGCTTCCTGCTGGTTTGTCCAAACAGCTTCTTATCCTGTCAAAAATGCATGGAAACTCTGTTAATTTGATAATTCGCTGAGGCAGGATCTTATGCAATATCATCCATAACAGCTGTTTTCCTTAACTACTTTTGCACAGTGAATCCTCTGAGTGACAGCAGAGGATCTAAATTCTACCTTCCCTAGGAATGAAGGTGAGATTCAACCACCACTCATGTTAGATTCAGCAATGGCATTAATAGCAAGAACCAGAGGCTGTGGAAAAGGTCTTTACAACCAATTCAATCTTTCATTGAGGAAAATACTGGATTTTGGATTGGGAGCAAATGCAAGTTTCAGAAGATAAATGATGAGTTGGTGTGGGATACTGGTAAAAGCCAGAGAAAGATGCAGCTTGGATTTCCTCAAGCTGCTCAGAGGAAAGCAGGAAAAAAGAATTAATAAAAATGATTAGCACCTACTCTTAGCTGTTAGCTGTTGTACTGTTAGCACAAAAAATACGTGAAAGATGTGACAAGGGGTGTTACCTGCCTTGCATCAATTAAATCAAGACTGTCCTCAATTCCACAATCTAATCTGTAAAAGTATAGTTATTTCTTTAATAAGGAGCTTTTGCTTTCTTCTACCTCTAAAGGAAGTGTTGTTGCTATATTTCTCCACCACTCCTAACCTTTATAGCAACAAGTTGGTACAAACATCACACCTCAGGATAGTCCTCAGCCTCTGAACTTCATTTGGCCTGCTTAAAATAACAGATAACTCTTTGACAGGTCTGGAAACTCCTGAGATATGGGCTCAAGGAGGAAGGTTCACATCTGCAATCCAGAACTGGAGGCAGACATAACTTGTGGAGAAGAAGCCTTTTCCTATACAGGAAGGCTTACATGAACTTCTTCCTGAGTTACCTCTGATGCTGAGGCAGTCAGTAATAGTTGAATTTTGTTTTCAGGACTAAGCTCACTCTCCCTGCTAATGCTTCTGTGGAAGAGACACACAAGGACTCGCCTGCTCCTGTGTTTGGGGCAGAAAACAAGATGCAGTGTGTGCTCTGTCCTCTCTGCCACAGACAGGATGTCCTCAGATGCTTTGGTAAATGAGGAAGACCTTCCCCTCTGGTCTGTGTGTGCGTGTCCCCAGTATCTTAGCTCTAAACCCCTCCACAGTTCACTGGGAACACTCAAACTCTCTGTCTTCAGGGTCAGCCACTTGGCTGTATCTTCACTAACACCCTAAAAACAAAGTCCCACAGCCCTGTGGATCTCTTAAGCTGGAGCTTTTTTCCCAGCATCTCTGCCATAGTCAGAAATGATCCTAAGTACAACAGCATGGCACTGTAACAAATGATACAATTATTCCTGCATACAGCACTGTTTCAAAGACACTTATTTTATCAGCCAGTGCATTTCGGTGGAATTTATTTCCCCTCTCCTGTTATTCATTTACTTCTCTTCTTTTCATTGCAATAAAACTGAACAGAGGGGTGAAAATCTGGATGTCAGTTCAAAATGTTGTAGTAAATAATTCACAGTAATACAAGGAGAAATTGCTTGCTTTTTGTTGACTGCAGCTCATGCAGGGCATTGCATGCAGCTCAGCCCAGATAAACACGGTCAGCTGTGGATACACAAATTTAAAGTCTGTCTGTCTTGTGTTTCAGCCTTGTCTGATGTTATATAGGCTGTATGAAAACTGGTGCCAGGTATTGACCCAGAGTGGGGTAATGGATGGTACAGCTGGCTGAGGTAAACAGAGAATGGTTATTGTTTTCATCTCGGCCCCTTTCCTCCTTCACTGCTTTTGTCACCGAGAAAAGGCAGAGAAGTGAAATGTGAAACCTTCCAGTTGCCTACATCTGTTAACCAATTTATTTTTTTAAGGTAGAGGAAATGGGAGGGTAGAAAAGGTGAAGGTAGGAGTATGTCTTAATCTCTGGGAGAGCCAGGTCAGCAAATAAATGCAATCATTCTTAGAGGCAGTGCGATCTGTGTCAGTCACGTTAACCTGTTGAACCAACGACCCGTGGCTCCCACCTGGAGTGTGGCTGCAAATAATGGTTCTAAAAAACCCCAGGGCTGCAGATGGAGCACAGGCTTCCCGAGGCTGCAAACAGTGATTGAAAACTATCTAGATTAAGGAAACTAAAACCAACCAAACAAATGGGAAAACAGCAACCTCTGTCTCTGCAGCTGGTTGACAGAACATTAATTCAGATGCCATTCAAAACATTAATCTTTACTTAGTTTCCAAATCTGAGCTGAAGCAGACAGGCTACAGTTACTGGATTTAGTATCGTAACTTGTGCTTTTTAAAGTTGCTTTTAATCTTTTTGATCCATGACAGGGTAAAATATCAGAGTGTGTCAGAGCTGGCAGCTCTGCAATGGATAATCTGGTTTGTAGATGCATTGCTTTGGATTACCAAATGTGAGGGAGAAAAAGGTGTTGGTTAAAAGGGGCTCAGGCTATTAATTACATTTAATAGAATGGTCTGCTGAATACAGTGGTTGCACAATGATGAGAGGAAGAGGAGTTGGGGAGCATCTTCCTGCTTCTATTCTACACTTCCTAAATGATAACGCACAAATTTTCATGCTGCACCACGCACGCTCTGTGTTTGTTATTGTTTAGATAGCTGGCCTTGCAAAGTATGCCTCATGAGTGTGGATGATTTGAAAATAATGACTCTGACATTATATGACCTTTAGGTACATTGACAGCCACTCCAGACTACATGCTATTTTCTGAATCAAATAATTTTTAATTTTTCTGGGGAGGTCTGTTGATGGAAGAGCTTTAAATGTAATAAAGCCAGAGTTATAGTCAAAGCGACAGCCCTTGTTGTGGAACACGCTGTAGGGGACATGAGATGATTTCTGTGCATTTGCTTTTAAATGCCATCACTGGATTGATAATTATAGAATTCTTCATATTGTGCCTGGCAGGGTGTCAAGGCTGAATCTTTCCAGTCTGTAAGAGTGGGAGATAGAAAAGTGTGCTGTGAACCAGAAGAGTTCAGTCACTTTATGCATGAAGCTGCTAAATGTATTTAAGATGTTGCAGGAGAGAGACTTTAGTCTTTTCTTTTCAGAATCAGCACAAACCTGATGCTTTATTCACACTGAGTATTTGCAGGAAGGCTTTTAGGAGCTGCTTGTTGCCAACAATCCATCAGTGACCACCACACAAAGCCTGTCCTCCCAGTTTGGTTCTTATGCAGCAATTGGTTTAATTTCTTGTGTCCAGTTTCTACTTCTGCCATTTTTAGAGGCACAGGAATGCTTGAAGATTCTTTCTTTTCTCTTTCAAAACAGAGAAATAACAGTGAGGAGGACAGAGATCTGGAGCATCACGATGTGTAGGATTCAGTGTCTGTAGCAGGCAGAGGATGAAAAAGAGGACAGACTCTGCTGGTCGTGTTCAACTACCAACTTCCTTAATCAACTTACTCTGAATAAAATAATAGGTGGAAATTCTAAGAACACCATGATCTAGGGAGTGATAAATGAAACAAAACAACAAAAAAAGGGCATGATTCATAATTGGGTATTGTGTATTGGGTACACTGAAAATCATGGTTGCAATTGTCCAGACACAATCAATGTCATCAGCACAGCTCCCTTTGCTGATTGCAAACCCTCAGTGTGTTTGCTGCTGTGTACCACAGGCAAATGTGGCTGAAGCCTTGTGAATTCTGCTGGTGAAGAATGGGGTTTTTTAAGTGCCTTCGTGATTAAATATGCCAGTGTTGACTCACAGTGAGATATCTGCTTTTAAGCAGGTAAAAAGGAAATTAATCAAAAATGAAAGCCCTTTTTTGGGTGGACAAGCTGTCTGTGAATGCTTAGATAAATATGATGAATGGTTTCTGTAAGAAAAAAGAGAGGAATGCTATTAAAGATATAAATATGTTTTATCTGGCCTCTTAAATACAGTATCTTGATATTCTTTCATTTCAGGATGTAATTTTTTTTTCTTAAAGAATTGTCCTGATTTTTAAAGGAGCTCTAAACACAAATCACAACTCAACACTTCTTTATTCATCAAATAAAACATTTCCACATTTATCTAAAATTTTCATTCTCATTCCCCACCCACAGTGCCTCAGATTGGGAACTGAACCAAAAATGCATTATTCATCCAGACCTTTTCAAAATTCCTTCTGTGGTCATCCAAAGACCCTGAAAAGGGCAGAGCACACTGTGAGGGTACACTGAGGATCTTCCTTCCCACTCTGGTGAGGAGATCGTGCTCACAATGTGAAAAGCCAGATGCCCATGTGGAAGTCACTGGCTGCAGGGACAATGAGAGCCAGAAGGAGAAGGTGGCAGCTTGCCTGAGCCTTCTCTAGAGCTGTTGAGAGCCAGCAATGAAAAAATATGTGTGCACCCCTCATTTATCAGCAGCAAAAAAAAAAAAAAAACAAAAAAAAAACCAAACCACAACCCATGAGGATTCAAGGCAGGAATACTGAAAATTTATCAGAAGAAGAATGAGAAGGATGATAAAGAGAGAAAAAAGGCACATCTTCCACACTAAACAGAAGTAAGAAAACAGAAAGCAGCCTGTTGGCACTGTGTGCCAGGGCACAAAGCTGGGGACACGAATGGCAGGGAGCTGTATCTGCAGCAGGAGGTGTCAAGCTGGACAGTGGAGAATCTGCCTGACTGACACAGACCTGATTTACCAAGATATGAGAATTGGTCTAGTACCGATACTCAACTGTGATGGACAAAAGACTCTCTAACAATTTAAAATTAGTGAGTGAATGTTTATTCAGCGCTGGGCAGCAGCGTGGGGTAGCCCCCTGATACACACTGCAAAATTACAGGTGGTCACAGAGTCTATTTATTGACAAAAGGTTCAAACAAATACATATTCATAATACCAGCCCCTCCCATCCCTGCTTCCTATGGTAATTAGCTTGAATGGCTATTAAGCATGCGTGGTTGGCTTCTTGAATTAAGTCTGGGGTCGTTTTTGTGGGGAGGGGTCTTAGAAGGAGGAAGTAAGGTGAGTCTTCCTCGTCCTGACCTTTTCTATCAATGACAATACAAATGGCTTTGGGGCAACTCCAGTTTTGCAAAGAATGAGTTTCTGGTTGCAATTGTTTGTGTTCTTTGGACCTACCTACTAGTTTCATCCTTTCCCGTTGCAAGCACAGCTAAGCAAACATAAATTGACAGGCAATCAATTATTTAAGTTTCAGGTAACTATCTCAAGCCAAGTTTCTTCTAACTTTTAACTAAAATCCTATTTTCTTTAAGATTAGTGTTTCAGACCAATCCTTTCAGGAATATTTCATTGTGGGATGAGCTCCTTGACAGCCTGTGCAGAAAACTCTTTGGGAAGTTCTGAAGGCAGAAGCACACAAGAACAGTGGCGCTGTTTTTCTGGGCTCAGGAGCACGTTCATGCCTTTGTGCTGCCACATGAATGGAGCCTTTGCTGATAAAGGAAACGCCCTCGCTGTGCTCTGCTTCTATTTCTAGTTCCAAGCTAAAAATTCTTCTCTTAGGAGGATCCCTCTGTGTTGCGCAGGTGTGTGGGAAATTTGGAGTGTTTTAATGACACTAAATTTTATTTTAGTTAGAGCAGTCTGAGGGAAAATTTCTAAATTCAAACAGAGAACTTCAAAAATGGCATGATTTTGAAGAGCTCTGAATTCTAGAGGTATGCAAATAACTTTTTTCCCAGTTCCTTGGCAAGTGTAAAACATCTTCTCCAGCTGATGATATTTTTAGCAAATATAATTTTTTGGGGGTGAAAATGAAACCAGCAATTTTGCAGTCAAAACCTGTTACACAACACCAATAAAAATGTGCATTTCTTTCCAAATGTGAAGCTGCTTATAATATGAAAAGTAAAATGTTTTGTTTTAAAATATTAAAATGGACCTTGTTATGGAGTGCAATATTTTATTGAAACTGAGATGAATGAGCAAATATTTCAGTGTCCCAGCATCTGCATTTTTCGATGGAAATGAAATTTCAAGTATTAGATTTGCCAAGTTCCTTTCATCTTTCATTGGATGTGACTGATAGATGTTTATTAAAGCAAGCTAATTATTTGTTTGCATAAATATGGAATTTGCAATATGATATCAGTTTATGGTTTTGTAGTGATTTCTAAACATGAATTATAAAAGACCAGAGGTGCACTGTAGCTCCTTACACAAGCTGCAAGAGCTCCATAGGTACAGCAGGTAAAGAAATACAGTAGAGTGAAGACACTACAGATTTTAACTATGGCAATTTTGTTTGCTGTCATCATCACAATTACATCAATAACTTCTTGAAGTAGTTCAGTTTATGTGTCTCAGCTTTCCTCAAGTAAAACAGCTGATCTGATGAAGCACTGAACTGTTCAGTTTTCTTGGTTCTATATTCTTATTATTCACCTTCCTATAGTGCTGGCTTGGTTTTTCAGGCACTGTTATTTTCATACATCAGTCTCTTTCACAAAGCAAAATGTAAAAAACATGACACATTTTCCCTGGCACTTCTCCTCTCACTCTCACTCTCACTTTCCTTTTTTTAATTTATAGATGTCTTCTAAATTGCTAAATCAGGAGTACAGACTGCCTTCTTTCTCTGCTGGTAGGATATGTGGAGCAGAGCTGTCTACACCAAGGACACCATCAGCTAAGAGGGTCTGTGAGTGACCAAAACCTTCTTTCAAAGCCTCTTGTGACTGGTGGTTGTGTCCCCTGGTATCTCATTTGTCATAAGATCTGACTGAAGTTTATCCCTACAGCTGAATGTTTCGTACCATCTGCTCCTTCAATTCTTCTTCCCCCATTCTCTCACTCTCTGATGTGTAACAATGTGCTCTAACATTTGCTGGTTTTAAACATACCCACTCCCATGGCAGCACTGTGAGAATTTGACTCTTTACCAGCCCTCCTTTCTTCACAGCTCTGGAAGGAGTATTTTTTTTTCAAACTTTTGTATCTATGTTAAATTTGGTTGAAATCATCCAATATTTAAAAACAAAAATAGTTTGGCGTAGGAAACAATCTGAGTGCCAGACACACATTCCTATAGGCAGTCACTTCCAAACATATGCAGCATGAACCAAGGATAACACATCTCAGAGGCACCACATTCTGTATAAGGCAACACTTCTGGAGATATCAAACATCTGTGTGAACACTGACAAATTTTAGGTTTTTTGTGCCTTAGCAGTTTCCTTATGATAAGCTTGTTGTGATGCAGGCAAGAAATGAAGTCAATGACACTGTGATGAACCCTTTGATAAAGCACACTTGAAAGTTCCCTCCCTAAAAATATGTGAAGATATTAAGTAGTGAGGTAGAAGGTCGAGTTCATCTCATGGACTGATATCTGATTAAAAGACAGGAAATAAATCTGAGTATAAAGGCTCTGTTATCACAGCAGAGAAAATGCTGCAAGAGCTGACCACTGAGATCTGTGCTGGAGCTTGTGCTCTCCAGTGTATTAGTAAATGATCTGGAAAGAAGAACAAAGAGGAAAAGAGAAGCCTTTGCTGAGGAGTAATAAAAACTAAAATTGACTGTGGAGACTTCCAGGAGGATGGCTGAGTGATGGGCAATAAAACAGCAGGTGAAATTATCTTTGGATCAGCTGAAAACCTGATACACATGGAGAAAAATAACCCCACCTATACATAAGGAGTGACAAGTCCCACATGAGATACTGTTATTCAAGGACAGAGCAGTGTAAGTTGCTCTGTGAATACAGCTCACTGTTCCAGGGCAGTTCTACAGAGTGCCACAAATTTTTAATAGAGAAAAAGAAAAAATAGGAAAAAATCAGGAAAAAAACCCCCAAACATTAAAGGAAAGGAAACCTTATCTGTAAGTCAACAAGTAAAGCTGACTAAATTTTACAATTCCAGTCTTGTCTCCTCTGGTACTGAAAAGCAACCAACAAAAGTACTGTTGTTATGGAACAGTTTCTGAACAATGAAAAACTAAATACGCCAGTTATTTTCCATAAAGAAAAAAGATGAGATGCACAGTGATTTCAAAAAACATAGGTGATGCTGAAAAGAAAAAATATATTACTTGTACTCCAAAAGGAATTGTTTTCAAATTAAACCATCAAACCAAGGTTTGAAGAGGCAGAGTTTTCCACACAGTGCATAATTATACAGCAGAGCTTACTGCCACAGGGTGTTGTGGAAGCCAAGAGTATAAATTAACAAAGCAATTAGACAAGCTCACAGATGAAAACTCCATCCCTGGTTGCTAAACATCAAGATGCTAATCCACTTCAGGCCTAAAAAGTCCCTGTTTCACGTTTGCTCTGCTCTGGTGTTTTGTTCTGAAGCTGCTGTTCCGGCTTGACACCAGACATGGGATTCAGGGATAGATGGACTTCTGGTTTGGTGTGAGAACCTCCCTTAAGGTCTTAATTGCAACTCAGAGAAACAGGAGATAATCAAGGTCACTTTTGATATGGCCATGAGCAGTAGAATTAGAACTCAAAAAGTCTTATTTTCTTCACCCACTGACACACAGCTTCTTTTTTTTGTTTCTGTATTTCACTATTCTACAAGACCTGCTCTCATTCCTCATCGGTTTGTACACTGCAGTTAATACCTCCAGGGTAGTCTGAGAGTCTGAGAGTATTTGGATGGGAGCCTGGCCTTTGAGAAATATGTATGAGTATAAACAGATCAAACAGAATGTACCACAGCCTTGTGCATCACTTCTGAATTTTGGTAGATGTCTCAGGAGCAATCATCTGGTGCAACAGGGAAGGAACTGCTAATAGTGCTCTGAGACCACTGAAAAATTTAAACTCCTCCTAATCCTCTAGAGAATTGATTGGAAAATATGCAGTTAAGAAAACGTTCTTGAAACTCTGGAAACAATTTTCTTTATACCAGGTTGCCTAAGAACTAGAATGAAATTGAATGTTTCAAGAGCTTTGACGACAGAGATAATTGACATTTCTTCAGAAAATGATCATACCATTATTGCTGTGAGTGGCTTAAAATGGGAAGGTATCTGCAAGAGCTGGAGCAAAGAATCTTATTGAAAATATGCTACTTCCTAATAAAGGCAATAAAAGGCACAGGAGGCTCAGACCAAGGCTGTAAATCAATAAATCTGTGATCCAAGTGCAGATTTTAGTCAATGGGAGTGAACCTATGTAGAGGAAAGTGCATGCGGACTCTAGAGTCCACTGAGACTACGTTTAAATTTAATTACAGCCTAAATACCATTTTTCATTGAGAAATAAAAAGGCTTTTAGAATGTCAAACCTCATTGCTGGTGCTCTCACTAGTGTCAGGGGATATTGTGACAATAGGGAAGAGAAGATAGCCACTGTGTGCTAATTATTTCATATCCAATTACAACCAATATGGTGCATACAGTGTAAATCGGGAAAGAATTTTAAAGAAAAAATAATTATAGTCAAACAAAAGATATTTGTAGAGGGGTTATTCTGTTAAAGGGCCAAACAGCTTAATGCAACATGCTGTGAATTTCATCTGCTTTTCATTTCCTAAAGCACTGCAACTGCCCTCCTCAGAAGGAGGAAAATCAGAGACAGAACAACTTTCACACAATGGAGAGGCAGAAGGGGAGGAAGCAGGAGGCAGGGTTTGTGGCAAAGACTCAGGAGACTCCACGGCCACAGATTTCCTCTGTGTCACTTAGGCGTGATTGGGGATTGATTTTTAAATGCAATAGTAAGCAGCAAAAATGGGTACTGAGTAATCTGAGACATCAGGCATTGGAAATGCCCTTGTGTTTCAACCCTTGTATTAAGTGGCCCAGTTAGACACCACTGGCAGTCAGGAGGAGTGTGATATGCCTGAAACACTCAGGCTAAGGAGTCTGGGACTGAGCCACATCCAGGAGCAAAGGAGTTGCAGGACAATTCTGGCTCTGTGGGACTGAATGAGACCATTCCACATTGAGGTTAATTATGCAGCTGGCTGAGCACAGACCATTCCTTAAAATATGTGTACAGAGAAGTGGGAGGATGTATCTAAGGATTGTTTACCTTTTCAGGGTGAATATTGTGATGTTATCAGTGGTTTTCTGAAAGAGTTGTTTATGTGTAGGATGGATATGCAGAGAAAGCTTTAGACACTTGTCACTGAGTTATACACAGATGAAATCATGTGGAGCATTCAAAGTGAATCACACAGCATTTTAGGGTAAGGCAGTCAACTTGTGTGGGTTGGGTTTGCTTTCAAAACCAGCCATGGACCTTCCCAGTGTTGATGAGGATCTCAGCCTCTGCCCCAAGTTCCCATTAAGGTTCTTTAGGGTTAGGGCTGGGTCCAGAGCACCACACAGCTGACAGTTCCAGGGACTCTGGGGCTGGAAAAGGTGTGTTAAGGAGGGCATGGGCCATGTGTGGTGTTGGGAACCTCAGCAGTAGGATTAGGGTTAGGGCAGGAAAAAACCCCAGCAGAATCAGAACAGGTGTAGTTCATATATAGGTGCAGGAATTCTCTGACATTGTATTTTTGCAAAGGTCACACCTATGCAACAAAACAACTTTGGTTTATCTGCATTATTAACAGAGAATCTGTAGCTTCCCCTGAACAAGGCAGATGTGGTGAGTGTGGTACTACTGTAGCCATTAAAGGGGACATATCCCAAGAGTTCAGAGCTGGTTTAGCCCTCTCAAACTCATTTTATTCCTTGCTGACTACTTTTGTTGCATGACTGAATGGAGGGGTCACAGCTGTGGCATCTGTGCCCCCTGGAGACCTCAGTCTCTGTCGGCAGCTGGCACAGGTTGCTCCATCTTCTGCCATGGGACTGGACCAGCACACAGAGAGCTGAGGTCAGGCCACTTTTGCCTTTTGGGGCTGGGCTGTGCTGCTGCTCAGCCCCAGCTGGGAATCTGGGTCAGGGTGTCTTGCTCCGGATGCGGCGCAGGACCGCGCTTGTTGAGGAGAGGTTAATCTCTGTGCATGATTGTGTCTGCAGATTGTGTCAAAAGTTCATGTCTAATAATAGCCTGCCTCCAACAGATGTTCCAGGAATTAATCAGCCCTCAAGTGTTTGGTTGCGACTTGATTTCTCTGAGTATAAATTAAATGGCATGCAAGGGGAGCTGGTTTAGAGCAGGATGTGGCAGCCATGGAGCAATTCCCTGTGTCTTCACCACACAAATCACACGTGGAAAACCACTCATCAGATCATCTGTTGCTTTGTAGCTGCCTTTGAAAAACTGTCTACTAGGAATGTTACCTGGAGTCTTGCTCAGCCTGTGCTTTAATTTGCATTTAGTGTGGTGCATTTTTTATCTAAATTAATTCCAATCACCCACCTTTACCACCAGTATCTTTGACAACAGATTAAAAGCATCATTAATCTTTAAAAAGGAGCAGTCAATGAGATCATCTAAGAAAAATACAAATGAATTTAGGTTTCTGACTATGCTAAAAGTTTCCCCTCAGCAACATCTCCATTCTCTAAGAGTTTCCAGCAGTAATTGATTTTGCAATACACCTCAGAGCACATCAATTTCATGCTATTTGTTGTAAATGCCAAAACTGATGCATTGCCCACATTGGCAACCTCCCTCTTTTTTTAAACCAGCCATGGGAGTTTCCACTGAACTTGGCTCTGGCAGCACACTTGAGGAGGTCTTCCCATTCCCACCAGGAAAACACTCAGTGGTTCGCCAACAGCTCAGGCATCCCCAGCTCTGATGTCCTGGACAAAGCTCATGGCAACCCTCACTGTCCTTTGGTAGCCCAGGTCAGCACCCAGGGATGCTCCTGCAGCTGCCCAAGCCCTGCCCAGCTGAGCCATGCCCACCCAGGAGCTCACATCCCTGCCCACCTTGGCCTTGCCCTCCCCAGGGAGGTGCCAATGTCCCTGGGTGCTCCTGGCAGACAATGGGACAGCTCTGCTGTCCCTGTCCCAGGGATCCCCCAGTGCTCCCATTCCCAGGGAGCTGCCAGCCTGGCTGCACCCTTATGGAGGTTGGAAATGGCAGTGTGCTAGTTTTGGCTGGGCTGAAGGTAATTTCCTTCACTGTGGCTGTTACAGGGCAGTGTTTTGGATTTGTGCTGAACACAGTGATGATAATATAAGGATGTTTTTGTTATTGCTGAGCGGGGCTCACACAGATCCAAGGCCTTTTCTGCTTTTCCTGCTGCCACACTGGTGAGGAGGCTGGTGTGCATGGGGGCTGGGAGGAGACACAGCTGGGACAGGGGACCCAGGCTGACCATAGGGACATTCCAGACCATGAGACATCGTGGCTCAGTGTGCAAAGATGGGGGGAAGGGTAGGACGTTTGGAGTGATGTTTTTCTCCCCAGGTCACTGATAAGTGGGATGGAGCCCTGCTCTCCTGGAGATGGCTGGACACCTGCCCAGCCATGGGAAGCAGTGAATTAATTCCTTGCTTTGCTTTGCTTTGCTTTGCTTTGCTTGTGTGCATGGCTTTTGCTTTTCCTATTAAACTGTCTTTATCTCAGCCCACAAGTTTTCCACCTTTGACCCTTGTGATTCTCTGATTCTCCCCCTGGTCCTGCTGGTGGGGGCTGAGTGAGTGAGTGAGGCTGCCTGGGGCTTGGCTGGGGTGACAGCACCACACGGATCCAAGGAAAGCCTGAGGTGGTGCCAGTCCTGTGTTCCAGTGCCTGGCAGCCCTGCCAGACCCTGCAATAAGAAGATTTATGCTTTGCCACATGCCAGGAACCCCAGGAGAGGCTCGCTGGCCTCCAAGAGTGTCTGTAATTCCTTTCCTGCCATGATTATTTTCTCATTAGTCCTTGGCAGGCGATTGTGAGCATTGCCTTGAGCCACATTTGCAAAGCAGGGCCCTGGTGTGTCCCTGGCTGGGCAGGGCCCATCCTGGTGCCCATCCCAGGGTGCCCATCCCTGACCCCCAGGGCTCTGCCACCCCTGATCCGGCACCTGCTGCCAGAGGGGAAGGGGCAGGGCTGGGCAGGGACAGGGACATGCTGTGCTCTGGCAGGATGGATGGAGCTCTGCTCCCTCCGAGTCCAACCTCAGATAAATCCTCATCAGGGATGCATGGCCAGGCTCCTCCTCTGCCAGGGTATAATACATTACATTCTTAACAGAGGAAAAAAAATTTAATTACTTTCCAGATGCATTAGGGGAGTAGCTGTGAGTGCTTTCCTGTTCATCTTTTATTTATTATATATTACCTAACTGTTTAAAAATTTATTGTTGTGATGACTGTAATTGTTTGGGTTACAACAGACCATGCTTACTGTATGTTTTATTTTCAGAGCCTCTACAATATACCTTGCAAGACAGGAAACTGGGAGCCTAAATGTCTTTTTGTGAGCAAGAAAAATGCTTCCCTCTGCCTTGTGGACATTTAGGGCCAGACTCATTCCTTGATCTTAATTTTTGTATTGCTGTGTTATGAGTTTCTGACCAGAGCACTTAAGGGCACTGATTTGCAAAGCCAAAGAGGAATCAATATTTTCCTCTTTACAGGCAAACTGTCACATAAAGAAATTACTAAATATTGGCATGTAATGGTCCAGCCAGGCACTCTCTCCACAGGCATACTGGTATTTTTCTCTACTGTTGAAAAATGCTTACCTTATGTCCTATTCAATATTATAATAATTTCTAATAATTTCTTTAAAGTTAAATCATGAGAGGTCAGGTTCCCTTTTTCTTACATCCATTGGTACCCTCTATTCCATAAGATAACTAATGCCCACATGCAAAGAGGTTTTATTTATATTTTGAGTAAAACTAACCCTTAAAAAAACCATAAAAAACCCCAAAGAAGTGACCCACTAACATAAATCTCATTTGTTCTGTTTGTGAATTTTTTCTGTATCTCAGTTTAAGCCCATTTATAACTTGATATATATTTTTAACTTTATTAATTTTCCCTCTTCTTTGTTTTCATGCATTTTAGCAGCACAGTTCTTAAAGCCTCAGAATATCCCCAAATAGGGAAAAAAAAAAAAGATTCCTTAAAATAAAATCTGCTTCATCACCATCTTGTCATCCAGCCTACGAGACAGTGTTTCCACTGACTTCTCTAAGCTGTGGATAAGGCCCCATATGTCTTAATTACAGAGCTTAGCATAAGCTCTTTGCACAGAGAGCAGCTTTGTCACTGTGCTGCTCTGTGCTCCGTTATCTCTGGGAGGCTGCTGCCTGGAAAACAGTTTTGACAAGGACGTCACTGGTCATGCAGCAACAGACAGTCCTGGCCCTAAGACTTCGCAAGCTGTGCAGGGAAGATGGACAACATGTGGTAGGGGAAGGAGGTGTCTGTGCAAGGAAAGGACCTTGTTCAGGGTTGAATCACAGAATTGGAATAGAGCTGATGAGCTCCAGAAAGGCAGAAAACCAGACTGATGAAATCATTCATTTTGAGAGGAAGCCGAGTCTTTATTGAGTTTGTGTGACCATGCAGACTCCTTTCCCAGTATCTGAACACTGTTTTTGCAAACCACCTCAAAGTTTGACCCAGGTTGCTGAATCCTGTCTTTAACAATTTCTATTGATGTTGGATCTTTTTGCAATCATTTGCTGGCTTGGGATGAGGTTGTGTAGTCTCTGTGCCACTCATGTGACACCATCTCTTTCAAACCCAGTGCTGAGGACAGCAGAATCTTTTTGACCCCAGAAGTGTTAGCTGCTTCAGGCCAGCCTACCAACATTCCAAGGATATTTTTGGTTCTTTCAATGCCGGCATGCACTTGCTGGGCATTAGCAGGAATTTGAATTCTTGCTGCCACTCCAGATAAGGCTGTATTACCCTCATGTGTCACAGTGGCTGTGGAGTAACCATTCTTTTGGAAATCTAACATTTTATGAGTGGAGGTTGCTGCTTTACCAGTTAGCTCACAGCCCCCTGAATTATTTTCTCTCTTATTCTCATTTTTTGGCCAGTCTTCATGACTGTTAGGATTTACCATTCTCAAAGCAGACACATCTATTCCCCCACAGCTTCAAAAAGCAATAACTACAGCAGGGGAATCAACCACTGCTGCTTTCTCTTGATCCTGTCCTCAGGAGTCCCTGGCATGCAGAAGTATTTCTCAGGGCTAAGTCTCTTTTTCTCAGCAACCTATGCAGGAAGCCTGAGCCAGATGGTTCACAATAATAATGTTGACACTTTCAGTAAGCAGCACTTTAATAGTGCATGTAACCTGAGGCTGCCTTGGGCTCCTTGGAGTCCCTCAAGGCCTCCCAGACATGAGCACACACTGGGAGAAGCAGACATTGAGAGCAGCCCTGAGGAGAACCTGGGGGCTCTCGTGGATGAGAACTGGACACAAAAGGCAATTCACAGCCCAGAATCCAAATATGTGCTGGGCTACATCAGCAGCACCGTTGGCAGCAGGGCAAGGGAGGGGATTCTGTCTCTCTGCTCTGCCCTGCCCTCATCAGACCCCAGCTGCAGTGCTGCATCCAGCTCTGGGGTCCCCAGCACGAGGGGGACGTGGGTTTGTGTAGGGAGGCCAGGAAGATGATCAGAGTCTGGAGAACCTCTCCTGTGAGAACAGCCTGAGCTCTGCTGTGTCACCTGCTCACTCTGCTCTGAGGAATCGCTTTGCTCACCTGTTACTCAGCCTCTCTCCTGGCTGTGGGACTTAAAACAGCACATTGCAAATTCCACATGCTGGATAGCAGCTTGCAATCACTCTGGGTTTACACAACTAAAATGGCTCTTTTGTAAGTAAGCCATTTACAAAGATGCTGGAACTGCAGACTCATCCACACCTCTCCTGTCTTCCCCCTTTCAGCTACTTTTCTTGCAAAGAGAAAAGTTCTAAATATTCTTAGAGAGCTCTGAGACACTATGCTTTCCAGCAAGTCTCAGCTTAAGAGAAAACTAACAAGACTTTTTCTTTGTTTTTCTTTTTTCTCCTCCTAATTCAGAAATGTTAGCTATTAAAAAAATGTTTATAAGGGTTTATTGCCTGTGGTGTTTCTTTCCTGGAATGCAAAGCAGTTAAAAAAGTAGTTTAGGATGCCTTCTGGAAATATCATGTGTGTTTTCCAGGAAATGTTATGATAGCTTTGGTGCCATAGTGCTCGGTTTCCATTAACTAATGGTAATGGCTTGATGTTGTGATAACTCATGCTAAGAGAAAATGCAGTGTTTAACTAAAGCTACAATAACATCTCACTGTAGTGTTATAAAGAACTCCTTGCTGAACTAAATGCCAGCACAGTTTATGCAAATGAAATCTGTCCTGGATACAGGAGCTAAACTTCAGCTACCCCTTCCCTTGGAAAATCTGGCTTGTCTCCCATGGGAACTGACCCTGGCACTGTGGCTTGTGGTTGTGCAATTCTCCTGTTGTATTAAGGTCAGCAGTGACAACACTGCATCATTCTCTAGCAAAAGAGTGACTTTGGAAATCATGAGCCTGATAAATCTTTCTGGAACTCTGTAGTATCTCTCAGAGATATTTTATTAGCAATATGATGAAGGTAGTGTAATTCCTCCCCACTTCCACAAATCTGAGGGGGATTCAATGCCTTCAATAAACTCCATTATAAGTCATTATAAGCATTGAAAACAGTGCTCAGCCTTATCTTTACTACAGTTTTGCTGGCTGTGTGACTTCATCCCCATAGTTACATCACTGCAAACACTTACAGCTCTGACAAGCTCACTGTTACAGAAGAAAAAAGCCAGAAATCCTTTGCAGCACTTACTGTTTCTTTTCCCAAGTGCAATAACATTTTCTGATTTTGTGGATCATGCCATTCATCTTTACAATTCATACATTTCAGGGAGCTAGTCCATAATTCCTGGGAACCAACATATTCTTCCATTTGGAACAGAAAATACCAACAATTGACTGCTACACAGCTCAGTTATTTGCTACTTTTGCATAGGCAGGAAGATCATTCTGTCAGAGTAGGAGTGAGATATACTGGAGTATAATAAATGCTCTAAATGGAAGATATTTTCTTCAATTATTCTAAATCAAGTTTTGATAAAATAATTCTAAACCACATGAGAAAAGTTACCCATAGAAAAAATACTTTTAAAAAAGATACTTTAAAAAAATACTTTAAAAATAGCTTGACACCTACCATTTGTCTGCCATGAGATGAATCCCTTGCCTTCCTTCACATACTTGAGCACACACACTAACACAGACACATTAATACAAGTTTATTTGATAAACTTGTGTCTCTGGCACTGACTTAAAAAGCAAAGAGCTCTGTGTAACCACAGTTACATTAAGTGAAGCCATAAGCAGTTACATATTGTTTGCAGATCCATTAAGCTGCATCCTCTAACCTTTAGCTGCAGGTTTGTAATGGAAGGTGGTTGCATCTATTTGAAAAAATGGACATTGAACAGGTTGTGTTTGTGAGAAGCCTCGGATTACTTATTACCTGCAGTGTTTATTCCATCTTTTGTACCACTTAAAATATACCTTAAAGTGTTTAAATTTTCACACAGGAGCAGCTGCCAGTTCCATATAAAGGGAATCTCTGATGCCTCTCATGCCCTCCTGTGTCCAGCTGAGATTCCAGGCAGAAGGAGAAGGAAGTGGAGACAGCTCTGTATATCACTCCACACTGAGACACAGCAGCCCTGGCTGATAGATTTACTTTAGTGTGAGGACACTTATTCCTCAGGGAGATTTGGCTAAAAATGATTAAGAGGGAGAGTGGGTAAAAATTCAATCGAACTTCCATGTCAGTTTGTGAATCAGGGAGGTCTTCCCAGATGGTGATAAAGTAAAGCAGGGAGTTGTTTTTCTAGGCACTTCCTCTAGAGACAAGAGCTACAGACAGTCACTTGTTGCATTTAGAAAGCTTGAAGCAGTGGAAGGATAAGTCTGGGATGTGCTGGCAGGATTCTGCTGGGCCTTGGGGTGAATGTAATGGACCTGCCTCTCCCCGTGTGTCTGGGAGTGAGAGAAGGAACAATGCCAGGCTGAAAGGAGGAAATAAGGGGATTAAACAAAGAGCTCTAATTCTTGAATTAACACAGTGTGCTGTGTCTGCCCTGAGAGCTGAATACAATGGCTTTCAGTTCAATACATTTTTCTGCTGAGCTGGTTTTTGGGATGGCTCATTGTAATGACTTCCTAAAACACCGAACTTGAATAAATAAAAGGGCTCTCAGGGACTTGCTCCAACAGAGCTTTATTTCTTCCACTCTAACATTCATCATGTTTCTTCCCTCCAGTAATAGTTGTTACAGGAGCCAGTGGAAAGCAATCCCTACCTTATAACAAGGCATGACTTTTGCAGCCCTTACAAGCTGCCATGTAGCTACAGCAGGAATTAAAGGCATGTGCCACAGGAGAGCTCAGTTACCTTACATCTCTCATGGCATGTCAGAGCAGAACCAGTCTTGGATCAGAACAGAGGAAACTGAGATACTTGGGTAACTCATTCTTGAAGGGTTTTGAGATCTGGATATTTGCAGGGGCCCTACTGGAAAGCAGTGAAAGAGCTGGATGTACATAATAAAAAATTAATTGCAATGAAGTAATGTAGAAGGCTGTAGAAGTAAATGAGCCCCCCTTCCCAGCTTCAGCTGTTGCAATGCAAAGATACTCATTCCAGACTTTGTGCAGGAAGTAATGTTTGTAGTAAAAGCAGCCCTTCTGTAAAACTGGTTTGCTTCCAGGAAAATTTGCAAAGGAACATGAAAGCAAAGTGCATCTGCAACATAAAGGGCAGAATTCTGAGGTTAGCAAAGAAGCACTGTTCTTTCCTGGATCCCCTAATACATTTTCAAGCTTAGGTATTATAGCTGACCAGCTAAGAACATGTAATCCACTTTAATTGAACATTTTACTGCATGTTTCCTGGAGCTATGGAACAGTAATGTCTTCACAGGAAAGATAATAGCTGTGTCTGTACTCTCAGGGGCAGCCCTCAGGCCTTGCTCAACACCAGGCTTGTCTTCCTTGCATACTGGAAACCTATTATTCTCATTAGGTATCAAAGGCAGAGTGTGACACAATAGGTTTTAAACTGCTCCTGGAAAATGCAGGTTAAGCAACAGAAGGAGTGCTCTAAAGGGAAGGAAATCCAGGCAGCTGAACACAGTACAGCTGGATGATTAAGCAGGGTCTTCATGGGAGATATTTAAAGTTTAATCCTAGTATAAGTGATTTTTAGCAAGCAACATCTGAGGGGGTGTGTTTGTGTTTAATGCATTCTTGGCACAGAATTAAAATTTGCTTGGTTTACTTAATCTGGGTGAGGGATGGGGGAGGAGAAGGTGTTCAGTTTACAAAATCATCCCTGGATTCTCTCAGTCCAGGTGTTCTCAGCTTTCACTGGTAAAATAGAAAAGCTCTCCAAAGAAAACATTCAAAAACTCTTCCAGCAGTATCTGTCCTTTCTCCTTGGAAAGAGCTCTTCAAGTGTGTTACCTGCATAAAATTTACCAGTTGTTGTTCTCCAAAGGAGCATTGCAGCCTGTTGAAATTTTTATTCTTCACCTCACTGAAATTAACATGAAAATAATAATTAGGAAAAGAAGCTTTTTGAACTGTTTGAATGGTTTGCATGCTGTATTATTTAGTGGTAGGAAGAAAACAAGCCCAGCTGGGTATTTATTTTGCCTTGAACCTGTTCCATTCATTCTCTACAAAGTTTTAAATTAGGGGTTTTTTTTAGTTTACTCAGTGGAAATAAGGGCAAGGAAGAGAATAGCAGCAGGAAGGAAGAGTGGTAAAAAAAAAGAATTGAAAATGACAGCGAATGTGAAGAGTATTTCTTCTCCTTTACAGGAAATCTCTGTCATACCAAGAATGATGCATCTTTGGTGGTTTCAAGTTTGAAATCCACAGTATGAAAGCAATTAAAATACTCATCCCACTTATAATACCTTTTACCAGGGGATCTCAGAACACTCTATCTTTATCCTGCCCTGTTCTACAGTGCAGCTATTTGAGGAACTGAAACCGTCATTGCCCGCCCATGCATTTCAGCAATCACACAGCATCTTTTTTCCTTTTTTTTTTTTTTTCATTTTTTTCTCAAATGCTGCCTTAAGGCAATACCAAATGACTGACGTTTTTTCCTCTCATCTTAACCAAAATGGAATCTTGGATCCATTTCCAAGAAGTGCTGGCATGCTTTCACATTTCTGCATATATGAGGTGTTTTTATTATAAGTCTGTTAGCTATCCTAAGCAAGATCATGGTGGAAAAGTTATATACTATCAAGCCTGTGAGTTAATTTAAGAAGTTTTTCGGACTGAGGCTGGACAATTAAATAACTCCAGCTCTAGGGCTTCTTATGCAAAATAAAAGGTGATGCAGGCATATAATACAAAGCATTTGTCCAGATAAAATTCTCTCTCCTAGCTCACATTTCCTCATGGGTGTTATGGGTCAGTTTTTATAACAAACTAGATATAATCTAAATTCTCACAACTAGTATAAAAGGAGCATACATGCATCAGCTCTTTGCACTATATTTATGTGGCAGAGATTTAACTGTGTATTCAAGTCTGATCTGGATCCAGTTTTTAATCCTGGAAAATTCAGAAGTGCAAAGATCCAGTATTAGTGGTAGTGGGAGTTTGCCATCATGGCTACAGAAAATACATGAGAGTTGCTTTATAATTGTTGTAATGAAACAGACCTTAATATCAAGTAGAATAAAGATGAATAAAGAATAAAGTTGAATAAAGATGAACAGCAATTATTTAGTGTCCCTTATGGAAAGATTCATGACAAGCAAAACTGACTGGTTTAGGTTGAATAAAATCTGAAGCAGATTAGTAATTTGCAATAGAAACTGATTTTCCCCCACAAAATTCTAAAATAAAATAATGGAATAATAAAATTTGTGAAATAAACGTATTTATCTAGTCTAGTCAGTATGATGATTGGTCCATTTATGGAAATCTCCATTATAAGAGGAGAAAATTGTATTTAGATACACTGAATGTTTCAAAATATTTCAGTGTTATATATTTCAAGATGATTGAGATTTAGATAAAGTTGTCAGTAAGAAGGAATTCTCCTTCCTCACTCAAACAAACTGAACATTTATTTGCAGATGCTTTAAATAAATGAGGCATATTAATCCTTTCATTTACTTTAAACACTATGTCACATAACAATAAATTACTTCTTTGGGTCTGAAAAAATGTATGGAAATAATGGACCTGGAGAACAGCAGAAAAGCAAAGCCATTGAAACAGAATGGGAAGTTGCACATACACTGCAGAGCCAGAACTGGAGATCATTTCCTTCTCTCTGTTATTCAGATGTGCAAGGGAGAAGAAGTCCCAAACCTGTGGAACTGGGAGGAAGCAGCTTCTGCAATTATTTATTTAGCAGGTCCATCACTACCAGTGCAGGCAGCTCCTGCTTGAGGCAGCTGACGGAGCAAGGACAGTGAACACACAGCAAGGGGAAAAGGAAATATAATCTCAATTTTCCAAACAGGAAAGGGTGATGCAGAGACAAGAGCTGGAGTGCTCTGAGTGTCCTGGGGCAGGATGGTGGCCCTTCAGAACAACTCGAGATGCTACAGATACTCCTCAGGGCTTGTAAGAGACAAGCAATAGTGAGCAGAGACCACTGAACCTTTTCCTGCAATGACATGGGGCACGAGATGCCAGTACTGGTAGGAAATTCCCTCACAGTGGTGAAACTGAGACTAAGCAGTAGGAAAAATCCTAACTTTTGCCCTTCTGTATTTTGTCCTTGTCTCCTCTGATTCCAAAGAGGCCTTAAAAAAGATGGGCATGTCCCAGATTTGAAGTGAAAGGAAACAAGAATCTGGCACTGACTTTTTTTAGAAAAGCTGACGCTTGAGTAATGAAAACAACGTTCACCCAGCTGAGAGACAGCAAAAGAACAGTATTTATTCTTAATTCCTTGCATGTGATCTCAAGTTCTCTGTGCCCAGCTTTCTGATTTCTCCATGCTTCCATTTCCCACCTTTCAAGTGCAGACTCCAGCAGCACAGGCAGCCTGCAAACTTCAGGTAAATTTTTTGTCTAGGAGGTATAATCACCTTCCATGCTGTGTATCATTAATGTGTGGGAACAGACCTTGCTTGGATCTAGATCTTCCCTGATTGAGTTCCAAGCTGTGACACTGAGCCACCTGATGACCTTATCTATCACTAATGTGGGCTGCACTGTGGAACTTGTTAATGGGGTTGCATGCACATTATAACCTAGAAATTCTGGGTTATCACTGATGCTTGCAGCTGCCATAGCAACAGAGTTGGGAGGCATCTCTTAAAAAGTCTTCTTTTCTTTTTAAGGACTCCTTGAAAGCAGGAGGCATTTATCATCCAGCATGCACAAACAGGTTTAGCTGTGAAAACATTTTGCCTACAAAATGATAGACACCCTCTCCCTGTAGTTTCTCTATAGCTCATATTTTTAGTTCTACCTTCATGCTGCTGCATTTAAAAATATTTTCATTAGAGTCCTTATTTTTATGGCCTATAACTAAGTGAGATTTTCAGGACTTTCCAGTGTTGAGGTTTTAGCTTTGCAATTCTCCTTGATGTTACTGGAAGTTGCCCAAAGCCATTTCCCTTGAAGACTTTTGAAAATGTAAGCTTCACTGTCTTTGTCTAGTAACAATGAAAAAAAAAAACATGAAAAAATCTAAATCAGTGGAAAAATAAAAGTTTGCTATTTTTCAAATGAGCACAGAACTGCTGGGTATTCATCCACAGAAAATAAAAATTTTGACTCTGTATAGCTCTAATATTTTACTTTGAGGAACATTTGTTCTCCTCACATTCCTGGAATAACCATTGCTTTCTGTCTTTGGCAGGTGGCACTTCTGCAGGTGTGTGTTCATCAAAGGAACTGTTTAAACTTTGAGCAAACCACCACAATGTGCAATACACAATCTCTATCTGGCAGTCCTAAAACCCTTCAAAAACCTGAAAACTTTGAGACAGTGCCAAAGAGATGTGAATTCTTGCTTGCTGTTTTGGAGAATGGAGACACTGACAAGTTAAGCCATATTAACTGACTCAGGAAGCCAATCTCCAACTCTGCCACTGGCCTGAGATCCCCCTTGAACCCATTTCTTGGGATTAAACACGGGATTATCTTTCTTTCCTTCTTAAATGTTCATTTAAAGGACTGGTTAGAGATAGCAGGGAGTTGAAAATCTGGTCCAAATTTTTAGAAGATTGGATTATAAGTGCATGGTTTGTGAATAGTTTGGAAGCCTGCCATTTATAATCCTTAATTTGTGTTGTAGACCAGGCCTCCATTCTGCTAAGTGATCACTTACAATCAATTGCAGATGCCTCTGTGGGAAAAAATGACACACATTCTCTGAAAAGAAAATGCAGGATTCATGGCACAGCAGAGGTGGAAACTCCTGCTTTCTGCACAGCTCTGGAGCCTCCACCAGTATTAAACCCTTCGTGGCAAGTTAGCTCCAGGAGCTTTTTAAAACAGCCTGGGTATGCTCAGAAACTGAAGGCTGTGCTTAAGGAAGTTTTGTATTTTTCATGAGAGGAGCCTTTCCTCAAGAACAGAGCTGGGCTGCTGAGGTGTAGGGTCCAAAGCAGTCAGACCACGTAGTAAACTGATAACATCCTTTTTATGTGTCTGAGTCTCTTCCTTTGCTCCTTCATCCCTCTGCTCTCCTTGCACCTCACTGCCTGGCCTTGAACAGCCACGGGGGTCACAGTCAAGCTGGCCTGGCTATAGGCCTTTTCTGCCGTGAATTCAAACAGATTGGAAGAATCAAGATGTGCAAAGCCTCGTTTACGTGTGAAACAATAAAGTTACACTCTGAACTGATTACACAGTATTATCAGGATAGAACTCTGACACAGGATTAGTGCCTGAGACATGTGTTAAGGCAGGAATTAACTCCTGACTCTGGTGATTTACCCTGAAATTTTTGAGTCAGATGCTCCACAGGTCTTATTTGGTGTTTCCTCTTGAGTTAATGGAGCATACAGGGTCTCTTTATTTGCAGCTTTTGCAAAGCAACCTGTTTTTCCATCCTGTTAAAATTTATAACACTACATGAAACAGGTGGAGGAAGAGTTTTAAAATACAGTAATTTCATGATTATAAGTCGCACTTGATTATAAACCGCACATCTGGGTGTCGGCAACTGTCTTGGGTTAAAATACAGGGTGTGATAAAAGGTATCTGTTCTATCACCATCAGTTGAGGGTGGGGGCAGCGATCCTTATCTCAACGGGAGATATTCTGCTAATGGGCCATCCATTGAAACCAGGCAGGGCATTGTTCTTTATCTTTTCACAACCCATCCTTCCTCCAGCCAGTCATTTTCTGCTCATGGCCATTGAGTCCCACTGTGGCACTGATAAAATTACTGCATCCCATTGGGAGTTGCTCCAGCCAGGGGGAAGAGCCCAACATTTCTTACCAAGATAAAAACAGAGGTTTTGGGACACTAAGGGAGCCCCTTTCTCCACTGGACTCCAGAGGAAAACCGGATTTCTCCACATCACCACTGGAGCTCCGGAGGGAAACTGCACCTTGTACAGGAGCACTGCTCCAACTGAGCCACATCTGTCACTGCAGGAGGATGCAGCCACCATGGAATGGGACTGCTGCCAACACCCTGCCTGACGGGTGTCAGGTTGTACTCTGACTGTGTCAGGGTTTGGGGTTTGTTCTTTGTAGTACTGTATTTCTATTTTAATTTCCCTAGTAAAGAACTGTTATTCCTAATTCCCATATCTTTGCCTGAAAGCCCCTTCATTTCAAAATTATAATAATTTGGAGAGAGGGGGTTTACATTCTCCATTTCAAAGAGAAGCTCCTGCCTTTCTCAGCAGACACCTGTCCTCCAAACTAAAACAGCAACTTTTCGTTCTCTGTCCACATATAAGCCGCATCTGATTATAAGCCGCACTTTGGGTTCGGACCAAAATTTTAGTCAAAATGGTGTGGCTTATAATAGTGAAATTACTGTAATTTTCTAATAGTGAAGGAGTACAAAAGCCCTTCAAAGGGATCAGCTTTGATACTGCCTTGCATTAAGCAATCTTCTGCTTCTCAAGAAAGGAGAAAAAAAAAGGTTAAACAGAACCCTGAAACATGAATTACCTAATTTAGACAAAATTAAACTTGGCAAACACAGGACAAAATGCACATTTATTGTCATCCATCCTCCATCCTTAGCTTCATGACACCTTCTTTGGCTCAGGTCTGATTTCCTGTGAAAGCACTGCCCAGGAAGGAAAGGAAGGAAACTGGGTGATTGCAGGGATGCTCTGGCAGTGGGATGTGCCCAGCAGTGAGTGGCAGCCCCTCAGCCTGGCAGCATTTGCTGATGGATGCAGCACTGTGACTGCGTGTGCCAAGGCTGGCTGCCTCTGGCCCTTGGCAAAGTTAGGTGAAAAATGTGACACAGCCTGCTGTGAAGGTACTGTAATGAGGAATAATATAAAAACTCTGACTGGAGACAATGTAGTAGGATGATGTACCTGAAAGCAGGCTCAGTTGCATTTGTTGCTCATGGAGTGACTTTTTTTACAAGGAGGAATTGCTGAGGGTGCCTTTGTCTTACACATGAATGCCCTTGTTCATGTCTCCTACATTAATCTTATTTTTAGCCTTCTTATCAATTTGTTATATATCTGTATCCAACCTACTGTTAGGCACTTAAATAAGGTTTAACAGTCCTTTAAAACCAATGAAAAGAAAAAGTATGCCCAAAAGGTTATTCTGGTTATAGATGCAGTAAATTACTCACTGGAAACATCGCTGTCTTCTGATTTGTGAATGATTTTACGTGGCTGCAGGCCCAAAAATTTATCACTTTTTTCTTTATCTGTGAGTGTTGGTAAGATCCTGGTCCTCAGTGCTTCTTATTCCTCCACACATCAAGGCAACATTTTTGTAAATAGCCTAAATAAATGTATTGAGGTTGCATGGCAAAGTTTTGATAGCGAGGGGGGCTAGAGGGGTCTTCTGTGAGAAGCTGCCAGAAGGTTCCTTGTGTCCCACAGAGCCAATTCCAGCTGGCTGCAAAACAGATCCACTGCTGGCCAAGGCTGAATCAGGGATGGTGGGAGCAGCTCTGGGATAATGTGTTTAAGAAAAGGAAAATCTGCTGTGCAACGGCAGCAGAGAGAGGATTGAGGAGATGGGAGAGCAGCAGCCCTGCAGCCACCAAGGTCTGTGAAACAGGAGTGGGGAGGAGGTGCCCATCCTGAGATTCCCCTGCAGCCCATGGAAGTTCATGGAGGAGCAGAGATCCTCCTGCAGCCTGTGGAGGAGCCCATGCCAGAGCAAGTGGACGCACTCAAAGAAGGCTGCAACCCCTTGGGCTTATTTTTGGTTTATTTTTGCATTTCATCCCTGGATATCAATGACATTCCATAAATATCACGGAGAATGTTTTCTGTGCCCTGAGAGCAACTCAGGAAATTTGAGGCCAGCAAGCTTCCACTTTTCTGGTTGTTCTCAGTGGATTTCTGTGGCCAGTGTTATGAAAGTGCACAAGAAGCTTCAGGGAAAATATAAGAATTTGGATGCACACATCCTTTGTATTCAATAGGAGAAAACAGCTGTCAATACTTACAGAACTGTGAAAAAGAACTAATCTTCAGAGCTGTCTTAATCTCCGGAAGCAAAGCTGGAAGGGGGATGTATGTGAGAACCAGGAGGAGATATGTGGAAATGAGAAGGTAAATTTGAAACAGAGGGCTGTTTTCTACTTGTGGTTCCCACCATGCATGCAGAGAGTTAAAGCAAAGATAATTATCATTTCTCCCCACATTTGTCCTAGAGCAGTCTGTGACCTGGATTGTTGTGTCTGGCTGCTAGTGGAAAAAACAATTGAGCTGCAGTTTCATTGCAAATTGTACCAAGAGAAAAGACACAAAGTACAAAGCAAAAGAGTGAAATGGCTGTCAGGTGAGTGGTAAACCAAGCAATGACACCAGCCAAGAGTCGGGTACCGCTGGCCTAAAGGACCCATAGCTCAGATAGGGAAAGAAGGTGGGTACTGACATGCAGAATTACCAACTCATCAGCAGCATGATGGTGAAGCAGAGAGAGTCAAACTGCTTTTTCAGAGGTGCTGCCTTGCATGATGCATTCATGAGATGATGTGATCTGACAAATCAGTGAGTGCTTAACCCCTCCTCTGCCAGTGGAGACTTTCTTCCTGCTTCTCAGCAGAGACAGCACTGATTTGCTGAGCTCAGAATAACCTTGTGGGTGAGAGCTGTTGTGCTCTCACACACAGGATTTGTCTGAAGGTTGTCTCTATGGACAATATTTTGAGAGAGAAAGCCCTTCTCGCTTGGATTGGAATCCAGTGTGGTCAGAGAGGCCCTGGGCTGGAAAAGGAAAGAAAGAGGATCAAAGGAGGTCATAATGTGTGAAGTTAAAAACTGTAATGGTAGATGAAGCCAGTCCACAGCATTGCAGGGCAGAGCATCATATCTTTTGGGATCAGCATCAGGTAGCCCTGACTGGTGTCATGGCCAGCTGCCTGGCTCATAAATAGTCAGAAGTGACATCAAATGAACAATACACAATTCCCTTTTCACCCCAAAAGACTCTTCTATAGCACAAGGCTAGGTGGGCACAGTTAGAGGAGAGTCCCTCTTGTCTGCCCAGACACCAAGGATGTCACAAAATATCAGTTTACTAAGTAGCCTTTCTACAGTTCAAGCTCCATATGTTATCAAGGGTTTGATGAAAATGGGCAAAACTGGACTGAATGCAAATAATTTGGGTGGCAGAATATCACTTAATGGATTTGTCCTAAGGTGTCAAGGTTTGTTCACAAAGGAAAGTCTGATACTTTTTATTCTGAAGCACATCACCTTGCCAGCACAAAGCCCTGCAGATTCATTCCTCTTTTAATTTGCAGTGATTTATGTCAAATCACCACATTACTAGAATATAATGTGAACAACTGGTTGTCTGTAAAAGTATAATGGCCAACTCTTAAAGATAATTCTAGCTAAGCATCAAGCATCATCTGGCATGTGTGACAGGTGAGACTACCATATGGTGAGGACCCACCTAGATAAATCACAGTGCTCCAAATTCTGCACTGCCCTGTGAAAAACAGGGCAGTCTGAGGACAAGCAGTGTGAAAAGAATCCTGGGCCATAACATGTAGTTTGATTTCACAATTATGGCATGACTAAACAGCATTCTAACCAATCCTTTTTACATCTCTGAGAAGTTCTTAAAATGCTTTTTCATTCTGCAGAGGGTTAACACGGATCTTGTGTAGAGAGAAGCAGGTGGAGTCTGAGTATGTGTGCACAAGCATATGCACATGGTGCTCATAGGTTGGGGTTTTGACAGCAGTGGGTTCTGTTTATAAGGGACAAGGAAAATATGTTTGCTTTGCTCCCTTGAGGAGCAAGTGAGCAGTGAGTGGGTGGGAGGCATGGGGAGCTCGTCTGTCTCTGATCATCCCTGTGCTGGTGGCTGAGAGCGCTGCTGCCTCAGGAGCCCAGCCTGTGTGTGCTGTGCTCCACTTCCAAAGTGCCCTGCTGCACCTCCAGGCATGGCTTGTCCCTTTTTACTGGGGTGGAACTGGGAAAAGTGTATGGTCCAGGCACCTCCACGATCACAAGCATTGCAACAATACAGACTAAGAACTATGACTTAAAAGTATGCAAGAAGACAGTCACCTGATATAATTTTTCTTGGTTTTTTATTAAACTCCTCTTACCACTGTGCTCTTACAGACACTACTGATCCTCTATCCCGCACTCCAAACTCCACAATATTAATTCCCAAACAAATACATTATTTTAAAAAGGAGCATGGACTTTAGCAGCACAGATGAGCAGTGTGCTAATAGCTAGCTCAATGGGAAACTGTCCTGTATGGCTCTGTTATCCATAGAGGCAGCCAGGATGAGGGACTGGGATGTGCTCCAGAGAATCATCACTTGCAGAAGTTGAATATTTGAGACAGCAAAGGACCACTTGGAAAGAAGAGCGTAGGAAAAAAAAGGAGCAACGCACTGGAATAAGCAAGGATAGGTGGGGAAAATATAGCACAGGGAAGCTCCTGCTTGTCTGAATGTGCAGAAAAAGGAAGATTAATTTTGTTCAGGCAAATGCGAACTCTTCAGCTAGAGTAACTCACATTGAAGGAAAAGATCAAAGAAAAAGCAGTGGAATTAGTCAGCTGAATTTTGATGTGCTACCAAGTAAAGACTAAGGAAAAACTTACAAATGATGGTAGAAACATTTTATAGAGATCAAAGTTTAGCTAGAGATAAAAGACAGAGAAACAAAATACCATTTTGTAATCTCCTACCCACCCTTAACAATATTTGTCATGTATTATTTATGACCAGTAGGTCTTTTCTGGGGGAGAACATCCATAATGTTTTTAACAGGGGTCCTTAAATTCCAGAAAGCATTTCAGCTGCAGTGGTCTCTAGCAAATTTGCTATCAATTTCAACAGCATCTGAATTGGGTACATGGTAAATTTAACAATGAAAATATACCAGACACTTTTAGTTCCTTATGGTGTGTCCCAAATAGCTTATAAAACACAAATGCTTCTTCAGTCATTAGGGATGAACAGGTCCCCTGGCATCCTAAATAGAATGCAAAATGTGGATCAAACTGGGTAATAAATTGAATTAATGTGGCAAAGACATAGGCTGGTGTCAAACTGATGTTACAGGACTGACTTATATTGAACTACTCCTTGGAGACAGCAGCACAGAGAAATGGTTTGTGCTTCATCTCCAGCACAGCTACCAGGCACTGTTGCCATGCTACAGTATCTAGGTGGCATCATACTGAAGGAAAATCCTGCTTCTCTGGGTGCCAGTCCTTGCTTGGGGGCTAGCAGGAGGCTGAGCACATCAGCTGAGTGGGCTGTCTTCCTCCAGATGCTGCTGGACCAGAGGAGGGTGAGGACATGCCACACAGCAGTGCTCTCCCTCACCATCCCACTCCTGTGATGAGTCCTTCCCTGCATTTGCACTGGGGGAGAGGGTGTGAGCTGAGCCATGTGCTGATGCCTTTCACATCCCCCTGTGCCTCAACTCCCATTTTCTGCAGAAGAACTGAGCCCATTTAGCATTTAAATGTTCCTCTGGGAAAGTGAAATGGAAGGTGGGATTTGCCAGATGAAACTTCAAAACAGCAAATTTAAGGAATGCTGGGAAATCTTTTGAAAGGGAATGTGGAAGGTAGTAAACAGCTAAAAATGGAACAAAACATAGCATGGAAACAAACCAAAGAAGTAGAAAACAAAAATAAAGGTAGGAGAAAATAGGTAGGATGAGCAAAGGTTAAGAAAAGATTCCCATGAGTTAGATGAAAGGAATGGCAGTGATCAATGACTCACCTTCATCTAGTACTCCTTCTTATTCTCTGTAATCTCCAAAACCAGGAACAAAATTTTAGAATTCCCAGTCTTGGAGAGATGCAGTGCCAGGGGCAATGAGAACCGGACCCATACTTTCAAATCCAAAAAGTCCAAAACTTGCACTATCCATTTTTGACCCAACCAAATGTGCATTTTTATGGCTCTAACAGTTACTCTTCACCCTGAAACAATTTCACAACATGCTGGAAATACTGAGCAATGCAGAAGTTGGGCTGCACTTGAGATGCCTGTATATTTTCCAGCCCTCAGTGTTTTGGATGCAATGCACTGGGCTGAAAGTGGCACTTGTGTCTTTCCATGGCTTCATGAACTCAGATTTGATGCATGCTTTCCCTTCAGCCCCTTTCCAGTGTTTTGTGGGTCAGCAGTGTCAACACCAAAGCTTCCCTGGAGTTTCTCGAGTTAACTGGAGCACACACTGCCTGATGTGGAGAGAAGAAACACCCTAGCGAGGTAACTCGTGAAGGAAAAATCAAGCTTGGCCTGCCCCCTTATGCTCCAAAACACAGTTCTCTCCCTGCTGTGGGCTGATCAATATTTGCAGTATGAGACAGATGTGATCTTTGGGAGAAAAGCAGTGAGCCTGGCGTGGCAAAAGCACTTGTGGGGCTGCTGCCTTTGTCCTGCCTGAGGAGGAGCCCAAATCCATGCTTTAGGTTCTTTTGCAGGAGCTAGAAACCAGTGACCCCATTAAACACCATCAGCTCTGTGTGACAGCTGCTGCTGCCTCTTCTCACCATCTCTGACACAGCCCTGCAGTGACAGGCTGGCTAGGCAGAAGATCCAGAAAACAGCTCTTTCTGAGCATTCAGAAAAGTCTGACGCCTCACTGCTATCATCTCAATAAAATGCTGCAGGAATAAATGAACAAAAAGGCCCTCAGAGCCTCTTTGGCTGCCAGAGGAGCTGCTGTCCTGAGCAGTGTCCTCGAGGCCTGCGCACATGGCCCTCTCTGAAATGGGTGAAACATGGAGGGTTTCACAGGCCTGTTCCACACAGCTTTTACAAAATCCACTGACTGAAGGGTGGTGGAGCCTGGGACCAGCCCCAGAGTCCCTCTGGCAGGGATGGACCCAGGGTGAGGCCAGGCCTGGCTGTGGCACTGCCGTTCTGGATCCAGCCATGGAACAGCACAGTGTTCTCTGTGCACTCACAGGCAAAGCCTCAGACAAATCTTTAGGTGTCACTGTAGACAAAAGCCTTAAGCAGCTCCCAGGAGCCTGTTCTGGCTCAGGATCTTGGGCAGAAGAGTGCAGCCCATCTGTCTGGCCATGTGGAGGCAAAGACAAGCTTCTAGGATGGAAACTCTGACCTGATCCCACAGGGCTGGGGTGAGCAGAAGAGGCGGACCAGTGGGAGATTACTTAAAAGGACACAGCTTCCAATATAATAAAAAGCTATTCAACCTACAGGAAATTTACTGCGGCTATGGCAGCATTAAAACCCCCTTTATATTTACCTGGACACCTTTTAAAATGTTTTTTGACAGTAATAGCTACCAGTGAAGGTCACAGTGTTGTTAAGAGGGAGGGAGCCTCTGTTTCAATTGGGAAAGAGCACTTGGGGAAGCCATGGAGAAGGAAGGCAACCTGCAGTAACCAAGTTCAGTGCACACCCAGCCAGGAAGACTGCAAGAAAGACCTTCACCCTACAGTGGGCTGAGGACAGCTGACATGGATGGATTTAAGTAATATGCTATTAAAAGCTCTTCTGAGTGATCGCAACCTATTACGTGACTTCAGACTTCAGCACCTTTAAAATGCATATGGTTTAATTGACACAGCATTAGGGGTCCTTCCCAGCCATTACTGTTGCTGACACTGTGACACTCTGAATTGTTGTCATTGTGCTGCTGCCTGTACAGACACACTAAAGAGGAGCAGAGAGGCCACCATTCATGGCATAGAAATGGCATCTCAGCCTTAACGAAACTGCTCAATTTGTGCTGCTGCAATGGATGTCACCTTAATCCATAGCTGAGTGACCACGGGGATGTGCATTCCTACCCTGATGTTAATAGCAATTCCTACCAGTTCCAAAAATGCACTGGTTCTACACACTGCAGGCACCACGGCAGTGCCTGCAGTCTGCTACTCTGCTTCCCACCCATTTTCTCTCATTTTCTGGGTCTCTGTATCAGCTGTGAAAGCAGAGGACATCAGAGGACATGCTACTACTACTACATTATGACACACTGAAGAAAGGAAGACACAGCTATATTTAAATCAATGTTCCATAGAGAGTGTTCTGCGTTGGCAAATAAGTCCTTATACATTTACCTGCCATAAGATTGCCATATATTATCATAGTAATGGTGATACATTTCAGCAATTTTTTTCTTCCTTTGCTGTTCACATGCTCCTAATTCCTTTTCAGCTTGACTCCTCTTAACATGCAAATTGTAATTTGCAAGCTTAAAATACAAATTCTGTTTGTGAAGATAAGATTCTGTAAATATTATATCTCCCCTGGAAGAGAAGGAGATTATTTTACATCAGCCTAAACAAATTATTTAGATAATATCAAGTCTGCTTCAGGTTAAAATTTTTGAGATGTAAATATATTTTAATACGCCATGCTTATAGCAAATATATTATAAGCATTTGTGCTATTTTAGCTATTTTAGAATACTTGTAAAAGACATACTGCAGATAGGAAAACAATATTAGATTATAGACTGGGAAAAGTTAAAAAAAATTAAATGTATTAAGGTATCCAGGTTACAGCTATCCTTTAAGGCCCATTCTCTGAGGTGACATCTGCCTGTCCCCATGCTGCCCATCTCACAGGACCAGCTGTTTGTAAGAGAGCAGGAGGGGGAGCAGGGTGAGGGAATGCCTCCAAAAGACAGGATAATGGGTGGAAGCGTTGCTCCAGTGTAGTCATGACAAGGTGGAGGAAGATGAGAAAAGTTTAGAGCTGAAACCCCACTAATTAAAAGGATTAGGCAACTTCTAGAAGTTAGTAAGTCTGAATCAATAACAGTGAATATTAAATCCTGAAAAGACAGAGAAGAAAAGACAGGGATTGCAGTTTCAGACTCACCAGCTTGCCACTGAGCTCCAAAGGAGCTGGGAGCCAAGAGCACCTGTTTCTCACATGGACAAATGCCCACCACAGCAGGACTGGGAGATTCTGGCTGCTCTGACATGGGACCACAGCACAGGATGGGTGTAGCAGCATCTCCTGCAGGAAATTACCCTGCCATGATGAGAAGCAGTGGATCTGTTGAGTTCCCACCTAGCTGGAGCAAGAAAGCAAGGGCTGACTGGCTCTCATAGTGCTGTGATATCTCTTGGCACTGTTTTGCTTCTCTGAGAGCCAAAGGTTGTGGAATCACAGATCTCAGTGCATTCCAAACGAGACACTGAGCACCAACATCACCGATCATGCTGTTTCTGCTGAGCCTTCATTCAGGAAGAGCTTCCATCAAGGAACTCTGCTTTTGCTGGAAAGATACCACTGGGTTCCAAGTTGCCTTGCAAATGTGAGAGTCTGCTGGACAAGCTGGATTTTTGGACTGTGTTTTATTGCCATGGAGGAGGCCACTGCTTTAGCCAGTGCAGTTGCCAGTGGCCATGGGCCTGATTCTTCTCTAGACCTGGCTGCAAGTGCTGCTGGTGCAAAGGGGGCAGGAGCACAGAGCTGGGGACAGGTGACAGGGGCACTGCAGGATCAGTGAGATCAGCACAGGCTGCAGTGTACTCACACCTGGGATGTGGAGAGGGGAGATCTCAGATGGGGAGATGTTGAAGCCGAGAATACAGGTAAGAACAGCCTAAAGATTTTGCTAGAGCACTGGTCCAGCTGATGTTGGGAGATAAAGAAAACTGAAAATGTTGATATTTTTGGAGAAAAGAGGTAGCAGTAAGTAGCTTGATCAGAAAATATGATCTGTATTAAAGGGGCATTGTTTAAGGAGCATTGATTTTGAGGCTATTGGAATATATCCATTCTGCACAATGGGGAAGTTTAGTGCTTTGGCATGGGAGTCTGGAGGGCCTGCAGAAGTCCTTGTGAGCAATTCTTCATCCAATCAGAAAAATAAATTTTTCTGAGTGTGGCTACCTATCACTGCCTTGAGTGGAAGTGCCCATCTTTTAGGAACTTGCATTGGAAACTCACAGTATGTTTGCATTAAGTGGTAGCTGCAAAATAATAAAAGTAATTAGTGCATATTATGAACTAATCACCTGCAAAAAGGCTTTGAATGAGAACTTTAATGCAGACTGAATTTTTATGATTATATTATATAATATTATATTAAGCTTGAAAACAGAAGCTTACACACTGGAACTGCTGAGTAGCCCTGAACTACAATGCTATGACCAGCTAATTGAATCCATATTCCTTGGCATTCAGGGAATCAATAACTATTAGAAGCAAAGGGCACTGCCTTAAAAGCCCAGTGAGTGCTTCATGCAAAGGGGAGTTGGTGTGATGAAAATGCAGCACATGGTAGGAATATGTGCCAGGCATCTGCAAGAGGATCAGGTCCAAAATTATACACAAAGGACAAGCACAGCCAAGCCCTAAGCAAACACCATATTTATAATATTTTCCTGATTTAGGATGATGAACAGTCTGATGTGCCAGTCTCAAAAATTACTGGGTTCAGAGATCTTAAGATGAGGCAAGCAATACTGTTGGACAATATAGTATCTTTAACAGGGTGTGAACATGCCAGGGAGGAACTGGGAGAGGGGAACTTATTTATAGCAGCAGCAGCCTTTAAAGCATCGGTGTAGCAAGACTGATTAGTGACTGGTTACTTACTCATGCATGAAAACGACACCTTATGTTCCACAGCCTGCTGCTGAGGAATAACCCCAGGGGCACCCAAGTGGTGGAGAAAAACCCAAGAACTCCTTGTGGGAGCAATATCCACCACGAGGTGGTGGCTGCTCCCACCTGAACTGGGATCCAGGTGCCCTGCCAGGAGAGGGACCAAGGTGCACCATCAGAGAAGCTGTGTTTAACACAGCTCGTGTTACTTGCCCTTCTGAGAGGAAGCTCTGTCAATTCTTCACAAAAAAGCCTGCTGCAGCTGTTTTCACATGGCTTTAAAGGCTTTTTCATAGCTAAATGCTGTCCCATATTGCTTCTAGTGGCAGGGTCAGATCAGGACACTGTGAGATTCTCTGTGTGTGCGAGTGTGTGAATTTTTCATGCTGGCAGAGGAAGAGGGAGGGAGAGAGGGAGAAGCAGGAATGAGAAATACATGCTTCAGGAATCCCAGGGAAGAGAATTTGTGCCTCCTGCTCATTTTACTCTTTGCAGCTACCTTGTGTAAGACATCAAGTCTTGCTCACATTTCCATAGTGGGTCTGATGAAGTCATTTAGCACAGGCTAACTGCAGGTACATGAGAGTTTTCATTACAGCTACTTCCATTCACAAACACCAATATTATCAAGAGATTTATTAGATGCCAGTCTAGGAGAGGAAGGAGCTCTAAAAGCTCTTGCAGGTCAAAGTCCCTTCAGGATTACTTGTGTGTGCCACTGGGCCATTTTTGCAGGTTTAGTGCTATGTCTGTGACTGCTCTCCTTGCTTGTCATAGTTCATCTGAGATGCTGTACTGAATTGTTTCCTGCCTCTGGGTTGCTTGTAATCACTTTACTTTGATTTTTCATTATTTGTTTGATGTCTGTGGCAAGCAAACACACTTTTTCTTTTTTTTTCTTTATTTTTCTTTTTTTTTTTTTTTTAGTGCTCTCTGCCAGGTGGCTGAGTAGTGTAAAAAATGAGAAATACAAACACAGCATGTTTCAAGTATTTTTCAAAAACATTCAGAAATTTTTAGAAAACTCAGTCTAATCCTCTCTTCTTCCTGTCAGGCCAAAATAATCCAGACAAAAAAAACCCCTCTTGTGATAAAATAACTGATAGTTTTAGAAACAGCAGATATACCTACTAACATGCAGTAGTCAGAAGACTGCATAAGAATAAAACACAAAGGGAATCCTTAAATATTCAGACTAGGGCAATTCATTTGGACAGCCAGCAACTCAGACAAAGTAAACAGCTGCCCCCAGCAGCAGATTTTGGGAGCATCCAGCCATCCACGGATTTTCTCTGCCTGTGGCACAGACATGCAAATTGAGGCTGCTGCTGCTGCTGAGAGAGCAGGGGGAGCCTGGGGAGAGCAGCAGGGCTGGGGCAGCCCAGGGGCAGCAGGGCTGGCCCCTGGCAGTGGGAGCCTGACCCTGCAGGGCACTCTCTGCTTCCTGGGCTCAGCTCCATCCCATCTCCTCCCCCTCTGGCCTCACGCCCCTGTGTCTCCTCCTGCAGTGACTTTGGCTTACTTCCCTGGGAATCCCTGCAGCTAAAACACAACATAATCTTTCTCTTTGGAAGCCGTCCTGTCTCCATCCCAGATTTTGAATTTTGTACACATGTAGCCCTTGGAGGGCAGAGTGGGAAGATGATGAGGTTTGTCCTCTGCCTCCAGGATAATCAGAAGTAAAACAAGAGAGAGAAGATGCAAACCTGCATTGGACTTGGTTTTCTCCACTCTGCTTCTGAAGAAAGAGGAGAACTAGAGGGGGAGGAGGGATAGGGCCCGAGGGGGAGGAGGGAGATAGAGGAAAGAAGTTTTGGCATGTTGTGTTGCCAAAACGTGCAGTACAGATGGGAAGACACAGATGGAGCATTTCTACTGATAGTTCAAGAAATCAAACATGCAGGGAGTTGCAGCAATTTCTTTGTATCACTGTATTGGAACATTCTGTAGCAGCAGTTCCCAGAGAAAACAGGCTGTCACTTCAGCAATGCTTTGGGAGCCTGCACATGAACACAAACAGTCACCCTAAAAATCTGCTGCAGCAGCTCTTGCCTGGCACAATGAGCTGATCTATTTTGTTTCAGCTCACATTTTGTTTGCTGGCCCATCTGCGAGCACAGAGGGTCTAAACTGTGCTCCTTAACTTAGCAGGCTGAACCTGCCCGTGGCAGGGTGGCAAAGCTGCAGATCAGCCTCCTTCGTGCTCAGGTGCAGCACAAGTCTGAAAACCAGAATAAATGTTGCATGCAATAGTGGCACTGGCATGCAGGCAGGGAGGAAGGAAAGGGATCCAGGGAAATGCCAGAAAGAATTCTGCAGGTACTGTATGTCAAGTTCCCTTATTAGAAGCACTGAAATGACTGAACAGTCCCAGCAGCATAATTCCTGCAAAGGCTTGCCAAGCATTTCCAGTCTAATTAGGCTTTAGGAGAGTCAGCAGGAGGCCTGGATATCCTCTCTGTTGAGGAGAAATCTGACTGGATTCTCCTTTGACTATGGGAAAGTAGATGCTTCCAGCCCCAGCCTCCTGAATTCCATGGGGTGACAGCCTTGTGTGACTTCTGCAGCTGCAGGCAGGGCAGGCAGTGCTGGAGCAGAGTTCTGGCTCATGGCACCACTTCTCTGTGTCCCCAGGAACACCCTGATGGATGCTTCAGAGGAGGCTGCTGTGGCTGGGACCTTCCTCTAACAGCAACTGAGCAGAGAGGTGTAGAAACCCCTTCAGTAATTCCCTCCACATTCCTCAAGAGGAAGATTTTGGGGAAATTTATTTAATTATGTTCTTCTGTTTTCTTTCTCCTCTTTTACTGTGGGAGACCCAACATGAGACTATGTAGATATATGTTGTGTTCCCCTCATTAAAAAATGTGCTTCTTGTCCAACTTTCTGTCTTTTTTTGAGGGCAGCTATCACTATCACATCTAAGAAGAAAAACAGCTTTTGAAAATAATTTATTTTTCAGATTTTTGAGTCCCAGCACAGGCATTTTCTTGCCTCTCACATTCTGATTTTTATCCTGCTGCAATAAGCAAATGGGAGTTGGAGAAGTCATTAGTGCCCAATTTAGCCTGGCAATTAGGCAAAACTTAATGGGATGCTATCAGGTTCAGAAGCTAGAACTGCCACTTGTAGGCTCTAATTCTGATACTGACTTTTTTTTTTTCCCTGTGGCCTTTCACCCTTTGGGTGAAAATTTACTATTCTTTATAAAGCTGTATGTTGGGGTTCATTTCTTGGGATTTGTAAAATGCTTTGGAAAGGAAAGGTAGGAAACATTATCTCATTTTAATGTGTGTCTGAATAGCCTTCAACCCTTTACTCTGGTTACTTCAAAATCTCTGTCCTGGGTGGAAGAATTTCTGCTCTTTGAAGGCTCACAGTTATAAATTCAGATTACAGCATTGATCCAAAAGACACATTGCTCAGTGGAACTGAATCATGTGCCAGCATTGCACAGTAACAGCTTTGGCCAGCTGGAGGGATTGCTGAGGTAAAAAATGTGGCAGAGGTCCCCACATCTGTCAAACATAATTTCCCATTGATTCTGTGGGTGTTTGGAGTCCAGCACCGTGATGGGATATGGTATATTTTGATATGCAATGTCAGTGGTCTCTTTTCCTTCCTCTGCATCTTATCAGTTTCCAGAGTGCCATTAAACCAGTACTATATTAGATTTAAAAAGCTCCTTGAAAAATATCTTTTTTAAGAGTTTGGGAGAACAAACAAACCTCTCTCAAACAAATAAAAAGCCCATAACACAAGTTTTCACTTAAAAGCTGGAGCTGAATTTTCACTTGAAAGCTGCATCTGAAGCTCCAGCCCCTTAGCTGAATCTCTCCATGAGAAATTCCTCTTCAAGAAAATAAGATAGGAGCAGTGATCCATGCTTTCCTTTCCATCTGGGTTGTGAAGGACTCTGTTCTCTGCTTTGAGATGGGAAGAAGATGAAAACTTCAAAGTTACCATCTTTATTTAGTGCCTGTGACATCAGCCCCAGCGAGACTGTCACTCTACAGTGCCACCTTAACAAACATGTTTTGGTCACTTAATCACTCCTGTGGCTTAACTAGCCTTGGTCCTCAGTGATGTTGTTGTCAGGAAGAGAGATTGCCTGAGTTTAAAAAGGGACTAGGCTGAGGATTGGAGCAGGGGCTCCAAGCATCAGACAGGAAGGTAAATATTCACTTGTCCTGGTTGGTGATCTAGGGGGAAAATGAAGATGCTGTGTCACATCCAGAGATGGCAGATGATGAATACTGTGGCAATACTGAACCCTGTTCTTACAGAGGTAGATAGGAGCATTCAAACCCCCCAGGCAAGGACTGTTAAACATCTGACTTTAGCCTAACATATCTTTTCAGAAAACTGAAATCAGAATCTTGAAATTATGTTCCTTTTCCAAATTATGGTTCACTGCCTAGATCACTAAAGCTCACTGTCCTGAGAGACACTGAATGGAAGGAGCAGCTGAGCCATCTGGGCTGGTTCTCTGCAGTAGGGACATGAGAAAACAGGGCCTGTGCAGAAGATCTGAGGATTTTATGCCACAAAACAAATGACCAATGCTCAACAGCAACCACCAAGACTACCCAGAGGTTCCTGCACTGAGCCTGTGAGCCAGCCCTAGGCATCTGGAATTCAATGGGAATTGGAAATAAAGGCGAAATGATTAATGTGAGTGTGGGGAGAGACACTGTCTGAGATAATATGAGTTTCCATTTCACATCTCAGTTCAAAGCAATGGTGGCACAGAATAATTTAGATTGGAAAAGACCTTAGAAGATGTCAAGTCCAACCATAATGGCAAGAGGCATGATCTAAGGACTCAAAATCTTCTGTAGCCTCTGATGTTCCACACTGAGAAATAGGGAGACTTTCATATTCAGCCAGATACTTGCATGTTTAAAGACATTTCTACAGTTTCTATTGTTTGCAAGTTCTACAGTCAAAGGAGACCTCTCTGGCAAGATTTCATTTCTGATGCTTGTTCAGAAGAGCACAGAGAAATGAAAACTGACAAATTATGGAGATTTTCAAGCCTTGTTTTCATTTGTTGGTATTCTGTTTTTTTGGTTTTTTTTAATGCCATTGGGGAGTTATTTTATCTGTAATGCCATAGAAGAGAAGTACTTGTTTTGGCTAATTACGTAGTCCTGTGATCACTGGCCTGTTCAACATTTTAAATTCTCTGTTTCAAAGTCTTCCTTCTACAGTGGTTTAATGCAGCTAAGCAGATATGTGACAGATATTAATAAGAAGCATGAAAGTGAATAAAATAGGAGAAGTCAGATAAATTAGGAGTCTAGGGATGTTTGCAGCAGCTCTTCAAGAGGGCTGTGCTATGTGAGGAGTTTACTGCCTGGCAGCTTATTTCTAGTTTGTTTCCCCCCACACTATTCACTGTTAACTGTGATTAGCCTTTATTGTGATTAACTTTATCAGCATTTGGTGAAGATTTATTTTAAAGAGCATGCCTTCCATATATATTGAATATATCATTCTTAGACCTTTGGTAAGAGGAGGCATTTCAGCCAATATATGAATAATCAAACCTTCTTGAAAATGGAATGCCTCTGTATTCCAGTATTGTTTTTCTACTCTTTCAAGGGCAGGACTACAAATTCAAAAACATTTTTATCTTTGTCTTTCTAAAATAATCGGATGTTTAGATCAGTAGTTTTGGGAATAGAGTAATAATTGTATTGCTTTAGGCTCTTCTAGGAGACAAGGATGGCAAGATAAGAACCTAAATAGAAGAGAATCTGGTATCCAGGACAATCATACCAAATCCAATTTATAAGCTGTTAAACATAGGAAGGGCAAGCTGGAAAAAATCTTAGGAAAATTCAATGGCTTAGGCCCCAAAGCTATTGGCTTTTGATCTTTGTTGGAACTTTGAAGGGAAGGTATTTTCATGATTGATACTCATGGATTGTTGTTGACAGCCCAACAAACCAGATATGGTGCTGTGATGGAGATTAGCACATATCAGATTTTATAAACATTACAGATGTCACTTTTACTCCCAGAAATCACACCCTGTTGTACCACCATGGGACAAAGTGCTCTGGCAGAAGATGTTATCTGGCCCTGGCTTCCTAGTAGCACAGTCACAGCTATTTATAAAGCACAACAGAATTTTGCCCTACAGCCTTGATATAAATGTCAAGTGCCCTGCAGTATTGTGCACTGTTCCTGGAGAAATGATCCATTAAAACCATCCATATGAGATGAAATATTCCAAACACTCCAGAAAGAAATTATCTTCTTGTAGGATAATAGAGACAATTGGCTGACTTGCACACACTGTACTGACATGCAGCAAAGCTCAGCTCTTCACTAACCTTGTCCCCATGCCAGAACTAAGGACATCCTGCCTACAAGGGGACACTCAGCCTGAATTTCACTTTCTATCTCAGCCCCCCTGTTACACATAAGCAAGGCTGTGCAGCTGGACAGAAAAGAAATATGTAAAGTGCATCAATAATGAGGAATTGAGTCTTATAGAGATGTGCATGGATTTTTTTAAAAAAAGCTAACAGATACAAATGCAAAATGTGAAATAGAAGAAGCTGAATTCACAATGCTCTGTGCATTTCAGAGGATTAGAAGTGCTGGTGTTTAAATTATAGAGATGAGTTTCCAGCTGATCAAGGTCTAAGTGTTCCACTGCTTGTGTGTGTGTTGGATAATGAAAGGATTTGTTTGAGAGGAGAGGCTTTAAGGAAGGAAGGCTCTGTAAGTTGCTCAACTTGAAAGAAAAAAGAAAATTTGGAAATAATTAATTTCTTATGATGAAAATATCTCACCAACTTGCACTTTCAGTTCCACCAGCCTCCAGTTCTAGCTGGAGAGGGCTCCCTCTTCCCTGTCAGCCTGGCCTGGAGGGTGTTAGCATCCACCATTCAACAGGAGTTTGCCACTGGATGTAGAGAGAATTTGGTTGTGCTTTTTGTCAGTGTGCCTTGGAAAGGGAGATAATTCCCTCACCATGAGGGGCCTGCCAGACAAGATATGGTAATTCCTTACAGTGGGCTCAAAGGCAGCTGCAAGCCAATCCAGCCTTATGAATTTCTCATGGGCAAGACACACCCAGTGGCTGCTGCTTCTTTCACATCCCGCTTAATCTGTTTGGAGGCTGACTGAGGTCATGCAGAGACACTTTCAGCTTTGCACGCTCTGTGCAAAGGGACTGTGCTCAAAGGAAACCAACAGTGATTCTTGCCTCAGGAAGAATGGAAATGGTCTCTCCTTTTAAGTTCACCCTGTATTCAACAATTTAAAACCACAGCACTCTCACTCATCCTGCAAAGACATGATTTCTGAAGCTCTTTTCCCAGCTGTTTTCTGACTTTGGAAGGATTCTAACTCACAGCCCTCAGCCATGGTAATGATAATAACTGATCTGGTTAGAAAAGGTGCCAGGCAAGCTTCTGAATTTAAGTAACTTTGCTTTATAAACCTATTCAGTAGTGAGGGATTAGCATGGCCCAGATTCCAGGAAGAGGACACTGCTGTCCATCTGGAGATAACCAGAGCTCACACTGACCTTACCCTGTGCTCCTGCCCCAGTGCCCTCTGTGCTCTCAGTTGTACCCTTCTCTCTTCATTCTTTTTCTTTAAACTACGGGTGGAAATCAGGTTTTTTTAGACTCCTACTATGTGCTCAAACTTCTAGTGAAGCTGAAAGGGCCTAGGACCCCCTATAGGCTGTGGAGTGGATGTGCTTTGTGCACTCCCTGCAGTTTGGCCCTTCTGTTATCCAGATCAGGGGTTTGTCCAAAGCACAGATCAGGTCTCGTTTGGGTTGTGAAGTTGCTGTATCCTTAGGAGTGCAGGGAATTGGGGAGGAATGAGGGCAGGTTGGCCCCTCTGGCTCAGGAAGCAGTCATGCTCAGAGCAGGCAGCCCAGGTGCACATGGACTCCTTGGCAAAGTGTCTGTCACCAGTTACCCTCAGATATTTTTTGCCTGCAAGTAAATGTGACCTAGGACCTTCAAATCCCCTAGATACATGTTCATGAGTGTATTAGAGGACCAAAGGGCAGCTTCTAAGACCTGTCCCACCTCTTAAAATATCCAGGCTTCCTCATCCCCTAAGAAGCTTATAAATCACTGCACTCCAGTGAAAGATACAGACGCTTTTTATTTTTTAAAATTACAACCACTTTTTGTCTTGCATTAAAGCCTCTTACATTTTCAGAAACTTTCCACTTGAATTATGGAGCGGATCACAGGCCAGCAGAAAACCATTCCCAAAAGAAAAAGGCAACATAATGGAACATAAATTAAAATACATATTCAAGTACAAAGCACCGAGAGTGGTCTAGAACACAACATGCACATCACTTTACAAAATAACAAGTGAATCCTAACACTCAGTCTTGAAAAATTGCAGAACATCCTAATATCTTCCAGATGTAGACTTGATTAGGGCTAAAGTTAGGTGGGTTACCACCTGCACTTTAAAAGCAATTCTTTGCCAAGGACTGAAGAGAGTGAAGATTTGCTGAAGTGAAGGGAAAGGAGGGAGTTAAATCTTCCCCAACAAATACTCCAGTAATGAATATGTGCACTTTACTGGCAATCAAGAAAAGAGAGTAGTTCCCATGATGAATACTTTCCTTCTTATTGAGGTTGGTAGAACTTCTCATGGGAAGAATGCAGCAGAGAAGAAGAAGGCTGAGTACAATCTCCTATTTCTGCCTGGAACCAGCTGCTTTTTACAAGCAAGTGCTCCCTGGGAGCACTGAGGCATAAGCACCTGCAAATCAGGCTGAATAACCTGAGCTTGTGCAGCTTCCTTGTGTGGAAATCTGAATGTCACCTGGGGCAGGAACAGGCAGAGGTGTCACAGCAACCAGGCAGCTTTCCTGAAGGTTACATTTGTCCTGGAGACACAAAAGTAACTCTTGACTTTCCAAGCAAGGTGATGGTGTAGATGGTGTAGTTGCCCTTCCATGGGAAAGGCTCACAGTTCCCTCCAAGATGAACCTTTTTGGAGTCAGTGGAAGTTATTTCCTAGCAAGAGTGTTGGGGTCTCCCTGTCTGTGCAGGTGATTGTGGCTTGTGTACTCTGAGCACTCTCAAAATTTAAAACACTGATGCTGTTCCCTAAGATCATATCTGAACACTGCCTGACTTCCCCTGATGCATAAGCTCCTGAAGATTTGCTCAGCTTATTCTGGGCTCACTGTAAGCCAGGGTTGAGTTCTTTGAGAGGAGAGCCTTCCTTGGCTCCTCCAGAGCCTGGGCTGAGCATCAAGGTAGGACTTCCCAAGGTCACTCCATAGATTCAGGGAAAATTCCTCCTGCTGTCTGTCAAGGAGGAAGTTTTAGAACTTTTGCTTTTCCTAGGGTAGAGGATGAGAGGAATCAGAGACCACTCTTCCTCATTTTTTGTAAGGTAGCTTTGAATATAAGTGGGTCAGAAATCACTAGAAATAAACACAGCAAAAAAATCACCCCATATTTCTGCCAAAGCCTCAGACCTCAGCAGCTGCACTGAATTTTGTGTGGTAGAACCTTTCTGAATAATTATTGGCATCCTAGAAATGTACAGCATGCTCTGTAGAGCACACCAAAAATGCCCCTGAGCAGAAAAATGGCTGCATTACTATTAATGCTGGTCATATTCTGAATTAAATACTTACTTCCTTAGTAAACATCAAAATATCAGCATTTTAAAGGCAGCACAGCACCTTCCTGAAAGAGTAGGTGTCTTTAATATGAATACATTTTATTAAAAATATTTGTCACTGTGAAAGGCCTTGTGACATTGTGAGCAAGTACACAGTAAGAATCATCTGGCTTTCTTCTCCATGCATTACCAGGGGATCAGCATGCACATCTCCATTAAAATTTGAATTTTTCAGTAATCTTCCAGCACCAGAAGGAGTCAGAGACTCTTGTACGTGGTGGCTAATTGACCACTTTTTGCAGGGCACATCAGCTTTTTAGGAACTGTATCCATTTACATCATCTGTGAACAGCTGAAAGCGTCTGTGAGCAAACAAAATGCTGTTAGCTCTCGTGTCTCAGTTAAGAATTTAAGATACAAGTGTCTAAACATGCTGGCATCAGTTGTAGAACATCTGGCATGGGGATTGGTCAAAAGCTGGTGAAAGAAAAATGTTGTACCTTGACTTTTTGGGTATCTCTTGGGATTTTAGTTCTTTGGATAATAATTCTTGGGATAATTCGAACTAATATGAGCCACCTGCTTCTGGCATTGCAGACTGAATAAAATGTAATGCAGAAAGAACAGAATGGCTTGGAATTAGAAAAGTACAAATTTGCAGTGTGGTTCCAATTCTGCTCCTGTCTAGAGCTGATGAGAGCTTGGTCTGGCGAGACCATTTAGCTCCCAGTGTCTGTTGTAAGACTGGTGGTGTAAAGTGCAGCAACAAAGAGGGAGAGATCTGAAAACTGTGGAAACAGCAAAGAAAGACAAGTGGGACAGTTGATTTGTATTTTGCCACAGTTAACTCACACAACTTAAGTTTACTGGGAAAATCCAGTGGGCAGGCAGGGAAACTGTTTTCTGGGTGCCAAAAGCCTTAACATTGTAACATTTTGATTACTATTCCTACTATTGCAAATCTCTTGTCATAACTACATGTCCTTGCAAGAAAAATCTGTTCAGGCTGAAATGGGATATGAATAACTTAGAATGGTCCAACAAATTTTAAAAGGCAAAGAGGACAGCAGATGGGAGGATAAAGAAAAGTGATCTGCAGAATGCAATGAGGAATGGAGGGGAGCACAGAAATCTTCTGCACCTCCCCAAGCAAAATACAGAGATCAACAAGGAAATCATTGAAAATCATCAGCCTGGAGAAAGATGTGGATAACAAAGTAGGTTCAAGGAGAAGCTTACACCAGTGTGCAACTGTCCCAGCAGGAAAGTCTGCACGGCTGTGCAGCAGCAGAATGACTCCATTTATTACAGTTTAATTTATTGGCTGCTGACAATGTAGTCTGTTGAGAACAAATATAGTGCAGTCTCTGTCCTCACAAGTAGTCAGTTTAGCTAGGAAAAAAATTAATTAAGGTCTTTCAGATTTCCTTTAGTGTATTTTAAGGCAAGGTTCCTCAGTGCCTCACTCTTGCATTCACTGTTTTTTATTGGCTATAGCAAAAAGGAAGGAAGTTGCTTATTAACAAACTTGACCTCCTTGTTTGCCCATTTTTCTTGCAATTCCTTCCTTCTCTTCCTTTCAGAGGGATGTCCTTGGGCACATACCTGAGGTCAGGATGGAGCTGCTCTGTCCATGTCCCACACCAGGCCCTCTCTGTTCCTCAGAGCTGGGGCCACTGCTGGGGCATGGTGTGGAGAGCAGAGAAATGAGGGAAGGCCATGAGCTCTGTGTAAGGACATTCCCCCTGCTCTGCTCCTTGTAGTGCAGTCCTGCAGCCACAAAGTTCATGGCTGTGGTTTTTGTATTGAGTGTGGGACTCTCTGTGAATACAAAATATTATAAAGCATCCTACACTGCCCAAACTACAGCAACACAGCATGGAGAAGAAGGCTAATCACCTTTCAAAACCCATGTTTATTCATAAAGTTTTAATGGCAAGGGGAGGAACTGCTTCAGACCTTTATCGCCTGGAGCTGAAGGATGATCCATAAAAAAACTTTCTGTTCATTTAAAGGAAGACTAAATGAGTAGTATCCATCAGAGTTTACCTTGCAGCTCATTGCTAAAGCTCCTCTACACAAAATGTGGTTTTGTGTGATGTGGGACAGCTACTGCAACCTCTGCAGGTGAGAATGGAGCATGGTAATGGCATTTATTGTGCTGCAGTCTCTGTGAGGAGGTGCCATGCCAGAAAGACAAGTATGTCTAGAGGTGGAACTCTTTGCTGCTCATTACCAAGTGGCTGAATTTCTGATGGAGAACATTACATAGTCATTCAAAAGGCAGTAACTCAGGTTGTAACAAAGAACCTGAGACATACTAATAAAAGCCCCATTTCTATTTTATAAGTCACATAATGGATGTCACATTCACTGCTTCTTATGGTGAACAGGCTACTTATTAAGCATAGTCTATGACTTTATTTCATTTTAAAATTGCCATCTTTTGCAATTGTTCTAACTTTTTTGAATCTTCTCCCTTTTAAATAAGGTTATTTTTAGCAGGAACCACAAGTTACAAACAGCAGAAGTTGCTATAGAAACAGAAGAGGCACGTTGTAGAATGAAAATGCAGGAAGAAATGTTGTTCACTATTTATCTTCTGCAGACAGTGAGATAGAATCAATACCTATAGGCGTGTGTATGTATATCCATACATATATATAGATATAGATGACTTTCTTTACTGTGTCTCTGAACTCTTCAGCTCTTGTATTTGTATCCTAACACTTAGCTAATTTTTGGCACTTCTGCACTAGCAGTTTATCATCCCCAGCTTTATGCAGCTACCCTGTAAGCAGGTGCCCTGCATGCATCTCTGAATTCAGCCAGCCAAGGCACTGCAAGTCAAACTGAGGGGGTGTTGCAGCACAGATAGAGGCAGGTGCCTTGCATAGGGTGGTGGGGAAAAAAAGCTGTTCAGCAGTCTTGTTAATATTCCATTATCTAACCCTCATCACACACCACATTGGACATTGCCAAAAGAGGGACTCATCTGGCTCTTTTCCTCCCAACCTCATCAGCCTCTACTGTGCAGATATTCAGATTTTCCTTCAAAGGCCCTTTGCTTGTTATTTCAGTTGTGAAAATAAACTTCATGCTCTAACAATTTTAAACTAAACAAAGGTAATTTCCAGTCATGGGATTTGTGCTGTGTCTGAAGTCTGTTTCTTAAACACTGCAACCAAGCCTCATCTATGAGGAGGATGATATGGATGCAACTTTATATAATTTTAGCCATTGGGAATCTGCCTCAAAGTCTAGGGTAACAGCATGGATTACTGAACCAGATTTAAAGGAAAGAACACTGCATAGATTACACTTCATGTATTCATTAGATCGAAAGAAAAAACTTCAGGTGTTTCACAGCCAAGTTATTTAGAAGATGGCCTGAAACATTTCTCACTTCTGCTCTTAAACCTTTATTTAACTTCATTGTTCTTTGTAATGACGCAGCTTCACAATCATTCTGTGTTAATAAATGGCGACAGAAATAGCTACCAGAGATAAGTCAGGAATAGGTGATCATTCCCCAAGGAAGGAGAGCCTGGAGGCAAGGAAATGAACTGGGTAGGAACCAAGGATCATTCAGGCCTAATCTGTATTTCTTCAAGGCATTTGACATAGCAACACATGATATTTTGGTTAAAAAATGGAACTATATGGAACTAACAGAGCAGATATTAGATGGCTTAATAATGAGTCACATCACATCTCATCTTTTATGTGGTCTCTTATAGTTCAAGGCCTTTTTAGGAACGAGGTTTTTCTTCTGCTTCAGAATTCGTATATAATGCTGGCAAACCACTTAGGACCAGATTTCTGAGCACTTAGGGGTCCCAAAGAGGAGATTGCTGCTTACAGTGATTGCCAAGTAAATTTTGGAAATCATGCTCGGTGTTTTGCTGCATGTTGGTTGCCCAAATACTTTTGTGAAGCTTTCTACAGATTATCATCAACAGTGAGCTCCTGTTTTCCCAGCTGTCTGCCAAGCTGGTGTCCTGGTGTCTGTTTTGCAGGACAGGTTTGGACTCACAGCTCCAACACAAATTGGTGGAACATCCCGGGGATATCTGGAGCTGGTTTTAAGTCCAGTCATTCAAAAAGTAAAAACGCCACACCATCACGGTAAACACTGTACTCCAGGTGTGCTGTGCATCCTGGCAGTGCCTGGGTCTCTCTGAGAGCAGGACTTAGATACATCTCCTCCTCTTTTCTCTGGAAAGAAATCTGATGGGATCTTCTCTGATCTCCAGTGGATTGCCTAGTTGAGGTGAAACCTGTGACAGGTTTCAGTGTGGAACATGCACACCCCACCTTTTAGACATAACTAACAGGGCAGCCAAAGGCAGAGTTTTTGCTTTCAATCATTTTTGCCTCAGTTTCTGGTTTATAAATGGGGCATAGTGTGAGGAAGTTTTTGGAACACCATGATGTAATCTGGAGCACAACGGAAATCCTCATGAGAAAATTAAGGTTTTTCACTTCCAGACAGGGCTAGAAAGTGTTTTTGTTGTATAGTCTGTCAGTATCATAGACTGGTAAAGAAATAAAATACCAAATTGCTGCTTGTTAATAAACAACATTGATCTCAGCTACTGAATGAAGCAAGGGTGCTAGAGGAAAATAGCAAATGTCCCTGTAATTAGAGACTATATTCTAATGCACACTCTCCTGGGAACACAGGAAGCTCTCACAGGCATCTTGAAACCTGACATTTCCAACTTTTAGATTTTTGCTTTGCTCTGCTGGTCAGAGTATAGGGAAAAGGTTAGTCTAGACCTGCCTATTTGTACACACTATTAGGCTTCCAAGTGGTTCAACCTTAATTACTGCATGTAGAATCCACTCAGAATTCAGAATTCAGATCAGCATCAATAGAGGAGACACAATTTACATGTGCCTTGTTTGGCACATAGGCTTGACTAGGACTATTTTCAATTCTGGTAATACTCAAGCAGTACTTTCCTTTTTAAAATGCATGTCACTCTCTCTGACTCCAGCTACTCAATTCTTGAATGCATCCTTGTTAAAGAGAACAGATGGTTTCAGTTCCACAGGATGAACTCTCAACGGTGCCTTCAAATCTGGGTGAAACCACTGTCTATTTGGCTGAATTGTAATGCAGGCCTCTGTGTTTTGTGATGCTGCTCCAACCCTGCCTGGTTCTCTTACCCTCTCTGCCTTTCTTTAGTGCTGGGTTACCTTGCAACAAGAGTAAAAGGCCAGCAGCCTTCTCCAGACCAGTCTTTTGTCTCTAATATTCTCTACAAGAGGTAGCCAGCTAATTCCAATTCAGTATTAATAGCTGGGGCATGAGAGGAAATGAAAGGAAATTAAAGCCAAATGTGGTGAGTTTGGAATTTCTCACCAGGATCAAGTATTTGGAGATGCCTGTTCTAGTTACAGCTTGCCCATGTGGTGCTCTCTCCTGTGTTGAGCTGCACTTTCAATCAGCTGCAGTACTGGAGTGAAACTGGAGAGGGATCCTACCTTTAGAGGCCATGCTGCTGTTAAAATGGGACTGCTTTGAGGAAAACATGGCCAGGGAAATGAAAGGAAGGCAGAAGATTAAATGGTGTTTGGATTTGGGAAATAAATAACATTTCAGTACTTATTTCATAGCTAAGATCAAAGCCAAGTGGACTTGTAGGACAACACAGCTCTTTAGTGATAACCTTACAGGAGCCTGCTCTTTGGGACAAGGCTGCTGGGACCTTTCCTCCCAGCTCCCTATCATAGGACAGCAACAATAGAAGCAGCATTATCATGTCGTTCTGCCTGAAAATGCCTCTGAATTTTTCTCTAATAATATCCCAGCTGGATTGTTATTTTCTATAAAAACTTTATTGATTCGCAACAGGCCATTTGCAAATGATAGATTGACTCTAACCTCATTAATATACAAAGGATTGTTAAAAGGGAATTACAGTGCACAAGATCTATTTCCCAAACAGAAATACACACAGTGGGGGAAATCAGTGAGCAGTGAGCAGCCCAACAGCCTGGGTAAGTAGTCTGTGCCTTTTGTTTGACAGGAGTGTAGTACCGATTTGTGAACAAATTTTCTGAAGAAATTGTCTCCAGAAATTACTTGGGTGGGCAGAGGTGGAGAAAGATTCTCAGAGATCAAAGGAAGTGCTTTAAATATGAGTAACCAGATCAAAGAATTTTGGCTATTGTGCTTTGGTTGAGATGGGTGAAAGGGCTCCTTGGTTACTGCCCCTTTCAAGGATGTAGCCCAATGTGCATCAGGATGCCCACGATTCCCTGAGCTGTGCATTAGATTATGTTTTAGTAGATTTAACAAGGGAACCAGTTCTTCACTGCACTGTGCCAGCTTTCACTTTCCTGCACAGCTTGGGGAGGGAGCAGCAGGTGACCCAGAATTAGTCTAGGAATCATGAGGGGACAGGAGGCTCCAGAAGGGACATCTGAGGAGCTTTCAAGGGCAATCTGGCAAACCTGCAGCAGCAAGGTCTTACAAGTGCAGCCTGGGTGGTGGGAGGAAATGTTACAGTGCTTTAGGGTTTCTGCTGGAGGTTCCTGCCATACCCTGTGTCCTGGCATTGGGCTTACCCATCTATTTTACCTCAGTAAGCATTTTATGAATTCTTTGTGGCAGGAAACAGATTCTGCATAAATCATTTCCTCTTGTAGAAGGTGTTGCCATTTTCTCAGTCTTTGAGAGTTGCTATAAAGAAGTTATCCTACAACTGGGATTGCCACTTGCAAATCATCCTTGGAACAGTTGTGGCTGGGAGCCAGCACACTAAGCAGATGTTTGCTTATTTAACAATATGAACCATGAAGAATATGAGAAAGCAGTTTTAACTCAAACTTTTTGTTCTTCCAAAATGTGATAGTAAGTATGATCTTGAACTCAACAGCAAATGCCTCAGCCAGACTCATTGCAGTGCTTTCTGCATTCAGGAGTGTCAACCATTCCATTCAGAAATTAATTTAGTCCTGTCAAACAAGAATTCTCTGCCCCTCTGCTCCTTCTGCTGCTCTCTAAACCCCTTTATGAAACCAAATACCAGGTTAGCTGTTAGCTCTTTCAACAGAGCACTGGTAATGGACCTATGTATCCTTTCCAGGACAGCCTTCTCTCTGAAAAAATAATTTCTGGTCCTCAGTTGCTGTTCCTTGCATGTGACTGCAATTAACATTCAATATTCTCTGGTGGTTCCTGTATTTAACCAAAGAAATTGGACCAGACTGTGCCAATAGTCTGCTTTCATTATTAAATATTACATTATTCTGGCACTGCTCACAAATGTTACAAGGAAAGATTTAATGTTGTCCCAGCCAAAGGTCTTAAACCTGTCAATCTGTGGAGTTCTTCCCAGGGGACAAAGGAAGATTAACTGAGGAAAGCAGTCCTAATGCCAATCAGCTTTAGTTTGCTTTGGGAGTGGGGTGGTGCAGTGTTGTGTTCATGTTCTGGGAAAAAATCAGCTAAATCACTGGTGACAATATTAAGCAGCATTAGACAAAAAATTGTTTTCCTAGGACAGTGCAGGAAACAATCTCACTTGCTGGTACCTCAGCCTTAACAACTACCATTTGAGATGTGACATGAACTAATTCTTAAGCTACCTTAAATATGTTCTGTTAATTCTATATAATACAAACTTCTTAACCAAAATGTCATCTGTTACCAAGTCAAATACCTTGAGAAACCCAAAGTTATCGTATCAATACAGTCATCTTTATCAGCCAAAACTATAATCCTGTTTTCAAGAAGAGATGATGACTGGATTTCATAGAATTAAAGCAAAAGACCTTTAAGATCACCCAGTCCCACCATTACCCCAGCACTGACATGTTCACCACTAAACCATGTCCCCAAGTGCCACAGTTAAGTGTCTTTTAATATTTCCAGGCATGGTGATCCCACCACTTCCCCGGGCAGCGTGTTCCAATCCCTGCCCATCATTTTGGTGAAGAAATTTTTTCCCAATCCAAATTAAACCTTTCCTGGCACAACTTGAGGCCATTTCCTCTTGTCCTGTTGCTTGTTTCTTTGGAAAAGAGACAAACCCCTTCCTGGCTACAATCTCCTTTCAGGTAATCTGGGGAGCAATAAGGGCTCTTCTGAGACTCCTTTACTCCTGACTCTATGACCCAATTTCTACATTCTTAAAATTGCAAGACATTTATTGACTATTTGCTTCAATTTTTCCTCTTGTTTCTCACTTTTCAGTCAGATGGGTTATTGTTGCTTTCCTATATCCTTGTGGCTGGGATGAATTTTAGGACAAGCCAGTCCTTTTTTTTTTTTGTGTCTATGGTATGGTGGCTTCTTTACAGGATATTGACTTGACTGTTTACAAAGTATTCTTTGGTATCCATTGATGTTTTTTATGTTGAATGTACATTCTCAGTTTGATTGACTTGCAAGACACTTAAACTTGGGAAAATTGTATTTTTCGAGTTTCAGATAGACAAGATAGAAGTGTCACATTCATTTCCATGAAGAAAACACAGATCCTGATGGCTGGTTTACCATAACAGCAATTCTTTTAGGTTCACAATTAACTGCTGTGTTGCATCCTCATTCAATCAATTTCCCAGGCTCAGTTTAGGATGTTCAGACCATCAAATGTTGAGTTGCTCTCTGCTAGAGAAGCTCTCCAGGAGTTTCTGCACTGGTCATTTGAGTTGAGCAGCGAGTGCCTTCCAGTTATTCTTAGTGACAGGCTGCTCTTTTGTTGGTCTTGTCCAGATATTAAACAAAGTGCAATATGTCTTGGCTTGCAAAGCAGGATATAACCAAAAGTATGTATTCTGTCACCATATGTTTAAACCAGGTGAGGCAGTGTTCTTTACCTTTTCCACAACCCATCCTTCCTCCAGTGAGCTATCTCCTGTTAATGGCCATTGAGTCTCACTGCATGACTGATAAAATTCCATCATCCCATTGGGAAATGCTGCACCCAGAGGGAGGAGCCAAGATTTTCCTAGCTAGATAAAAACTGAGATTTGGAACACCAAGGCAGCCCTTACCCACTGGATTCCAGAGAATAACCAGACCTTTCCAAATCATCACTGGACCTTTGGAGGAAAGCTGCACCCTTGTACAGGAGCACTGCTCCAACTGAGCCACATCTGTCACTGCAGGAGGATGCAGCCACCATGGGATGGGACTGCTGCCAACACCCTGCCTGATGGGTGTCAGGTTGTACTCTGACTTTGTCAGTGTTTTGGGTTTGGTTTTTTGTAACACTGTATTTCTATTTTAATTTTTTCTTGTAAAGAAGTGTTATTCCTACTCCTGCACCTTTGCCTGAAAGCCCTTAATTTCAAAATTACAATAATTTGAAGGGAGGGTGTTTACATTGTCCATTTCAAGAAAGGCTCCTGCCTTTTTTAACAGACACCTGTCTTTCAAACCAAGACATCTCTAAATAAACATTTCTTGTTACTTGGCCTCGTACAAGACTCATAAATTCATACAGATGAATTCCACAGAGAGTGCGAGCTTTGTTGTTCTGTGCTGTGCAGAGCAGAGATCTCCTCTGCCAGGGAATGAGGACATCCAGAACAACAGGTCTTTTGGATGTAGATTAAAGACTCTCCCTGCAAGAGCCAGACAAAGCTGGGAGGAAGTAAACAACTTTGGCTGGGGGAACCTCAGGCAAACAGACAGATCTTATTCTTTGTGTGTCATGACACAGCTTGTAACATATTTGTATACATAATACATCTTCTGGAATTTTCACATTAAAGTGAAGATGTATTTATCTGACAGCTGAAAAAATAACTGATGTGCCTCTGCTGTGTCTTTGCTAGGAATTCAGCTGTCCAGGGGAAAGGAAAATCAGAAGAATTATTTTAAAATAATAAATAAATTAAGAACACAGTCTTGCATACTGCGTGACCCAAGAAAAATGACTGAGCCAAGTGGGCAGGAACTGTGTGTTTCTGTAGAGGATCTACAAAGCCTTTGGAATCACTGTGTATCAATAATTTCCATGCAAACTCTTTTAAAAAGTCAGTAAATTGGATTATCATTATTACATCAGTGTGTTATTTTGCATTTTATGCTGTAGAAATAACAATATATTGGTCTCAGCTTTTATAGTGGGAGGTACATAAAGAAGACTCAAATTCTGTGATGCAAAAACAAAACTAGAAGTGGGCAAAATTATTAGGATGTAGTTGTCTGCCCGAGCATGCAAGCAGATGGGTTCTCATCAGCTTTTTAAAATCCCTGGTGCAGTTGTTACCTCCCTCCAAAACAAAAAAGAAACATCAGTGTTACAAAGTAGATCCCAAGATCCTTCAAAATCCCAGAGTTTGTATCTGAATTGTGCTGTGTAAATGTCTTCTCTCCATTCTATATCTTTTCCTTTATCTTCCTTCCTCCCTTCCCTGAAATATCTTCATCTTAGATGCAAAGAATTTGTTGCTGACCCTGAAATATCCCTCAAAAGTATATCTTTCTTGTATTTCTAGATGAAAGTCTGTATTTTTGTTTATTTTATTATTTTGTTTTTGTTTTTTGTTTAGTTTGTAAGAAATTTTTATCTATTAGAATATGAATGAAAGGGGAGTGAGAGAGAAAGAGAAAAAAAAAGGAAGAGGAAAGAAGGAGAGAAAAATAGAAAAATATTTAAGACCTTCCAGTCATCAGGAAACTGACTGAGAAAATGCATAATGATATTCCATTTTGCCAATAAAACCTTAACAGACACTAAAGAGGAGAAAGCACAAACTGTCTTTTACAGAGGGAGAAAGAAAACATACTGTTTCCTACACAGGATTTCTGTGAAAATTAAACTGAAGAGGTAGTGATAGAGCTGATGCTCTTATTTAGTGGAAAAGTAGAAACACACTGCAGGAAGGTCTGACTCTACAAAACAACAAGAAATCTATTCCAGACAGTGTAGGTAACACTGAATATAGATGTCATAATTGCTAAATACCCCATACTGAAACAATGAAAAGCATATTCAATCTGGCACAGAGTATCAGTAGCTGAAAGAGTTTCCTGGGAAAGAATAATAATGACAGCAATGATCATCATAATCATCATCAAAATGTATATATTGCAAAGGAAAATGGAGCTGGATGGTGTAAATATGGTGATTTTCCTCGTTAATGTCAATACCCTGGGTACATTTTCTTCTCTGATGGTGTATAGCTTTGGGGTTAATTTTTTTCCCCTTTCTATCTTTCTCTTTATATTAAAAGACACACATTTTTCTCATCATTCAGACACTGGGGAGTCAATTAAAAGCCAAAGGGACATGCTTTTCTGGTTTTGTAAGAGTGGTTGGTTTCTGGGTCCAGTGCTCCCGACTCCTCATCCTGCACGGACTCTGAGTCGTGTCTGAGAGGGGCATTGATTCTGTTCTCCACACTCCCTGCTGGGTGTTGGGAGGAAGAAATTTAGGAGAGAGGAATTTAATTCCTTCTTCAGAAGCAGTAGATTAGGATCTGGCACCTCAGCCACTTGGGAACTTGTGAACAGCTTGCCCAGCAGCAGCTCCACTCTGCAGGGCTGATGCCTGAAGGGAGGCTGCCTGCAACAGAGGCTGGACAGCATTAAAGGAATAAAGTAGGTTTTTATTAAAAGGCTTTCAAAGGATTCACCTTTGGCAGTACAGGAGCCTGGCTGAGGCTGCACCCAAGATTGACCCAAGATGGACAAGGGGTCACAAGTTTTCACACTTTTATAAGTTTTGGTCCATTTACATGTTGGGATTAATTATGCAACTACAGCTCCAGGTTATGAAGTCCCATCCTCACAGATTGCTCTCCTCAATTCACTTTTTGGGCCTGAAGCTGCAAAGGTATTCTTGGTTCTCTGGCTGGAAAAGGATTGTTTTGTCTAACTAACCAGTGAAGGTAACTTTATATGAAGTTCAGAGTTACAGACTGAGTCAGAACCTGAAGAATATGAAAGCTAAAACTTAAGGCATCAGGGCAGGTCCTCAAAAAGCAAGAGCAGAGCTCACCCTGCAGCTTTTGGAGGGTTTCCTCTCCACTGTGACAGAATTTGTGGTGAATTTTACCGCAGGGATTCTGCTTGTTGTAGGATGAAAACACACAGGAAGAACCCTGCCTCAGCTGCCCCAGAAATGAGCATTTCCTCCAGCCATGCACTGCCCTGCTCCGTGTAAGGAACAGCCTCAGTGGTAGAAGGGAATGGGGTAAATTGCCTGATTGTCAGGCATGCCATTCTAAAGCAGACTGCAGCAAGATCAGATCTCCTAGACAAGCAAACAAGAAATGTTTTTTGAATAATTCAGAAATGGAATATGCTTAGTAAGCCTTTCCCACATCAATACTTGGCAGCATTCAAACATCATTAACATTATTTCCCCTCAACATTGAACGAGCTGTCAGCTTTTTAATGGATATATTGCCTATCTAAAGTAGAAAGAGGGATTGATTTGCAATTATTTATTTCAGATCTTAGGTAGTTTGATACACAGTTTGATATTCTTCCAGTGATTGTCCCTATATGTCACAGATCAATTCAAAATGGAGCAGTATCCAGAAATGACTGCTTTTAACCAGATTGATTTATTATGAATCCACATGTAGCTGGAAAACTCTAGAGTGACAATTCTCTCTTTGCATACCTTGAAACTGAATGCAGACCACATCTGCACTCAGTGAGTGCAGGACAGCAGTTTAGGCACGGGTGAATGAACTGCACACTCACCAAAGAGTTCTTCCCCATGCTTCCCCAATTGAATATTGCTCCCATTTTAGTATTGTTAACATTAATAACCTATATTGTTCTTGTTTGGTGCAAAACACTCATCTTAAGCTTTCATGACTTTGTTCACACACACATATATACACACACAGTGACTGCAAACCACTCTCTTCGGGTGCTTCTCTACTAAAAGTTTTAGATGTGTTACTGCTCAAGAGACAGGAAATTTAAAACAGTATTAGAAACCAAAATACTATATTAATTGGGGTGAGCTTTCTCACCTTTGCACAGAGCATACCTTAACATCAGACAGAAAAGCCTCATTGTGAAGGACAATGATTTAGGGCCCAAGATGGTGTGTGGAGAGGTCAGGAGATGCAATCCTGGGAGACCTCAGTTTATCTGGAGCTTCCTAATAAAACTGCTCTCAGACCACATCAAAAAAATAACAAAGAGAGAATACAGGTAATACCTCAGCTTTTTAATGAACCAATTGCAGATGCTCCAATTAATCTAATCAGCATGCAGATGTGGAGGTTTCATAGTACATTAGAACTATCTTAGCCAGTTGCTGTGTCCTCATGCTATCAGACATGAAACTGTGGGTGAAGTTGCTCTGCCTTTAATAGTAGGCCTGAACTTCAAGCACGTTTCATCTGACAAGAGATGTGAATTTATTAGTCCCACTGAGCTAAGCTGTCTTGTGCAGGATTTCAGGTTGTAAATGGGCAGTTTCACAGAGTTAGGTAATGGTAGAGCAAGAAAATCCAGCCACACAAAACCTGTTAAAGTTGGAAAAGGGGAGAAGATGCATAGCCCTGATATGAAGGCCTGAAGTTCTACCAGTTTGGTAAAACTCCTTAGCTTCTGGCAGATTTTTCTGATGCAACTTCACTCAAAGTTCACGTGTTCCTGTATAAACAAACACATCTGCCTGTGCTGTACTCGCTGTGGGCCTTTTGAAGAACACTAATAAGACTTCAAACTATCAAGATAATTCAAACAATAAGCCTCAAGATAATCCAAGAAATAAGCCTAATAAACATCAAGAAACAACTAGTCCTACTATGGCAAATCCTTGAGCATGAAGTTAAAATCTGCTAACTTTGTGTGGAGAACTGTAGCACATCAATATTCGTTGTAAGAACTGGAACTATTTGCTTGTCATGTTGGGGAATCCCTGTCTGGTAGGGATGAAAGCACTTAATCTCTGTGAAAATAGCAGAAAACAGCCACAGACAGGTGATCAAGGCTTTATCATGTTCTGAAAAGTAAATTTTCTGGAATCAAAAAGTTAATGCAAATAGTGGCAATTGTGTTTAACAGACAATGGGTTGAGTTTCAAATTTGCAACTATTTCAGCCAATTTTTCATTTTCAATATATGTCCTTAAGCAAATTAAATAAATGGGATTTTGAACACAGTAGAGGAAAGACATTTTATTACTTAGAGGTGGTACTCCTACAATTCCCATTTTACTATTTTCATTTATTTGGAAAATATATTATGCTATTACAAATGAAGAAATGCAGTCACAATGTTCAAGAACACTTGTGTGGATATATTGTGGAATATGTTTGGCAATAAAAAAGCTACTGATACAAAAAAAAAATATCCAAGTGTAACTGGGCAATTCTTGATATACTTTCCAAGCAAAATCTTGATTGGATTTTATTTTTTGTTAACTCCTTGATTCTCCCCAACACAATTTAATTTAATTCTCTATAAAAATTTTTAAAAATGCAGTGGAGAGGAACTTTTAAGTTTCCCAGGATGCACATAAGAGATGTAAATGCAAGTGCAGTGTGAAGATGTAGACAAACCTGGTCAAACTGGGTAATCACAGGCAGTGGTAACCTTGATTTAACATGCACTTTCCTATGAGGTTTTGCCAGGACTTGTCAAGATTTGCCCTTTATGTCTACAATTTATTCACCTATTTGTCTATTTATCTATTAAAAATATCATAGGTTTTTTATATCTTATATGCTCTATTAAGTCATTCTCATTCTCTTCTATGGCCTGGTAGCAGATAATTTTTAATTATTTAAAGTTCTCTACAGAAAAAAAACCCATAATATTTTTGGGGACAAAAGGAATGGGGGTCTCCATTTACCTCTTTTTACTGTTTTTTATAGGAAAAGGAAATATTTTTGATCCATATTATTTTTTCTGAGACCATTTAGCACTCCTCACACTCCTCATAGGTTTTTCCCTCCCTTCTTCTGTGTCTCTGTGACCTTTCCCACACTTATTTTATAGATGGCTAAGTGAAAGCAAAGAGCTTTAGAAGCAGTTGCATCTCCATGGTGACAAAACCACAATGTCTCATTTATGCCCAGGATTCCCAGGTAAATATTTTAAGCTCTTTTCGTGGCGTGGAATTCAGCTGCATGTGAGAGGGGGTGAGTTTTCTCCTAACCCAACTCTGACTCCTTAATGCCATAATATTAATAAAACGACTTCAAACTCTACTACACTTAAACATGTAGTATGTGTAAGTACACAGAGAAAAGATTTCAAGGTCATTCCAGCTTCTGCAAGAATTTTCAAGGACGAAAATCTTCAGCTGTTTTGTGCACTGAAAGCACAGAAGACTGAAATGTTTCATTTCCTCAGAAGGAGACCTGAGGTAGAAGGATGCACAACTTCTCCCCAGTATTTTTTCCCATAAGACCTGGAATGAAAAAAACAGGAAGAGGAAAGTTTCACTTTCTCTGTTGTGTTCTGGCTTCTTTGTCAGCTCTGAGACAAAGCTCCCCAATCTCTCTAATCTGACAGATTCCTGGGATTTTTCCTTGATTTCTATGAATGAGATTCTGTCCATTTGGGAATATGTGACAGATTCAAACCAGAGAGCAAATAAAAAAATTTGGGTCATGGTAGGTGGATACTGACCTAACATGGACTCTGCAGGCTGGCAGCAGAAAATTAATTCTATATTTTAACGAACAAAATGCTCTTGGTGGAGTCTGGTATCAGAAAATAATTAGAGGTTACATCCAATCTAATTGTTTTTGCTGCCATGCTTTCCCTGTCCTTTCCAGACAATATCACCTCTACATTGGAAAAAAGGGGATTGGGAGGACAGAATTTAATTGTGTAAAACACATGGCAGAGGTAGCCAGTCCACTTAGTCCAGAGAACTGGGACTGAACTACAATTAGAGAACCAGTTATGACATTTTATAAAAGACCTGAGGCTCAAACATGTGCTGGTGGTTAACACACTGACCAAGCTTGTCCTTTCCTGAGGAAACCTGAGTGCTGAACCCCTCATCTGCAATGCAGCCCACAGTAAGAGCCCTG